>NC_046325.1:12035901-12718976 GCF_009819535.1 Lacerta agilis | reverse complement strand
CAGACCTTTGGCTGATTTGATTGACATCCTATGCCCTTTTAAAATGTGGGTTTTTCTGAGAGGCGGGTTATTGGATTGTTGTTTTTATTTTGATTGTACATTATGTGGTTTTATATTTTGATTTTGTTCTGTGAACCGCCCTGAGACCTCTGGGTATAGGGCTGTTGTGTATTAAGCAATAACACAGTCTAGATGATAGCATAATGTATTGTGTTGTATTACAGTCTTTATTTGAATGTACTAGTTACAGCGGGAACAGCAACCATTTGCTGAGGCAGGGAGCAGAATTTGGATCCTCTGTTGGATTGGTTCCCACAGGAGGGAAGCCGTGCCATTGGCTCCCGCCAAAATGTATCTCTCTCCACTAGATAACTGTTTCTATATAAACCCCAGTTTTCCCCATTCCCCCGCGTCCTTCCAGCACCTGAAATAAAGAAATGTTGTACCTACTTCTTGCCTCCAGTCATTGACGACACTACATTCTGGCGACGAAGGTGGGATCCGGCTTGCCGTAAATGGAGGACAGTGATCGGCATCCGGAGTCAGCAGAAGAGGAGGAAGAAGTCGTAAACGCTCCTGATCACGCCATGGCAGGAAGTAAGATAATTGAGCCGTTCAAACCGGGAGCCGCGGAGGCTTGGGATTCCTATCTCCAACGTTTTGGTTTTGCTGCTGCCGCGCAAGGAATCACCAACAGCGACAGGAAGAAGGCTGTTTTTCTGAGTTGCTGCGGTGCCGAAGTTTTCGAGTTGGCCCGAGGGTTGGTGGCTCCTCTCACGCTAGAAACAGCGACGCTGGCGCAGATAACAGACCAACTTACGAGGCACCTGGCCCCAGCAGCAACTAAGACAACACGCCGCATAGAGTTCCATAATAGGAGGCAGAAGGATGGCGAATCGGTCTCCATGTTCCTTGCTGAGCTGAAGGTCCTGGCGAGGCAATGTCAGTTCGTGGCTCTTGAGGAGGCGCTGCTTGACCAGTTCATTGGCGGCCTGAGCAGTAGTAAGGCCCGCCGTCGAATCGCTGCAAAGGAAGAGGTGGATCTAGCAACGGCAGTGCGCGAGGCCTTAGCCACGGAGACTGCAGAGGGGGAAAAGCAGAAAACCCCACAACGAAGCACCAGGCCGGCAGCAGAAACAGCCCACGCTATGTGCAGCCAGGAGTCCAGCCCGTCCCAGAGCCCATCCCGCGCCGTTGGATCCCTGGGGGCTGGTTCATCGGGAACAAAGGGAAGAAAACTCGACTGCCCCGGTTGTGGGGGTGCGCACGAACGTCGGAAGTGCCGGTTCCGGAATGCCACGTGCCGCATTTGCGGAAAAATGGGCCACATTGCTCGGGTATGCAGGTCGGCTACCGGGGGAACATCAGGATCCCCGCGATCGTCCCGGCGACAGGAAAACTCATCGGCACACGTTGTGGACGACTGCAACTACCTCACCGAGATTGAGGGCAAGACTGTTCAGTTTCCTGCTCAGGGGAAGGCATCAATCCAGGTCAGCATTGAGGGCCACCCTTGCCAGATGGAGGTAGATTCTGGGTCAGGATTCACGATTGTCTCCGACAAAACAGCGAGGTCGTTTTTTTTAGGGGGTAAGCTTCCTCCATTGGAGCCATTCCCCGCCACATTACAATCGTACTCGGCCTGCAGGATACACATCCTTGGAATGTGTTCCGTCAATGTAAGTTTTAAAAACAAAAGGGCTGTGCTTAAGCTGGTGATTGCCAAGGGAAAGCGCACTAGCCTATTGGGAACAGACTGGTTTCCTGCTTTAGGGCTGGGCATATCTGGGTTGAACGCCATAACAATAGCCCCAAACACATTCGAGAAGCTTTATGAGGAGTTCACACCATTATTTGATGGCAGTCTGGGGTGTTATAAAGGGCCCCCCATTAATTTTGAGTTGGACCAAGGGGTGACACCAGTCCGCCTTAAACCAAGACGAGTACCATTTGCCTTGCAGCCCAAGATAGAGGCAGAACTCGACAAACTAGTCCAGCAAAAGGTATTGGAACCAGTTGACTCAGCGCGGTGGGAAACCCCAATAGTGACCCCGCTAAAGGCAAACGGGGAAGTGCGTATCTGCGCAGACTATAAATGCACAATAAATAAGGCAATTCGGGGAAATTCTTACCCCATTCCAGTGGTGTCGCAACTGCTAGCAAAGTTGGCGGGAGGCAAGGTATTTGCAAAAATTGATCTTGCCCAGGCGTACCAGCAGTTACCTGTAACACCACAGACCGCAGAGGCTCAGACTATTGTAACCCACAAAGGAACATTTAAGGTAAACCGATTGCAATTTGGAGTAAGTGTAGCTCCAGGAATATTCCAGGGCATTATGGAAAGGTTATTAAGGGAAGTACCGGGCACACTCGTGTATTTTGATGATGTCCTAATATCGGGGAGGAACCCCCACGAGTTGGAAAGCCGCATCAGACAGGTGCTTTACAAGTTCCAGGAAGCTGGACTCCATCTAAAAAAGGAGAAATGTATTTTTGGAGTTCCTACGGTGGATTTCCTCGGTTACACCATTGATGCTGAGGGAGTGCACCCCATGGAAAGCAAGGTTAGGGCCATCGCTAATGCACCCAAACCCAGCAACAAAACGGAACTCCAATCATTTTTGGGTCTGGTAAACTTTTACCATGCGCTTTTACCGCACAAAGCAGCGGTGGCAGAGCCCTTGCACAGGCTTCTGCAGAAGAAGTGCGTCTGGCATTGGGGAAAGCCGCAACAAAAGGCTTTCGAAACCATAAGGGGAATGTTGTCTGCTGAGAGCGTTTTGGCACATTATGACGAAACGAAGCCCCTCGTACTTGCTTGTGATGCATCACAATATGGGTTGGGAGCTGTGCTCAGCCACAGAGAGGCGGATGGGTCAGACAGACCCATCTCATTCTATTCAAGGACTCTTACTTCCACCGAGAGGAACTACGCGCAGATTGACAGAGAGGCATTGGCTGTGGTAGCGGGGGTTAAGAAATTCTATGACTATGTGTATGGGCGATCGTTCCTAATCGAAATGGACCACAAGCCATTACTAGGCCTGTTTAACCCCAACAAACAAACTCCTCAAATCCTGTCTCCTAGAATGCTCAGGTGGTCGATCTTTTTAAATGGGTTCCAATATAAAATATGTCATGTGAAAGGGAAATTGCTCTGTCACGCAGACGCCCTCAGCCGGCTGCCACTCCAGGGAACTGGTGATTGTGATCCAGCACCAGCCGAACAGGTCACGATGTTGGAAACTCTGCCAGGCGCTCCTGTGACCGCGGAAGAAGTGGCGGCCAGGACGCGAAAGGACCCCACACTCTCCCGAGTCCTCGCCTGGGTAGGGAGGGGGTGGCCCAGTGGGGGCCAAGAAGAAAAATTCCGCCCATTCGTAATGCGGCAGCATGAGTTGTCACTTCATAAGGGGTGCATACTGTGGGGGGACAGGGTGGTCATTCCTAACCCACTGAGGAATCGCATTCTAGAGACCTTGCACATGGGGCACCCGGGAATGGTCAGAATGAAATCCCTGGCACGTTGTTATGTGTGGTGGCCAGGGATGGATAAGGAAATAGAAATGTGGGTAAACACGTGCAAAACATGCCAAGAGGTTCGACCTGAGGTTCCCGGGGCACCTATTCATTGGTGGGAACAGTCAAAGGCGCCATGGAACCGTCTTCACATAGATTTCGCGGGCCCCTTTCAAGGGAAAACATTTTTGGTTGTGGTCGACGCATACTCGAAATGGTTGGAGGTAGCCTTAGTTTCCAGGCCCACATCAGCAGCCGTTATCAAAGTTTTAAGGCGCTTGTTTGCCACGCATGGTCTGCCAGGAACAGTGGTGTCAGACAATGGGGCAGCATTCGTGTCAAATGAGTTCAGAGGGTTCCTTGCTGACAATTTCATACGAGGAGTGACCTCTGCCCCTTTTCACCCCTCCTCTAATGGTCAAGCAGAACGAATGGTGCGAACCGCAAAAGGGGCTATTTCACGTCTAATGGAGGGTGACTGGGCAGCCCGGATAGCTCGTATGCTATTCTTGCAGCACGCCACACCCTGCACAGCCACTGGAAAATCACCAGCTGAGCTGCTGTTAGGCCGAAGGTTGGTGACAGTCCTGGACTTTGTGCATCCAGATAGGATGCCCTCGCGTCCTGCACGGGAGCCACCCCCACCTGAAGGGGATAGAACGAGACACTTTAATCCGGAGGATCTCGTGTGGGTGAGAAATTATGCCACAGGTCCGATTTGGGTTCCGGGAGTCATTTCACGGGCCACCGGTCCCGTGTCATATCATGTCACGTTATCACAAGGTCAGGTCTGGCGCAGGCATGTGGATCAGCTGAGACACAGGATACCCAGCCGGAGTGATGCCGAGGAACCTAACGCCTCTGCATTAAATGGGGAGTCGCCATCCCCGAGCCAGGTAGAGACACCTGCACTGGTTAATGCCCCGCCAGGGCAGACAGTCGGTGCACCACCCGCTGAAAACACAGAGTTGGCGGAAGAAAATGAGCTGGGGGAACCATTAGCAGGGACAGGGGTAGCCAATACACCCGAGGAGATCCCTCAGCCGCCAATGCCTCAGGTCACAACACCAGAGGTGAGACGATCGGGTAGAGATCGCAGGAAGCCACAGTTCCTGAAAGACTACGTGTGTCATTCCCGCTAAGCGTGGGGGGGTGTTGTGTATTAAGCAATAACACAGTCTAGATGATAGCATAATGTATTGTGTTGTATTACAGTCTTTATTTGAATGTACTAGTTACAGCGGGAACAGCAACCATTTGCTGAGGCAGGGAGCAGAATTTGGATCCTCTGTTGGATTGGTTCCCACAGGAGGGAAGCCGTGCCATTGGCTCCCGCCAAAATGTATCTCTCTCCACTAGATAACTGTTTCTATATAAACCCCAGTTTTCCCCATTCCCCCGCGTCCTTCCAGCACCTGAAATAAAGAAATGTTGTACCTACTTCTTGCCTCCAGTCATTGACGACACTACAGGGCGGTATATAAATTCAACAAATAATAATTACAATAAATAATAAACTATTCATAAAATGAATACATCTATCTATCTATATGGAAAATTCTCTGCATCTGATTATTGTACAGTTGAATACAGATGTATGAACAGTTGACATGGGAAGAAATGAATTGGAAGTTCTATGAAACCTCTTTCTAAGATCATAGGTCAAAGGATCATAGTGTTGGAAGGAACCCTGAGGATCTTCCAGTCGCTTGTAATGCAGAAAATGTTTATATCAGGCATGTAGGCACTGGCTTTGGCTTATATGTGTTGGATTCCAACAACATCTGGAGATGTAGAACATTGGCTACTCTAGGTTAGATTATTACAAAGTAGAAGAAAAAGAAAATACAGAAAACAGGAAATGGCTTAAAAGAAAAAACATAAGGACTGATCCTTCACTGATTGCACAATAATTTTAGTAATCTGGGAGTGCATGTCAGACTCTGGGATGGGGCAGAGGTTGCACACTGAACAGATGCCAATTTGAATAGAGAAGAAGATGACTGAGACTGCCAGACTCTTCCCTACCCATTTCCTCATTCTGTTTCCTGGTTTGGTAGCCATGAAGGCCAAAACCACAGTTCAGAGCACTGAGGGATAGCTCAGTTGGTAGAGCATGAGACTCTTAATCTCAGGGCCATGGATTCCCAAGTTGGGTGAAAGATTCCTGCATTGCAGGGGGTTGGACTCTACAAATCTGTGATTTCCCAGTTAAAACTGGACAGTTGCACAGTATGAACTTGTGATTCCATATCATAGCACTTCCTTTGATGATAAATTTATTCCCTTTAAGTTTCTGCAAATCCACCTTTCCCACATGGACTCTGTTGATACACTGTTTGGAGAATGTGGCTGGGTTGATGGTACCATACCCAGTTGCCAACTCTCCATTGTTATAAAAGAACATTTCTTTCCCCAGCAGTTTTGTTAAAGTGGATGCTTTTCAGAAATGAGTGAAGCTAGATTGAAGAAGGAAAGATCATGCACTGAGGCCATAATTATTGCAAAATAACAGCAGCAGCAGCAGCAACAACAACAATTTTCATTCAATAGCTGGGTTTCATTTTTTAACAGCCCATTTTTTCCACTTCAAATTTCACATTAAGATGAAAGTCAGTATTATTTGAGAAAGATGTTGCAGTGTCTAAACAGTTGCCATCAGATCCCGGATGGATCACACCAATTGCACAAGTAGTCATGATCCTATTCTCACATTAGCACATATACCTACAGGAAACTCACAAGCAAACTGGTAAGACTTAGCCTACATCAGAACTGTACTTGTGAGAGAAAAGTTGAACTATCTATCACTACTACCCATGATGGTTCTGTTCCACCTCCACTTGTTGGTGGCAATATGCCTCTGAATATTAATCAACAGGAATCACAATTAGCAGAGTGTTTTGTGTTCAGATTCCCTGGTACATCCACTTGTATTTATCAATGAAGAGGAGTAATTCATCAACTCCTGAGGAGGATATGATGTGTGTTTCTGTCTTCCCCAGGGCCTTGGGATCCCACTACAATTGCAGAAGGACAGGAGGTCTAATTGCATGATGGATAATTACCCAAATAGGAACAACTACAAAATACAATCAATCAGATGGCAGAGTTCTGTTTCCTTATTAGTTGATCCCTGGCATTCAATTCTGGTCTAAGTACAATAATATAGAGCTTGGGGAAGAAGATGCAGCCCAGCAAACCCACACTAGAGGCTAAAATGGAGAAGATCTCCACAGCCACCATGTATTTTCCTTTGGTGCTCAAGTAGGTGGGGACAAAGGATAGCCAAACACTGCAGAAAACCAACATGCTGAAAGTGATGAGCTTGGCTTCATTGAAAGTATCAGGCAGCTTCCTGGCAAAGAAAGCCACAGTGAAGCTGATGATGGCCAGAAGCCCCATGTAGCCCAAGACAGTATAAAACATGGGGGCTGATCCTTCATTGCACTGCACAGTGATTTGGGTGGTCTGTGAATGCATGTCAAACTCTGGGAAGGGAGGAGAGGTTGCCAACCACAGTGCACAGATGCCAGTTTGAATAAGAGTGCAAAGGAAGATGACTGACCCTGCCAGCCTCTTCCCCACCCATTTCCTCATCCTGTTTCCTGGCTTGGTGGCCATGAAGGCCAGAACCACAGTGATGGTTTTTGCCAACACGCAAGAAACAGCCAGGGAGAAGACAACCCCAAACACTGTTTGACGGAGAAGGCAGGCCACCTTCCCAGGCTTTCCAATGAATAGGAAGGAGCAGAGAAAGCAAAGTAATAGGGAAATGAGGAGGGTGCAGGTGATGTTCCAGTTGTTGGCCTTGACGATGGGAGTCTCCTGGTGTTGAATGAAGATCCACATAACCACAAACGTTATCAGAGAAAGGAAAAGAACAAATGAAGCCAGAATTATTCCCAAGGATTCTTCATAAGCTAAATAGACAATATGCTTGGAGATACACTGGTCCTGATTCCTGTTTGGATGCTGATCGTCAGGGCACTTGTTGCAATGATCTGCATCTGAAAGTTATATGTCACAACAGATGAAAATGTACATGTAAGCCCATGTAGGTTCTTAATGTATAAGAAATGAACAATACAGTTGTACCTTGGTTGTCGAATGCCTTGCAACTTGAACATTTTGGCTCCCAAATACTGCAAACCTTGAAGTGAGTGTTCTGGTTTGCGAATGTTCGTTGGAACCTGAATGTCCGACGCGGCTTCTGATTGAGTGCAGGAACCTCCTGCAGCCAATCAGAAGCCGCGCCTTGGTTTTCAAACATTCTGAAAGTCGAGCGGACTTCCAGAACGGATTCCGTTTGAGAACCAACGTATGACTGTATAATATTGTGTAAAGAATTATGGTTTTGAAGATATATCTCTTGGAGAAGAAGAATGTAATTCCTTTCATTTCATTTTGGAAGAACTGATAAGACAATTATTAAAGAGTACTTGTGGTAAACCCCATGTTACACCATAGCTGAAAGATTTGCACTTCCTGCCAATTATTTATTAGGCGAGGGTCTTTTGCAGCTACCATTTCATCTAGATCAGGGGTTGTCAACCTGGTCCCTAGCGCCCACTAGAGATTGTTTCAGGATTCTAGGTGGGCAGTAGGGGGTTCTACGGCACAAGCTGAATCCTCCTTCCATCGAGCACTGGTGGGCGGTAAGGAAATTTTACCATCAAGAAAGATGCATTAGTGGGCAGTAGGTAAAAAAAGGTTGACTACCCCTGATCTAGATAGATATAGATATAGACACACACATACACACACACACAAATTCCATATTGTGTGATATCTTCCATATAGTATAGGAATCAGGTCTCAAGTGTGGCACTCACCGTTTGCAATTCCCTCCAGCTATATATTGGAGAGGTGCTATCTCTCAAACATTTTCATGGAATAAATAAATTTTGATGTTTATTTAATGAAATTGTCTGCGCAATTGTAGAATTGAATACAAACGTGTTTGACAGACTCTGTCAAAATAACTTCTATGCAAGCTATTTCTAAATTCTTTATCACCAATGGGCCATTCATTGCATCAAAGTCATTGCTGTATGATGCTGTGGGCACTAAGTGATGAACATCTACATGTAAAGCTGAAAATTTAATTTACAAAGTCTGGATTACCACCCTCATGTAACTGCCATCTCTATTTACTTCAATCTCTACTTACCAGTCAGGTTTGAAATCATTTGTTCAGGGCACTGACGGCAAACATAACAACAAATCTGTTGCCCCTCTTGCATGACCTTGCTGTGTCCAGGACGGCAACTCTCAACACATCTGGATTGAGGTAAAAACTCAACATACACAGTAAGAAAGATTATAGGGTGAAGACTAGTTTTGGGGGATTTTTGCCCCATGGGCTGAAATGAATTCCAGCAACCATTCTAATTTGGCTTGGAAGGCCATTTCCTCCAAGCTGAGCTCACCCATCCCACCCTTGATATCATGCATGGTGTCATGTATGGAACAGGTAGACACAATTGGCTTTAAATTGTTCTCTTGATCATTCCCAGGCAAGTGGGGCGAGCATTTAGTGCCTTTTAAAAACAAGTGCAAGGCATGTTAGGACTGGTTCCCAACCAGAGTTCCTGAGTAGAGCTGATTCTTGCTGTGAACTCCTATACTTTGGCATATCAAAAAATCCGGAATGCAGTGAATCCAAGAGAAGCTCCTTATGCACTGAGCAAATAATGACCCCCTTGAAATCATTCTCTAGGGGAGAATGTACATTGCATATATATCTTTATATGTGCAATGTATTTTATACAAAATAAAAAAATAAAAAAATTCTTCCAGTAGCACCTTAGGGACCAACTAAGTTTGTTCTTGGTATGAGCTTGGTATCTGAAGATGTGTGCATGCACACGAAAGCTCATACCAAGAACAAACTTAGTTGGTCTCTAAGGTGCTACTGGAAGGAATTTTTTTTTTTTTTTTTTTACTATGGCAGACCAACACGGCTACCTACCTGTAAATGTATTTTATGTACATTTTAAAATGTACAGTTCCCAGAGATATTGATGACATATTAGCAAGGCCTGCCACTCCAAGGGGGACTTCCTTTGTTTAAAATGTCCGTGGCAGCACAAATCCTGTACACTAGCTCATTGTATCAGCTGTAATTGCTATACAAAGACAAATGAGTAGCCCTCACAGCACCTCACATTGATATCCTTTTACAGGTGGGTAGCCGTGTTGGTCTGCCATAGTCAAAACAAAATCAAAAATTCTTTCCAGTAGCACCTTAGAGACCAACTGAGTTTGTTCCTGGTATGAGCTTTCGTGTGCATGCACACTTCTTCAGATACCTGAAGAAGTGTCTGAAGAAGTGTGCATGCTTCTTCAGGTATCTGAAGAAGTGTGCATGCACACGAAAGCTCATACCAGGAACAAACTCAGTTGGTCTCTAAGGTGCTACTGGAAAGAATTTTTGATTTTGTATTGATATCCTTGTTTAAGCTTCCTCAAAAGTAAAGGGGTATAGTGCAGATTCCTCCTAAAATATCTATATGGAGTTAGAAAGCAGCAGGCTTAACTCAACTCCTTTTTTGGAAACAGTAACAGCCAGAATATGCCTTTGCAGTATGGAAAACAATAGTCATTCCAACCTGGTTATATCTGTGATTCCACACAATGGCATTTCCATTGATGGTGATCTCTTTTCCAGCAGGAGCCCAGGGGTTTATCATCCCAACACGAACCCTATGGAAAGACCTATTGGGGAATGTGACCACGTTGGTGATATCATATCCACTTGCCATGTCTCCATTTTTATTGAAAGATATTTCTTCACCAGCACTATTATTGAAGCAGATGTGTTTCAGGAAGGAGTGAAGCTAAATTGGAGAAGGAAACAAACATGAATTGAGGCCAGTGCTGGGAAACATTTGCTGTGATTTCCCTGGAATTTGCTGTTGATGTGCAACCTCTTTCTGCCACCCTAGTATCACAGTCAAATTGCTGCTTCTTATTCATGTAAAGACGGTATAGGTTGTAGAAATGAAATACTTCATAGTTTCATGATTCCTGTCAGGTTTCAGGGAATCGGCTTCATCACCCCCCCCCCCCCCAGTGGCAGTAGATAAGCAGAACAAAGGAAAATGAGTCTTCTTGTCAGGAGCGTCCTACACATGAGTAGGAACCCGACAGAGACACATGCCTAACTGGCATGTTCTCTCCCTCCTGCTCAGTCGTTCGGGAGCTTCAAAAGCTTTCTCCAGCCCGAACATCACAGCGAATGATACCAAGAGGCATCAACACACTTTAGGATCCTGCAGAGTGTTGGCAGTTCGCGTGGCAGACTCAGCAGCACAGCATTTGGGCTAAACTACTTTATTTACGTATAATACACTCAGAGCATCTTGACTCAGCTCCTTCCTCTTCAGCATCAGACAGCAAAGAGAAAGAACAAAGGACAATAGTCTCACATAATGGAAAACAGCAATATAACCACCCTGTCTCCGTCACTTACTAAATTCAGTAAGTTGCTTTACTCTGATGATGAAGAACCTGCGTTCATTGAGCCAAAATCATACAGTGCACATGCATATAGGAATCCTACCTGCCATGGGGAAATATTTGAAGGGTTCCATGTGGCTCCGTCTCCCACTGCCTTTTGCTTAAATCTTGATGAAAACATGGCATGGAGAGCATGTGCAACAGCATAGACAGTATTGTAGATACTGTAACTCTGCCCAGAAACTCTCGTTTCAAAGACAGTTTTAGGGATGCTCCGCAACTTCTCTTCCCCAGTGCAGGGTCTTCCACCAGGAATATGAATGTTGTGTGTGGGGAATGAGCACCTAAATGTAGTAGACCAGAATTGATGGATCAAATAATGTGTAGGCTGTTTAGGATTTAAAGTCTCAAGAAACTCTTGATACTCTCCCAAATCATTAGTGTGGAGTTCAAAGGACAAAGTTCCATTGAAGGATTTTAAAGGAAAATAATCACTATGGGGTACTGATACAAAATCCCACTGAGCTGTTATGACCCAAACCTTCTCTATTTGTTTCATTTCAAGATATTCTTGTAATGACAGGACCATCCGTAAGACCTCCATAGACCGTGGGTTCCCATGAACAATAATCACATTGGCTTGGGTTGATGAGAGAATAGAATTAATGTTTTCCTTTTCCATCTTAACTATCATTCGTACATCCCAAACCTTTTTAAGTACTGGTATAGTTAATGTAAAAGCAATACAAATATTGCTCTGGAACAGCCAAGGAATGAGAGTCCTCACTAATAATTCTCCACTGTCATCATCAGAAACAACAAGACCAATCCAAGTCCATCCAAAATGTTGAAGGAGTTGAACGATCCCAACATACTGAGGATTTTCACTGGGGATCATCCGATAGACGGAAGGGAACTGTACTTTGTCACTCAATGCAGGGTCAAAGGAAGCATAACTGAGCTAAGAAAAATGACAATGACTTTTTAAAGACACTACAACCATTTCTGAAAACTTCTCAACTGAAATTACTTTCTTCAAAGTCCAGCAGGATAGACGTTTGAGCTCATCTTCTGGCTAAGTTTGTGCCCAGCTAAGATTCTTTACAGGGACTTCTTCTGGAGATGGTACTGCCCCTATTTCCCAAACTGACTCTGCCTGTGGGTGAATAGGCAGTGTTTGATCAGGCTATCAATAGCCCCATGTTCTCAGAGTCTGATTCCCCAGCCCTTTTCCTGTTCTTTTATTTGTTTCTTCTTCCTCCCACCTTCTTCCATTTTTTCCCCTCCCTTCTCTTGTCAGGGTAAGTCAGAGAACTCTCTTTTTGGGGTCTGCCCCTCTCAAAAACAGAAACATTGGAGGGTGGGGGGCAAAGTGCCTCGGCCCCTAGGAATTGGTGTCTACCATTGTTACAGTGCATGGTTGCAGGGGTGCTAATCTGCTTGGGCAGCACAGCCTGTGGAGCAGGGAGTAGCACCTCCTCTAGAAGCAACTCTGGGCTCAACCTATTCTTTCCTGTAGAAAGCAACATCTCTAAGGTGGTCATTGCCATATGGAACCCATTTTGAACTGCAATTCACCAGTTAAGAAATTTCGGTGTTCTCCAAATATCCTATGCCTATCTATTTTTCCGAATCTGTAGAAATGGGTCCATGTTCTATGAACTTGGGCTGTGCAAAGCCCACCTGATCCACCCCATGAAACCCATATGGGGGGCACCAATCAGGCTGACCTGCACTGGTCAACCCAGGGACCACCCATACTGCTACAAAGCTGGTACATAAATAGTTTAGGGTTGCAGTTGGTGCTGTGGTCTAAACCACTGAACCTCTTGGGCTTGCCTATCGGAAGGCCAGCAGTTCGAATCCCCATGATGGGGTGAGTTCCCATTGCTCTGTCCCAGATCCTGCCAACCTAGCAGTTCGAAAGCACACCAGTGCAAGTAGATAAATAGGTACCGCTGCGGCGGGAAGGTAGACGGCATTTCTGTGCATTCTGGTTTCCATCACGGTGTTCTGTTGCGCCAGAAGCAGTTTAGTCATGCTGGCCACAGGATCCAGAAAGCTGTCTGTGGACAAACGCCGGCTCTCTCAGTCTAAAAGCGAGATGAGCACCACAACCCCATAGCCTTTTACCTTTTACCTTAATTAGGGTTTTAAAAACACCTAATTAAACATAGAGAGCAGGAAGGTTTGATTCTGCAGGAAGCTTCTTGACAAGAGGCTTCTATCCAAACAGCATACAAAGACACACACACCTGTGGCACTTTGTAGATATTTAATATGTGGGGCATCTGCTTTGAATTACGAGTGGTGAGCCCTCCAATGATGGCCATTAGCTTGTTTTTGTTGGCACGTATGTAGTTAAGGGGGTTCCGCTGGTGGAAGAAAAGGACGTCCATAGTTGCCTGACAGACTCCTATTTCATTGCGAGCAGTGTCAGCAAAGATAGCCGACATTGTGCTGTTGGGTAAGAGGTGAGCGTTCTTGTTGATCTCATTCATGGCAAACGCAAAGACAAGGGCTTGGTGGTAGTAGTTTGGCAAAAGCCTGCAATGACATTTCAATGTTGGTTTAGAGGCTGATGCATATTCTTTGATTTAATATACCTATGGTGGGCTTATTGACCATTTTTTTGAAAAACCAGGAGCAGAGTTGTGCAGTAGGAAACATATTTAGAACTTTTACATATCTGGAGGGCTGGAGTTGTGTGTCAACAGCTTTTGAAGGATACAACACTCCAGGTGATTGGATGACAGGTCTCAACTATTTCACATAGATGTTGAGTAGCCAAGGACACAGAACTGATCCTTCTGGGACCCAACCACTCAAAAGCCATGTGGCCAAGCAACATTCTCCCAAAGCTACTTTCTGACAATGACCCTGCAGTTCTCAAAAAATCTCCAAAACTGTTGAGAGATCAAGGAAAATCAAAATGGTCACACTCCCACTGTCTCTCTGGCAATACAGATAATCAGTTAGGACAACTGAAGTAATTTCAGTCCTAAAATTAGACCTAAAACCTGACTGAAATGGATTAAAATTATGTATGTTTTAGGACTATTATTGAAATACAAGGCACGCTGTAGTTAATAATTCTTTATAACTTGTATTTTTTTTTAGCCCTTTAAAGATAAAGATGTCACCTTTTTATGTTTATCTCCCATTCACAGTCCTTTCATTTTCTAACTAATGTGATTCATTAGCTTAAAATGATGCATGCCACCTTTGAAATGGTGCTCCTCTTCTCTATCTCTATCAGTCTAATATATTAAAAACTGAATGAAAAAAGCCACATACACTTTATGCCACTGTTAAGGGTCTGGATATTAACTTTTAGCTCTGTTCTTTCCTTACCTGATATAGGGATCTTCTCTGTGATGAAAAGTTCTCCATTGGCATGTTAAACATAAAAGTTATTGCCTGGCTATAGCCTTGACTTCTCTTTGTATTACATTGAGGCGGGGGTGCCAATTTGAATGAAATATTGGGGGGGGGGGTTTACCTGCCAGGCATAATCGATCACATGACCAATATTCTGACTAGGTATAAAGCAGCGTCCTAATTTTTCTATGTTATCATAACATACCTTGCAAGGTAATTCTTACATTCAAAAGTAATTCCAGAGGAAATGAATATAGCACATAAACCTTATTCGTTCTGGTGAAAGACTTGTATGAACAGTTTTCTTTCCCTAAACACATTTAAATTCATTTTTTTTTTATCAAAGAGGAACACTTTCTCAAATTGTGCTGCCAGGTACAATATAAAGACATAGAATAATGAATAATTTCCTGTGTCCTCAATAAGCTATTCAACTGGAAGTTGAATGCACTGCTTTTTTACAATGTACCCCTCTCACATCACAAAATATTTACTTACGTGTATTTAACTTCATGAACTGGAGCTTTATCGTAAGGGATTTCATTATAAGCATGAATTAAAAAAGAGACAAATCCACCAATAACAATACTCTTTGCAAAGCCAAAGTCAACCTGCACCAGTGACTGCTGATCAGATCTGTTGCCCTCATTCATTTGCAGCAGCAAAAGGAGAAGCAGTGCCAACACCCATCTAGCTGGCAAAAAACATCTCCCGCAGCTGGACGCCTTCATTATGGCATGTACACAGAACAAGAGTAGCTTCAAAACCAGCCTGAAGAAAACACATAAGGCTGGAAACATAGTTTGCCATTTCACTGATTCCAATCTGGATTCTTAAGTATCTGCTTGCAAGAACCCCTCCAGAGAACTGTGTTTTGAAAAGGTTGTTTTGACGGTCATTAGGGAAGCTTTTAATGTTTGATTGATTATTGTATTTAATATTTTGTTGGAAGCCGCCCAGAGTGGCTGGGGAAGCCCAGTCAGATGGGCGGGGGTATAAATTATTATTATTATTATATTTACAGACAAAGATAATCATTGCATCAGTTCTTGAGGTGAATTCATCTATGTTTTTCTCTTTCTGGTCATCCTGGGACTATCTAAGTTAACCCAAGGACAGTGATTATGATAATTTCTGGGTAGATAATTAGCATTTCCCAGATTCTGAACTCTCGGTAAAGTTAAGAGAAATTACTTTTGCTTCTTAATTTCCAGTGCCTGCCACTGAAATGGTCAGAACTGGAAGACGAGCAGCAAAATGAAGGCTATCAAAACAAGCACAAATGTCTGTTGCTCTTAAAAATGACAACTCTTGGGTTAACAAGTCAAAACTTGGCAAACCTAGTCTAACACATGAGGTCAATGAAACTTCAGAAGTTATTTCTGTTTGCCTGCTCCATTTAACCTTCCACACAATCTACCTCATTGGGTCATTTCGATATTAAGCACTGGGAGAGAATCACTACAATGCTTGCCAACACTCTCAGAGGTTCCTTGTAGACCTTGTGTACCCTTACATCAGAGTATTCCTGGCAAGTATGTTGCTGTTGTAGCTCAGGAGCCTTTCAGTCACCAGAAACCTCAGGCCATTTTACCCAAATCACTCCCACATGCTCCACACCTGACACCAGATGTAGAGCAAGCAGGCAGATGGTTTAAGAAAGCAGGAATGAACTCCCCACACATTGGCTGTTTTGTGGAAAGTTCAGTCCTGCTTGGTTCAGGCACACCTACCAGTTCCCACGAGGAACTTTGTGGTGCACCCACATTCTACAGAAAGCAGACCTGAACACAGACATGCACACAAAGTAACAAGCACCAGCTGATGTACAAGGAGTTCTCTGTTCTCTGGCATTGAGAACTAAGACACCTGAAAAAGCAGAACTGAACCCACTATGTATATTATTATTTTTTGCAATTGTTTTTATTGATTTTCATATTATATATTTTTACATTCTTGCAATATTATACATTCTTACAAAACAGCGGGTGGTGCTGTGGGTTAAACCACAGAGCCTAGGGCTTGCAGATCAGAAGGTTGGCAGTTCGAATCCCCGTGACAGGGTGAGCTCCCATTGCTCGGTCCCAGCTCCTGCCAACCTAGCAGTTCGAAAGCACGTCAAAGTGCAAGTAGATAAATAGGTACCGCTCTAGTGGGAAGGTAAATGGCATTTCTGTGCGCTGCTCTGGTTTGCCAGAAGTGGCTTAGTCATGCTGGCCACATGACCCGGAAGCTGTACACCGGCTACCTTGGCCAATAAAGCGAGATGAGCGCTGCAACCCCAGAGTCGTTCGCGACTGGACCTAATGGTCAGGGGTCCCTTTACCTTTACCCTTTACAATATTAGTAACCTAAAATTCTCAGGATTACCACTTCCCTCTACGCCTCTTCTATTTTTCTTGTTTCCACACTATAATATTGACACATTGATTTATATCAGCATACTGTTCATATCTATACATGGTTCTTTCTATAATCTCATATAGAATGCTCCATCAATTATATGTTGTAAGGTTTATCTCAGACCTGCCAGTGTTCTTATATGTAGACAGTGTTTCTCAAGGTATGATATAAATTTATTCCAGTCTTTTTGGAACGTCTGGTCGTCCTGTTCACGAATTCGTCCTGCCGGACTGGCTAATTCTGTGTACTCTACCATCTTGCTTTGCCATTCCTCGATAATTGGCAGATCTTGATGTTTCCATCCTTGAGCTATCAAAACTGTGGCCGCCGTTGTCACATACAGAAATAGTTTTTCATCTTCTTTTGGTATCTCATCCCCAACCATTCCTAAAAGAAATGCCTCTGGCCTTTTAGGGAAGAAACAAGCATCAGATGATGTACAAGGAGTTCTCTGTTCTCTGGCATGGAGAGCTCAGACACCTGAAAAAGCAGGACTGAACCCACTATGTATATTAATTATATATCCACAGAAGAAAGGAGGCAGACCTGTAATAATTTTATTTGAAATAAATTTACATGTATGATTATTGGAGAAGCAAATCACAAATTTCAATTAATAAAGAATTAAGCTTTTGAAATATTATGCATTCTTTGTTTTATAACTTCAGTCCTATGCCCGTGTAAGTTTGATTGAAATTAATATGACTTTGTTTTGTGTAGACTTGTTTAAAATTGCAATGGGTATGGAATTATAATGCAAAAAATTGGAAATTGCAAAGTTAGTGGTAACCATGTTTTATAAACGTTATTTTATAGCTGGATATCACTTGATATATGGATTCATGAAGACCAAATTTGAAGAATCTGAGGAATGCTGGCATTGTAAACAAACAAAAGCAGATGTAGTTCATTTGGGGTAAACTATGGAGATTACAAACATAGAAGTCACTATTAGAATCAAACAGGGGCATATGGAAAGAATTGAACCATCTTGAGATCTTCACATGAAGGCCAGTAGTAGTAGTAGTAGTAACTTATTAGTTACTGAAGGCAACAAATATTTTAGTAGCTCAATGGAAAAAGTGAAAGTATCTAAAATAACAGATTGGGAAATCAAATGTTCAAATTTAAATTCATTTCTAAAAAAAAACCAACTCTGAGAATTAAAGATGAAAGTAATGCTACAGGGAATAGAACTTATTTGGGGTTGCATCCAAATGAGTTCTATTCACTGTAGACCCAGTGAAAAAATGTTCATTAATTCCAATGGGTCTACTCTGAGTATAACCTGGTTGGTTGGCATAAGCCTGATATTGCATGAAACCCTTGCTCCTGCATTGCCTTATGTCCCATGTGAGCCTAACAGGACTGCTTGAGGAAAGTGAACTGGAATAGGCCAACAACCTGAAAATTTCTGCTAACAATACTGTAAGGTTCAGAGGCAATATAGGAACATGAAAACATGGAAACCTTCCCCTATGAATCTGGACCTGAAACAGCAAGGAAAAGTGTGGGCACATGGAGGGTGAGTGGTAAATAAGCACACGTGACATTGCACAAAATTATTGCTATCTACTGAGTTTCTCTGTTAAGGTATTATCGTCATTTAAAAAACGAGAGAATACAACATAGGAAAGAAGGTAGGAAAGTAGTTACAAAAAGAAAGCATAAAGTCACTCAGATACCACAATTCTTCTTTCTTACAAGCTGATCCCTGGTGTTCAGCTCTGGTCTCAGCACAATAATATAAAGCTTCGGGAGGAAGATGCAACCCAGCAATCCCACACTAGAAGCTAAGATGGAGAAGATCTCCACAGCCACCATGTATTTTCCTTTGGTGCTCAAGTAGGTGGGGACAAAGGACACCCAAACACTGCAGAACACTAACATGCTGAAGGTGATGAGCTTGGCTTCATTGAAAGTATCAGGCAGTTTCCGGGCAAAGAAAGCCACAGTGAAGCTGATGATGGCCAGAAGCCCCATGTAGCCCAGGACAGTATAAAACATGGGGGCTGATCCTTCATTGCACTGCACAATGATTTGGGTAGTCTGTGAATGCATGTCAAACTCTGGGAAGGGAGGAGAGGTTGCCAACCACAGTGCACAGATGCCAGTTTGAATAAGAGTGCAAAGGAAGATGACTGACCCTGCCAGCCTCTTCCCCACCCATTTCGTTATCCTGTTTCCTGGCTTGGTGGCCATGAAGGCCAGAACCACAGTGATGGTTTTTGCCAACACGCAAGAAACAGCCAGGGAGAAGACAATCCCAAACACTGTTTGACGCAGAAGGCAGGCCACCTTCCCAGGCTTTCCAATGAATAGGAAGGAGCACAGAAAGCAAAGCAATAGGGAAGTGAGGAGGGTGCAGGTGATGTTCCAGTTGTTGGCCTTGACGATGGGAGTCTCCTGGTGTTGAATGAAGATCCACATTATCACAACGGTCATCAGGGAAAGGGAAAGAGCTGATGAAGCTAGAATTATTCCCATGGGTTCTCCGTATGATAGGTAGATTATATGTTTAGGCACGCACTGATCCTGGTTCTTGTTAGGATGCTGATCATCAGAGCACTTTTCACAATGATCTGCATCTGAAAAAAAAGAGTTTTAATAATTTAAAATGTTTATGCACCCTCTTAACTTATATAGCATTTATCACTTAATATATTTGCATGAAATATGTCTATGAACATATTTCTATTGGAGAGACTTTGGGGAAAAAAATGACATCCATAAAGCAGAACTTTGCTGTAAACAGATGGCTGATGATGCCACTGGATGTTTAATCCCCCTTGAATACTGATTTAACATGTTGTACCATTAATCAAATTTTGGATGCTTAAAAGGGGATACAACATTGTATTGATTCATTTGAAATGTAGGCTTATTGCATCCCCTGGGCCACAACTAAAAGACACACCATTGAAATCCAAAAGGGAAAAAAGCAGTAGCAATATAAAGATCCACATAAATATATCAAAACTAACTTCCAACCGTCCCCAAAATTTTAAACAATGTATTTAATTATTATTATTTTTTAAAAAGTTCCAGGAAGCCTAAGTAATTTAATATCCTTGGGTGAAAAGTATCAGGTAGATACATATGAATGGATGTGATCTTTCAAGTGACCTGTCCCCAAGCCCATTTGAGAAAGATCCTTTTACTGAAATCTGCATTGTAATTCCAAACCCATTCAGTATCTACTTACCTGTCAGGTTTGAAATCATTCCCTCAGAGCACTGGGGACAATCATAGCAACAAATCTGTTTCCCCTGTTTCACGATCCTTTTGTGTCCGGGATGGCAACTCTCAACACATGTGGATTTAGGTAGGATCTATTAATACCCAGAGATAAAGAATTTAGGATATGTAGACCAGTGATATGACACCTTTAACCCACAATCCTAGCTAGGCCTTGCAGGTGTCCTGATTTGGACTGCTATCATATATATATACCGGTACCCATCAGGTGTGGGGTAGATAAATGTCAGGTGTGGGGTAGATAAAGACAGCTGCAAAGAAACAATTGAGAGCAAATAGTTCTTGAATTTGTCACCTTACGAATGTAATTTTAACTGAGATTGTTTCCACATAGAAACTCCAAATCACTGCTTGAAAATAGCCTGAAGTCAGCACTGATCAGTGGGTTGGCAATAACTTCACATCCCACCCCTGGGTGTCAGGGACTGGTAGTGCTCTAATTAAAATTTTTAAAAATAATAATACTGCTGCCTTCTCCAGTGCTTCTAATCTTGGGTAGCTTTAGTATACTCAGGAACCAAAGGTCTTGCATCACAATTCAAAGTGTTGGTGCTGACCTTTAAAGCCCTAAATGGCCTTGGTCCAGTAAACCTGAAGGAGCGTCTCCACCCCACATCGTTCTGCCCAGACACTGTGGTCCAGCTCCGAGGGCCTTCTGGCAGTTCACTCACTGCAAGAAGCAAGGTTAAAGGGAACCAGGCAGAGGGCCTTCTGTGGAACGCCCTTCCATCAGATGACAAGGAAATAGACAACTATCTGACTTTTAGAAGACATCTGAAGACAGCACTGTTTAAGTAAGTTTTTAATGTTTGATGTTTTATTCTGTTTTTAATCTGTTGGGAGCCGCCCAGGGTGGGGGAAACCCAGCCAGATGGGTGGGGTATCATTGATGATGATGATGATGATGATGATGATGCAAATCCACCTAAAATATCTGCATAGAACTGGGGCAGGACAGGGTTTACCTGAGGCCAGCCCACCTATGAGGAGGCAAGGTGAGGTGACTTCCTCAGGTGGCAGGTTGCATAGGGGCAGCAGATTCAGCTCCTAGCAATCCTTGACCCGCTGCTGCTGCTGCTGTTGCTGCTGCTGCTGCTACCATGGTGACAATGATGCCTATGGTGTGCTCCTTGGAGGCTGACACAATGCTGCCTCCTCAATGGCCTCTTGGCAAACAGAAGGTGCTGCTGGCTTCCACCCACCCTTGATCCTGATGTAGATTTTCACTCGGCCCTTCTTCCCTGGCTGTGTATGTGTGTGGGGTGTGTGTGGATTTCATGGTTTGCCTCAGATACCAAAATGCATTGGGCTGGCCATGGGTTTACCCCACTTCTATGTGGAGCCAGGACTAAGCAGAACTTGGTTTGGGGGCCATCCATAAAGCAATAGTTCTGGAAGATACTAGTGATTCCCACCTGCTTAAACCTCTGATTCCACACAACAGCACTTGCATTGATGATGAATTGTTTCCCTTCAGAAGCCTGTTGGTTAATCCTTCCAACACGGATTCTGTGGATGGACTGATTGGGGAATATGACTGTGTTGATGACATCATATCTGGTTACTAATTTTCCGTGTTCATTGAAAAATATTTCTTCCCCAGCAGTATTGTTGAAGCGGATGTGTTTCAGAAAGTAGTGAAGCTAGATTGGATGAGAAAATAACATAAACTCAGGCCAGTGTTGGGAAAGGGTTATGATGGTTCCCCTGGAATTCTCTGTCTTGTCTTTTTGCCACTCTAAGATCATACTCGTTCTTACTCACGTATGATGGATGCAGGTTATATATAATAAAATGCTTAGCACCTTGCATATTTGGCAGGAAGATGTAATTTGACAGAGTTATGGTTTCATGCACTGAACTAGAAAATACTAGCAAAATACTGTAACTCATGGCTGAAAGTAAATATGAAGCCAATGCTTCTTACAAGAGCACAACATTTACAAAGCGGAACCACCTGCTAGATGGTATCTGGAATGTTTATGCATTTAGTTGTGAAATATCACTGTGTGGGGCAATTGACAGAGGACTCATCAATCAAATTCATCCAATTTTTTTGCAGCGGGGTAACCCGGTACACTACAACCCCTTACAAACCCCACTCTTTAGTAAATGCCACATGCACTCACACTGCCCAACACTGAACAGTCCCCAGAGCAAACCCACACATGAGACAGGGTGAGGTGCCCGCCTCGAGCAGCAGAAGCATGAGGTGGTGCCTTGTGTACCCCACATTTTCCTGCCCAAAAACACACAGTGTGGCAAATTGGCTTGTGCATTTTTTCAAATTTTGTGTCAACCTGAGGGATAAAAAGAAAAATACATATTGTTGCACCCACACCCAATCTCTGAGCAGTGTGAAATTCCAGGGGTTCCAAGCGCTTACCAAGGGTTCATATTTCCTTTGGGAATGAGGCACAGTAGAGGCTGTGGTGTCTTTATGATATGTGGTTTATTTACACATATATACAACCTGAGACTATGATGGAGGGGTTCACAGCATTAACAAAAGGGTCTTGTTTCTCCCATAGCTGTGCTGGTTTGCTTTCAAACTGCTCGGTTGGCAGGAGCTGGGACAAAGCAACCAGAGTTCAGCCTGTCACACGAATTCGAACTGCTGACCTTCCGATCGGCAAGCCCAAGAGGCTCAGTGGTTTAGACCACAGCGCCACCCATGCCGCAATGCAACATGAATCAGGAATATGACAAAAAAATTCAAATCCACTCCCAATTGTCCTAGTAATTTAGGGTGAACACACCCCTGTGAGCACACCCCTCCAGTGTTTGAGGCAGCAATATCAGCCGAAGTAGGGGATAGTGCTAATGAACTCATTCTGCTTATGGGCTTCCCATAGGCAACTGGTTGGCCACTGGGAGAAATGGATGCTAGACTAGATGAGACATGAGAATCCTACCTGCCATGGGTAAACATTTGAAAGGTTCCATGTGGCTCCATCTCCTACAGCTTTCTGCTTAGATCTTGATGAAAACATGGCATGGAGAGCATGTGCTACAGCATAAACGGCATTGTAAATACTGTAGCTCTGACCAGACATTCCCATTTCAAACACAGCTCCAGGGAGGCTCCACAGCTTCTCTTCCCCAGTACAATTTGTTGCATTTATCCGATAAATGTTGTAAGTGGGAAATGAGCAGTTGAATGCAGTGGACCAGAACCAATGGATGAAATAAAGCATCATTTGATTAGGATTTAAAGTATTAAGGAACTGCTCATATTCTGCCACATTAGTAGCATGGAGTGTGAAGGACAATGTGCCATTAAAAGATTTTGGTGTGAACATATCAATAATGGGTACCGATGCAAAATCCCACTGAGCTGTAATGATCCAAACCCTCTCTATTGGCTTCATTTCAGCATTTTCTTGTAATGACAGAACCATCCGTAAGACTTCCATAGACCGCGAATTCCCGTGAACAAGAATCACATTGGTTTTGCTTGATGAAAGACTAGATTTTATGCTTTCCATTGTCTTCTTAATTTGCACCGTCATTCTACTGCTCCCCTTCAGTGTTGGAATTATTTCCTTAAGAGCAATACAAATGTTGTTCTGCAGCAGGGAAGGCATCAGAATCCTCAGTAACATTTCTCCACTATCGTCATCTGAAACAATAAGACCAATCCAGGTCCATCCAAAATGATGAAGAAGTTGAATAATCCCAACATACTGAGGAATTTCACTGGGGATTATCTGATAGACAAAAGGGAACTGTGTTTTGTCATTCAGGGCAGGGTCAAATGAGCCATAACTGAGCTAGGAAGAATGACAATAATGGTTTTTTTTTTAAGACTCAATAGCAATCTCTGATTATTCATCCATTTAAATAGTTTCAATAGTCAAGAAAGATAAAAGATTGACCTCATATATATAGAACCATGTACAATTTAAAAATAATAACTTAGGGGAAGGAAATCTGATTCTGAAGACTGGAAGATGGGCAGGAAGCTACTTCCTGGTCTCCATCTTGAAGGCTTGCCATGATTTGGTTGGAGTGTGATCAATTTTCATATATTTTTATTTCCATGGTATTGAGTCTCCTGTACATCACTTACAGTGATTAAGCAGTGTACAAATTGTAGAAACAAAAATTTGACTATTTTGCACACTCTGAATAAAGCAGCACAGAAGGTTGGGAATAAAAGCAGCATTGAAGAAGGGTGGGAAGTCAGCTTTTAAATGTGTATTAAATTTGAGGTTAATTTTTTTTTTTTAAATTGTGAAATTCAATAAAAAAATAACTGGTAAAAAAAAGAAGAGATTACGCTGGCCGAACTGCTCAAAAATGTTTCTGCTGTAAAAGTGTAACTTGCTTCCTGTTCATTCACATAGATTAATGGTGAGTCCTTCTGGATCTGCCTTTTAATGAAGGAGTGCACAACATCCAGGCTACAAAGGATACATCTTCCTATGCAATGATACGCCTCAGAATCTGTGCAAATCTATTAGCAGAGTCTTTTGGCCACTCCAATTGTGAGCACTGGAAGGATATGAATAGCAATAAAAAGATATCTTCTCCACTAATCCCCCTAGTAGGTTGCATACAGACAGACACACCTGTGGCATCTTGTAGACATTTAAGATATGGGGCATCTGCCTGGAGTTATGAGAGGTGAGCCCACCTATGATGGCCATTAGATTGTATGTATTGCCACAGATATAGTTCAGGGGACTCCCTTGTCTTCTGAATAGAACATCCATAGTCTCAGAACATGATCCCATTTGATTGCGAGCACTTTGAGCAAAGATGGAAGACATTGTTGTGTTGGGTAAGAGGTGGGCATTCCTGTTGATCTCATTCATGACAAATGCAAAGACGAGGGCTTGGTGGTAGTGACTCGGCAGTATGCTGCAATGACATTTCAATGTAGACTCAGGAATATCACATATCCATTAATTTAAAATACACAGAATCGACTAAATTCTCTAGTAGATGCTGTTTTAGAACTACGGGTGTGCAGCAGATATTACCTGCTTAAGACTCATATATCTTCAGCCTTTCAAATATTATCCCTTCATTGTGTTTCTTTTTCAGATTTCATGTGTTTTATTTGAGGACAGTGATTCATTAGCTGTGTTTGCATGAAATGGAAGTATTCTGCTTTGAGGTAGTGCTCTCTTCCTAAGCATTTTTCCTTCTAAATGAGTGAATGGGGAAAGACACACAAACCTTTCTTTGCTTTCTGCCATTAAAAAAGGACTGGAAAATCATTTTTGGATGTCCTTCTTCAACAAGCCACTCTGGGTGGCTTCCAACAAAATATTAAAAAAAAATCAAACATTAAAAACTTCCCTAAACAGGGCTGCCTTCAGATGTCTTCTAAAAGTTAGATAGTTGTTCATTTCCTTGACATCTGATGGGAGGGCATTCTGCAGGGTGGGTGCCACTACTGAGAAGGTCCTCTGCCTGGTTCCCTGTAACCTCACTTCTCGCAATGAGGGAACTGCTAGAAGGCCCTCGGCGCTGGACCTCAGTGTCCGGGCTGAACGATGGGGGTGGAGATGCTGCTGGATACTACAGATGGGGCCTTGCCTGAATGATGGATGCTCCCTACAATGAAAATCCCTCAAATCAAACAGAAGAGTTACTGTGAAACTATCCCATGAAAGTGTCCGCTCCCCCCCCCCTTCTTTTTACACTGTAGCATCTCTCATTATCTGGACTTGTTTCTCCAAGCTGAACCTTTTGAACTGAAACACACTGAAAGCTTTGGATTATTTTTAAGGAAGCTAAGCTTAGTAGGAATTTACCTGAGGAAGGAATTTCATTTAAAAGCCCTGTTTACATCTATGCTGTTTAAATGTAAGTGTGGAAGGCTCAGCTTCTGCATCAAGGGAGAAACTTTGATACCAGATGCATTTAAAAATTATGCCATTTTCAAGAGACTTTATCTCATGCACAATCACCATTATTTGCTGAATGGGAAATGTAATTGGAAGCCTTGTGGTGTTGCAGCAAGGCTGCTGGATTGTACTGTGGAAAGGCTGGCTTCAAAAGTCATCGGTTATTAAATCAAAATTGATAAATTGCACTGACTGTTGGGGAATGGCTGTAGCTCCATGGTAGAGCACCTGGTTTGCATGCAGAAGGTCCCACCTTTAATTCCTGGCATCTCCGAGAAAAGCTGGGAATACCCCCTATCTGAAACCTTGGACACCCACTGCCAATCAGTGTTGATAATTAGAAACTAGATTTGCTGATAACCTCACTATGTACAGTATAAGCCATCATTTTATGCTGTTCGTATTACCATAACTTGGTTTGCAATACAATTACTTCTGAAAGCAAAACAGGATAAAAATCGACCAAATAACTAAAACCTCTACACAGCATACATTTTGCAGAATGGGGGGAAATGTATGAATGGTTTCGATATTCCCAAACATGATTTTCATTCATAGAGGACAGAACTTCAAGGACTTAAATTCATTGGTCTTGTTGCAATTCCCATTTCTTAAAATTTTGCTGCAGGCACAGTAGTCTCCTTTAAAACCTAAAACAATGAATAACTTTGTTATAGTCACACTAAACTACTGAACTGTTATTTTAATTCAGTCAGTGGACTCATTTGCTATAAAGGTTTACTTACTAGGCTCTCATATCTGGATCTGGAGTTGTCTCATATGTGATCTCATTAAACTCGTGAATAAAGAAAGAGACAAATTCACCGATGAAAATGTTCTCTGGAATGCCATAGTCATCACGAACCTTTGTCTGCTGACCCAATCCATTGTCGGCATTCTTGCTGACAATCTGAGGCAACTGCAGCAGCAGAAGGAGCAGCAGCAATGACACCCACCTGGCTACCATTGAATCTTGCCCGCAGCTGGGCACATTCATTGTGACAGATACACAGAGCAGGAGAAGCTCCAACACCCTCCTGATAATGGTACAAGGGGTTTAAACCAACCTTCAACAAGGCATTTAACAAGGTTTTGCTATTGCCCCACCCCCCGGACCACGGCTGAATGGATTTATTAAAAATATTCCTGGACGGGACTAGGAGTGCTGATGGGTTTGCAGTGAAAAAAGGAGATCTGGCAAAGAGGCTGAATTTGAGAAAAGATCTTGTTTCTAATTGTGTGCCGAGGAAGAACTCCAGAGTGGAATTCTAATGGCAGAGTTCACTAGCTGCAGCCATAAATAAATCACAGAATGCATATACTAACTCTGCCATTAGAATTCCACTCTGGAGTTCTCTGGAGGGGGGGGGGAACCACCAACTTTCTGTTTGATAGACCCATTCAAAAAAGCTTTGTATAAAAAATGGTTTGAAAAATTATCTTTATACATGGTGAGCAGCATGACAGGAACTCCTGGAGTGGATTGATCTGTGTGTTTTTCTTTTTTCTCATAGGAATGGAATCCCAACTCAATTACATGAGGATAGTAGTTTTGATAATTGCAGGGTAGATAATTTCCTGTTCCAGGATACTCAACTCTTAACAAAGTCACCAAAAACTTATTTATCAACTTCATATGCAATACCTCCTAATGAAAAGGCTACTGCACAAATTCAAGGCATGTTGGGTATTATAGGAACACTGGAACTTGGGGCCAACACACATATTTGGAATCATAAAAACTGACACCTAATGACCACATATGCAACCCACTCACAACCCAGACAACATCACAGTGCAAACCTTCTTTGCCAACTAATTTTTATTGTTTTTTTTAAAAAAATAAATGAACATGAAATTAATTCAAATTTAAAAGTTAACTTCCTGCCCCTGCTACCTTGATGTTTCACTTCACATCCTTATTTGATGCTCAATATTACACACATTTTAAAGAACTAAACATGTTTTAGCATTTTATCCTTAATTTTTCTATTTCCCTCTTCTTCATTTTCCATTGGCTGCTCTTTTTTAATTCCTGCTAAACTATTACAAAAGCATAGCATATTCCCAAATATCAAGAAAAGTTACTCTTCACTTTGTGAGTCCATGTAAATCTTTAGTTATAAATCAATATTTCATACCTACAACCCATCCCTCCCACTATTTTTTCATGGAGAAACATCTGAATGGTTCTAATGCACACAAAGTCCTCTTCAGTCCCAGCCTTCCATTCCTGCCCAAAGGATTTAAGTTTATATGTTCTCTGTCCTATCTGTATGCAAATTATTTTCTCTTCCTCCCTACTCTTTCTTGAAAGTATTTCCAATACCAGATTGAATAGTAGTGGAGGTAAGGGGCATCCTAATCTTGTCGCTTTTTAAAATTCAGATGTGATTCTTCTTCCTTACAAGCTGGTCTCTACTGTTCAGTTCAGGCCTCAGAACAATAATGTACAATTTGGGGAAGAAGATGCAGCCCAGCAAACCCACACTAGAGGCTAAAATGGAGAAGATCTCCACAGCCACCATGTATTTTCCTTTGGTGCTCAAGTAGGTGGGGGCAAAGGACACCCAAACACTGCAGAACACTAACATGCTGAAGGTGATGAGCTTGGCTTCATTGAAAGTATCAGGCAGCTTCCGGGCCAAGAAAGCCACAGTGAAGCTGATGATGGCCAGAAGCCCCATATAGCCCAAGACAGTATAAAACATGGGGGCTGATCCTTCATTGCACTGCACAATGATTTGGGTAGTCTGTGAATGCATGTCAAACTCTGGGAAGGGAGGAGAGGTTGCCAACCACAGTGCACAGATGCCAGTTTGAATAAGAGTGCAAAGGATGATGACTGACCCTGCCAGCCTCTTCCCCACCCATTTCCTCATCCTGTTTCCTGGCTTGGTGGCCATGAAGGCCAGAACCACAGTGATGGTTTTTGCCAACACGCAAGAAACAGCTAGGGAGAAGACAACCCCAAACACTGTTTGACGGAGAAGGCATGTCACCTTCCCAGGCTTTCCAATGAATAGGAAGGAGCAGAGAAAGCAAAGCAATAGGGAAATGAGGAGGGTGCAGGTGATGTTCCAGTTGTTGGCCTTGACGATGGGAGTCTCCTGATGTTGAATGAAGATCCACATTACCACTAGTGTTATCAGAGAAAGGAACAGAGCAAATGAAGCTAGAATTATTCCCAAGGATTCTCTATAAGCTAAATAGACAATATGCTTAGGAATGCAGTGGTTATGGTTTTTGTTTGGATGCTGGTCCTCTGGGCACTTGTTGCAATGGTCCGCATCTGAAAGTTAAAAGTCTCAAGAATGTAAAAATGCAAACTTGACACTAGAAGGCATCAACTTCTTAATACACCTTTGAATCTATTTCTCCAGAAAAAGAGGAATGGGATGCTTCATTCCATTATAGAAGAACTGGCATGATAATCCCAATTTAGTTTTTTTTTGGGGGGGTATAATACAGGGATGATAGTGGCACTGGATTATTCAATTTATTTGGTGTTAATAATAAGAAACAGCACACATTTTGCCCAAAATATTATTTGATACATTGTATCATTCATGCAAAATAGGAAATTTAAATGAGAATATAAAATTTAATCCTAATTGTTTATTAGAATTTTTATATCTGGTATTAGCAAGTAACACTGCTTTTCTTCAATATTTCTCCAGGACACTCCATAAAAGAGCATGTAAGATGCATAGTATGACTCTAACTACAAATTACCAGGAACCTAAGGTGAGCAGAGTACTCCTGCACTCAAGTCCTGCTTGCATGCTTCCCAAAGCCATCTAGTTGGCCACTGTGAAAACACAATACTGGGCTAGATGGGACAGAACCAGCAAGCTCTCCTTAAGCACACTGGAGTGGTTAAATTTGATAATTCATATGTTCTTTTCTTATTTCTAGGAAGTAGTCCACAACAGGAGAGGGATTTTTGAAGGCTTAATTCCAGTCCATTAAGTATCAGACGTTTCAGTCCACTAGCTCAACACAATGCTGTTTATTTCCTTGACATTGGATGGGAGGGTATTCCACAGGGCAGGCATGACTACCAAGTAGACCCACTGTCTGGTTCCCTGTAACCTCATTTCTTTGGAGTCTCCTTTGGAGGTCTTTAAGCAGAGGCTTGACAGCCATCTGTCAGGAATGCTTTGATGGTGTTTCCTGCTTGGCAGGGGGTTGGACTGGATGGCCCTTGTGGTCTCTTCCAACTCTATGATTCTATGATTCTCTCTGTGAGGGAACCACCAAAAGTCCCTTGGAGCGAGATCTCAGTGTCCTGGCTGAATGACAGTGCTTAATTAAGTGCACAGGGCCTCTGAAGTAGATCCTAATTTTCACAAATCAGGAAATAATCCAAGTGTGTTTCTGAACTGGAGTTGAAGTTATTATTTTTGAAAGCACATTTTGTTAAATAAATAAATAAATAAATGCCTTCACTTGGATATCGGCTTGTGAGAGAGAAATCTATAGCACAGATCACTGTCCAAATAGCTCAATGTGTGCGTAGACTCTATGAAACATCTGAAGTGATATGAAATTACCTTATCCACATCAAATAAATGGTGTGAGCAGTAAGTGATGAACATGCATGTTTAAATCAGCCCTTTGAGCCCATTCAATATTACTAGACTCTGGACTCATGGAGGTGTGAAATCTCTACTTACCCATCAGTTTTGAAACTGTTCCTTCAGAGCACTGAGAACAATCGTGGCAACAAATCTGTTTCCCCTGACGCAAAATCCTACTGTGTCCAGGACGGCAACTCTCAACACACGTGGATTGTGGCAGGTTCTATTAATATTCAGAAAGAATGGATTTACATTGTAGACCAATGATGAGCTGACTTTAAAATGGCAGGTTTCTTAATTTGACCTGCCGCATGTCATGAGACAAAGAGCAGAAGCAGTAAGGCAAGGCCTATACAAAAAGATGCAAATAAACTACTTTCTCTTTTAGCTTTCATATTGAATTTTATCCCTTTTTTCACAGTCACAATGTAACAACTAATCCTGACTCATTTCTTAGAATTCTTCACCCCTCGGATGTTCTATCACATTCCTTGGCTTATTGCTTTCTCTATCTCAAATGCTTCCTTCATCTCCATTTTTATGCCAGCTTCAAATCTCATATGAAACATACAATGCTGTCAGACCCTTGGACTCCTTCGCTTAGTATAGCAACTCTGATGAGCTTCAGCTCAGAATGGTTGCAGTCAGAGCTCCCCGTCCCCAATCTCTGCAGATGTGAAGCAGACAAAGCATCATTTTGGGGAAAACAGTATTGTGGGCTAAATTTCAACCCTTAGCAAACCAAATTTGGCCAATGGGCAGAAGATTCTTGCATACCAGTTGGGCACCATGAGAAAGCTACATTTGGGCTACATGGCAGATGTTTTCCCCACCTGCATTAGTTGTATAATTTAATAACCCCATGCACCAGTCATATTTTCTATTCTATCTGTTATCTTTCGTTAGGATTTCTGCATGTTAGGCTATGGAACCAGGACCAGCCACAATTAGGCTTTGGAACCATGGACCATCCTCAAACTTAAAGCACACGAAAAGGATAGTCCTCCCCACTTGGTTAAACTTTTGATTACATTCAATCGCATTTCTATTGATGATGGGTTTTTCCCTCCAGAAGCCAGTGGGCCTAACCTTCCAACGTGGACTCTGTGGGTGGACTTACCGGATAGCATGACTGTACTGGTAACATCAATCCAATTGCTAGATTGGCCGGCTAGCTGTCAGAGGGCACATCCCTTGTATAAGTGTGTGTGTCTATGAATGAGAGTTCTCTACCTTAGTTTTCTCAGCTGCATTCAATAAATATTGCATTTTGAATTCTCCCCATATAAGGTTATCAAACAATTATTTCAGGTTGTGTATAGATTGAGTATATTCCCAACAATAGTAGCCTCATAGTCTAGCTAGCCACTTGACATCCTTCTACCTTGCTTATTATTTTTTATATTTCTCAGACTATCTCCGCTTCAAAAAGGTTCCAAGCAGGTTTTTAAAAAAAGGATTTCTGATATTTATCCTTAAAATATTTGCCCAGTATGACCTTTAAACCATTCCTTGGTGGAATTAGAAACAGCCAAATTTGGACTTGGACCCATAAAAAGATCAGTAGGCTCTGAAAAATAATAGTAATTTCCACCTGGTTAAACTTGTGGTTCCACACAACAGCACTTCCATTGATGGTGAATTTCTTCCCTTCAGGAGCCTGTGGGTCCACCCTTCCAACACAGACTCTATGGATGGACAGATTGGAAAAGGTGACAGTGTTGACAATATCATATCCAGTTGCCAACTCTCCATTTTCATCAAAAAATATTTCTTCCCCAGCACTATTGTTGAAGTGGATGAGCTTCAGAAAGGAGTGGAGCTTGATTGGAGAAGGAAAGACATGAATTGAGGCTTTGCTCTCTTTCTTTCAAGCAAAAAAGAAGCATTCCAACACTTTATTCAACTTAGCAACGTGCACAGTGGAGTGGATTCTAAAGCGCAGTCATCTTGCTTCACATAAAATGTAGTCTCTCCTTCAATGGATACCTCCCATGTAACCAACGCTTGCCAATCACATAAGAACTACTAGAGAACTCTCTAGAATTCATTTACCAACCAAATTTAAACACACAGCAATGCATATTTTGAAAATGCCTGCTCCAGAGGTCTTATCTTACTACACTAGGGATGATACAGCTATATCTGAAATTTCATGCATATCAGTTAATATCTTCACCCTGCTCCACTGAATTGAAATTTCAGCCTTCACGACATAGGAAAACGGCCAAGTAAACAGCTATTTTTGTGGAGGAGGGTCACAAATCCCCAGTGTAGTAAGATAAGACTTCGGAGTGGGCATTTTTTTTTTAAAAAAAGTTTTTTTTATGAACCACCCTAACATGTGTGGCACTGTGATCTAAACCACTGAGCCTCTTGGGCTTGCTGATCAGCAGGTCGGCGGTTCGAATTCCCGCGACAGGATGAGCTCCTGTTGCTCGGTCCCAGCTCCTGCCAACCTTGCAGTTCGAAAGCACGCCAAAAAGTGCAAATAGATAAATAGGTACTGCTCCGGTGGGAAGGTAAACAGTGTTTCCGTGCACTGCTCTGGTTTTGGTGTTCTGTTGCACCAGAAGCGGCTTAGTCATGCTGGCCACATAACCCGGAAAAACTGCGGACAAACGTAAGCTCCCTCGGCCTCTAAAGTGAGATGAGCGCTGCAATCCAGAGTCGTCTGTAACTGGACTTGACTATCAGGGGTCCTTTACCTTTTTAATGCATATTGGTGTCAGGAGTCTAGTCCCCAGCTTGATAACACAGTGAGCATGGTTAATTTAAAGGGATGATTTATTGTCAAAACAAACAGATAACTCTGGACGGCTTTAACATAGCCTCTGCCATCATCAATCAAGATGACCCTTCTGAAGACTGCTTCTGGCGTGACCAGAAGCAACTGAACTTTTGCTTCATATGTCTTTTGTTTTGCTTCCTATCTTGCAGCCCTCCCATTTGTCAAGACCTTGGACTGAGGGGGTCAGCTCCCTCCTCTTCCCCATTCTCTGAGAGGCTGTCTCTTAACTCTTTCCCACCCATATCTGCTTCTGGCAAGCTTTGACTGCGTTCTAGCTGGCTCCCCGCCGTTCCCTTATCAGCTGGCATTCCTCAGGGAAAGGGAGCTGGTACTAGCCGGTGTTCATCCAGCATGGTAGTTAACCCCCTCTGTTCCTGGCTGCTTTCTTCATTTGGCAGAAACCCTTCCCTGGGAGCTGGCTCATTCATGACAATTAGCATTTACAATTTCAGTGAATTAAATTAGTATACTTAACAGATTTTTCCTTCCTCCCTTAGATACAAAAGTAGAATAATAGAAGCAGAGAATTGTAGCATTAGAAGGGTCCCCAAGGGTTCCCCTAGCCCAATCCCCTGCAATTCAGGAATCTCAACTAAAGCATCCATGACAGGTGGCAACCCAAGTTCTGCTTAAAAGCCTCCAAGGAAGGAGAATCTACCACCTCCCAAAGGTGACTGTTCCGCTGTTCGACAAATATACTTTTGCTCCTATAATTCTCTATTGTTTCACATTTAGTCGAGTGCACCCTCAGACAGATATTTTCTTCTTGATGTTTATTTTAAAACCAATGGAGTTGGTTCATAGAATGGAACAAGATTCATAAAGGGGGGGGGAGGCTAAGGAAGGTCTTTTAGGCACCAAACCACTTTCAAATGATTTGTGTGCTATTGGTCCCTTTCATTTTCTGCAATTCTCTGAGTGAGATGCTGTCCAGCTTTTTTCTGCTATACCACCGTCACCTCCCCTTGACTCTCCTCATGTTCACACAAGAGGAAGACAAAATCTGATTGTGAACCATTGCTCATTGGTCTGATCCTTTCCCTGGCAATCTAGAACAGAACATCATAATAGTAATGAGGAAACCTTTTGCTTAAAGTTGCGTTCAGCTAACTTAGCCAGCCAATCAATCGAAATCAAATAACATATTTTAAAAAACAAATCTAAAGAGTTGCTTTTTGCTACCACCCATCACTCGGAAGTGACTGGCAATGATAGGACTGGTAAATCTCCCATTGACTGAGCCTGGAAAAATGAAGGCTATGGTGTAGATATCTCATATCTTGATGTCAGAACATGTGGCTGATTCTGATGTTTAAGTTGAAAGTGTACCGGCTTCCTTCCTCTACCTCCAATCTTCCAAATGTTTTCAATTACAATTTTCACAATTTCTCATCATTTGTCATAAGGGCTTGTGGTGATCAAAGTTGTAGGCCAAACACCACCAGGTTAGAAAAATTGCTGTAGAAAAATTCATAATTTTCAAAGAAACAGCTTGTCATAAACCAAGGATTGAGAGAGAGAAAAGAGGCCTGACTCCATTCAATTTCAAAAATCTACTACAACAAAGCACATTGATCCGGACATTGAAGTGCATTTGAGTACACACATTACAGTTGTGACAGAAAGGAGAATCTTACCTGCCATGGATGGACATTAAGATTCCATCTGGCAACCTCTCCCATAACCTTCTGCTTAAATCTTGATGAAAACATGGCATGGAGAGCATGTGCTACAACATACACAGCATTGTAGATACTGTAAGCTTGTCCAGACATTCCCATTTCAAACACAATCTGTGGAAGGCTCCTCAACTTCTCTTTCCCAGTACAGATTCTTGACGTTTGTGCATAAATGTTATATGTGGGGAATGAGCAAAAAAATGCACTTGACCAGAAACGATGAATATCATAAAGTACAGATTTAGTAGGATTTAAAGACTCAATGAACTCTTTATATCCTGCAACATCATTACTATGGAGTGAGAAGGACAAGGTTCCATTGAAAGATTTTGGTGTGAATGCCCAATTATGCAACACAGATGTAAAATCCCACAGAGCCGTTATGACCCAAACCCTCTCTATTGGTTTATGTCCACTTTCATGGAAATACAGAACCATTCGTAAGACCTCCATAGACTGCGAATTCCCATGGACAAGAATAACATTGGTTTTAGATGATAAAAGAATAGATATTACTTTGTTCACTAAATTCGTAGATGTTGCTCTGCGGATGCCTTCCAGTGTTGGAATAATTTCCTTAAAAGCAATGCAAATATTATTCTGGAGTAACCAAGGAATGAGAGTCCTCAATAACTTTTCTCCACTGTCGTCATCTGAAACAATGAGCCCAATCCAGGTCCATCCAAAATGCTGAAGGAGCAGAACAATCCCAGCATACTGAGGACTTGCATTTGGGATCATCCGATAGACAGAAGGGAATTGTGTTTTATCACTCAAGGCAGGCTCAAAGGAGCCATAATTAAGCTAAGAACAAGGACAATAATCTTTTTATAACCAAAAACAATCTCTTATGTTTGCTGAATTTCAATAACTTCTACAAATGTATGGTAGGCTGGAAGGTTGTACTAATATTGCTTTTCATCCTCTAATACAGGAGAGGCTAAATTCTCCAAAACAAAATAAAAAATAAAAAGGTGCTTCCAGTAGCACCTTAGTGACCAACTAAGTTTATTCTTGGTATGAGCTTTTGTCTGCATGCACACTTCTTCAGATACACACATAAATCCTGCAGTACAGCAATCTAGAGAAGATTACCAACAGGCTAAGTAGTAACAACAAGCAAGCAAGCAAGCAAGCAAACAAACAAACAAACAATTGCAAAAACATGAATCAGATCCAGGATCACTTTGAAAAAAACAAAGGAAATTTTTGAGGAGGGGAGAGTTTGGAGCCAAAAATGAATGAAGAAAAAAAGGACAGGTTTCACCCTTTTCATGTCACATATTAAACTTTTCCCCTGAAAACTCCAAACTTGTTTCTGTTTTCCGACTCAGGTAAGAAGTCGAACATGAGCACATGTGGTATGAACAGGGCTTTTCTTCAGCCGGAACTTATTGGAACTCAGTTCCAGTGCACCTCTCAGGTAGGCACCACTGCAGTTATAAGAGAACAAGGGAAGCATTTATGGTGAGTTCCGACACCTCTTTTTCTAGAAAAATAGCACTGGTTATGGATCATATAAGGGGATAATTTGGAGCAGGGTTGGAGGAATAAGCAGTGTGCAAAGTGTGTGTGAGGTCTCAGCCACACTTACCATTGCCTTACATTTTCTAGGTCCACGGTTAAAGTGCCGTGTCCAAGTCCTTTTTTTCTTTTGCCCCAGTGCTTTCCCTGCAAAAACCTGCTTTGTACTGCTGATTTGGAACAAACAGCAATTCAAGTTTTCCACAGTTTGCTGTTTGCTCCGTTTCTACAATAAAGAGTGGGCTTTCGTGGGGAATGTACTGAGGCAAAGAAAAAAGAAAAAGGACACACATGTACATATAAAGCACATACAGTGGTACCTTGGTTTAAGACCAGCTTAGTTTATGAACAATCTCGATTAAGAATGCTGCAAACCCGGAATAGGTTTTTTGGTTTGTGAACTTTGCCTTGGAATCAGAACATGTTCCACTTCCTGTTGAGTGTGTTCTGTTTGTAAATTGAGTCCCCCACTGCTATGAGAAAGCATGCCTTGGTTTAAAAATACTTTGGTTTAAGAACGGACTTCTGGAACGGATAAAGTTAGTAAACCAAGGTACCACTGTATATCAAATACAAATTTCCATCTTTCATTGTGCAGGGGGTGGGGGTGGGGGTAAGCTCTCACAAACTATGCATACTGACAGATAGACACACCTGTGGTATCTTGTAGATATTTAAGATGTGGGGCATTTGCTTGGAGTTATGAGAGGTGAGTCCTCCAATGATGGCCATTAGCTTGTATGTCTTGTTGCAGATGTAGTTAAGGGGGTTCCCCTGTCTGAGGAAAAGGATATCCATAGTCCCTTTACAGGAGCCCATTTCATTGTAAGCATTTTTAGTGATGGTGGCAAATACTGTGCTGTTTGGTAAGAGTCGGGAATTCCTCTTGATCTCAACCATGGCAAATGCAAAAACAAGGACATGATGGTAGTAATTTGGCAAAACGCTGCAAAGATATTTCAGTGTAGATGAGGGATTTCACAGGGCCGTTGAGTTAGTTTAATGTAAATGCAATGTAAGTTGAGTTTCACAGTTATTGCTATTATAAATCATTAGCAATTCAATGTTATTCTTTTGAAAACATTACTTCATGGGTAGGCAAACTAAGGCCCTGGGACCGGATCCGACCCAATCGCCTTCTAAATCTGGCATGCGTACGGTCCAGGAATCAGTGTGTTTTTACATGAGTAGAATGTGTGCCTTTATTAAAAATGCATCTCTGGGTTAGAAGTGGGGCATAGGAATTCGTTCTTTTTCTTCTTCAAAATATAGTCTGCCCCCACCCCAAGGTCTGAGGGACAGTGGACCGGCCCCCTGCTGAAAAAGTTGACTGACCCCTGCGTTACTTCATACATTATTATTATTATTAAACCCCACCCCCAAAAAACCACTTTCCCAAGGCAAGATCTTTGCCCCTAAATTGCATGAGAGCAAGGCACCCAAAATGGCCACTGTGCTCTCATAGGATAAAACAGAATGTCCCAGTTTTTCTAGGGCAGTTAATGGGTATGTACATACATAAAACATATAGCTCACCCTTTCTGAAGAAAGAGTGGTAACAATAGTTTAGGTGTTACTATTAATAGAGAACAGCAGTAATCAATCTTCTTTTAACTTCCATTTGTACAAATTGTGCTAACACACACACACTTATAATATTGAATAGTTTTTGCCATAATCAAACTAATGTACTCAATTGAAATACAAATTCTGCCATATAGATACCACTGATAATGTCAATAAATTGACTTACTGTAGTTTCATTTTTGGATCAGGATATGTCTTATATGGGAACTCTTCAAACTCGGGAATGTCAAAGGAGGCAAATTCAGCAATGAAAAGTTTCTCCAGAATGCTAAAGTCATTTTGAGGTTTGGGCTGCTGACCCAGTCTGCTCTCTGCATTTGTGCTGACAATCTCAGGCAACTGCAGGAGCAGAAGGAGTAGCAATAATGAAATCCATCTCGCTACCAACAATTCATTACCACAGCTGGACACATTCATTGTGCAGATACTCAGAGCAGGAGTGGCTCCAAGACTACCCTGGAAAACCCCATAAAGTTTAAACAAACGTTGTTGTTTCACACATTGCCATCCAGGTTGTCAAACATCAGTTTGATCGAATGCTTCCAAGGAGCTGCTTATGAAAGCTTGCTTTGAAACTTGTGTTTATGTGTGGAAGGGAGCATTTCATCAACTCCTGAAGCAAATTAATCTGTTTCTGCCTTCCTGAGAGCAATGGGATCTCTCTACAATTACATGAGGACAGTGATCATGATAATTACAGAGCAGATAATTACCTTTTCCAATATCCTCATCTGTCAGCAAAGTTAAGGAAAGCTTATTAACTTTTTCATTTCCAATGCCTGCTAATGAACAGGTCAGTGCTGGGATTTGTAGCATAATGTGAGGACAGGAGTGCTTTTCTAGTTAAGAAAAGTAGCAAATATGTTCCAACCATTGGTAGCTTAGAAATTTATAGATTATTTAAAAAAATGACATATTTTGTACTAAAAGGTTGAAATGTTACCATGACTATCAAGGATTAATTCCAAAAGCTCAGGCCATGGCAGGCGACTCAAGTCTTCTCTCAGATTCCTACCTTAATTACCTTGCAGCTGGTTCTGTTCCGCAGTTTGTGATCTCATCTGTTCTAGCACACGCCTGTACTTTAGTCCAAATTAAGCTCATGCACAATCATCATTATTTGTTGAATGGGAAATGTAATTGGAAGCCTTGTGATGTTGCAGCAAGGCTGCTGGATTGTACTGTGGAAAGGCTGGCTTCAAAAGTCATCAGTTATTAAGTCAAAATTGATAAATTGCGCTGACTGTTGGGGAATGGCTGTAGCTCCATGGTAGAGCACCTGGTTTGCATGCAGAAGGTCCCACCTTTCGTTCCTGGCATCTCCGAGAAAAGCTGGGAATACCCCCTGTCTGAAACCTTGGACAGCCACTACCAATCAGTATTGATAATCAGCAACTTGATTTGCTGATAACTTCACTCAATATTACACACATTTCAGAAAACTAAACATATTTTAGCATTTTATCCTTAATTTTTCTATTTCCCTCTTCTTCATTTTCCATTGGCTGCTCTTTTTTAATTCCCGCTAAACTATTACAGAAGCATAGCATCTTTCCAAATATCAAGGAGCGTTACTCTTCACTTTGTGAGCTTATGTAAATCTTTAGTTATAAATCAATATTTCATATCTACAACCCATCCCTCCCACTATTTTTTCATGGAGAAACATCTGAATGGTTCTAATACACACAAACTCCTTTCCAGTCTCAGCATTCCATACCTGCTCAAAGGCTTTAAGTTTATATGTTCTCTGTCCTATCTGTATGCCCATTATTTTCTCTTCCTCCCCCACCCATTTCCTCATCCTGTTTCCTGGCTTGGTGGCCATGAAGGCCAGAACCACAGTGATGGTTTTCGCCAACATACAAGAAACAGCCAGGGAGAAGACAACCCCAAAAACTGTTTGACGGAGAAGGCAGGTCACCTTCCCAGGCTTTCCAATGAATAGGAAGGAGCAGAGAAAGCAAAACAATAGGGAAGTGAGGAGGGTGCAGGTGATGTTCCAGTTGTTGGCCTTGATGATGGGAGTCTCCTGGTGTTGAATGAAGATCCACATTACCATTTGTGTGATCTGAGAAAGGAACAGAGCAAATGAAGCCAGAATTATTCCCAAGGATTCTCCATAACCTAAATGGACAATATGCTTAGGAATGCAGTGGTTATGGTTCTTGTTTGGATGTTGGTCCTCAGGGCACTTGTTGCAATGGTCCGCATCTGAAAGTTATAAGTCTCAAGAATGTAAAAGTGCAAATGAATCTCCATAAAACGAGAGGGCATCAACTTCTTAATACACCTTTGAATATATTTCTCCAGGAAAAGAGGAATGTAATGCTTCATTCCATTATAGAAGAACTGGCATGATAATCCCAATTTAGTTTTTTTTTGGGGGGGGGTATAATACAGGGATGATAGTGGCACTGAATTATTCAATTTATTTGGTGTTAATAATAAGGAACAGCACACATTCTGCCCAGAATATTATTTGGTACGTTGTATCATTCATGCAAAATAGGAAATTTAAATGAGAATATAAAATTTAATCCTAATTGTCTATTAGAATTTTTATATCTGGTATTAGCAAGTAACACTGCTTTACTTCAATATTTCTCCAGAACATTCCATAAAGGAGCATGTAAGATATGCATATTATGACTCTAACTACAAATTACCAGGAATCTAAGGTTTAAGGTCAGCACCAACACTTTGAATTGTGCTCAGAAGCATGGGAGCCAATGAAGATCTTTCAGGACCGGTGTTATATGGTCTCAGCGGCCACTCCCAGTCTAGCTGCCGCATTCTATATTAGTTGTAGTTTCCGGGTCACCTTCAAAGATAGCCCCACGTAGAGTGCATTGCAGTAGTCTAAGCAGGAGATAACCACTCTGGCAAGACAGTCTGCGGGTAGGTAGGGTCTCAGCCTGCGTACCAGATGGAGCTGGTAGACAGCTGCCCTGGACACAGAATTGTCCTGTGCCTCCATGGACAGCTGTGAGTCCAAAATGACTCCCAGGCTGTGCACCTGGTCCTTCAAGGGCACAGTTACCCCATTGAGGACCAGGGAGTCCTCCACACCAGCCCATCCCCTGTCCCCCAAGAACAGTACTTCTGTCTTGTCAGGATTCAACATCAACCCGTTAGCCACTATCCATCCTCCAACCATCTCCAGACACTCAGACAGGACCTTAACTGCCTTAACTGGTTCTGATTTAAAAGACAGGTGGAGCTGGGTATCATCCGCATATTGTTTCCCCCCCCCCCCAAATTTAGACTTTATTAATTAAAAAAGAAAAACACACATTACATCTCATACATTTCCATAGTAACATACAATATCATTGTTCTCATACCTTTCCCGTTAATCCCATCTCCCCATCATCCGCATATTGATGAACACCCAACCCAAACCCCCTGATGATCTCTCTCAGCGGCTTCATGTAGATGTTAAAAAGCATGGGGGAGAGGATGGAACCCTGAGGCACCCCACAAGTGAGAGCCCAGGGGTCTGAACACTCATCCCCGAAAACGGCCCAGGAGGAAGGAGCAGAAACACTGTATAGTTGAGAATATTAAAGAGGGCCATTATTGTCTACTCTGCAATTATCTTACCGGTAATCACTCATCAGACTGTTGCACTGGGATCAAAGACAATTGAGCAAGGGGAAATAGAAACATGGATGAATCCACCTCAAGGGCTAAGGAAATACGTCTCTCCATTTATAAAGGTGGATTTCAAAACAACCTTTTACACATAGCTCTTGGTAAGGAATATGTCAGACATATGTTTGAGAGTCCAAATTAGAATCAGTGAAAGAAGCAAAGATTACTTATCCCTTAGTGTTTTTCCAAGGTTGTTTTGGAGTTGTTTTCAGGACTGATAATTATCACATGACTACTGTTCGGTGTGTTTGCCTAAATTAATGTGTCTGACAGTGACTGCTGCAATTCTCTGGTAACCAAATGTCATTGCTGCTGTTCCTGCTGCTGCTGCAGCTGCCTCACATTGTCAGCAAAAATGGGAAGAATGGATGTGGTTGGCAACAAAAGGTTCAAAATGACTTTAGTATTCTAAAGGGTATTGTCATTGGGGAATTCCTTTCTTTCTTTATTCCTTTCTTGAATGATGTCTCATTTAATAAAACTCCATATGTGGATATCCGTGGCTAGTAAGTCAATATTTTATTATATTAAAATAGAAGGTTGGGGCAATTTATAATTCTGTTTGAATAGCCTAATGAAAATAGCCCAAATACTTCATTATTCATAGTCTTATTTTAGTCAGAATTTAAGGAAATGAGATAACCTGAGAAGACTGCTAGGTTGCTATTTTCCATACACACACACACACACACACACACACGTATATGTATATATATATTTGCTTGAAGATAGCAAACCATCCATACAATTATTTTTCAGAATAATCCAGGTAATGTGTTCCATTTCAGTTTGTGCTCTATTTTCATTTGAGTTTGCTTCCAAGAAAAACTATTGTGTAACAAAGCAAAGGTATGGCCGGTGTGGTTTCCCAGTTCTCACTTGATACTGAGAAAGTTTGAAGCCAATTCTGTCCACACCTGAAGTCAACAGCCTAGCTATTCTATAACACAAGCCGTCCATTGCTTTTCTCCTTCATCAAGTGTTTTGATTCCTGCATGAGACAAATTCTTACAAGTAAGGTGCATTGAGTTAGAGGCTCACATGCTAGACTATACCTTAAATAAAGATCTTTCTTTGCATAGAGCAAAGTCACAGGCAAACTACCTTACTTAGCAGGAGAGGCATGAAGGAAGAGAGCTAATAACACCTAGTCAGGCCTTTTGTAGTGACTGAAAGTGGATGAGAGGGAGCTGCCTAGCTAGAGATGGATGCATACAGTTTATTGATACACAGATTGATTGGACCAGGACAAAGCAAATCAATTTCAAACAAATACAGCCATGAATCACAGTCATCAAAGAGGACATGCCTTTAGTTAGAATGCAGGATAGAAGGATAATGAGGGAACAGCAAAGAATTCTAAAGATATATGGCCTGTGGAGATTTATTTATTGAATTTGTATCCCATTTTTTTTGTCTCCAAGGCAGTATTCATAGGTGCAGAACATTTAGAAAAGAAATGCCCATAGAAACCAGTGCTTCTAATATTGGATAGCTTTAGCATACTCAGGAATCAAACGTTTTGTGTCTCTTTTGTAGGAAATGTTTTTGTACATTCTGCAATTTCCGTTTCCTACTCAATTTCCAATGAGTAGATCTCCCCCTACTCATTTAATTCTCTATTCATTTAATCCTCACAAAAACCTTGTGAGGTAGGTTAGGCTGAGACGCAGTGACTGCTTCAAGATCACTCAGTGAGCTTCATGGCTAGTGGGGATTTCAATTCTAGTCACTCAGATCCAAGTCTGACACTATAACCACCACACCACACTTTCTACTGCACAAAGTTATGAAGATATTTTCTACTGTCTGGTATTTAAATAATAGCTTCAAATGATCACAGAATTGTAGCGATGGAAGGGACTCCAAGGGCCATCTGGTCCAACCCCCTGCAATGCAGGAATCTCAGCTAAAGCATCCATGACAGATGGCCATCCAACCTCTGCCTTAAAAACCTCCAAGGTAGGAGAATCCACAACCTCCTGAGGGAGACTATTCCACTGTCAGAAAGTTTTTCTGTGTGTTTAGTCGGAATCTCCTTTCTTGTAACTTAAAGCCATTTGTTTGAGTTCTGCCCTCCAGGGCAGATAAGTAAATCTACTGTATGTACGTGAAATCAATGAATATATAACATCCCTAAGTCTACACTGAAATATCATTGCAGTGTGCTACCGAATAACTACCATCAAGCACTTGTCTTTATGTTTGCCATGGACAAGATCAACGAGAATTTCCACCTCTTACCCAACAGAACGCTATCTTACATCTTCGCACAAAATGCTTTCAATTCAATGGGAACCTGTCTTGCCACTATGCAAGTACTTTTCCTAAACTCGGGGAACCCCCTTAACTACATCTGTGTTAGGAAATACAAGCTAATGGCCATCATTGGTGGACTCACTTCTCATAACTCCAAGCAGATGCCCCACATCTTAAATACCTACAAGATCCCACAGGTATGCCTTTCAAAAAATTTTTATATGCATACCTGTAGGTGAAACCAGGAGTCGACTTAGTGGGGAAGAGTCATTTGCGTTGCTATTCACCTCCTCAGAATTGGTCAGACCAAAAGGTTCGACTCTTAGCTCTGTAATGATCTCATTCAACTCAGGGGTAGCAACACTACATGGGAAAATACTTGTCTTGAAGGCTGGGAGTTGAGTACTGTTTACTTAGGAGACAAGTCCAGAAGGCTTCATCATCACACCATGTAAATGAAAATGAATAAAATTTCACTTTTATGGAAGAAACCTGTTTGAGTGGGCAGGCCTACATACTCTCATTTGGGGCCAAAACAATCCTGGACCTAACTGGACTAGTCAAGTTCCCTCCTCCATTGTAAACTTTCCAGTGAGTTGTAATCACAAGGAGCTGAGTTTACTGAAGATGTAGTGGCATATTTAGCCATCTTGTGATTATTATTATATAGATTTGGAAAAGCTGTTTCCAGAAGGTGAAATTTGAACTTGAGATCTATCCTACACACACACACACACACACACACACACACAATTGTTGTTGGTTACTTCTTCCAAGTTCACGAGCTCACCTTTAATTCTCACAGGAGTGAATATCAGACAAGAAAGAAATCAGGATTTTCTCCCCCCCCCACACACACCTTTTTAAAAAACAAAAAAACTGAAAGACACTGTTTGAATCCCTGAATTCTCAGAGCCAAATTCACCTCTCTGAAAATTTCTTCTTAAAATAAAACATCACATAGATGTTTGTGTCGAATATGTAGTTATTTCATAGTAACCCTGCTGAAGTTGCCTTATTGGATTTTAGCCTCTGCATTTTTTTTTTTTTTGAAAGATGAAATACAGAAGCCTAAGGTTCTTCTGGACCTTTGGAGGAACCAAGATGAATAGAGGAATAATGAGAGAGAGCTCTTAAACTGATTGTTTTAATACTCCTTAGCTCAGCTATGGCTCCTTTGACCCTGCACTGAATGATAAAGCACAGTTCCCTTCTGTCTATCGGATGATCCCCAGTGAAACCCCACAGTATTTTGGGATTGTTCAGCTGCTTCGGCATTTTGGGTGGACCTGGGTTGGTCTTATTGTTTCAGATGATGAAAGTGGAGAAATGTTACTTAGGACTCTCATTCCTCTGCTATACCACAGCAATATTTGCTTGGCTTTTAAGGAAATTATTCCAACACTGGAGAAGTACTGGGAAGACACAGATAATACTAAATTGGAAAGAGTAAGCTCTATTATCTCATCAATTAATACTAATGTGACACTTGTTCATGGAGAGTCACGATCTCTGGAGGGCTTTCGGATGGTTCTATCATCACATGAATTTGATAAAATGAAACCAATAGAGAGGGTTTGGATCATAACAGCTCAGTGGGATTTTTCTTCTGTATACTTCAATGGAGTCTTCACACCAAAATCCTTCAATGGCACCTTGTCCTTTTCACTCCACACAAATGATGTAGCAGAATTTGAAGAGTTTCTTGAGACTTTAAATCCCAATCACTCTATGCTTTACTACATCCATGGGTTTGGGTCCAATGCATTTGTGTGCTCGTTTCCTGCCTATAACATTTACATACCAGGTGCAAAAAACTGCACTGGGGAGGAGAAGTTGAGAAGCCTCCCTGGAGCTGTGTTTGAAATGGGAATGTCTGGTCAGAGCTACAGCATCTACAATGCTGTTTATGCTGTAGCACATGCTCTCCATGCCATGTTTTCTTCAAGATCTATGCAGAAGGCAATAGGAGATGGAGGGACATGGAACCTTCTTGATGTTCACCCGTGGCAAGTACGGTTTTCCTGTCGGTCACAATTATAATATATGCCAAATTCATTAGAATTGTACAGGCTGCTATATATTTTGTAATATATACACCCAGAAGCCTTTCAATGGCCAGTTTTTGTGTTGTTTTTGCTGTAGTGTAGGAGGTTGCTGACTGAAGTAAGAAAAATATTTAGCTTGTGTTGAATTGGCCTCCTTTGCTAATGAAGGGGCATTTCTTTAAGAAGCCATCTCCTTAGATGAAAGCATTGCCCTTGCTAGTCATTCTGATCCATTGCCTGACTCAATTAGCTTCCAACTGCAAATCTAGCCAAGAATAAGAATGTCAGCAGGATAAGACTGAAATAACTGGGGAATCATACTAACCACTTTGCTACCATTGCTCTTGCTTCATGTTGTTTCCTCCTCAATCTACGTAGCTTCATGCCTTCCTGAAATACATCCACTTCAACAACAGTGCTGGAGAAGAAATATTTTTTGATGCAAATGGAGAGTTGGCTACTGGATATGATATCATCAATACTATCACATTCCACAATCAGTCCATCCATAAAGCCATTGTTGGAAGGATGAACCCACGGGCTCCTGAAGCAAAGAAGTTCACCATTAATGGAACTGCCATTTTGTGGAATCAGAAGTTTAACCAGGTGGGAAAGACTTTATATTCCTCAATACAAAAAGACAAGGGAATGCTGTTGGTCAAGTTTAGTCCTACATAATAGAGATATATTTATGTTCCAGGATTTTGTTGGTGGTTACTTTCAGAGGTGGTAGCATGTTAATTTCACCTGTTATATTTTATTTTGTCGAGGATTTTGATGTTTTGATTTTTAATTTTGTTTAATGCATTGTTATATATTTTCTGTTGCACGCTGCTGAAATACTTTATGAAAGGTGGTTTACAAATACTCAAATAAATTATTACATAACATTGCTTGCTACCTTTCTGAGCTGCTGTTTATCATGGTGGGCATACTGGGCTAAAGTGACCAAGGGATTGATTCGGTCTGTGATGTGTATGTTTAATTTGTGTGGTGAGGCTAAAAGGAACATGAGGAGAATATAGGATAGAAAACTACAGAGGTATATGAGGGACTGTTGAAGGATTCTAGAAAATGACTTTGTTACTATGTAATTGTTACTGTGCAATTATGCAAAAGGTGAAATTCAACAGCATAGACATAAGGAGAAATCAGAAAAAAGGAGAAATCTTCATCTTAAATCTATTAATTTGTGATTATTGATAGAAGCTGCCCCATTCCACATGTGTTGAGAGTTGCCATCCTGGACACAGCAAGATCATTCGACAGGGGGAACAGATTTGTTGATACAATTGTCCTAACTGTCCTGAAGGAATGATATCAAAACAGATGGGTAAGCAAAGATTCCTCAGCTACTACATAGGGAAGGTACTTCAGAATGTTTGTACAATAAACATGACTTGAATGTGTGAATGGATATATATATATATATATATATATAATCAGCAATACAGTGGTACCCCGCTAGACGAATGCTTCGCTAGACGAAAAACTCGCTAGACGAAAGCATTCGTCTAGCGGGAGGCTGCCCCGCTAGACGAAAAAGTCTATGGGGCTGCCTCGCAAGACGAAAAAATTTCGTCTTTTTTTTTTTTCGTTTTGCGGAGCGCGGCTCCCATTGCCGCTCCGCAAGACGAAAACCCCGCTAGACGAAAATTTTCGCGGGACGAATTATTTTCGTCTAGCGGGGCACCACTGTAAGCTCAGATTTAACTTTTTAAAGGGAGTATGCTCACACATTTCAGCAGTTGGTATCCAGTTGTACACGAGAGGTCCGGAGGGTGGCAACACAAGAACGGGCCTTTTCTGCAGTCGCTAGTACCTTCATTATACACCTTTAGGCACCAGGCGAAAATGTTCCTCTTCAACAAGGCCTTGGGATCATTGAAATCCTTTCAAATGTGTTGAGGGATGCGGTGGAGGGTGGTTTCATTTTGTTCTTGTTTTTATTATGTATTTTGTGTTTTTTTATCTTGTCTTTTTATGTTGTGAATTGTCCTGAGATCTACTGACAAAAGGCAGTTACAGACGCTTCAGGTTACAGACGCTTCAGGTTACAGACTCCGCTAACCCAGAAATAGTACCTCGGGTTAAGAACTTTGCTTCAGGATGAGAACAGAAATCGTGCTCTGGTGGTGCGGCGGCAGCGGGAGGCCCCATTAGCTAAAGTGGTACCTCAGGTTAAGAACAGTTTCAGGTTAAGAACGGACCTCCGGAACAAATTAAGTTCTTAACCCGAGTTACAAATTTAATCAGTGCTCATTTTTTAAAAAAAACAAAACAACAACAACAAATGTTTAGGGGTACTCTCATTTTCCTACTCATATTGAAATACTGCCCTTCAACGAAGCCAAACTTTTATTCACAAAGTGTTTAGGGATATGCGTCCCCCTGCATCCCCCCAGAAAAACACACTCAATTTAATAATAATGATCAGTGCTTTATTCCTTAAAAAATAGGTTCTCACCATGAAGTTCTTACCCTTGTGTACCACCCTTGAGTGCCACCTGAATAAAACACTGATAATGATGATGACCAAGTGTACAAAAATTATGAGCAAAAATGTGTGAACAATACCTGAATGTATTTTCTCTTTAGTATGCATAATATTAAATACCATCTATTTCACATATTGACAGAGCAATAACCAATCCATTTCTCATTTCCAGATTCTTTCAATATTCCTAATTATGTTTCCTCTTATTCCTTGGCCTCCTCATCCAGTGCCATTTTCACCTCTGTTTCACAAAATCATTTCTTTCAAAATAAAAACAAGGAATTCCATTCCTCTTATTCAAAATGAATATGTTCAAAGTCATAGCTTATGCCGCAATATTAAACTATATCGGCTCAGAGGGTACACGTACAATTTTAACAACTGAGACTTACAATTTTCAGATGCAGACCATTGCAACAACTGTCCTGATGATCAGTATCCAAGCAAGAACCAGGATCACTGCATTCCTAAATGTGTAATCTATCTATCATACGGAGAACCCTTGGGAATAATTCTGGCTTCATTTGTTCTTTTCCTTTCTTTGATAACGCTTGTGGTAATGTGGGTCTTCATTCAACACCAGGAGACTCCCATCGTCAAGGCCAACAACTGGAACATCACATGCACCCTCCTCATTTCCCTATTACTTTGCTTTCTGTGCTCCTTCCTATTCATTGGAAAGCCTGGGAAGGTGACCTGCCTTCTGCGTCAAACAGTGTTTGGGGTTGTCTTCTCCCTGGCTGTTTCTTGCGTGTTGGCAAAAACCATCACTGTGGTTCTGGCCTTCATGGCCACCAAGCCAGGAAACAGGATGAGGAAATGGGTGGGGAAGAGGCTGGCAGGGTCAGTCATCATCCTTTGCACTCTTATTCAAACTGGCATCTGTGCACTGTGGTTGGCAACCTCTCCTCCCTTCCCAGAGTTTGACATGCATTCACAGACTACCCAAATCATTGTGCAGTGCAATGAAGGATCAGCCCCCATGTTTTATACTGTCCTGGGCTACATGGGGATTCTGGCCATCATCAGCTTCACTGTGGCTTTCTTGGCCAGGAAGCTGCCTGATACTTTCAATGAAGCCAAGCTCATCACCTTCAGCATGTTGGTTTTCTGCAGTGTTTGGCTATCCTTTGTCCCCACCTACTTGAGCACCAAAGGAAAATACATGGTGGCCGTGGAGATCTTCTCCATCTTAGCCTCTAGTGTGGGATTGCTGGGCTGCATCTTCTTCCCCAAATTGTACATTATTGTACTGAGGCCTGAGATGAACACCCGGGATCAGCTTGTAAGAAAAAGAATTGTGGTGTCTGAATGACTTATTCCCTTCTTATAAATTCTGTCCCATCTGCATTCCTTTGTTATCTAGTCCTTTTAGCACTTCTAAACAACAGATAGCAAATGTGGTGCTCCCCCATGTTGTAGCCCATCTCTGATCACCCCAAGCGTAGCATGCCATTTGGACAGAAACGGTGGGAAGTTATGTTCCACAAAATATATAGCAGGCTGTACAATTCCAATGCATTTGGCTTTGTCATCCCTTCTGCCCCACCCCCCTCCACTATGCCTCTACTGTTATGTAAGTCTCCACCTACAGTCTGAATTGGTACAGCCCAGATATGGGTTTAGCATAAGATGCATGAAGGAAGAGAGCTACAAAAGGTTAATGAAGCATTTCCCAGTGGCAAAATATGGAAGGAGGGGCAATGATGCTTCATAAGTTTATTTATTCTTCAGTGGATCAAAGAAGATTGCACCGGTTTCAGAAACACACTAATGAAGTGACGGTCCTCAAGGAACACGTGGCTTTAGTTACAAAATTGTAGAGCTGTGGGATATGAGAAATGTCAAAGCAGCAGAGTGAGGTGACAATAATTTTAAGAGCTATGAAGATATTAGTCGGTGGTCATGGGTGTCCACAAAATAATTATTTAGGCAGAGGTCCATAGCTTGTAACGACAGGTTGTTAGCTATTTGCAGTCTTTATACAACTGAATTCCATTCATGGTGCTGAAGAGAAACAATGAAAAACATGGGGGGGGGGGAGTTGTTCCTGTTGGTGCTTTACTATATTATGTGGGATTATACGTTTCAGAACTAACTTTAAACATATGGCTTTATTTGCCAATTTAACAATAACAGAGAAAGGCACCAACCCTATTGCTTGAATGAGCAGTTTAAAGATGAAGTGGATCTCTGGCTTAGCCAGCTGACTCGCAACTCAGCTGGGCTTAGCCAATTTTAAGCTCCCCACCCTGGTTTAGCCAAAGATAAACTGGTTTAACTTGATCATCTTGGCTCAGCTGGGGCTCAGATTTCAAAAAGGGGTGCTCCAGGGGGGCATGATTCAATCTTGGGGGGTTGTGTTTAGGCTGGATCCTAAGCTCATTTGGCTCAACCATATGGCCAGGCATCACAGCATAAAATACTTATTTTAAAGGCTCCCCCACCACCACCACCAATCAGGCTTAGGCAAAGCAGCAGTTGTTTATGTTTCAAAACATACGGAAACCCTACTTCTCCACCTTAGGAGCTATCATGCCAAACTGGGCTACACTATAATGAGAGATGTCCATTGTATTGGTGAAAATTATTATCAGATAGGTTTAAAATTTGGCACTTTCATAGATCTGATCAGGTAGAACATGTGTACCACATTTAAGGTAATTAACTTAATTGTCATTCAGTCATGTCCGACTCTTCGTGACCCCATGGACCAGAGCACGCCAGGCACCCCTATCCTCCACTGCCTCCTGCAGTTTGGCCAAACCCATGCCAGTCACCTCGAGAACACTGTCCAACCATCTCATCCTCTGTCGTCCCCTTCTCCTAGTGCCCTCCATCTTTCCCAACATCAGGGTCTTTTCCAGGGAGTCTTCTCTTCTCATGAGGTGGCCAAAGTACTGGAGTCTCAACTTCAGGATCTGCCCTTCCAGTGAGCGCTCAGGGCTGCTTTCTTTAAGGATGGATAAGTTTGATCTTTTTGCAGTCCATGGGAATTAATTAGCTTAATAGATTCCATTTTTATAAGCTGCATTAATTTTATTCTTATGGAGGAAACTTTTCTCCCAACATGCCATGAATTCCAGCATTGATCATTTCATTAGCAGATAATGAATAAAAAGAAGCTAAGGAAGTTTTCATTAACTTTACTGAGAATCTTGGAAAAAGTAATTTTCGATCCTGTAATTATTATAACTACACATTCCTGTGTAATTGTAGTGTGGGCACAATGCAATTAGAAAGACAGAAACACAGATGAATTCATACCAGGAGTTGATGAAATGCTGCTCTCCAGCTTTAAATATGAGGTTCAAAGCAGCCTTTTAAAAACAGCTATTTGGAAAAGTTATATCAAATATGTTTGATAGTCCAGATTGGAATTAGTGAAACACCAAAGTTCGATCAACTTTTGTAAGGATTGCACACTGCCTTTGGAGATATTCCTGTTCTTTGTATCTGCCACAGTGAATATGTTCAGGTGGTGGCAAGATTTGCTGGTAGCGGCATCACTGCTGCTACTCATTTTGCTGCTTCATCTACCTCAGATTGTCAGCAAGAATATGAAGAGCAGATGTTGTAGGCAGCCAAAGTTTCAAGGAGCCTCTGGGATTCTAGATAATATTGTCATTGGTGAATTTGTATCTTTCATCGTTCATAATTTTAATGAGATATTGTATACTGCAAATCCAAATCCATACAGGAGTGCCTTGTAAGTAAATCTTGAATCAAATGAAATGAAATAAAGGTGAAATTAAAATTCCAATTGGCTAGCTCTGAGTGAAAATTTCAAGATTATTCATTGTTCTAGTTCCCACATTTTGAGAAAATGGGAGTCATAAGAGGAAAAATAAAGATTAGTCCTTGAAGTGAGGCTACTACTGTAGTCCATTGATTTAAATGATTCTAAATGTGTTTTAGGAGATCAAAACCATCCATACCATTATTCTGCCACACAGGAAGGGGTGGGTGTGTTTTATTTGCTCAGTTTTCTTCCTTCTTTGCTTACAAATGAAGCAATTGTCTTGTAGAGCAATTTATAGAAACATAAGCCGGCTCCCTCGGCCTGTAAAGCAAGATGAGCGCTGCAACCCCAGAGTCATCTGTGACTGGACTTAACGGTCAGGGGTCCCTTTACCTTTATCTAAGAGAACATAGGAAGAGAACATATACTGAGTCATCTACCTTAGTTTTGTCTACACTGACTGGAAGTGAGTGTAGGGTTTCCAAAAGAGGACACCCCCAAGTCTACCTTGCAATGTTGGGGTTGTAACTTTGGACCTTATCCAGGCCAAGCAAATGCTTTTTCACTGAGCTGTAAGTGCATTTTCTACTGCACAGCTCTGTGACTGGGAATGGAATATGACAAAGAAATCTAAGGAGATGAGAATACTCTTAAAAAAAATACTCTTTAAAAGAGTCTCAGGGATGACTCACACCCCGGCCACCACCTCTTTAATCTTCTACCCTCAGGCAGGAGATATAGAAGTATAATCAGCCGTACCAACAGGCTAAAAAATAGCTTCTATCCGTGGGCTGTTAGGCTGTTGATCGGAAAATAGCATAGCACAATTGACTTGCGAGGTGGTGTGTTGTGTGATAAGCACACAGAGTGCAATGAGATTAAGGGCTTGGGGGGAGGGAGGCTCGTTTAATTTCATTGTACATAGGTTGTACATTGACAATAAAGGTATTATTAAAGATACATGGGAGTTAAAAAGGTATTCCATACTTCACAACTCCATGTCTGGTATATCAGGAATCGCTATTGATGGCTAATATGTCCATAGTATGTAGATTAAACCAATTGTTGTGTGGTAGCCCTAATTGTGCTCTGAAATGCAATTGCAGCCTATTGCCAAATTACTACCACCAAGCCCTCGCCTTTACGTTTGCTCTGAACGAGATCAACAAGAATCCACACCTCTTACCTAACACCACACTTTCGTACATCTTCGCTCAAAATGCTAATAATGAAATGGGGAAATGTTCTGGGACTATGGATGTCCTTTTCAAAAGTCAGGGGAGTCCCCTTAACTACCTCTGCGGCAAGACGGATAAACTAATGGCTATCATAGGTGGCCTCACCTTTCATAATTCCAAGCAGATGCCTCAGATCTTAAATATGTACAAGATGCCACAGGTGTGTTTGTCTGCCTTTATAGATTGGTGCTGTGAAGAGATTGTGTGAATCTGAACTTTTGATATGGTTTATCTCTGTAGATAGAGAGTTGTGAACTGATTATTTTAGAGGCAAGCCCAGAAGCCCTCACCATTGAGCCATGCAAGAGAACAAGAAGAAAACCACACCTTTACAGCAAAGGTCTATTTGAGTAGTTAGACCAGCTAAAATCATCAGAGGCCAGAATAATTCTGGATTTAATTGGAGAAGTTAGGTTACACTTGTCTTCCTCTTCCATTCTAATCTTTCTGCCTGAGCCTCCTCAGTGAGTTGTAACAATAGACAGATTATTATTGACAGTAAGGTGTGTAATAGTTTGTGAGTGGGTGTGAGCTCACATTTAAACTGCTTCCTACTTCACTCCAAATCATCCCCTCACAGGGATCATAGCATTTATGCTCATGCTGAAATCTACACAGGAGCTATGAATGAGAAATTTGGAGCTGAATATTAATCAAATCACAAAACTTGTGAGACTCATTATATTTCTCTACAAATTCTCAAATCCAAACTCTTTCCTCTCCAAGAGTCTTTGCTTACTTGCTTAATATATAGTTAGCCCAGTAGTAATTCTGGCCTGATTGTGAAGGGTTTTGTTTTTTTTAGGAGGGAGAAATACAAAATGAATTCAACTTTCTATCCTTTTTTTTAAAAAAAATTGAAGAACGTATTTTCAATTGGTTGTTAGATCTAAAAAGACCAACATCATTGTTCTTAGCTCAATTATGGCTCCTTTGACCCTGCCTTGAGGGATAGAACACAGTTCCCTTCTGTCTATCAGATGATCCCTAATGAGCGTGCTCAGTATGCTGGGATTGTCCAGTTGCTTCAGCATTTCGGATGGACTTGGATTGGCCTTGTTGTCTCTGATAACGACAGTGGAGAAACACTATTGAGGACTCTCATTCCTTGGCTGCACCAGAATAAGATTTGTGTTGCTTTTAAGGAAATTGCTCCAACACTGAAGAATTATTGGAATCAAGGAATACAGATGGACAAGAATTTGGAAAGAATAAGTTCTGTTCTCTCATCAACTGAAATCAATGTGATTCTTGTTCATGGTGATTCACGGTCTATGGAGGGTTTACGAAGGGTTCTTTGGCTAAATGAAATTATTAAAATGAAACCAATAGAGAAGGTTTGGGTCATAACAGCTGAGTGGGATTTTGCATCTGTGTCCAATAGCGACTTATTCACACCCAAATCCTTCAATGGCACCTTGTCCTTTGCACTCCACAGTAAGAAATTGGCAGAATATGAAGAGTTTCTTGAGACTTTAAATCTCTATCGATCTAGGCTGTATTTGATCCATTATTTCTGGACCACTGCATTTAAATGTTCGTTCCCCAAGTTACATTACATTCAATCACAATCCCCAGGAATATGTACAGGGAAAGAGAAGTTAAAGAACCTCCCTGGAGCTGTGTTTGAAATGCAGATGTCTGGTCAAAGCTACAGCATCTACAATGCTGTTTATGGCATTGCGCATGCTCTCCATGACATGTTTTCATCAAGATCTAAACGGAAGGCAATGAGAAATGGAGACACGTGGAACCTTTCAAATATTTACCCATGGCAGGTAGGATAACCATGCCCATCTCTACTGTAAAGAATGGGCATAAGTGCATTTCACCAAGGACTTTTTAAAGTGAATTTTCACTGGGTGGGAATGCACACAAAAGGGCACTTTAAAAATCACGTGAAAGGGTATTTATAATATTCATTTGAAATAAACACACATTTATTTAAATGAATGGATATCTCGAAACATATTTTAATAGTAAATGATTGTTTAATTTTTAAAAAAGCATTTAAAATTTAATTAAGAAGTTGAGGAACTCTGAATTGTGTGTGTGTGTGTGTGTGTGTGTGTCTTGCATGCCACCCCAATCCTTGAGTGCTGTGAGATTCCATGGGTTCCAGGCATTTGTCCAGGGTTTGTGTTTCCTTTTAGAAATGAGAGTGTCGTGTCTTTATGATATATGGTTTATATAAAAGCATGGTTTATTTACACAGCCTACAATGGAAGGGTTCACAGCAAACTCACACTCAAAGAATCTTGTTTCTCCCTCGGATTCCAACAGAAATCTAACATTGCTGTCAATCCTTGCTCTGACTCTCTCTCCAACTTGCTGCTTTACTTCTACCTCACATCGCTGCAAAACTCTACTCCAAACTCTGGCTTTGTCTGTGTGAAACAATACAAAATTGCAGAACAGTTGTGCTCCTGTCATGGATGCTTTAGCGGGGATTCCTTCATTGCAGGGGGTTGGACTAGATGACCCTTGGTTCCTTTCCAGCTCTTATATTCTATGATTCTTTGAAAACAACTCTTCACCATCCATTTCATAGCTTCTGAAAATTGCAGCTTTGGGTCTAATACCTTGACATAACCTTATGACCTTCAGTTATGAAATTTTATGGTATGGTGCAATGGTTAAAGGTAAAGGTAAAAGGACCCTTGACTATTAGGTCCAGTCATGGACGACTCTGGGGTTGCTGCGCTCATCTCGCTTTACTGGCCGAGGGAGCCGGCGTACAGCTTCTGGGTCATGTGGCCAACATGACTAAGCTGCTTCTGGTGAACCAGAGCAGCGCACAGAAATGCTGTTTAGCTTTCCGCCGGAGCGGTACCTATTTATCTACTTTCACTTTGACGTGCAACTGCTAGGTTGGCAGGAGCAGGGACCGAACAACGGGAGCTCACCCTGTCATGGGGATTCGAACTGCCGACCTTCTGATCGGCAAGCCCTAGGCTCTGTGGTTTAACCCACAGCGCCCCCCACTGGTTAGGTTTATTTATTTAACAAAATGTATATACTGCTTAATGTAAAAAATAAAAATAAACTGAAAACACTTCTAAGCAGTTTACAAAAATATAAATTTATTAAAACAGCTAAGAACCGCTATTAAGAGATTCAAAAGAGGATAAAAATCCACAGTGATTTCTACATGTCTGGATGCAGAAAATGTTTAAAACAGGTGCCAAAAGAAGTACAATGAAAGAGCCTGTCAGGTGTTTATAGTTCTAATTTAGATGAGATTTTGTGAAACTCTTTAGGCACAAGGTACATTTGGAAATCTTTTGAAACGCATATTTCTACATACCTCAACACTGCAAACTCCACTGACTTTCTGCTTCCCTGTGAACACCTATCTTACAATAACCAACATTGAACCCTCCCACGCGAGTACCCCACAATGGATATCCCCTCCCCAAACAGGAGATTTTCCAGGAGGACAGTGGTGATTTCTCTCCCAGTATTTAATTTCATGACCACCATGTAAGTTTGCCAGATACATGCCATGTAAGCAAAACTCAAACTTCTCTCTCTCTCTTGACTTTTGGAGGAAGTAAAATCTGCTTTATAATAGATATGATTTAAATTGCGGTGTGAATATTCTAATTTTTAAAAAAGTATTAGTTTCATTCTGGAAATAGCAACTCTATTGAATTTCATCTTCCTATTGCATCTGAAAGGTGGGGAGCATTTATACCATCTGTCCTATAATCATCATACACAAATGAGTAAGAGGTAGCAATTCAAGGATGATATTTGAGAAGGAAACAGCAGCTTCCATTCCATTCCCACCATTCCAGGCTCAGTTCATATTCTTTTCTTCTCCAATCTAGCTTCACTCCTACCTGAAACACATCCACTTCAACAATAGTGCTGGGGAAGAAATAGCTTTTGATGCAAATGGAGAATTGGCAGCTGGATATGATATCATCAACGCAATCACATTCCCTAATCAGTCTGTCCATAGAGTCCGTGTTGGAAGAGTGAGCCCACAGGCTCCTGAAAGCAAACAGTTCACCATCAATGGAAGTGCTATAATGTGGAATCACAAGTTTGACCAGGTGGGGGTAAGTATCATTTTCCAGAACTGTAGGTTTAGGGATGGCTCCAATATCAAACAAAACCTGGTTCTGGATCCACAGGGGAGTGCAGAAAAACCTGCCTGATTCTTGTCCCATGCAGGTATTTTAGGAGTTACCTGTGCACATCCAACAAAACAAAAACATAGAATTTCTTTTAGCCCAATTGCTTTATTTTGCAAAGTAAGTACAGCTACCTGAAAGTGGCTAGAGTTTTAAAATGAAGAATGCCCCTGTGTGAATGACAGGTCTTCCTGATCTGCCATCACTCTTGGAGGAAATAGTGTGCTAGCCAAGGAAACAACCAGGAACGCATTTTGAGGCTCCCAGTTGTCCTTTTCTTTGCAACCTGCCTTTATCTGCACCATTCCTGGTGTGATTTATGAAATCAGATGTGAGCAGGCTGAAGACAAATGGCCCTGGCAGCTAAAGTAGAACCCTTGATGATTCTAATTAGGCTTGAGGGGCAGAGGTTCACCAATGCTGATCTACACCCCAAATCTTTTATATCTGGATATTAATAGGTCATCCCAAAATCCGTATGTGTTGAGAGTTGCTATTCTGGACACAGTAGGATTGCGCGACAGGGGGAACAGATTTGTTGCTATGATTGTCCTAAGTGCTCTGAAGGAATGATTTCAAACCTGACAGGTAAGTAGAAATTGCACCATTGAATGGTGGTGGTATTCCAGATATTTCAAAAACAAATTCACACAAAAAGCTTGTTCAAATTATGATATTGATGTGTGATCGAGCCATTCTAGATATAACAATTTGGAGATAGTTTACACATTACTTCAGTTATAATTATTTTCAGTCTGTTCACAAACATAACTACAGTTGTAACTCGGCTCCCAAATGCCTTGGGAGTCGAACGTTTTGCCTCCTGAATGATCGAAAACCGGAAGTGTGTGTTCCGGTTTTCAAACGTTCTTTAAGAAGCTGAACGTCCAACAGGGCTTCTGCGGCTTCCGAAAGTCAAATTTTTTTGGCAATTCAACGTTTCAGAAGTCGAACAGACTTCCGGAACAGATTCTGTTCAACATCCGAGGTACAAATGTATTTGTATTTAGTTATGTAGTTATCAGATATATGTAATTATTCTCTAGCAAACCAGAAAGGAAATTATCTCATTAAGCATCTCAAAGAGGTTTAATTGCCAAATATTTATATATCTATATCTATACACACACACCATTTTTAAAAATTCAATGCAGATACTGACTTGGGCAAAAATCTCCTCTTAGAAGGCTTGGGAAAGGTGCTGAAGTGATAACAGAGATGATGCCAATCTGAAATGTATTGGGAGTTCCAATGGATAGGTGCTGCCACACTAATAGATTGATTCTAACATTGTATAGAAAAGATATAGGGACGAGATGGTAACTCCAGGACGTCCTCTCTTGTGGAGCAGAATGACTTTTGTGCACAGGACAGGTGAGAATATGTTTTAGGTCCCAAACTGTACACCAGGGGTTTCTACATCAGTATCAGTACCTTGAATTTATCCAAATTTCATGATTTGGATACGTTACAATGCATTACATCAGTATTTGAGTAGAATGTACAGTGCCGTTAACTATAAACCCCAAATGAATTGAGTTGTTCACTGTTCTTCTCACACATCAATTTTACTGAATGGTTCTAAATAATGATTACCGTATCTGTTCTTCCAAGATAAAAGAACTATATTCTTCCTCTGTAGTTGTTGCCACAGTATCAAGTAATCTGGTTTAAGAGAGTTAATGTACATTTTTTGGTAAAAAATATGAGACTTATAACTTTCAGATGCAGACCATTGCAACAAGTGCCCTGAGGACCAGTATCCAAATGAAAACCACAATGCGTGCATCCCTAAATATCTAGTCTTTCTAACATACAGAGAGTCCTTGGGAATACTTCTAACTTCATTTGCTGTTTTAATTTGTCTGATCGCCCTCTTGATAATATGGATCTTCATTCATCATAAGGAGACTCCCATTGTCAAGGCCAACAACTGGAACATCACATGCACACTCCTCATTTCCCTATTGCTTTGCTTCCTGTGCTCCTTTTTTTTCATTGGGCAGCCTGGGAAGGTGACCTGCCTTCTCCGTCAAACCATATTTGGGATTGTCTTCTCCCTGGCTGTTTCTTGTGTGTTGGCCAAAACCATCACCGTGGTTCTGGCCTTCATGGCCACCAAGCCAGGAAACAGGGTGAGGAAATGGGTGGGGAAGAGACTGGCAGGGTCAGTCATCATCCTTTGCACTCTTATTCAAACTGGCATTTGTGCACTGTGGTTGGTAACCTCTCCTCCCTTCCCAGAGTTTGACATGCATTCACAGACTGAACAGATCATTGCTCAATGCAATGAAGGATCAGCCCCCATGTTTTATACTGTCCTGAGCTACATGGGGCTTCTGGCCATCATCAGCTTCACTGTGGCTTTCTTTGCCCGGAAACTGCCTGATACTTTCAATGAAGCCAAGCTCATCACCTTCAGCATGCTGGTCTTCTGCAGTGTTTGGTTATCCTTTGTCCCCACCTACCTGAGCACCAAAGGGAAATACATGGTGGCTGTGGAGATTTTCTCTATCCTGGCCTCTAGTGCTGGATTATTGGTTTGCATCTTCCTCCCCAAATTCTACATTATTGTACTGAAACCTGAACTGAACACCAGGGATCAGTTAGTAAGGAAAAAGAATCGTCATTTCTGAGTGATTTCTTCCTTCCTTCCTGTAAATTGTTTCTTAACCATTCCCCTGACAATCTTTTCCTGTTTATGAATCTAAGCCACAAACATTGCCTTTTCTACTTTTATGTTTGCCAAGTACAAAGCAAGATGCAAAATGTCCAAGTAGTTTGGCTTTGTAGTACTCCGGTTTCCCAGTAGCTTGTTTATAATTTTTAGAGAACATGCTGCGGAAAGTAGAATTATTTTCAAATAATAAAAAAGAAAAATATTTTTTAAACATTCTCATCATCATAATAGTAAAACTTAAATACAAACACAGAAATAAACTATGCAGCAACATATTAGTGGAAATAACACAAAAATGTTTTTATATGGGAGAATAGCTTGCAGAAATGTTTTATGTTACAAGAAATGCACAGAAAAATGTGCATGAAGTTTGGATTTGAAAATGAAAGGAGCAAAACGGTCCATTTCTCTTTTTAAAGGATTTTATTAAAACACATTTATTCCAAAGTTGCAACACAACTTTGTCCACTGCCATCACTCCAATCCTCAATCCCTCAACACTGTCATGTTGGCTCGCCAAACACTCTCAATAGGAACCCAACCACCATAGGGAAATACAGTATATGGTGAATGTGGATATGTATTTCTTACATCCACATGGCCTCTGGTGCTGGGTTGCTGAGTTGCATCTTCCTTCCCAAATTCTACATTAATGGTGCTGAGACCTGAGCTGAAAACCAGGAAAAAGAGTGTGATATCTGAGTGACTTCCTTCTTTGTTCTTGTATATTCTTCCTTACCTGTTTCCCATGATGCACTGCCTCTTTTAGAATCAAATGCTACATATATTGCTATGTCAACATTTATATTTGTAAAGTACTTAGCACAATAGTTTGTCTGTGTATTCTCTTCTCTTACCTCATAGTTTATTTATACCCCAGTTTTTGAGATATGCTCTGTAAAGTATATATCCTAAATATAAATAAAATATGAATGGCTTATTTTTACATATTTATTTAATGAAGAACATATAATTCAATGACATGTGAAAATAAATGAAGAAAAACATTACAATTAAATGATGATTAAAATTAAACACACACACACAAAAGATTAAAAACTGGAATAGATTTTAGTGTTTGTGTGTGGGGTGTGTGTGGTAGAGTGGAGTGTTTGTGGGGTTGCAGTGTGAGTTGAGATACAAGAAGAATGCAGTGGGCTGGGCATGACTGTAAAATGTGTGTTTCCCCATTGCAGTTTCCCTGGTTTCCAAATGTACCCATGGGCCCAAAATATTTGCGAGCCTTCATGTAACCATGCCCTACAGAGTGATCTTTCATAAGATCTAGCCACTGCACATATCACCCAGGAGGTGGCTCCTTCTAGAACTTGTTTTCTGTAGACTTAATGGGACAGGAAACAGTAGCCTTTCAACAACATCAATCAGTGAAGGTGTGTGCTCTGCAACAAGCCCAGATACAGTACATCAACAGTTTTTGACCAAAATTTGAGCAAAATATGGGATGTGCTTTCTTAAAAACTGGAATAAAGAGATGGTTTTCAATGCTATGAAGACTCTCATGGGATTGCCTCAGGAAGAGTGGCCATGTCTGCCCATTTAAGAAGGCTACAATCTGCCTCTTCAGGAGCCAGGGCTGCAATTTAGTAATCCCAGCCAAGAAATGGTTGGGGCAGGGAACAGCTGATATCACCTGAGAGTAATGAAGAATTCCTGGAGCTACTGAGCTTAAATAGTTCAGAGGCAGCATTCAAGGGAGATTGGCTCTTAGGGGAAAGCGCAGAGGTTTTAGGGACAACCAACTCTTGCCTCATCTAAAGTTTATTTCTTTTCCAGCAGTAGTAGAGAAGAAGCCCTACCAAGAGGCTTCCCTTAGTGCCTCAACCTTCTGGAGAGAGGTAGTGATGGGGCTGACTCACTGGATGTGACCATAAGGGGTGAGAAAGACTAAACTTGTTATGTCTCAAGCCCCATAGCCTTGGAAAAGGGGTAAGAGGGTGACACGGGGTTTAGGCCTTCGAGAGACCTACAAGTGCATTGTGACCAGACTAAACTCTATATCTTGCACTGAGGAAGGCAAGATAGAAGTCATTCAAAAGGACAGGTCATTTTTATGTCGTGTGTGGATTTGGATCTTTACTATCTGGGGAAGGTAGTATGAGGCTGTAACCCAGGGCCAATGCTTCAACAGAATGAGTGCATTCCTGTGGTTGATTGGGGTTCAGGTTTGAGAATATTTCCTCCATCCCATGAATAATGAAGCATTCAATATGCTACTCTCCTAGGACAGGCAAAAGCACTATTTAACTTGCTTTGGCAATTATTATTAGATTTGTTTAGAATTTGGCAGGTATCTTCAGGTACATAATATACTCTTCAGGTACATAATATATGCCAATTTTCAGCGTATACTTTTATAAGCTGTGTAAATTTTAGATATATAATGATCGTTGCCAAGTTTGTTCATATACACCTTAGCTATAGCTTCCACACAGGGAGCTGCGACTGGGGCTGCAAAGTTTTTCTTAACTTTGCTGAGAGTTGATTATATTGGAGAAAGTGGTGATTATCCTAGTGATTATCCTATAATCACCGTAATCACTACCCTCATGTAATTGTAGTGCTATTTCGCAGCTATCAGAAAAACAGAAACAGATGAATCCATGTGCTGAAATTGTCCTCTCCATCTATAAAGAGGAGATTGAGGGGGAAAAATATTTTACACACAGTCCTTTGGAAGGGTCCTGCTAAACAGATTTTTGACAGTCCAGATTGTAATCAGTGAAACAGCAATGTTAATTTAACTCCTGGGAGGGTTGAGTGTGGTTTAGAAGTTCTATGTATCTGTTAAAATGAATGTGTTGAACTGGGGAAGAGACCTGTCGGTAGCCAGATGGACGTCATTGCTTCTTCTTCTCCTTTTGTTGCTGGAGCTGCCTCAGATTGTCAGCAAGAACGCGAACAACAGATCTGGTTGGCAGCCAAAGTTTAAAAATGACTTTGTAATTCCAGACAGTATTGTCATTGGTGAATTTGTTTCTTTTTTAATTCATTCTTTTGATGGAATCTCATACAATACATCTCCAGCTCTGGAAAAGTCTTCCTAGTACGTGAAGCTTTTATGATTTCAAAGTAGTCCAATTTAATAAAAGCCTAGTTTCTACAACATAGTGCTTTCCTTTGTTGTTGCTGTTGTTATTCCCTGAAAGGAATTCCAATATCAACATCCTTGAAAATAAGGCATAGCTTTCAGGGTGTCTCAATTCAAAAGTACAACCTGGGGGAAGACGACTAGCTGATGGGAAATGCTTTATTATTATTATTATTATTATTATTATTATTATTATTATTATTTAAAAGAATGTTAAGGAGACAGCTAGACCACAGTTCTTCTGATCGATGTGCTGACTGAGGGATTTTCCTTATTCAGGTAAAGATTCATTTGTAATCTGAAACTATAAAGCCCAGACAATGGTTTACCATCTCTGTTTAGAATGGAAGAAACCCAAGAATGAATAGCCTGAACTTCTTTAGCAGCAGAAAGTGGAGGAAAGTATGTGAGTCTTTATCCATTCACTTGTTTAAAAATAGGCAGATTCATAAGTATATATTTAGGGAAAAATCGAGCTGGTATCAGAGAAGCACAAGTAATAAAATGGTCAAACAAAGAGCAAATTGATTTAGTTAGATAACGAAAGCATTGTAGGAAATGAAATATGACAAAGAAACATAATGAGCCAATAATCTTTAAAAAGCTATATAGATGTTTCCTTCTACTTAACTCCATGCCTGGTGTTTCAAGAATAGCTTATAACGGTCAATAGGTCTACTGCATGTACATTAAATCAGTGTACTTTTGACTACTGTATACCGGCATTTAAATGTCATTGCAGTGCAATGCCAAATCACTACCACCAAGTCCTTGCCTTTACATTTGCCATGAATGAGATCGACAAGAATGCCCACCTCTTACCCAACACAACACTGTCTCCCACCTTCGCTAACAATGCTGACAATGAAATAGGATCCTGTCCTGGGACTATGGACCTCCTTTTCACAAGATGGAGAAGCCCCCTTAACTACATCTGTGTCAAGGCATACAGGCTAATGGCCATCATTGGTGGGCTTGCCTCTCCTAACTCCAAGGAGATGCCCCACATCTTAAATATCTACAAGATGCCACAGGTGGGTCTCTCTCTCTCTCTCTCTCTCTCTCTCTCTCTCTCTCTCTCTCTCTCTCCCTCCCTCCCTCCCTCTCTCTCATATATATTCACACACACACACACACACACACACACACACACACAAGCTAATGGGGGTTAAGGGGAGCAAACCCATTTCTCTTCTTTCTTATACCCTTCCTCTCTTCAGAATTGGTCTGGCTAAAATGCACTGCTTTTAGCTCTGCACAGATCTTGTTCAATTCAGCTCACTAAACTTTAAGGGCAGATGCATGTACTGGAACCTGGGTGTGGTGTGTGATTCTAGAAAAGACTAGAAGGCCTCACCATTAAGCCAAGAGAGTTAAGTATATTAGGATGGGATGGATACTAGTGAGGCACCAAAGGGCACTCTTGGGTGAAGGAAGGGCAATAGAGCTACCTTCTATTGCTGACAAGTTGGGGAGGATTTTTGGTTTGGTGTTTTGGGGGCTGGCTTGTGCTCCCTGTTGAGTGCCGGTTGTGGGTATATGGGTGTGCAAATTAAGACTCTTATGGAGCTTGATACCCACCAATTACCTATGGAGATTTGCCTCCCATCACATTCTTGATTGTGATGGAGCTGTGTTAGGCTGGGTTTTTCCTCAGCTTCTCTGCCCAAACTATAACATTTTTGCACCGTTTCATGTGCATCGTCAAGTTTCATTGAATAGATGTAACCTATGCCAGCGTATGGTCTCTTGAGTCTTCATTTGGGGAATGTGGGCAATAAATAGTCAGGTTTGTTTCATTTTTTTCAAGAAGTCAAGATCATGAAGCTATTTTTGCTTATGCCTTACTGGGGACTTCCCCGCCGCCCCCAAAGATAGAAAATTTGTCCTTGAAAGATGCCCAGTATAAAAGTGTGCAGTAGTACCTCAGTTTTTGAGCGTCTTGGAAGCCGAATGTTTCAGTTTTCGAACACCTAAAACTCGGAAGTAATTGCTTCTGTTTTCAGACGCGCCTCGGAAGTCGAACGGCTTCCGCTGCATTTTTTTTTAAAAAAAATTCTCAACTGAAATTGCAGACCGCCCTTTGCGCTTTGGTTTTCAAATGTTTCAGAAGCTGAACGGTTTTCCAGAACGGATTATGTTTGAAAACCAAGGTACCACTGTATATGTAAAATTGTGTGCAATTGTTTTCTTACTCGACCCTGCAGTCCTTCGTTCTCTCACACATTATTAACTCATTTCTGCATCTCCACTCCAAAGCAAGAGTAGTATTATGGGCACAAAATAAGGAAGCTCATCCTTTTCCTCCACTAATTCTTACATCCCCCCCCCCCCAAATCCCCCCACAGTCCCCACCCTTTTTAAAGGAGTGCATGCCTCTGATGCATATTGTTGCTTTTTTACCTACCAGTAATCCTCCTCAGAGCTTTGTAGTGGAATGTTTATAACCTTTGCAGTATTTGAAATGAACTTAATCTTCTATCCTGCCATTGCTGTTAGGCCTAAAGAGATTATTGTCCTTGTTCTTAGCTTAGTTATGGCTCCTTTGACCCTGCACTGAGCGACAAAACACAGTTCCCTTCTGTCTATCGGATGATGCCAAATGAAAGTCCTCAGTATGCTGGGATTGTTCTGCTCCTTCAGCATTTTGGATGGACCTGGATTGGCCTTATTGTTTCAGATGATGACAGCGGAGAATCGCTGTTGAGGACTCTGACTCCTCAACTGCTGCTGAACAATATTTGTATTGCTTATAAGGGAATTATTCCAACGCTGAAGATGCTCTGGGGCGGAAGAATGCAGTTGCTGGAAATGCTGGAAAGAACAGGCAATATTCTAGAATCAATGGACGCCAATGTGATTGTTGTTCATGGGGATTCACGATCTATGGAGTTCTTACGAGGGACACTCTATTCATATGAAAAAGTTGAAATGAAACCAAAAGAGAAGGTTTGGATTATAATGGCACAGTGGGATTTTGTATCTGTGTATCGTAGAGAAGTATTCCCACTAAAATCCTTCAATGGCACCTTATCCTTTTCACTCCATACTAATGATGTGCCAGAATATGAAGATTTCGTTGAGACTTTAAATCCTAATGAATCCACACTTTATTACATATATTGGTTCTGGGCCTTTACATTTCGGTGCTCCTTCCCCATATATAAACTTTATGCACAAACTGCAAACTGTACAGGGAAGGAGAATTTGAGGAGCCTCCCTGGAGCTGTGTTTGAAATGGGAATGTCTGGTCAGAGCTACAGTATCTACAATGCTGTTTATGCTGTAGCACACGCTCTCCATGCCATGTTTTCATCAAGAGCTAAGAAGAAGGCAAAGGGAGTTGGTGCCACATGGAACCTTTTGAATATTTATCCGTGGCAGGTAGCATTCTCATGACCATCTTTACTGTAATCCTTGGACATAAATGCCTTTCATTGGCTGGATTCCAGTTCCAGTTCTTTATTTCTGTGCAGCAATTTATTGAATTTGTTAGGGGTCAGATTTTGTTTATACAGCTCACCTTGAATTACCATTTTACATTAAAAGGTAAAGGTAAAGGGACCCCCTAACCATTAGGTCCACTCGTGGATGACTCTGGGGTTGCAGCGCTCATCTCGCGTTACTGGCCGAGGGAGCCGGCGTACAGCTTCTGGGTCATGTGGCCAGCATGACTAAGCCACTTCTGGCGAACCAGAGCAGCGCACGGAAACGCTGTTTACCTTCCCACCGGAGCAGTACCTATTTATCTACTTGCACTTTGACATGCTTTCAAACTGCTAGCTTGGCAGGAGCAGGGACCGAGCAACATGAGCTCACCCCATTGCAGGGATTCGAACCACCGACCTTCAAATCGGCAAGCCCTAGGCTCTGTGGTTTAACCCACAGCACCACCCGTGTCCCACCCATTTTGCATTAGGGTGGACTTTTTCTTGCAAGAGCTTTGAACGTTGCCTAACATGGGGCTTGAACCCACAACTCTGAGATTAGCAGTCTCAGGGCTATCTCTGAGGAATGAATCTTGTAAGTAACTGAGCTTTTCCACCACTGTTTAAAACCATGAACCATTGCCTTTGCTCTCATACTCTTCCTACTGTTTGTTGTTCTTATTCCTCTGCCTTATAAGAACACCTGGACTAGCCGCTGAGTTTGTATCTTTAGAATGCTATAAAAAAGTTCATTTCTTTGTTGTTGTTGTTCAGTCGTTCAGTCGTGTCCGACTCTTCGTGACCCCATGGACCAGAGTACGCCAGGCACGCCTATCCTTCACTGCCTCTCGCAGTTTGGCCAAACTCATGTTAGTAGCTTCAAGAACGCTGTCCAACCATCTCATCCTCTGTCGTCCCCTTCTCCTTGTGCCCTCCATCTTTCCCAACATCAGGGTCTTTACTGACAAGTAAATACTTTACTTGTCATTTCTTTACTGACAAGTAAATACCTCTGTGGTTTGGTCATGGGCAGGATCCCGAATCCTGGATCCTGAATGCCTTGCGAGTTGAACGTTTTGGCTCCCGAACAATCAAACACCGGAAGTGAGTGTTCTGGTTTGCAAATGTTCTTTGGAAGCCAAATGTCCAATGTGGCTTCCACGGCTTCTGATTGGCTGCAGGAGCTTCCTGCAGCCAATCGGAAGCTGCGCCTTGGTTTCCAAACGTTTTAGAAGTCGAACGGACTTCCGGAATGGATTCCGTTCAATTTCTGATGTACCACTGTATGAGAGAGGAGAAAAGAGTTGCACTTCAATGGCACAAGAGAACAAATTTCAGGGAAGACCCACCCTGAATTTCCCACCATGTGCCTCAATTCATGTCCTTTCATTCTCCGATCTAGCTTCACTCCTTCCTAAAACACATCCATTTTAACAATAATGCTGGGGAAGAAATATTTTTTGATGGAAATGGAGAATTGGCAACTGGATATGATGTCATTAACACCATCACGTTCCCCAATGAGTCCATCCATAAAGTCCGTGTGGGAAGGCTGAACCCACAGGCTACTGAAGGAAAACAATTTACCATCAATGGAAGTGCTGTTGTGTGGCATCACAAGTTTAACCAGGTGGGAAGAGCTATTACTTTCCTCAGTATAGGTTTAGGGATGGGCTGAAGTGCAAATTCTCTCTGGTTCAGGTTTCACATATGTGTGGAACAAAACATGCCCTGTTCTGATTCCATTCAGATATTTTAGGGGAAATCTGCCTGGGTCCTAATGAATGCACAGAATTTTGTTAAGAGGTATTTAAATATACCCCATATATATATATATATATATATATATATATATATATATATATATATATATATATATATATACACATATACACCTCAGAAATATGAGGTATTATAAGGGCCTTCTGTTATTTGATTTTGAAAAGATGTTTATAAGTTACCAGGTAGCACACTGGGCTTCTGCTGCCACGGACTGTGAAAACAAAGCAAGAAGCTCTCATAAACTAAAAGTATCTAAAGAGCAGAGTTCAAATGACCTTTTTTATATCCGGCATGGTTTTCTTTCTTATACAAATATTGAGGCACATGGTTTCATCCTTCAATGCTATATCCGATTACGGATTGTCATTATCTGTTTTCTGGTCTTTGACCGTAATAAAGATATTTGATTTGATTTGAGGCACATGGTCACTCATCAGTATATGCAAATGTCTGGCTCATTTAAGACTATACAGAACCTTTATTCTAAATAGTGATGGAATTCACAGGTAAAGAATAAAAAAAAAAATCTTGTTTCTAAAGGGAATCTTTGTATGAGTGAGTACTTTGTAATCCCTTTTCATCTTTGCGCTTCTGTCCTTCCAGGCTGTGATGCTTTTGGTTATTTTTAGTTTGTTTTCTTTCTTTTTTGTTAACTTTGCATTTTGTTGTTGTTAACAAATCAATAAAGTAAGATAGAAATTAGAATGTTATTGAGTGTACCTGGAGATTCTAGGAAATGAGTCAGGGGCTAGTGATTATTGTGTATGGATGGAATTCATTACAGAAACCAGGTGGTCTGCACCAAAGGTTGGCAACAGGAGCAAGCTCATGGGCCAGTCTCCTTTCTTTTGCAGGCCACTGTGTGCAGTTGGCCAGGTTGCCCATCTGTCAATCACTGATACCATGATGACAACAGGTGGACCATTTTTCCTTTGCAGCACTTCTTAAACTGGAGCCATGCTGCAAGCAAAGAACCAAAAAGATTGAAGCCCCATGTGGACTAACTACTGCCTGCAGTTCCTGATACTCCAGAGTTTAGCAAGATCAGTTGGGCTTGAAATCAAAGCCCATCAGTGATTTCAAGCCCCCATTTCAGCATGGATCAGCTCCTTGGAGCTTCTGTGTGCAACCAAATGTTCATTGGGCACCAAATTTATCCAATGAACAACTTTGAGCACATTTTACGATTCCCAACTATTCCTTTCTTGCCACCTGCCCCCCACCTAGGGATGGGGGAGAAAATCAATTCAGCTCACATTTCTAGGTGATCTATTTTGTGGCAGTGCAGGCAGCAAAATATATTTCTTGTAATCTTTTTTGTGTCGGTAAGGAACCGCCCAACAGAGATGTTTCTAGTTGTCGGGGGTCTTTAACACTCTGTTCCATGTGTGGAGAATTTTGACCACTCGGTGGCCCACTGTGAACAATTTCCCCAGCACTGTGCTGACAAACTCACTCAGATAGATTCTGACTTGGACACTATAGTTGACACAGATTCAGTGGATGTAGCTGGCTTCTGCTTGTCCAGTATTAAGTTGTCCAAGTTTTCAACTTGGAGATGTGAGAGCCACCACATTCTTGCCCTACTTGGCTTATCAAAAAGGCCAGCGGGGGACTGGCTGAGTGACCAATACCTCCTTACAACAAGGCAGGGTTCCCGCATGCTTAAAAGTAGAAGTTATAAGACCTCTACTGAAAAAGCTCTCCCTGAATTTCCCTGAATTACCGGTAGGTGGTATCAACCCATTTCAAATCTCATTATGGAGCATGTGGCATCATCCCAGCTTCAGGGGTTTCTGGAGGAGACAGATTATCTAGATCCATTTCAATCTGGTTTCAGGCCTGGTTATGGGACAGAGATGGCTTTGGTTACCTTGGTGGATGATTTATGCTGGAATTTGGACAGGGGGAGTGTGTCCCTGTTGGTTTTGTGGGACCTCTCGGTGGCTTTCCATGCCACCAACTTTGGTATCCTTCAAAGTCATCTTCCTGGGATGGGACTTGGAGTTTTACTTCTTTCAAAGTTTATTTGCTTTTTAATGGTTTTCCTATGTTTTTAGGTGTTCTGCTTTTTATAGGTAAGCCACCTTACGTCCCATTGGGGAAAAGATAGGGTGTAAATATATGATAATGATACTGTGAAAAATCAAAAAATCAAATCTACCTGTGAAAATTAGGCCCACAGGCCTGAAGTTCCCAACTAGTGGTCTTAACTCAAAATTCTTTGTTTCTGGGTATTCTTAGATCCAACCCCAGTCCAGATGTGTTGAAAGTTGCCGTCCTGGACACAGCAAGATCATGAGGCAGGGAGAACAGATTTGTTGTTATGACTGTGCTCAGTGCTCAGAAGGAATGGTTTCAAACCTGGAGAGTAAGTAAAGATTTCAGAATTGCATGCAGATGACAGTCCAGATGTGGGCAAAACAAATTGCTCAAAATGCCAGTTTGCTTGAGCATGTTCATCACTTAATATGTGAACATAATGCTAAGACTCTGTAAATGGACCATTTAAGATATAAGAACTTACTATTATTATTATTATTATTATTATTATTAGATAATAACGTGCTTTTGTATCTCTTCATTTGTAACTCTTTTCACTGCTTCTGTTCACACATTAAGCGCTATTTATATTTAACTATTTATTTCATGAGGTAACTTCTCATGAAACCTCGTGAATTTAACAGTCAAAATATTTGCAATAAAGATGTGCAACTGTTTTTTTTTGGGGGGGGAATCAAACAGTTGTAAGGTCAAAAGTTAAGTCAGAATGATCAAAATTGGGAATTTTAAAAATGTTTTATGGTTCTTTTTCCTTTTAAGAATCAAGAATTGAATTAACAAATATAAAATCTTAGTTAAGAAAGTACATGTACTTCTTTTTACTATTAAACCTTATAACTTTCAGATGCAGACCATTGCAACAAGTGCCCTGAGGACCAACATCCAAACAAGAACCATGACCACTGCATTCCTAAGCACATTGTCTATTTAGCTTATGGAGAATCCTTGGGAATAATTCTGGCTTCATTTGCACTTTTCCTTTCTCTGATAACGCTTGTGGTAATGTGGATCTTCATTCAACACCAGGAGACTCCCATCGTCAAGGCCAACAACTGGAACATCACCTGCACGCTCCTCACTTCCCTGTTGCTTTGCTTTCTCTGCTCCTTCCTATTCATTGGAAAGCCTGGGAAGGTGACCTGCCTTCTCCGTCAAACGGTGTTTGGAATCATCTTCTCTCTAGCTGTTTCTTGTGTGTTGGCGAAAACCATCACCGTGGTTCTGGCCTTCATGGCCACCAAACCAGGAAACAGGATGAGGAAATGGGTGGGAAAGAGACTAGCAGTCTCAGTCATCATCCTATTTACTCTTATTCAAATTGGCATCTGTGCAGGGTGGCTGGCAACCTCTCCTCCCTTCCCAGAGTTTGACATGCACTCCCAGATTGGCCAAATCATTGTGCAATGTAATGAAGGATCAGACTTCATGTTTTATACTGTCTTGGGCTATATGGGGCTTCTGGCCATCATCAGCTTCACTGTGGCTTTCTTGGCCAGGAAGTTGCCTGATACTTTCAATGAAGCCAAGCTCATCACCTTCAGCATGCTGGTCTTCTGCAGTGTTTGGCTGTCCTTTGTCCCCACCTACCTGAGCACCAAGGGGAAATACATGGTGGCTGTGGAGATCTTCTCTATCTTGACTTCTAGCGCTGGGTTGCTGGGTTGCATCTTCCTCCCCAAATTCTATATTATTGTTCTGAGGCCTGAGCTGAACACCAGGGATCAGCTTGTGAGGAAAAAATATTATGCTGCCTGACTGATAATTCCAGTTTTCTTCATTTTCTTGTGATGGTTTTTTTTTATTTTGAGAATGTTAACTTACAGACCAGGTTGTGTCTACTTTTTTTTGTTTTTGAAGCACTTTGTGACGTGTTAAATTTCCACTTTTTTTTCTTTTACTTTGTTGCCTCATCTGCTTCCACTCTTAGCATCTAAAGTGTGGGGGTTGAGGAAGACAAATTCGATCATGCTATTTGAGAACTACTGTTTCTAATAATAATTATGTTGGCCTGCTGTAGTTGAAACAAAATAATTTTTTTTTTAAAAAAAATCCTTCCAGTAGCACCTTAGAGACCAATAACAAACTTAGTTGGTCTCTAAGGTGCCACTGGAAGGAATTTTTTATTTTTTTATTTTGTTTCGACTGCATTTACCTTCGCCTTTCTTATACATCCTAGGACATCCATATTAATAATATGCAAACTTCCCTGAGCTTGATTAACAGCTGGATTCAGCTAAATGAACCTGTCAATGAATAAGAGAAAGTAGCAAAATAACATGTTTCTTTCATAGACCAAATCACATAGAAGATTTATTCCACATTTCACAGTATTAGAGCAATAGATTTTTTTTTAAGTTATAGAAATGTTATGCTTCTTATTACAGAATCTGGGTTTTATTACTCTACTTAGCTATATGAGCATTCCTACCCTACTAAAACCTAGCCTGCCCTCAGTTTCAGCACTGAACATTTCATTAGCAGACATGAATATGAGGAAGCTAAAGATGTTTTTCTTAACTTTGTTGAGAGGTGAGAATCTTGGGAAAGGTACTTCCCTACCCTATAATTATCATAATCACAGTCCTCATGTAATTGTAGTGGGATCCCAAAACAATCAGAAAGAGAACAACAGATGTATCCACCTTAAATATTGGTGGAATGCTACTCCACATCTATAAAGGTGAGTCTAAAAGCAACTTTTCACACACAGCTCTTTGAAGCATTCTGTCAAATGTGTTGGAAAATTAACTCTGATGAGGCTTTGAAGCATTCTTCTCCCTTGCCGCCCACCAAATACTCATGTTCTGCTTTTCTGTCACAAGGAATATGACCAGCTGGGGGCAAGATTTTCTGGTAGCCAGGTGGACATCATTCCTGCTGCTCATTTTGCTGATGCACCTGCCTCAGGTTGTCAACAAGAGTGTGCACAATGCAATGGGGCAGCAGCCAAAGGTTCAAAATGGGTTCACCATCCCGGAAAATATTGTCATTGGTGAATTTGCCTCATTTCTGATTCATAGCCATGTGGAGATTCCATATAATACGACTCCAGATGAGAAAGTATATTCCAAGTAAGTAAGATATTCAACTAAATAGCATAGTGTGAACATGGAAACAGAAGAGGATCGATGAAGAGAAGTCCTTATTGTGAAAGAACTATTGCTCTCCACCGTTAAAAATGGTTCTAAATGTTCTTGTGGAAATCCAAACCCTTAATACAATTCTTTATCCAGAAAGGATGTGTGATGATAGATAGATAGATAGAAACAAACTCTATAGAAAGGACAGGGTAGGACCTCCTAGAGGTATTGTCACACTGTGTGAAAGAGGACAAAGCACAACAATCTAGAAGTCCCAAAAGTGGCAGACTCCTTCACAGAATTTTTGGGAACAGTGATATTGGGCCCCAAATGTAATTTAGTACTATGAACATGCTATCGCTCTTTTTTCCTTTACATTTATGTACATAGTCTACTTATTCTATACATGTTCATATCCTCTGTATAATAATTGACTTCTGCCTTCCTCTTAACAGCTTCATAATCTCTATTTCATTTTCTTTTGTACTGTGTTCTAGTATACTTTCGACCTTCTATTTATATAGGATATCTCCTCTAATTGTATTTTTATTTTGTGAAATTTCCTCTAGGCACATCCAAGTTTTGGTTTGGGAACCATGTTTACACATATAATTTTTAAAACAATCCCATTCTTTTTTAACCCTTAAGTTCGAGTGATTTCTTATTGCTTCTGTCATTTTGGCTAGCTCAACATATTCACACAATTTCATTTGCCACTCTTCCTTAGTTGGCATCAAATCCCCTTTCCAGCATTTGGCACTTAATACTCCAGTCACAGTTGTTGCGTATAGAAATACTCTTACTTTCTCTTGGGATGTTTATTGTCATAATGCCCAGTAACAAGGTCTCTGAGCTCTTAGAGAATGTTTGTCTGAGCATTTTCTTTAATTCTTCATAGACCATGTCCCAGAATTTTTTTAATTTGGGAACAGGTCCACCACATATGAAATAGGATTCCCTTTCCCCTGCTTACACGTCCAAAATGTGTTCTTGTTGTTTCTATATATTTTAGCCAATTTACTAGAAGTCAAGTACCACCTATAAATCATTTTTATAAAATTTTCCTTTATCAAATAACACGCCGTGAATTTTAACTCTATTTTCCATAATTTTTCCCAGTCTTTCATTAAAATAGGATATCATTTCTTGGCCTTTTGGCTAAGATCAAGTGTAGAAAATAAAAATCTTGTCAAATTGAGAATGAACAAGAACACAATTTTTGACAAAAGTACTGCAATAAGTCAATAAAGGATTCTGCGAAAGAATTTGAAGAGGGCGTTTCATTAAATACATTATTTGGAAGAGACTGGTTAGAGTGGGTGAATGATGCATTGGATAACAAGTTAGTCAATGGCATGCAAAAGCAGCATAAGGAGCTGAATGAATTATTTGCATCTTTCTTCCAAGTAAAATATATAGGGCACAGGGGCACCGGCTCCTAAGGGCTGAGCCCTTTTGCATCCCCATATATTTATTTTGGGGGTAAGGGCCAAGGCCCTGCTATGCCCCAAAAGCACAGTGTGCTAAACATTGGAGCCATAGTAAAAGAAGTTGGAGTTCTTATTGCCAAATACACTAAAAAGAATCCAAATAAGAACTCTGGCCAAAAGTTTTAACCAAACAACATACGTTTACTCATAAGTAAATCCAAATGACCCGCTTGATGCTGCTTAATAATGATTTGGTAAAATCTTAAATACTGAAACTTAAAATACTGAAACCTGATGTACTCTGAACTATGTAATATTATTTGATATTATTTGATACTGCCAGCTGAAGAAGGCATCCATGCCGAAACGGGGCCCTGTCCTGGTATCCCTGGTTTACATCTGACACGCATCGGAGAAGCTCTGACATCAATTTCTAAAAGACTCTTAAGGAAAATTTCCAATATGAAACTACTTTTGATTTAAGACTGTTATTCTTTACAGAATTGATATTACATTTGGATTTACTTACGAGTAAACGTATGTTGTTTGGTTAAAACTTTTGGCCAGAGTTCTTATTTGGATTCTTTTTAGTGTAAACATTGGAGCCAAGCACGGTGTGCTTCCAGCAGCCAGCTCCTCCTCCTGCCACAGAAGTGAGGGAAGATTGAAGCAGATTCCCGCCAGTGGCCCCACCCAGAGGAGAAGTGAGCCACATGGCCACCGCATTTGGGGTCTGTCCCTGGATCCTCCTGATGTCCTCACATCACAAACATTGCATTGGCCCTGCCTCAACTGCCTTTGCAAGCTGGTGCCTCTGATAGGGCAGGTATCTATTCCTGAACTAACTTTTGCAGAGAGTCTGGGAAGCCAAGGCAAGTGAAAGAAGGAATTCTAGGCCTTGTTGACAAAATTTGTGGAGGATAAGATTATTGATGGCTACTAGATATGAAGCCTATATTCTACCTCTGTTGTAGGGCAACTCTGCTGTCTCACCAGTGCCATTAACTACTCATGAGTCGGGTTGAAGAAAGAGTCCAAAATTTATTTACTGCAGTAAATAGGTTCGGCGCGGTCACTTCCCCAAAGGTTGAACAAGGAGGTCTACCCCCCTGAACCTTTCACATGGTTTACAGACAAATAATTCATATAAAATCCAATCAAAACGCTGCAGAAATCTGCAGAGGGTAGCTGGCAGAACTCTCATTGGATACAACTCTCTGAGAGGTCCAGTCCGCACCTTGACGTGGCAGCTCTTCGAAGGCCCCTCACCTTGCTTCTTCTTCTTCTTACTAAAGTTCTGAAGCCTACATACTAAAAGGGAGAATTGTAGTCTGATTTATGTTTACATAGGTAACAAGCCGGAGTCATCCTTGGTAAGCTGGCACGGCCAGACCCCCATAATTTTACTCTTCAGAAGTTCACTCCCCAAATGCCTTATCTTTGGTATTTCCAGCATCCGAGCTATGTGTCTTTTATGAACTATTATGAACCGAGAATTTTAACAGAACTCCAATATCTCATTCAGTTGGGGCTTTTTTATAGGTTTGTCACACAAAGCATATATTGGGGCTACCCCCACCTCTACTGTTGCAGGTAGCATATCTCTGAATACAAGTTTCTAGGAACCACAGGTGGGGAGAGTGCTGCTGTGCTCAGGTCGTCCTTTGCGACTTCCCATACACGGACTGTGAGAACAGGATGCCGGACTAGATGGGTCATTGGCCTGACTTATCAGGTTCTTTTTATATTCTTTTTTTAAAGCTAAAAATGACAGCAAATCACACATTCAGGAAGTGTGAGGAAGTATATGTGCCTTTATTCATTCACTTAGTCATAGACTAGATAGCTGAGATGGATCAAGTGACGCAAGGAGAGAGAGCGCCACCTTGAAGAAGATTGCACCACTCTCAGAGAAAACAGCTAATAAATTACAGTCCTCGCAGGTATTAGAATGCAAGATAGTAAAGTAGCAAAAGCCCTTACAAGGCTAATGATATGTAAGACTGGATAGCTCAGTTGGTTAGAGAGCATAGTGCTGATAACATCAAAGTTGCAGGTTCGATCCCCGTGTGGGACAACTGCATATTCCTGCATTACAGGAACTCTGCATTCCTATGACTTTTAGTAGGGCTGCCATGAGGGACGCGGGTGGCGCTGTGGTCTAAACCACAGAGCCTGGGGCTTGCCGATCAGAAGGTCGGTGGTTCGAATCCCCGCAATGGGGTTAGCTCCCATTGCTCGGTCCCTGCTCCTGCCAAGCTAGCAGTTCGAAAGCACATCAAAGTGCAAGTAGGTACAAAGGTACCGCTCCGGTGGGAAGGTAAACGACGTTTCTGTGCGTTGCCAGAAGTGGCTTAGTCATGCTGGCCACATGACCCGGAAGCTGTACGCCGGCTCCCTCAGCCAGTAAAGTGAGATGGGCGCTGCAACCCCAGAGTCGTCCACCACTGGACCTAACGGTCAGGGGTCCCTTTACCTTTAGGGCTGCCATACATCTAGGGCACAACAACTTTTGTGTCTGGATTTCCACTCTCTGAAATATGGCAACCCTAACTTATAGATAATTCCCACAGAACAACTCTGTGCCTGGTAGCTTCCAATGGTCCGCTCTGTACATTAAATCATTGGATATGTGACAGCCCTAAGTCTACATTGAAATATCATTGCAGTATAATGCCGAATTACTACCATCAAGTCCTTGCCTTTATTTTGGCCATGAATGAGATCAACAATAACAACCACCTCTTGCCTAACACAACATTATCCTCCATCATCACTCATACTGCTCTCAATGAAGTGGGATCCTGCTCTGGGACTATGGAACTCCTTTTCCTAAGGAACCCCCTTAACTACATCTGTGACAAGACATACAAACTAATGGCCATCATTGGAGGGCTCACCTCTCAGAACTCTAAGCAGATGCCCCACATCTTAAATATCTATAAGATGCCGCAGGTGTGTACTGTATACATAGGTGCAACCAGTAGGAGTAGTTAGTGGAACAAACACATTTGTGTACCCATGACCTTCCTCGTGTTTAACACAGGGGCTAACTTGACCCTATGGGGGAAATGCATGCAATAGAAGCTGGGTTCCAGAAGGCCTCACTATCAACCCACGTGAATGAACAGGAAGAAATGTACACTGTCACATCAGAAGCCGTTTTGAGTGGTTTGGCCAGCACCATCTCGTTAAAGGCCAGAACAACGCTGGATTTAATCAATACAGTTAATCTGCACTCATTTTCTTCCTTCTCCATTCCTCCTCCAGTTTAACATTTTCTCCCTAAGTTATAATAAGGACTGGTGAGTTGTAATAAGAAATATTCTGAATTTTTATGTAAAAGAAGTCAGGTTCACAATGCTCTTCTCACATATGGGGCAAGACAGTTTGAGCATATAACACCAATTCTGGCCCAACTGCAGTGGCTGCAAATTAGTCTCCAGGCCCAACTCAAAAGTGCTGGTTTTGACCTATAAAGCCTTAAATGGCTCAGAACCGCAATACCTCAAGGACTGCCTCTTTGAACTGACACAAACTTTGCGTTCATCATCTGAGGGCCTTCGTAATGTGCCTCCCCTGGGAGATGTATGACAGGTGGCAACACGAGAACGGGCCTTTTCTGTGGTGGCTCCCTTCTTGTGAAATGTTCTCCCCAAGGAGTCTTGCCTGATGCCATCACTACATATCTTTAGGCACCAGGCGAAAACATTCCTCTTCTCCCAGGCATTTAGCTAATTAAACAACCTACGGCCTTTAACACTGGGGTGAGTATTGTTTTTGTTTGTCATTATGGTATGTATTTTTGTGTTTTTATCTTGTAAACCACCCTGTCCTCTTCGGATGAAGTGTAGTATGAAAATTTAATAAATAATAAGAAATAGAACTGGAAGCCTTTTGTTAACTTTTCTTTTTAAAATATGCCCTGTATAAAGGTGTTGGCATGTATATATGCTCTCCCTCTCTCCCTAGCCCACCTAATTTGTGTTTCTCCCTCATCTTTAATCACCTCAGTAATCATGTGTAGTTTGTGGTATTGGAGAGTTTATAGTCTCTGCAGTATTTTGTATCAAATATAAAATGACCTCGACGTTCTCTCCTGCCAGATCACCAAAGGAAAAATCTGAATTTTTGGTTAGGTCTAAAAAATTGTGTTATTCCTGTTTTTAGCTCAGCTATAAATCCTTTGACCCTGCACTGAGCGATAAAACGCAGTTCCCTTCTGTCTACCGGATGATGCCAAATGAACGTCCACAGTATTTTGGGATTGTTCAGCTGCTTCAGCATTTTGGATGGACTTGGATTGGCCTTATTATTTCAGATGACGACATTGGAGAAATACTGTCGAGGACTCTCATGCCTTGGCTGCACCAGAACAATATTTGTGTTGCTTTTAAGGAAATTATTCCAACGCCAAAGGAGGCCTGGGATGTAGCACTGCTAAAAAATAAGAACTTGGCAAGAATAAGCACAGTTCTCTTCTCGTCTGTAACCAATGTGATTCTCGTTCACGGGGAGTCACGGACTATGGAGAGCTTACGAATAGTTCTATTCCTGCATGAAGTTCATTTAAGTAAGCCAGAAGAGAGGGTTTGGATCATAACAGCTCAGTGGGATTTCACAACTGTGTTGGATAACTCAGCATTCACACCAAAAACCTTCAATGGCACCTTGTCCTTCACACTCCACACAAATTATATGGCAAAATATGAAGAGTTCCTTGAGACTGTACATCCTAATCAATCTACACTTTATTACATCCATCATTTCTGGACTGTCTCATTTATGTGTGCACTTCCCTCACTGGGCATTGTTGCAGGAGACACAAAAAACTGTACTGGAAAAGAGAACTTGAAGAGCCTCTCTGGATTGGTTTTTGAAAGGGGAATGCCTGGTCAGAGCTACAGTATTTACAATGCAGTTTATGCTGTTGCACATGCTCTCCACGCCATGTTTTCATCAAGATCTAGGCAGAAGGCAACATTCAATGGTGCCACAAGAAATGGTTCAGAGGTTTACCCATGGCAGGTAGGAAATGCATGCCCACCTCTACTTAATATATGACCATGAATGCTGGATTCAGGTTTATTACTTAGCAGTTTACTGAATTTGATTCAGTAACAACACACATACATATACAAATGCTGAGCTTGCCCTGATGAATCGTATTGATTTAAGATGCTGTGTTTCTTCACAAAAATTTGAAATGTTCTCTGCTAGCTTTCCCCAACCTGGTATCCCCCAAATGTTGTTGACTACAGTTTCCTTTTGCACCAGCCAAAATGACCAACGGTCAGTAATGATGTGACCTGAAGTCCAAGGCATCTGGAACTGACAAAGTTCAGGGAGGTTGTAAAGGTTGTGAACGAAACATATTCAACATCCGCCTCATATCTTGTTATGGCAACCATGAAAATTAAGAAAATATTTTATTCCATTGACTCTATATCCCACACACATTAGTAAGAAGTAGCTAGTTGAGTATGATATTAGAGTGACAAAGTGATTTTCCACACTTCTTCTTGTCCTGCTGCTGTTCTGCTGCTTTCCCCGGGGTGAAACCCTTCCTTTGCATTCACCTGGAGCAAAACAAAAAGTAGGTTTTCCCTGGGAAAGAAGTGAGGCAAAAGGAAAATGGCTCAGACCCGTGCCTGGGAAGCGTAAAGGACCCCAGGATGGTTAAGTCCGGTCAAAAGTGACTAGTGGTCTATGGTGCTCATCTCGCTTTCAGGCCGAGGGAGCCGGCGTTTGTCCACAGACAACTTTCTGGGCCAGGTAGCCAGCATGACTAAACTGCTTCTGGTGCAAAGGAATACCATGACAAAAACCAGAGCGCATGGAAACGCCATTTACCTTCCTGCCACAGTGGTACCTATTTATCTACTTGCACTGGCATGCTTTCAAACTGCTAGGTTGGCAGAAGCTGGGACAGAGCAACGGGAGCTCACTCTGTCACGGGGATTCAAACCGCAGACTTTCTGATCGGCAAGCCCAAGAGACTCCGTGGTTTAGGCCACAGTGCCACCCACGTCCCTTGCCTAGAAAGTGTAGGTCAAGTGGAAACACACAGACCCACACTTTCGAGGAATGGGACAAGTGGAAGTGACTATAAGCCCCCAAACAAGAAAGTAAATTCCAGCTGCATCACAGTAACTATTTCTGCCATTGGCTTCTGTTCATGTCCTTTTCTTGTCCAATCTATGTAGCTTCACTCCTTTCTGAAACACATCCGTTTCAACAACAGTGCTGGAGAAGAATTTGTTTTTGATGAAAATGGAGACTGGGCAACGGGATATGATATCGTCAATACAGTCACATTCCCCAATTTCTCCATACACAGAGTTCGCGTTGGAAGACTTGACCCAAAAGCTCCTGAAGGAAAGAAGTTCACCATCAATGGAAGTGCTGTTGTGTGGAATCACAAGTTTAACCAGGTGGGAAACACAGATATTCTCCAGAACAATAGATTCTGAACAAATCCCACCTGCCCCTGGTTCCACACAGAATGGTGTAAAGTCCAACCTCTTCTGGTTCCATGCAGGTATTTCAGGAGGAATCTGCAGAAATCCAGGGGAGGGAATGAGGAGGTGTAAGGACTGGGTAATCTTTATACATTCATGTTGGGCCTTCAGTAGCCCTGTGGGCTGGCAGTTCAATACCAATTGTTTATACTTTAAATTGTTTCTTTCTGGATATTCTTAGATCACACCACAATCCACATGTGTTGAGAGTTGCCACCCTGGACAAAGCAAGATGGCACGACAGGGGGAACAGATTTGTTGTTATGATTGTCCTCAGTGCTCTGAAGGCATGGTTTCAGCCTTGACGGGTAAGTTGAGACTGCACAGTTACATGGGGAATGCTAATCCAGGTGTCTGTAAAATAAATGTTCTCAAAGGCCTATGACTCTGATGTGTGAATGGGCCATTGCACATAGAAGTCTTTAGAAAGGGTTTTCCTTAGAAAGGGGATTCCTTTGTTTTATCACATGATCATAAAAAAGGGGAAGGGATTCCATTCTTCTTGTCCAAGAGAAATGTTGCTGAAGCCATATTTCATGCCACACCATGAAACAGTTGATGCTGAATAAGATCCATGCACATTTTCAATGATTGAGATTTATAACTTTCAGATGCAGACCACTGTAACAAGTGCCCTGAGGATCAACATCCAAACAGAAATCAGGATGGCTGTATTGCTAAAACTATAAGTTATCTATCATATGGAGAGACCTTGGGAATAATTCTGACTTCATTTGCACTTTCCCTTTTTCTGATCACACTTGTGGTAATGTGGATCTTCATTCAACACCAGGAGACTCCCATTGTCAAGGCCAACAACTGGAACATCACATGCACACTCCTCATTTCCCTATTGCTTTGCTTTCTCTGCTCCTTCCTATTCATTGGAAAGCCTGGGAAGGTGACCTGCCTTCTCCGTCAAACCATATTTGGGATTGTCTTCTCCCTGGCTGTTTCTTGCGTGTTGGCAAAAACCATCACTGTGGTTCTGGCCTTCATGGCCACCAAGCCAGGAAACAGGATGAGGAAATGGGTGGGAAAGAGACTGGCAGTGTCTGTCATCATCCTTTGCACTCTTATTCAAACTGGCATCTGTGCACTGTGGTTGGCAACCTCTCCTCCCTTCCCAGAGTTTGACATGCATTCACAGACTACCCAAATCATTGTGCAGTGCAATGAAGGATCAGCCCCCATGTTTTATACTGTCCTGGGCTACATGGGGCTTCTGGCCATCATCAGCTTCACTGTGGCTTTCTTGGCCAGGAAGCTGCCTGATACTTTCAATGAAGCCAAGCTCATCACCTTCAGCATGCTGGTCTTCTGCAGTGTTTGGCTGTCCTTTGTCCCCACCTACCTGAGCACCAAAGGAAAATACATGGTGGCTGTGGAGATCTTCTCTATCTTGACTTCTAGCGCTGGGTTGCTGGGTTGCATCTTCCTCCCCAAATTCTATATTATTGTTCTGAGGCCTGAGCTGAACACCAGGGATCAGCTTGTGAGAAAAAAAGAATTGTGAAATCTGATAGGTTTCCTCCTTGCTTTCTGTAGCTTCTTTCCCACTCACTTTTCTAGTTCTTTTGTCTTTTTAAAACAACCTTAACCAAAATACATGCAATGCCTTCTATTATATTGGGAAAATACTTCCGATGATGTAAAATCCCAGCCAGTTTGGCTTTTACTCAGTTTTCTCATCTAGTAGTTTGCTTATAAGCCACTTTTTGAAAATGTGCTTATTTATTTATAAAATTATTTATATTCCACTGTGTCATAAATAAATAGCTAGGTTGCTTACAACAACAATGCAATAAAACTATGTACAAATTTAAGATCTGAGATGATCAACTAATCATTATGGAAATATATTTTCTTAATTGCATGCATGAGCCTAGTGGCATAAAAAGTTCTCAGCAGGCATTTGAAGGTTGAAACAGAAGGTGCCTGCTGGATATGAATCACCAGAGCTTTTCACAAGTTTGGGATGATAACACTAAAGGCTCTGTCACATGTACCCATAATAATGTTGTTCTTCAGTTGTTCAGTCGTGTCCGACTCTTCGTGACCCCATGGACCAGAGAGCACGCCAGGCACGGCTATCTTTCACTGCCTCCCGCAGTTTGGCCAAACTCATGTTAGTAGCTTCGAGAACACTGTCCAACCATCTCATCCTCTGTCGTCCCCTTCTCCTTGTGCCCTCCATTTTTCCCAACATCAGGGTCTTTTCTAGGGAGTCTTCTCTTCTCATGAGCTGGCCAAAGTACCCATAATAATACTAATGTCTAAGTATCAGCACATAATTAACTATCAGTCAACCAGACCTCAGTATAAAAGCCCCCTTTATAACCCCAGTTTATATTAGCTATTACAAGCCAGAGAGCTGTGCTTTTGAAATTGTAAAAGTTCTGCTTAATTGACATGAGAGGTGGAGCCTTTCCAGAATTGAGTTGTATAGCTTTCAGAATTGAGTTCTATAGCTGCAAAGCTACAATTTAGAAGACCCTGTTATGAATGCCCACCAGCCTGAATGTTTCTCCTGGTAGGCACCTATGCAGGATGTGTGATATAAATCTTACAAGGCTAATAAGGGCTGCCTTCAGATGTAATCTAAAGTTTATATAGCTACTCATCTCCTTGGCAGCTGGTGGGAGGGTGTTCCACAGGGCGGGCACCACTACCGAGAAGACCCTCTGCCTGGTTCCCTGTAGCTTCACTTCTTGCAGTGAGGGAACCGCCAGAAGGTTCTCAGTGCTGGATCTCAGGGTCTGGGATGAATGATGCGGGTGGAGACACTCCTTCAGGTATACAGGGCCAAGGCCATTTAGGGCTTTGCAAGTCAATGATCAGAGGTTTTATTCTTAAGCCATTTATTTTCTTGATTAAGCTGTATTGATAAGCATCTTCTTTTTCTTCATTGTCATCATTCTTGCTATTACTACCTAACTAACTTCACTAACACATCACTGGGCAGGTTACAGCAAGTTAATGCAAATCAAAGCAAGCGCTAGCCTGCGCTAACCCCTCACCACCCTCTCATGCATTCTTTGAATATGTAAAAGTGGGGCATCCAAACTTCCACGTAACCAAATCAGATCATTTGCTTGGTGCTGTCTGGGAACTCTTTCTTTTCAGTGAAGGAAATATTTCCTGCCCTCACTCTGACTTGGCTTTGCGTACTTTTACATTGTGGTATGACAACATCTTCACATTGCCTACAGTAGAAGTAGGTTGGGATCCACTGGTAGCTCTATTAATGGTCTGTTGTAGATCATGGATGTCCAACAGGTCAGTGGGGATCTACTGGTAGATCCCCATGCGGTTTTGGTAGACCGTGGGTCGATCTCTGGCTCCCTTTCCTCAGCGTCATTGAAACTGATTCCTGCCCTGCCCCCTCGGCCCGCCCTGCATTGTTGTGTGATCAGTGGAAGGGAAGAGGGATCTTTCTCTCTGTGGCTGTTTTCATTCAAAGTGATATTAAGGGGGGTAGATCATTGCCAGATTTTAATTCTGAAAGTAGATTGCAGTCTCTCGGGAGTCGGCCACTCCTGCTGTAGATCAACAGATTTCTTGCCTCACAACTTTTAAAAGTTCACTCAGCAGAATGAGCAGGAGAGCCCCCAATCACTGCAGGGCTGGATTAAGACATTTTCAAGTGGGATTGTATCACTGGGAGGAACCACAAATGCCTAGTCCATCCCCCTGCTCTTTCAAATAATGCACATGACAATCTTAAGAAGGGTGCCCCTGGTAGATCATTAAGGCCAAAGTATACAATTGCTGAGCTACATCGCTGACTGGCATGAGCAATTAGAAGACCTTCTGTCTGTTGCTTTTGCCTCACCCCCACCCTCAACAGCACAGGGCCTGGATCTATCCTGCATATAGCTCACTACCCAGTTAAGGGCCTTATCTACTTTAGAGTGGTGTAGTGATTTGAAGGAAGTAAGGAAGAAATAGACACTGGTTTCCTTCTGGGTTTTCTCTCCATCTTTCTTTCACATACACACACACACATGGGGATACCCTGTCTGTCATGAGACATGGAGAGGGCAGTTGGGTGCTGAGGAGGAATTAGTGAAGAGTTGGATGATCCCATGGAAGCTGCTAGGAAGCTGGAACAGTTGAAATCAGGACACCAAGAGGAGTCTGATCCAGAAGAGAGATGCAGTGGGCTGGAAGATGGAGACCTGGATTCTGTGGAAGGGCCTGGCCAGAGCTGGCCCAGGACATTTTGCCACTCCAGGCAAAATTGAAAATGCGACACACACATCACCTCCTCTACACCCGCTGCTTGGAGGCTGCACGGGGAGCAAAAGGAGGCTGGAGAGGAGCAGGCGGTAGGGGATGGGTGTGTGTGCTGCAGTGGCAGTACCCTTCCCAGCTGACTGCCTTACTGCGCCTCATAGGCAGGTGGGGTAGGGGGCTGTCAGGCTGTTAGAAGAGCATCCTGCCCCCCAAAAACATTGGCTATCCCAAGTTTAAAGCCTTTAAAGCCAAGTTTAAATTCCCTTCTGGGAATAAGTTGGATGCCAAGCAGACTCCTGAGTCCACCCCCATCTCAAAAGCATGCCTTGCATAATCACTTGGATGAGCGCTCATTTGAAAGCCAATTTCCAAGATTTGGGACAACTGCCACACCAACAGCACCTTCAAAAGTAGAGCACAGAGGGCATATCACTTGTGCTTAGCCATTATTTCTACCTCTTATTTCTACCACTGGTTTCTATGACTCGAAAACTGACCTACATAACATTCTGATCTAAACATTTAAGACTTTGGTAGAAACTAAGCTGGAAGTGTGAGTTCTTCATCTAGCAGTGAGAGCCAGGACACCATAAAACACACACACACACACACACACACACACACACACACCACATGGGATACTTCCCCCCCTCACTCTCTCTCTCACACACAACCCCTTCCTCACACACATGTAGGAACATCCTTCGCACACATACCTTCCCCAAAGACAGACAAAAGGGTAACAAAACAAAACAAAACAAAACAAAATCTGAGTGTATATTTCCATCCACATACACAAAACCCAACAACCTCTTTTAACATGTCCCATTTACCCCTTAGCCAATATCCTACTTGTTCCGGAGTTCCTTGCAGGATGACCGTACATATTGTACATTTAGTCTTTCACAACGATTGAAAGAAGCGATGCCATTGCTTGTGTTAGGTCTCTTGGCTGCGTTAATTATCACTGCTGCTAGGATATTGTGCTGATGGTTGTGGATTTCCAATAGTTCAGGGAGCAAAGCTAAAAAAGATGTATATGTCGCTCAAGCTCCATTGCTTCATATACCTGTATCTTGCATTTTTGTCCATGTGGGTTGCTGGATATTTCCCTTCACTTAGGACATATGTGTATATATAGCACCACCCGAGGTGACGGACCACATGGCTGATAAGAGGAGGTTCTGGAAAGAGAGGAGTTGTGAAGGGCTTTCATGGAGAACATAGAAGAGCCACTCTTTTCATGCCCAAATGGCAATGATGGCCATGATGGAGAAGCCCAGTCCAATGAAGAAGAACTTGGTGAGGGGGCTTTCGTGTGAGCGCAGCTCGTAGGGGAGGATCTCCAGGAAGGTGACATAGAGAAAGGTCCCTGCTGCCACCCCTTCCAACAAAGCCTGAGCCAAGCTGGTCCCATCACTGTTGTAAAGGGAGACACCGATGCCCACGCCGATGCCAGCGGGAGACATCAGAGCAAACACCACCAAGTACAGCAACCTCCACCGGGCCGGCGTGCCGCTCTGCACCAACTTCAAAGCCAGGCTGAAGACCACAATGGCCTTGTGGATCAGCACCGCCAGGCAAAGCTGAATGGCGGCCGTCTCCTGCTTTTGGACACCAATGGCGAGGCCCTCAAAGACCGAGTGGAAGGAGAGCGACAGGAAGAGCACGAACGCCCGGAAAGAGCTGTGGGATTCCGGCGGGTCCTTGTTATCCTCTTCGGTGTTGTGGTCGCCGTGGGAGTGCACAGCCCTGGGGCAACAATGGAGCACCACGCTCTCAATGAGGAACACCAGGAAGAAGCCAGCTGAGATGACGAGCTCCCCAAATGGGTACATCTGCCATGGGAGGAGAGAAAGAGTTGGACGTGAGTCAAGGCCCCATCTGCAATGTCCATTTCAAGCAGTATCATACCACTTTAAATAACCATGGCTTCCCTCAAATAATCCTAGGAAGTGTAGTTTACTATGGGTGCTGAGAGTTGTTAGGAGACCCCCATTCCCTGCTGCCACAGAGCTACAGTAAACGGCTCAGTACTGCAATACCTCAAGGACAGCCTCTTTCCATATGAACCTACATGGACCCTGAGATCACCTTCTGAGGCCCTCCTTCGTGTGCCTCCTCCTCGAGAGGTCCGGAGGGTGGAAACACAGGGACAGGCCTTTTCTGAAGTGGCTCCCCATCTGTGGAATGCTCTCTCCAGGGAAGTTGGCCTGGCGCCTTCATTATACACCTTTAGGCACCAGGCAAAAATGTTCCTTTTAAAGCAGGCCTTTGGCTGATCTGATTTACATCCTAAGACCTTTTAAAATGTGTGTGTGTTTCTGTGGCGGGGGAGGGGAGGGCTATTGGGTTTTTTTATTTTCATTATGTATTTTGTGGTTTTATATCTTGATTTTATTCTGTGAACTGCCGTGAGACCCCTGGGTATAGGGCGGTATATAAATTCAATATATGAATAAATGAAATCAAATAAATACTATGTGAATACTTTTTTTTTTTTTTTTTGCCTATTCTGCATCTTCCAACATTCAGCTTCACTGGATGGACCAGATGAGATATGGTGTAAAAACCTCTTCCCATCTTCATTATACACCTTTAGGCACCAGGCAAATACATTCCTTTTTAACCAGGCCTTCGGCTGATCTGATTGGCCTCCTATGCCCTTTTAAAATGGGTTTTTTTTGGGGGGGGTGCTATTGGGTTGTTGTTTTTATTTTTATTATGTATTTTGTGGTTCTATATCTTGCTTTTATTCCGTAAACTGCCCTGAGACTCCCGTGTATAGGGCGGTATGAATAAAATAAAATAAAATAAAATAAAATAAAATAAAATAAAATAAAATAAAATAAAATAAAATAAAATAAAATAAAATAAAATAAAATAAAATAAAATAAAATAAAATAAAATAAAATAAAATAAAATAAAATAAAATAAAATAAAATAAAATAAAATAAAATAAAATAAAATAAAATAAAATAAAATAAAATAAAATAAAATAAAATAAAATAAAATAAAATAAAATAAAATAAAATAAAATAAAATATAAAATAAAAATTCCCAGAGTGGTATGAACCAGAGGGCATGCCACTGTTTCACTGCCTGAGGCAAAATGGGAATGTGCTGAACCACTGCGCCACCACAACTTTGCTTCCTTTACCTGCTGTTGTGTGGTTGGCAAGTTCTGGCAAGATCTTGTGAGATTCCGATGGGTTCTCATGCAATTTCAGCAAGATCTTACAATATTTTGGCAAGAAGAGGTGGCCGGGTTGGTGGGACCCCTGGGGGGTGGGGGTGCCTTCTTTTGGGCTTCCACAGCCCAAGACAACTGCCTCATCTCACCTCACAAGTGACCAAACCCTGGGTTTAACAATCAAACACATTTCCAGGGAACTCCCGATAGCGCTTTATATGCGTAGTGCAGATGGGGCCCAGGTCTGCTTGCTTGCATATTTATATTGCTTACAGCTTTTTATTTCAACAGAGATCTTAAAGTGACTCACATACCCCCCTCCCCCCCAAAAATCAGTATAAAAACATTGCTGCAACTGCTAATACTTTAAAAGCCATGTTTTAAGTAACATAAGCAACAATAAATCTCAAAAATGCACGTAAGTACACAAATAAAATAATTAAATCCACAAAAAATGAATTGTATACAAAATAGCAAATTTCAGTATTGAAGGGCTAGTGTTGCATCAATGTTCTCTTTCCACCCTCTTTTGGCTGGAGCCCAGTAGATGAAAATACTCTTCACCCCACCTATTGCTCTCCTGCTACAATTCAGCAAACTGCACAAATAGCTTTGCAAACTCAGTGAGGTTTTGAACATGTTCTTTCTCAAACAGCATCCTTACATACCCCAGGGCAAATAGTATTGGAAGCTACGTATTCCATTTATGGTGCAGTTTCTGCACATGTGTGTTTTATAAAACCAGGTGTTGGGGGGGGGGTTGGTCTTGTATTCATTTACCCAGGGACTTTATCTAAACCTAAGAGGTGCTCAAGTCTTCAAAGAGCTATCCGTGGTTCCTGGGTTTGTTTGTTTTTAATTAAAGTTGCACCACCAGGTGGCAATCAAGGGCCACCGTAGGATTTCTCGACTGGAAGGAGGTTGTCTTGGCAGGCTTCTTAGTCTTAGATTACAACACCACCTCCCTGAAGGGAGGAAAAGGGGTGCTCACAAAACTTGGGTTTGGAAAGAGGGGTGTGGGAAATAGAAGCAGGGCGGTGCAGGGTTTGGGACCTGGGAGACTCAGGCAAAAAGTCTAGTCACAGTCTTTCAGCCTAACCAACCTTCACAGAGTTCTTACAAAGATAAAATGGAGAGCTGTGGGGTGGGGAGAGAAAATTACGTACACCACCACCACTCTTTGGAAGAAAAGTGGGATATAAATGCAATAAAAATATAAATAAATAGTAAAGTAAAATACAATACAATACAATACAATGCGTTTCAGCTCACCATTTGGTAATGTATCGGAACTGGCTGTGTTCCCACCATCAGGTACACAACGGCACCCCTCTTTTTAAATTTGTTTTTCACATTTGTATCCATTCCTTCCCTCAAAGAGCTCAAGGTAGCATACATGGCTCTTCCCCCTTTCCATATCACCCTAATAATATGTTGTGAACCACCTTGTGATCTTTGGATGAATGAATGAAGGGTGATATACAAATTACACACACACACACACATGCAACAACCCTGTGAGTCAGGCTGGACTGAGAGCTAGTGACTTGCCCAGTAAGCTGGCAGGTCTTTAAAAAAAAGGTAAATGACCCCTGGACGGTTAAGTCCAGGCAAAGGTGACTATGGGGTGTGGTGCTCAACTCACTTTCAGACCGAGGGAACAGTTTCAGGTTAAGAACGTTAAGAACAGTTTCAGGTTAAGAATGGACCTCCAGAACGAATTAAGTTCGTAACTGTATCTGCAAGACGGGAAATATTTTATTCCGTTGACTCTATATCCCCCTCCTTAGTAAGAAGGAGCTAGTTGAGTATGACATTAGAGTGACAAAGTGATTTTCCACACTTCTTCTTGTCCCGCTGCTGTTCTGCTGCTTTCCCCGGGGTGAAACCCTTCCTTTGCACTCAACTGGAGCAAAACAAAAAGTAGGTTTTCCCTGGGAAAGAAGTGAGGCAAAAGGAAAATGGCTCAGACCTGTGCCTAGCAAGTGTAAGGTAAAGGTAAAGGACCCCAGGATGGTTAAGTCCGGTCAAAAGCGACTATGGGTCTACGCCGCTCATCTCACTTTTAGGCTGAGGGAGCCAGCATTTGTCCACACACAGCTTTCCTGGCCATGTGGCCAGCATGACTAAGTGGCTTCTGGTGCAAAGGAATACCATGACAAAAACCAGAGCGCATGGAAACGCCATTTACCTTCCCACTGCAGCGGTACCTATTTATCTACTTGCACTGGCGTGCTTCCGAACTGCTAGGTTGGCAGGAGCTGGGACAGAGTGATGGGAGTTCATCCCATCGCATGGATTCGAACCGCCGACCTTCTGATCAGCAAGCCCAAGATGCTCCGCGGTTTAGACCACAGCGCCACCTGCATCCCCAGTCTATTTTCTTCATAGATGGATTGACAGACAGACAGATATGCCTTTGTATCTTGCTCTCCAGCTTTAAGAAACTCCTCACAGCAGGAAGCAATTAATTTCAAAAATGCAAACACAACTACAACCATAACAAAATTTTACAAGAGAGTGTACAACTCAAGGTAGGTGTTTTAAAAGGTTTGTTATGGTTCTGTCCACAGATCCTTAAATAAGTAACCAAAACCAAGACTTGAGCCAAACAAGATTAGAACAGTCATTAAAAGATTGTGAAATATGCAGAGGCCAAGCTTGAGATCTTAATCAACCATCTCACCCCCATACACTCTTGCAAAATTTGAGAGCCTTTTGCAGCTGACTAGAAAACAAAATCCTTGACTGGTTGGATCCTGCATCCAAATTCACAGCCCCATTCCCTGGAGGAGAGTCAGAAGATGGATAAAAAGCTTTTTCAACTCCCCTGCCAATACCCAAGGTACCAAAACAAACAATCCATAAAAGGTTGTTTTCTGCTGCTCCAGAGAAGCGGACATGGGGCAATGGATTCAAACTACAAGAAAGAAGATTCCAACTAAACATAAGGAAGAACTTCCTGACAGTAAGAGCTGTCCGACAGTGGAATTTGCTACCAAGGAGTGTGGTGGAGTCTCCTTCTTTGGAGGTCTTTAAGCAGAGGCTTGACAGCCACCTGTCAGGAATGCTTTGATGGTGTTTCCTGCTTGGCAGGGGGTTGGACTGGATGGCCCTTGGGGTCTCTTCCAACTCTATGATTCTATGATTCTATGATCACAATGGCATTTCGTGCCTAACCTGATCAGCAATCTCAAAGGTAGGAGAACAGTGTTCAAACAAGGGGAAACATACCTCAGAATCATCATCACCTTCAGAGGTGCTGTTCTGCTTATGCATAGAAGCTCCCTGGGGGAAAAGAAAGAAACAAACAGCTGAGTTGGAAACATTTTGGGGATAAGAATGGTTCACAGTCATTGGCTATCATGGTGGTGGAATCAAGTTTCCTCCCTATTCAAGAAGTGGGAGCTCAGATCTTGAAGATCTGTCAAATTTTGGAACCATGAACTTCTTTTGCATATCACAATCTTTCTTTCTTTCTTTCTTTCTTTCTTTCTTTCTTTCTTTCTTTCGCCTCTTCTTGTTGCTTTCCCAATCCCAGTGCAACAGTACCCCTAATTATTAGAGCAATTTCCAAAGGGCTGGCTGTGTTAATCTCTTGTAGCAAAATGAGTGAGTCTTAAATTTATTCTGGCATAAGCTCATGGTTCTCAAACTTTCCCCTCCTTGGACCACTTGAAAATTGCTGGTGGTCTTGATGGACTACTTACTGATTTTTCTGCCTGTTGTAGCAGTTACGGTGTGCTGTGATAGATGCTGAATGATTTCTGATTGCATTTTTACAAATACACCATGGAGCACCTGAATGAAGCTCGTGGTCCTTGGATCACAGTTTAGGAACCCCTGGCATAAGCGTTCACGGACAGTAGTTCACTTCATAGTGTGCAGGCACTTTTAGAAGAAGGGACTCTATTCATGACCTTATGATAAAAGGAGGTACATCTAGGAAGACGTGATCTTTTAGGTCTTAAGCCAGCTTTATAGGTTAGGAAAAACCCAGTATTTTGAATTGGACAAGTCAGATGAAGCGGTGAAAGCAAAAAAACCCAACCCAAACAAAACCTGTGCAATACCTGTATGTTTATAATGGCCAGTTCCATTCAGATTTTTGGTACCTTGTTCTGGGCCAACATTTCCATACCATCTTCAAAGACTGCCCCATGTACAGTGGGTTACATTGGTCCAAACATTTATTTACTAAAGAAGTCCGGTTGTACAATTCAGCCAAGGTCAGAGCCAAGATACTGCTTTAAGCTTGTCTATTATTGTCTCCCCCAACAACATATAGGGAATCAAGGTTGAAGAACACTGGTCTGCTCTGACTGGCAGTGACCCTCCAGGGTCTCAGACAGTGGTACCTCCCATGGTCTTGTTTTAACTGAAGATGCTATGGACTGAAGCTCAGACTTTCAGCATATAAAGCAGACGTTGTTGCACCAAGCTGTGGCCCATCCAAATTAATTGCAGTGAAATTCAGATTTAAGAGACTGCTGCGATGGCGCTCACCTGCCGTCTCTTTCTTAGTTCCTCCTGGATGTCTCCCAGTGCGTCGGCCACCATGTGCATAATGCAGGCCCCAAGGAACACTCCGGCGGCAAAACAGCCTATGAAACTGAGGATGCGCCGATGCTTCCCTAGAAGAGATGCAGGATGGAATATGGAGGATTATGTCAGATGTACAGTCTGTCAAACAGAGACGAGGCTGCCAATCCATGTCTTAAAAAATATATCTTAATGTAAGCCACCTTGCATAGATTTGGTTCCTGAAAGTCAGGATACTAATCAATACGAATACCACTAATAAAGGAGAGTAACACCTGCATGCTGAGAATTCAGTGCATGCTCAAGAGTTCAAGGTCCACCACATCAAGAGATAATCTGGAGGTATAAAGCACCCTTTCAGTTCCAGCACCATGGATAGAGCTTTTTTGCCCAATGAAATGTAGTGTTTTTTAACAGAGCCAATTTGCTTGTTCAGCTTGCTTAAGCCCTGTTTACTTATTCTGGGTGTGGAAGTAAAAGGAATGCTAATCTGTAAAAGGAACATGTGAGCATTGATTCACCAGAAAGATCAAGAGTGGTAAAGAGGGACCCACCTCAATATATGGCCACCTAGAGAGTTAACAACAAAGCTGAGGTCTCAAGACTTCCTGGTGTTGCACAGCACAGTATCTGCACTCCTGCACAAGTTCTGATAGTCACATTGCATCAAGCCCCTCTGAAGATCAGGCCATACCCACCCCAATCCCTTCCATCAACTGCTCACCTCTGGCCATGTTGCTCTGGAACCATCTAACCTGTGCTGGGATGAGGCCACAAATGAGTGTGACCACCAGCAGACCTGCCAGGCAGCCGATCTTGACCTCCAACAATTGATCCATCTCTGCAGCGTAGGGTAGGGAAAATCACACCGGGAGGAGAGGCAAAGGCTTTTCCGTTGTATCTCTGGACACTTTTCGGGCCAGTCTGATTCCAAAACGTTTTATGAGCGTTAGTAACTAGTCCCAAACAGAGAAGTCCACCTCTCTTCACTCTTCTGGTGCAATAAAGCTCTCCCTTTGGAAGTATGAGTGAGGGAAAGAGAAGGAAGAGGGCCTCACGCTATGGAGTCTTCATGAACTGAGCATCCATATATAGCAAGATCAAAAGCAACTAGATGTTCCAGCAGCAGTTGGGTGTATGGTGCTGTCTTCAACCTCTGCCTTCTAGATATATTTCATGGAGCCTTCTACTCCCCACCTTGTTCCTTACCCTCTGCTATTTCCTTCATTGATCTAGCCTTCTGGCCTCCTGTCCTGCAGATGTTCTCTCTTCCATTCCACCTTCCTTCCTTCTCTTTTCTACCTCCCTCATCAGATTCCTGCTTCTCCAACCTCGGACTAATCCTAACCACCTTCTAGGGAGTGAGTAATCACCCCGATACTCTCCAGAAAGCCGCCCGCCCACTTTGGTGTTGTCCCATCCCATTCCCTCCCCTTCATTATGCAAACGCGTAATTTCATTTACAATAAACAGTCTACAAGCGATCGTTTCGTCATTAATTTTATGGTCACTGGGCCATAGCAGCCACAGTCGAGGGCTCCACCTCGAATTCTCGATAAGAAATGCTCATTAAAAAACGGGAGTCTATTGATCTAGCTGAAGATTGCTTTGCAGCTGGCAGGTCAAGGCTAACAAGCGTGCGGGTCTCAATAGCTGCACCTTTCACGTTTTGCTTCAAATGTGGATAAGGGGGAAAGGGGGGGGGAACAAGTACAGAACATTGCAAAAAACCTCAAGGCACAATCTAATGAGCCTTGGCAGGGTAGCCCAGGGGCCACAGGATACAGCAGATCTCCCTCTCTGCTAAGCAAGACACTTCACCATCTGCCTCTGCCAATGAACTCATGTAGGTTGTTTATTTTTATTTTTATTTATTATTTTATTTTGACAAAGTAATAATCATAAATAAATAAGAATAAAAATGTGCACCTCACCACCGAGACCATTCCATTGTTCACTATCAACCCTTCCAAAATTTTCGTTTTAAAACGGCCCCTTTCCGTTTTAACAGTACAAAGTCTACAAACACCCTCCATATCTCCTCAAAATCATTTCTCCTGCATACTCCCCATCTTACCTTAATGGGACATGTTAAAGGTAAAGGTAAAGGGACCCCTGACCATTAGGTCCAGTCGTGTCCGACTCTGGGGTTGCGGCGCTCATCTCGTGTTACTGGCAGAGGGAGCCGGCGTACAGATTCCGGGTCATGTGGCCAGCATGACTAAGCCGCTTCTGGTGAACCAGAGCAGCATACGGAAATGCCGTTTACCTTCCCACTGGAGCGGTACCTATTTATCTACTTGCACTTTGACGTGCTTTCGAACTGCTAGGTGGGCAGGAGCTGGGACCGGGCAACGGGAGCTCACCCCGTCGCGGGGATTCGAACCACCGACCTTCTGATCAGCAAGCCCTAGGCTCTGTGGTTTAACCCACAGCACCACCCGCGTCCCAATGGCACATGTTAATTTATCATTAATAGCTATATCCCACACCCCTTTATACCATTCTTCCGTTTTGTATTCTGCTTGCCCCTTCCTAGCTATAATAATTCGTGCTGGTGTCAATAAATTTGTGAGCAAGTCCTTCATAGCCTGCGAACCTTCCACCCCATCGTAAATTGATAATAATGCCACCTCTGGACTTTTGATCAGCTTTACTCATGTAGATTGTGCTGGACAGATGCTCTTGGGCCCTTCTGAATACTGATCAGTAGGGGGGTAAGTTCTGGGCCCTTGGTTTTATGATCCTCCGCCGCTGCTGGGCACCTGTCTCCTATGGTGTTGAGCACTTGCACTGGGGGCAGGGGGTAGAAACAAGCAAGGGCCCACTTCTGCCCACTCAAAGAGACCCACCCTCAGAGGCCCCCTTATTATGGCTCCAAGACCACCCCTTCTCCTCCCCCTCTGCTCTGATGGCACAAAGGAGAGGAAGAAAGGGGCAAACCTTGGCATGTACTGAGGGAGGCTTACAAAACTCCCTCTCTGAGAAGAAACCGGAGACTAACTACACCTGTCCTGGAGCCAATATAGGAAATGTTCTTCCCCTAAGGACCCACAGGACAGAAATGGACGGTGTATCCCTCTTCTGCAAGAATGGTGTAAGACTGGCAGGGCTGTGAATTTGGTATCTGGCCCATCTTGGATTTCCCCCTTCTTCTACCCTGCCTTTTGGTGGCTCTGTAAATGTGGAACATGCATGTTGGGGCTGCTGGGAGCCGGGAGTCAAGCAACAGTTGGGCTACAGAACCCTCACCCTTGTACTAAATCGGTAAGATCTATTTTGTTGAGGTTATGCAATCATCAACCAAATGAGGCAACTTTAGTTAAGGAGCCTGAGCTATTCAAGATACTGACACAGTTCAAGATAAAGACCCTTCGTACTAATTCTGACTGGAGCTAACTAGGCTATCCCACCTGCCTTCATTTCGCCTGCCAACTCCAAGACTGGTTTGACAGGCTGGCTGGAGCCGCACCCAAGAGCCTTCGCTTTTCAAACTTGGTTTCATTGAGAGCAAACCAACAAGTTTGGATTGCTACATTAGCTTCCTCATTACTCCACCACAGCTAAGAAAAACACAGGACCTTTTCCTCCACTGTCTGAAGCCAAGGAAACAAATCTACAAAAGGACTTTCAAGTGGAGACCAGAGGCTCACGGTTTTGCACCCAAGTCCTTTGGCTCACAACAGCACCAGCAGGTGAGATTAAGGCTGGAATGAGACATGCTTGAGAGTAGGAGAGATAAACGGGGTTCTGCAAGCACTGCTCTATTTTTCTTTGGGCAGGAACTGTGAATGTCAGAACGGACTGCAGGCATGTGCACTGACCTAGCACAAAATAAAACATAGCCACGAGCCATCTGCTTAAAGCTAATATTGCCCCTCTAAAAGCCTTATAGCAGAAAAGCAATTGTATCTGGAATTAAGATTTATTTACCGGTATATTATTATTTTTTAAAATACACAATTATTGGTTTCAGGACTTGAAATAGGGGCACCCTTTGCCTATTTTAACATTGCACTTGAAAAGTAGTGATTTCCTTTGACGTGAGGGAGAGAGAGAGAGAGAGAGAGAGAGAGAAAGAAAGAAAACAAACCACTGGGCTTCCTGATCTTACTGGGCTACCAACTCCCATCAGCTCCAGACACCACTGCAAAAGGTCAGGGATGATGGGAGTTGTTATGCAACATCTGGAGGACTGAAGGTTTCCTCCACCCTTGTATTAAGTCACCGTTCTGTCTTCCCCGCCCCCAGGATTTTCAGTTTTTCAAAAATTCTTCCTATTCTGCAAACTGCACAACAACAAGGAGTAGCATAACAATGCATGGGTTTTGGGGAAACAAATTTTCCTGCTATTGCACAACTTTGCAATAGCCGGAAAAGACATTCTAAAGACAAGGAAGTGAACTGAAGTGGTGATGAAACAAAAACATGTAAGGGTTTTTTTGTGATCAAAATTGCTACTTCTGGGCATCGTTCTAAATTCCAGAAAATGGCATTTCAAATATATAGACCCAGTAAACCTGTTTGGTAAAGTGGAAGGTCAACATCCATGGAAGAAATTACACCCTGCCATCATCACTGGTCCTTGGTGTGCCAGATGGAGGGAGGCCTCTCATTTCCCCAGGCACTCTGGGCAGCTCCCAATAGAGTAGTAGTAGTAATTATTAAAAACTTCCCTAAACAGGGCTGCCTTCAGATGTCTTCTAAAAGTCAGATAGTTGTTTATTTCTTTGACATCTGATGGGTATTCCACAGGGCGGGCGCCACCACCAAGAAGGTCCTCTGCCTAGTTCCCTATAACATCACTTCTTGCAGTGAAGGAACCTCGGAGCTGGACCTCAGTGTCTGGGCTGAATGATGGAGGTGGAGATGCTTCTTCAGGTATACTGGGCCGAGCCTGTTTAGGGCTTTAAAGGTCAACATTAACACTTTCAATTGTGCTCTGAAACATACTGGGAGCCAATGTAGGTCTTTCAGGACCTGTGTTACATGGTCTCGGCTGCCACTCCCTGTCACCAGTCTAGCTGCTGCCTTCTGGATTAGTTGTAGGGTCACCTTCAAAGGTAGCCCCACATAGAGTGCATTGCAGTAGTCCAAGCGGGAGATAACTATACTCAAGTACTGAGCTAGATTGACCCCCCCCCCCCTTGGTTTAGTATGAGGAATCTACCTGTGTTCCAGAGTGGGAAATGGCAGTGGGTAGTGGATTCTTTTTCCATGCTCAAATCATGAGCTGAACCAGGGAAGTCTGGATGGGATGTAGGGGGCGCTCTGGAACTCTGTTCACATTATAGAATTTGCAAGCAGATGTATTCTGAGTTGTCCCTTCTTTTGTAACACATCTGTGGTCTACATGAAGCAGAACACAGGATGCCAAAGTCTCAGTGATGCCAAGTAGGTTTGAGACTAGTTGGTACCCAGAGAAGAGACCAGCAAGAAATCCTTTGTGTGGCAACTCCATATAAGAAAGATGGGATATAAAATGTAATGATTTGGGGTTTACAATGGTTGGCAGGGGCTCTGCAGGGTTTTTGAAATGTGCATTCCCAGCTCTAAATGCAGGTGAACTAGAGATTTGCATGCAAAGCACATGCATGACTGCTGAGCTACATTCGCTCACTCTGGCCAAGAGCCAGTCACAAGATCCAGAGGCCTCCCTTCATCCTGGCGCACCAGGGACCAGTGATGCTGGGTGGGTGTCATTTTCTCACAATGCAATTCCAGGCTGCCTTAGCAGTTGGGATCCTACCACCTGGCAGGGCCCGGTACAGGTATTGCAAACTGTTCTGCACTCCGCAACGGCAGCTGAATGAAGCTCTCTGGTCCATGCACCTTTTTCTCAGACCACTCACTCCGCAATGAGAATGAACCCTTATTTTAATGGGCCTTAAAATATGAGCCTGGCCTTGTAGCCAAGCTCTTCTGATAGAATTCAGAAGCGGATCAGACTTCCCCCTGGTGGCGCATTGAAGCATAGCTGCCAGGAAGGACTATTCCATCTGCTTGGCTCAGAAGATTGGAACTCAACAGTATGCCCTAGTGATGAGAGTTAGCAGGTTTTATAAAGGATGCCCAGGACTGCAACCTGAGTCAGTGGGGCCACTTGCACATTGCAGAGTCTCGGGATGCTTCCTGAAGAAACTCAGACACATGGGCTGTGAACCTTGAGCAAAGAACCAAGTTCATCCACCTGAAGGACCACCCACAATCATCTGTACCTGCATGAACCTTAACCCTGGCGCTCTTCTCTGGTCTACTGCTGAAACCTTTAATGCCATTAAGTACCATGGACAGGGACTTCACTGTGTTCACACACACACACACACACTCCACCTGAGGGAGATAAAAATGGAAACCTATTTCCTGACTTTACAAGAGCCTTAAAAACTGAGTTCAATTCTAGTTTGGTTTGTAATAATTTTATGGCACTGTGCCTGTATCCTTTTAATTTTATCACACTACATCTGCTGCTCTTACTTTATTTATTTATTATAAAATTTATTTGGTTTTTCAAATTAAAATCTTACAGAAATATATCATAAAAACAAGATTCCAAGGAGTTCCATCCTCCTCTTTATGGGCCCTATTATTAATCCTTTCCTGCCACTTTTTATAATCCAAAACCTCTTCCATTATGTCCAGAATTCAACCTTAAACTACAAGTGATATTCCAATCCCACTAACAATTTTAATTGTTTACAATGGTCCTTGTGGAAAGTTATAAATTTTCCCCCATTCTTTGTTAAAGTTTTGGTCTTCCTGATTTCTGACTCTTCCAGTCATTTTAGCCATTTCAGCATAGTCCATTAACTTCCATCTGCCACTCTTCTCTGGTGGGAACTTTGTCTTCTTTCCATCTCTGGGCCAGTAATATCCGTGCAGCCTGCTGCTCTTACTTTAATGTTGTTGCTCTATATAAACTTTATTATATTTTCTTATCTAAAGTGGCTAAGCCACTTTGGGAGTGTGAACACCATAGAAAACAGGATTTATTTTTTTTAAATAAATACAATAATTCCATCACTCATCCTAGAGTTGTTTGCACACCTCAGGAATCCCAGCTCCCACACACTTGGCTCTTCTCCACTCTCTGCCCCAATTCCAAAACAAGGATACCTCCTAGCCCTATTTTAAACCTCTAATTTATTTCCAGAGTTGAGAATGAAACCAAGAGTCAAGATCACACCCTTCAGCCCAGGACCAAAACTAAAGATCTACCAGCTCCTTGTTTCAGGCTCACCCCCACAAATTCCATTTAGAATCATTCTTCCACCCATGAGCCTGCCTTGAAAGAAAGGGAAAGGATCTCTGCTCCTTTGACATTCTTTATCCAACATGACTGTCCACATTCTAAAGGAGAAATTCATCTGCACTAAGCCCCAGAGGCAGCTCCTCCCAGCCTAAAGGTGGCTTGTCTAGGGTGGTCCAGATAGTGCTGGACAACCACTCCCACCATCCCTGACCATGAGAGGCTGATGGAAGAGTCCAATCTCCCCAGGCATAGGCAAGGTTTCCCATGCAGTCCAGCTACATTAAGCCTCCTACTGGGTTCATATGAGAGTAACTGCACCAACAGGCTTATTCAGTCCCTTGCAATACACATACACACACACACACACACACACACACACACATATATATGTGTGTGTGTGTGTGTGTGTGTGTATATATGGCATGGGAGATCTTTCTGGAAGTTTTCTCCCATAACATTCCTCCTACGAATACAATACACAGGAGAAGGTTTGGAGCTATCCTTTCCCACAATACAGGGGTCTTGAACAGATACACTGCTGCTGTTGCTGCTGCTGTGAGTGTCTGGGAAGACCACTCCCTCCTCCGGCCAACTCCATCGGGCCTAGGAGGCGGGCCTACGCTCAAACGCCACAGCTTAAGAGGCTCCAGAGAAGCCTCCGGAACACTGCTGCTGTTGCTGCTGCTGTGAGTGTCTGGGAAGATCGCTCCCTCCTCCGGCCAACTCCATCGGGCCTAGGAGCCGGGCCTACACTCACAAACACAGCTTAAGAGGCGCCGAGAAGGGCAGCCTCGGCTCTTGCTCTGTAAATTACTATTGTTTGTATAATGTATTTTACATTGTAATGTAGCCAAAGCAAATTCCAAGTATATTGAAAAATGTACTTGGCCAATAAATTATTATTCTATTCTATTCTATAGATTTTAGAGAAGTGAGAACAGGGGAGGGATTTAAAGGTTCAACCATGTACACCCTACTACCTGAAAGAGGGTAGCAGCAGAAACAGATACAGATTCAGCCTGCAATATGCACATCTCGGACAGAGAATATAGACGGGCAAAGCACCTCTGGCGACTGGTTAAGCAGAAAATGACTCTTTGGAGTTTAGGAATAAATATGCAGCCATGGAAGACCACAGCAAAAGCAGATCTACATTAAATACATGCACAGTGTGTCTCCAAGGAGCACAAACAACTTCAGTATGTTTTAACACTGATACAAAACTGCCTGAAACTTACTGAAACCTTCTGCTCTCTAACATCTCACAGTTCCCCCACCAGGCCAGGAAGGCCTGGAAATGTGATTTGCGGCACCAGTTTATCCAACCAGCTCATGGATTCTGGAAAGCCATCCAGCATTTGTAAGCCAATCTGATGCAAGTTGCCTCTTAGAGGATGTGGTATACGCTGGGGGTGAGGAGGGTGGCTGTAGAGAGCTCCCATCAACTGTGATCTTCATCTGTGTCGCCTCTGTCTTCTCCTGAGTCTGGCTCGCTATCAAGGTTCGAAACAGGGAGGCGGTCTCCACTGTTACAGTTCCGGGCACATCTGTAAAGATCCCTGTAGGAGAGAACGATGAGAGCAGATGACCGCTACATTCTGAAGAACATTAAGAAGAGTCCTGTTGGATCAGGCCAAAGAACCATCATGGTACGGCACCATGTTGTTGGTGCCTGTGGAAATGCGCATGCAATGCTTTACAGCAGCACCTTCCCAACCTATGGATTTCAGAAACTGGGGGGCAGAAACTGAGCCACCTTGGTTAGTAGCCATAAACTGCCTTATCCTCCATGAATCTGCTTTATCCTCTTTGAAGGCCACCCAAGTTGGCAGCCATTGTGACATCTTGTAAGAGCAAACTCCATAGGTTGACTATGTACTAAAAACTCACTGGGGCAAAAACGGAAGAATCTTTCTACCCTGGCCCTGAGATCACCTTTTGAGGCCCTCCTTCGTGTGCTTCCTCCTTGAGAGGTCCGGAGGGTGGAAACACAAGAACGGGCCTTTTCTGAAGTGGCTCCACATCTGTGGAATGCTCTCCCCAGGGAAGCTGGCCTGGCGCCTTCATTATACACCTTTAGGTGCCAGGCAAAAACGTTCCTTTTAAACCAGGATCTAATTTACATCCTAAGCCCTTTTAAAGTGTGTGTGTTTCTGTGTTGGGGGAGGGGAGGGCTATTGGGTTGTTCTTTTTTATTTTCATTATGTATTTTGTGGTTTTATATCTTGATTTTATTCTGTGAACTGCCGTGAGACCCCTGGGTATAGGGCAGTATATAAATTCAATATATAAATAAATAATAATAATAAAAAATAATATGTGAAGGTTGGGGTTTTTTTTTTTGCCTATTCTGCATCTTCCAACATTCAGCTTCACTGGATGGACCAGATGAGATATGGTGTAAAAACCTCTCCCTGTCTACATACTCCAGACCACGCATAATATTATAAACCTCTAGCGTGTTACACGCAAACAGACAATTTACTGGCTATTTTTTTCTAAGCTTAAAGCCCCAAATGATATAATTTTCCTCAAAGGGAAGTTGCTCCGGTGCCTTGATCATCCCTGCAGCTACTTTGCCCAGAGAATTAAAGTAGATTATAATTGTTGTGTGACAAAGTATAACTTGAAATCTTGAAATAAAATAAAAATATTAAAAGAAGGGGGAAAGTCTACACCCAATGCGCCATCCGGAGAATGAATGAGAGTCTAGAACTAAGGCCCCTCCCACCTTTGGGAGAAGAGTTCCAGTACCTGCTGTGTTTCTTTGAAGTAATCACTGCGTGCTGAAGGCTGCCGTCGGGACAGCACAGGTGGACGTGGACATGGTGGGTACGACAAAGGACAGGCTTTGTGATCCGAGGCCAGGGTTGCTCCTGTTCCCCTGATCCTCTGCGTAGGATCAGGTATGAGAATTTCTCCTCCTTCTTTGGTGGGTTCTGGAGGAAGACACAGAAGGTTGGGAAGGGGGAAATGGATCTATGAGGAATACAGCTTCCCACTCTCACTAACTAATTTGCTTCCCAGCCTTTGCTAAAGGGCAATCCAACTCTTGAAGTTGGCTTCATGTTTAATCAGGTGTGGATTAACTGAGCTGCCTGACTCCCTATCCGGTTCAGCATGCCAGCATTTCCCAGCCCTGATCCTCCAGGATGAGAGAGGTGAAGGGAGAAGGGCAGGGTATTTGACAGGTGCTGTTAATGGAGCACAGTAACACGCCTCTTTGCCCCGTATCGTTGATTCACGGGGAAAGCGTCTATGTAACAAAACAATACAAAACACTTCACCGTGGACAAGTGAGCAGGTTTTTATTGGCACCCTGAGTGAGGACACAATTTGGCCCCCTCCCCGCTCTTGCTTTCTGCTCTGTGCATGCTCTCAAGTGTGCTACGTCATAGTTTTGCGCCCCCACTGTGCAGGGGAACTGCCTGCATGAATGGTGACAACTACTAAAAGGGCTCAGTATGCTTTTTCGCAGTCTGTAAGGTAGGGAAACGTAGTTAAGTTATATTGGAAACGAGGGAAGCTGAGCCAACCAGCCTATTGCTCGTAACGACACAAGCACCCCAAGCTGAGCGAACACACCAGGAGGTTGATCAACGTACAATGTGGAAAAGCATTGCATGTGGAACAAGCAGAAACTCACCCAAGTGAAAGGCAGCGGGAAATACGTCTGGGTGAAGTTACATGGCAGGAAACGGTCAGCCGACAAACGAGGGCATGGCAAATGGTGCGGACACTGAGCGTAAGAGAGAAAGGGCAGAAAGATCTGTTAGTCAGGTTATGGTAGGGTTATTTATCTCTCTGGGAATAGAAGACAACCAAAGTCTAATTTGCCCACAGGCCCCTGCAAATTAACAAGCCTTTGTATCCTATCTACTCCACATTGCTCTAAGTGGAAGAATTTATTAGACATGGTCCAGATGAAACGATCTTGGTCCAATAAGCCAAATGCGCAGCCTGTTTCTTGCATCTCATTTCAAAACCTCTCTGGTTTCTTACACACTTGAAACAATTTAGAAGCTGTGGTTTATGTTCCACCCACTAAAACAGATTGCAAACCACAGTATTTTTTCCAAGGTTGCAAGCGAGGCTTCAGTTAGGATGAAACAGGAAATTGTGGTTTAACAAGCCCCAAAAATACTGAATTCAAACACACAAGAGATGGCTAGAAGGAACTTGCAGAAACAGCACTTAATCTCTAAGAGACCTTGCTTTACCTTAAGGGTTGGTGCCATCCAGAAATTGTTGGGACTCCCAAAACACATCAGCCCTAGCCAGCATGGCAAATGGGCTGGGATGATGGGATCTGTAGTTCAGCAACATCTGGGGGGCATCAGGTTGTTCATTCTTGGTTTATCATACTGAGATGGTTATATCTGAACTACATATGACAGTTTTGGTACTGTTATTTATATTGTACATTTAAAACATTTCTAGACTGGCTTTCATTCAAAATCACAGGGCAGGTGTACAGCAACGCCATTAAAAATCACAGCAATAAAAAACATATACAATATAAAACATGGAACAATAATATATTCAAACCAAAACAGATAGGTTCCAGTTGCCAGAAGATGGGGTGGTTTTCAGAAAGCGCCAAAGGGACATTAACCAGCTCCCTCCTTGGAGGTGGTGTCACAACAGAAAATGCCCTATCCCAACTACTGCAATGCAAAACTTGACCAACAGTACTTCACTATCTGATCTCTGTGACAGAGCAGCTCGATGTGAGGGAAGATGGTTCCTCAAGTAGTCCGGTCTCAAGTCACTCAGGGCCCTCTATGTCAATACAAGAAGCTTACACCTGGCTCCGTTGTATATTGGCAGCCGGCTCAATTCTCAAGAGGAGCATTAGCTATGCTGCACCAGATTCAGCAACCTAGCTGCAGCTTCCAGACCAGCCTCAAGGGCAGGCCCACATACAGTTCATTACAGTAGTCCAGACTTGAGGTTAACAACAGAAACGACTGTATGGGGCAAACCAGACGAAGATGGCAAAAGGTGCTCCTAAGCACTTCAGCAATGAAGACTGATTGTGGACCAATCCCAAACGAGGCACCTGCTTTTTTTGGGGGGGGGGGAGAATACAATTCTGTCCAGAACAGGTAAATCACCTAATTCCTGGACCTAGGAAGCATCCACAAGACCTCCTTCTTCTCAGGATTCAGCAGCAGCAGCTGCTCCTTTTCACTCAATCTAGCTTCAGGGAAATTTCAAAACTCACCGGGGCAAAAACGGAAGGCTCTGTGGGATCATGAACCACTTCATCTGTGCCCTACAGAAGAAGATGGATGGGGGTAGAGAAGCATAATTCATTTAAAACAGTCATGCATATCATTCTCACAGTCCTTCCTCGATCATGAGCAAGGAAGCTAAAATATTGAGGAAAATACAGGGGCCAGAGGTCGAGCAGGTGCAGCCACCACAGGAACAGGCCTATCAACTTGTTTTAAAAGTTCAGGCCCATTTGAAATGAAGACAAGCCTAAATGCCTGCTACAATTATGATGGGTGGGAATGAACTTTCCTTCTTTAATTAAAATTGGATTTTTAAGTATCTGTGCAAATAAGAGACTTAATCTGGAGAGGTTTCGTTAATTAGCAGAGTTTGGGGTTAAAGGTCTTCAAGAGGGAAATTATGAATCTTAAACTCCTCCGCACAAATTAATTACAGTCCACGCTCCAGAGAAAGACATAAAGCAACCATCAGTCTAAGAGAAGGGAGCTGATGTGCTTCCTGGCACGATATCCTTTTTTAAACAATCGTTTTATTTCAGGGGTCACCAACACAGCACCCATGGGTGTAACGGCACCCTTGATGTCTTCTTCTGGTGCCCATACTCACAGCCCCCATTGGTTATGAGGCCATCACCTTTTGTCCCATGGAGAGTACGCAGAACTGGAAGAGGAAGGTGGAAGAGTGACACTCATTCCCACTTGCTCACTCAGCACTTTTAACACACATTTTCTATCCCTGGGGAGCAGGAAGAAGTCAGGGGTTGCACCCCCAGCATTTCCTCGCAGGTCCAAAAAGGTCGTCAACTCCTATTTTATAGCCTGCATGCATTTCTTTAAGCCACACACAGAAGTGCCTCACCTTTAATATAAGATCCCGGGCTTCCATGAGCATCTGGTGTCCTTCTTTGGTCCCGTTCTCTACCAGAACCTGAAAAAATGAAGACAAGGGAGAGACTATACACTGGGTGGTGCTGAGCAACAGCCCCACCCCCCCACCCCATTCCCAAACAAGAGCAGGCTTCTGCAGTGCATGGAATGAAAGGGGAAGTTGTTACTATCTATAGCACCGCCAGTGGGAAAGGCACTTTGCCAAGTACATGAGAAGAAATCCCTGTCCTGGGGAGTTTACAATATTAAGATTTTATATAGGGGAAGCAGGTGCCTGCACTTTCTGCTGCTCTCTCAGAGCCATGACTTGGTGATCCGGGAACAGCAGCTCACAGTTTCCTCTGAGTTGCCCTAAGAATCAGGAGCCCCCTTTTCTTTCAATGTACAGAGGGATCCAGGTCACAGTCAGAGAAAAAGAGAGAACTGCAGAGACGATAGAAATTGCATATCCCCCTCCATTTACTGGAGCCAATAGGAGCTCCGCACACCCTCAGCTCTAATTATGGTGAGCGTGTAATATGTGTGCAGGGTCCAAATAGGTAGCTTTCTGCAAGCCTTACTGCAATACAGGGAGTGAGGGCAGAGAGGAGGCAAGGATATGCTGCAGGATGGGTAAGGAGGCCGCATGGGCCACACCCAGTTATTCCCCATCCGTGGAATAGAAGAATGGAAGGCGAGATTAACAGGGAAGGTATATGTGGTTGCTTCAGTTGCATGTACTTAGGGGGAGAAACACAGTCTCAGACGGGAAAGCTGTTTGCCCACTTACCAAAAAGCCACCTGTCTTTCTCCAGAGTGTCTGCAATGTCTCCACTCTCTGAGCATAACTTTGGAGTTCGTTGAGTGAGAAAGCAGAAACCACAAGGTCAAATTTCACCTGCATGTGGAGCAAAGGGAGAGAGAAAGATGGGGCTGGAATATGTAGGAACAGTGCATTCAATTACAATTTTTAGGGTCCTTTAAAAAACAAAGAAAAGAAAAAAGGCCAAAAGATTAATTTAGAGCCAGCGTGGACAACTTCTGCAGTGTAACGGTCAAGCTCTTGGACTTAAGATCGGGAAGATCAGTCCATGCTCTGCTCTGCCATGAAGTTTCCTGGGTGACTGTGACAAAGGTACACTCTCGGCTTAACCTACTTCACAGGGAAATGATCCAACTGGTGGTGGCTGGCAGCAGTTGGGGAGGCAGAAGAGGCTTCTGTATACTGGATATTTTTAAGGGCCCTGTGTAACAAATATGTTGTGGATCTGGTGGAAGTAGCAGAAGACATGAAAAAATCCTCCCATGAACTTCCTTACAGCTCAAGCCATGGGTATTATTTGAGAAAAACTCTGATTCTTCTTAAGTGCTCTTTAAGTGTAGCAAAATTTGGCCACTTGAAGGGTTTTTTAAATGGAAAATTTACACAGCTTAAGAAGTATTTAAAAACAAACTCGGGTGAAGACCAGTTCCAATCATTAAGCCTGGGGAATGGGAGGGGGAACCTGTTTAGATGTGGAAGTTAACCAGTTCAAGTGGGAAATCCTTGTGGGATTCAGGGAAACACACAATGGTACCCAGTCAACAGAACAACAGGGGACCGTAGGCACCTGAATGCGGATTTAACGAGACCCCCTGGGACTCATCCTGCTCTGAGTGCAGCTGCCACTGGGAGGAAAGTAAGATGATGAGTTATTATTACCTTTGGTGAGACGGGGAGGAACTGCCGAAAGTAGACTCCTGGGATGCAGAGATTCTTGTCCTCAGAAATGCCTGGGTAGTTGTTTTTTTTTAAAAAACAAACAAAAACAAAGGTAGAAGCATGGAGAGGTTTGTCGGAGCTCAAATACAACAGGTGAAGTGCTATAACGCAGTGAGTAGAATGTACGTTTTGCATGCAAAAGGTGCTAAGCTCAATCCCCGATATCCCCAGGTAGGGCTGGGAGAGACTCCTGCTGAAACCCTGGGGAGTGACTGCCAGCCAGTGTAGACAGTACTGACAAAGATGGACCAATGACCTGGCCCTGTATAATAATAATAATAATAATAATAATAATAATAATAATAATAATAATAATAATAATAATAATAATAATAATTTATTACTTATACCCCACCCATCTGGCAGGGCCTCCCCAGCCACTCTGGGTGGCTTCCAACAGGATAATAAAAACACATTTAAAAATCAAATATGAAAAACTTCCCTAAACAGGGCTGCCCTCAGATGTCTTCTAAAAGTCAGATAGTTGTTTATTTCCTTGACATCTGATGGGATAGCGTTCCACAGGGCTGGTGCCACTACCAAGAAGGTTCTCAGCCTGGTTCCCTGTAACCTCACTTCTCGCAGGGAGGAAACCGCCAGAAGGCCCTCGGAGCTGGGCCTCAGTGTCCGGGCTGAACAATGGGGGTGGAGGTGCTCCTTCAGGTATACTGGACTGAGGCCGTTTAGGACTTTAAAGGTCAGCACCAACACTTTGAATTGTGCCCGGAAACATACTGGGAGCAATGTAGGTCTTTCAGGACCAGTGTTATATGGTCTTGGTGGCCGCTCCCAATCACCAGTCTAGCTGCTGCATTCTGGATTAGTTGCAGTTTCCGGGTCATCTTCAAAGGTAGCCCCACGTAGAGCACGTTGCAGTAGTCCAAGCGGGAGATAACTAGAGCATGCACCACTCTGGCAAGACTGTGGGCAGGGAGGGTCTCAGCCTGCGTACCAGATGGAGCAGTATCCTGTGCTCCCCTGATTCTGGTGGCAATGGGTGGGAACTGCAGTACGGAAAGAGTCTGAAGCCATATGGCCCAGACGCAGGTTTGAAGCTTAAAAAGCAGTAGAAGAAGAGTTTGGACTTGATATCCAGCCTTTCACTCCTCTTAAGGAGTCTCAAAGTGGCTAACAATCTGCTTTCCCTTCCTCCCCACTCTGAGAGTGAGGCTGAGAGACTTCAAAGAAGTGTGACTAGCCCAAGGTCACCCAGCAGCTGCATGTGGAGGAGCGGGGAAGCGAACCCGGTTCACCAGATTATGAGTCTACCACTCTTAACCACTACACCACTAAAGAATAGGGTTACATTGGACTGCCCTGTGCAAATCACAACAAAAGGGCAAAGGGGCAGAGCTTCCCTTCATTTCAATGGTCCCTGCATATAATTTCCCCATTCATTAGGCACCTGGCGTCCTACCTATTAATCAAGGACGGGGCAGGAGGGGGATGTATTTCACCGGCATGATAGGGCTCCTGGATAGATGTCAGGCAAAGGAGAACCCCCACCCCACCCCACACAAAGTTCTCCACATAGCACCACTCACAACTCTCACCTTTCATCAGCCTCTCAGCTAAGGCTAACATTGAAGCCGAACTATCGATGTTCATGTACTCGTTGATACTCTTTCCCCAGATGCCGTGTGCTGCCCTAAAGTGAAGGGGAAGGAGAGGAAAGAAAGGAGCAGGGTGGCACGTCTATGAATGCTCTCTTCTAAAAGATCCGAGCTGCTGGGATGGGAAGACTCCTGGACCAGGGATAAAGAACCTCTAGATACTGGAACACAGCTACTACTATTCTTGACTACTGACCTGTTGGCTGATGGGAAGAGTTTAGCAGGAGGAGGGCCACAGGTCCCCCACCCCTATTTACATCAATTGTTCGTTCCCTCCCTCAATCCTGCAGAAAAATTGACATGGTTTCTCACCAGGTGACAGCGCCCGTTCCTGAGCCGAAATCCAACAGGGTGCGCGGCTCAAAGTCGGAGACTCTCTTCTGGATCTGAAGGAGGCAAAAAGGGAAATTGCTTTGTAAACCAAGGACTGCTGTCAATTGAACATACATATGAACCTTTCCAAAAAAAAAAAACAAAAAAACCAGGGTCCTTTTTGTTGGGGATAATTCAGAGGGAAAATCCCAGGTGTTAAAAAAAGACTATTTATGTATGCTACTACTGTGGCCCGTGTTTTGTTAGCCCAAAAATGGAAAACGAGAGAGGTCCCAACCAAAGAAGAATGGCAACTTAAAGTGATGGAATATGCACAGCTTGCAGATTTAACATATAGAATAAGAGAACAAGAAGATTGCATGTTTAAAGAAGACTGGAAAATGTTTACTGAATATATGGGTGACAATTGTGTTCATTTAAAAACACTGGTAGCATTAAGATAAATTCAACAGTGTACCATATTTTCCGGCATATAAGACGACTGGGCGTATAAGACAACCCCCAACGTTTCCAGTTAAAATACAGTGGTTCAGATATACTCGACTGCAGATTCTACACCCGGCGTATAAGATGAATCATACTAAGTAATGCTAGCTTACCTTATAGGGCTGTTGTTAACCATTACAGAAATAATGCAGGTGAAGCAGTTTCGTCATTTAATGGGCAGTATATAAATCAAGGATGGGGAATGTCAGTCCTGGGGCCTCTCTCCATTTGCTCCCCAGGACTCTCACACCACACCACAAATACCCCTCTTGTGCCCCTAAATTCCAATAATGGCTCCTGCTCACCAGGGTGGAGGATAGAGGTGCGTGCATGTGGATGTTTATAGAAACTAGCCTATTGAACAAAGGGAAACTTTTTGTTTCCTGATCTGCATACTTTTGCCTCTCGCCCTATCCACTGCCATTTGGCCCCCAGAAGGTCACCAAGAATGAAATACTGACCACAGGCTCAGAAAGCATTTATATGATGGACAGGGAACCCAAGCCATATCTATTTTATTCATTCCTGTATTTTTAATTCTGTTTGCAGAGGCAAATTACCATTTGCCAAATTCGCTCATACCAATTGGTGGGGTGGGGGTGGGGCGTTTGCAAACAGTCTTACAAACCCAAAAATAAAAAGGCAAGACGTATGAGGAAGAGGTGCTGAGGGAAAATGTAGAGAGGGACGACCTGTTATTCAAGGCCAGGACAAAGTGGTGACCCACAGCAAGGCATTTATATGCAGCTCAGGTCAGGCTGATCTTCTCTTGAAACTATTCATGGCTCCTGTTCCTTTGGGCCAATGGATGGAGACAGAACCCCTCTGGGTTTTGGGGGGATTTTGTTTTGTTGACATAAAGGTAGGGCTTGCCAGAAGACCCCCAACAAAGCAAATCCTTTGCTCAAAGGGGATGAGAACCTGGGGTTCTCATATGTAAATGATGCTGCACGAGCCCCAGGCCTGAATAATCCGGAGTTTTACCAAATGAATGTTTGTTTGTGGTGTTTTAACTACTTGTAAATTAATAGCCACCAAGTCATTTTGAACATGTAGTACGCAGCCATCTTCTCACCCTGCTCCACCCATTAAAAACTTGAAGCGTCAACTCACTTCATGGAAAGCTCGGGTCACAGCTGCAAAAACCCCATCCATCCGGGCTGCCATGTATATAAAGCTGAGCTCTTCAGTGTACCTAGAAAACAAACAAACCACATAACCAAGTCAGCAAGGAGCAGGCAGGCCAAATTTAATTCAACCTTCTGAGAAACTCAGCTTTCCATTTATGTAATAATGAACAATCTTCTAGTTCTTAGAGTTAAGACAAAATCTGAACAGAGGCGGGTGTGAGTCTCAAAAGGCAGGCAACAGCAAAAAATAAATAAATGCATAAAATATTTGGATATGGATTTGGTAGCATATAGTTGTCAAAAGAACAGATCAGGACCATGGCCCATCTGGTCCAGCCTTCTGCTCCCATAATGGCTAACTAGATTATTGTGCAAAGCCCACAAGCAGGAAATGAGGTTGGCAGCCCTATTCTACTTGCAGCTGATATTCAGACCCACTTTACCTCTGGTACTCTGGAAGCAGTAAACACCCATTCTGCATAGTAGCCACCAACAGACAGTGCTAATCTCCATGAATTTATCTAAAGCCATATAAGAATGCATGTCCAGGACCTCGTAACTTTGCTGTACATTACTGTTTGAAATAAGTCACCGTATTGATTCTCCATATTTAGAACGTGAAACAAAAAGAGAAAGGCTTTGCAAAAAGGGGGGGGGCTTTATCTGTTAGTCTGCATCCAGTAATATGAGATGGCATGCTATGTTCACACCAAATCAACCCAAGAGAATCAGGTCATTCTGGCAAGGTCCCCAGGACACTCACTTCAGCTCTTCCCAGTGGTAAGTTGCTTTACGGAGGGCATTCAAGACCTTTTTCTGCAGCTTTGCCTCGGCTTCCTCATCCAGAGGGCCTGTTGCATCTGAGACAGAAGAAGTCAAATTATTTTATTTAATCCCACTCTTCTCCCACACTAGTATCCATCATTATTCAACCCCCTTTCTCCCACCCACCCCCATGCAACAACACATAAGGTATGTTAGGCTAAAAGAGTGTGAATAGCTCAAGATCGCCCAGCAGGTTACATGGCTAAGTTGGGAATAGTGTCATATCCTCACTCTCTGGGAATAGGTACTGTCTCCTCCACAACTACCCCACAAATCTGCACTCACTTCCCTTCTCCCGAAATTTCTGCTCCAATTCATGAGCCTTCCTGCGCAGATCTGCAGCCTCCAGGGGGCGTTTGCGGCTCCACAGGTAGTTGGTGAGGGCCTTGGTTTGTTGCTCCAGATTCCGCATGGAGGATTCTGGGGGGGACGAAAAGCTAGTTAGGGTAAGGGCACCTACAGCAGCTCTCACTTGAAGATCCAAAGCACTTTCTCAGCTTGTTATGATGCTACGAACATGCAGGGAACTTTCTTATCAGAGGATGAGCAACAGGTAGTAAGTACACCCCCCCCAAAAAACCTGCAGTAGGTAAGCAAGGGATTTTGATTCTAATTATTTAATAAAAGCAGCAACAAAACAGAAGTCTTTTGCTCCCCAATCCAGTCTGTATAAATCCTTGACCTGTCACCAACTCAAAATGTAGGTGTGTACAGTCATACCTCGTGTTATGTTCCACTCTTTTTACGGACTTTCAGCTTACGAACCCGGCAAACCCGGAAGTGTTTACTTAAGTCCGCAACTAGAGGTACCACTGTACTTGCACAGCAAGGGCGGGGAAGCACTTAATTATTTATTGATTTAAGAAATGTGTATCTTGCTTTTCCCAATGTGGGTCTCCAGGAAGCTTACAGCTACAAAATATACCATGTACAAAATTAAAAACATAAATTAAGGCTTCAAAATTTTAAAACATCAATAATTTAAAATCTAAAAGAAAAACATCTGAGAAGCATTCATGGTACAAAGGCCTCCTGAAACAGAAGAGTTTTTCCTAAGCAACTGAAACTCAGTAGGGATGGTGCCTGTCTAACTTTTTGCAAGAGGGAGTTGCACAGAGTCAGGCCCACAACACTTGAAGGCTTAACTCCTCATTGATGCAAGTCTAAAGCCCCGTACCTCCTTGAGGAATAAGCTAAAAAAATATTATCTTTATTGTTGTTGTTGTTTATTCATGCAATGATTTATATCCTGCCTTTCTGATACATTTGCATCGCTCAGAGGAGCAATACAATAAAAAGCAATCACTGCACATGTGTATACTCTCTCTCTCTCTCTCTCCCTCCCTACCTATCACCAAAATAAGAAAACGAAGTCCCAAGGACCATTCCCTCTTCAAGGCTAGGAGGCTAGGAGACCTGTAGTCCTCCAGTGTATAACTCTCATTTCTGACTATTGTCCGTGCTGATTGGGAGTTGTAATCCAACACAACCTGGAGGGTCACGTATTCTCCCGCCCCGATATACAACATCAAGGGACAAAGAAAACAATAGTTTATTACAAAATCATTCTTTAACTCCGCACCTCTGGAGTTGGGAAGAGTGAACTCAGCCTACCCAACAAATCTATGAAGTGCATATGAGTCCACTACCCTTCATCCCAACCCACATATCACAGAGGTGCCATTGTTAATGGGTTTTGCTTACCGGTTACCAGAAAGTGAGCTACTTCTACCAGTTCAGGAGGAAGCCTAACATTTTTGAGATGGAGGATGCCCGGGTGCTGGCGATGTGGAATTTTGCCCAAGAAATCGGAAGAATTATCTACTTGTGAGACCTTGGGTATGACAGTAGCCAGGCCCTGAGGGTAGACAAACAGAAAAAAGGGCTAGTTATGAGACCCAAAGACATGTTCACAGCCAGGCAGAACTACAGCAGTGTTACAAACTGAGATATGAAAGATAGGAGGTAAATGACACCTTAAAACTAGTTTATGGGCGCAACAACAGAATGTCTAGGCACACTTTTTAAAAACCAGAATACAAGCTGAAAATGAATGAACTGCAGCTAAAATATTTCATTTTCACATGGTCTAGTCCTTACCCTGCCCACCCCCACTAATATTCCTCAGAGTAGCTGGAAGTGGGAGACAGAAAAAAGGCCCTCCTTTCCTTCCACTGTGCAATTTAAATCTGAAATCTTAGGCTCAGTACTAAGCTGAGAAACTGCGCGTGCTAATGAAATCCCCTGTCACAAAATGCGCCTAGAATAGGGGTCCCCAAACATACCCAGCCTCGGGTCAGTTCCTCTGGCACCGATTGCGCAGCGGGCCAGAGGGCGGGGGAGCGCGTGCCCATAAGTGCACACTCACTTTTTCCGGTGCACTTCCAGGTCGGCGCAGCACTGGAAATAGCTTCTGTTGTGTGCGCACGGGCCTCTGCAGACCTGAAAGTGCGCCGGAAATGACGTTTTGCGCATGCGCAAAAGCTATTTCCATCGCCGCGTCAACCCAGAGATGGGCAACCACATCGTGCAGCGGTGGTAAGAGCAGGCGGCGGGGGTCATTGGGGGCCGCACAATTGGCTCGCGCGGGCCTTAGTTTCATGATGTCTGGCCTAAAACAATGGTAGTTTTGAACACTGAACTATAAGGAGTAATGCAGGTTTATGAAGCCAAGGAAAGTAGTAGAAAGACAACATTGCTAAGCTAGGGAGGCCCAATCCAGCACCACTTTGCCAAACAGCGACCATCCACATCCCTAAGAAACTCAGAGAAACAAACTTGCTAGTCTTCAAAACGATTTTTAATTGTTTGCTTTTATGCATTTCACAATGTTTTCTTTTATTCACAGAAGTGTATCTATGTCACCATATTATAAAGTATCAGGTCAACAATAAAAAAAACACCATGGGGGAAAAATACTAAAAATCATCAGAATGTCTGTCTAATTAGAGTTGCAAAGCTATGTTGGCATAAAACAATTCTGCTGCTGTTGTGAGCTGCTTTGATGATGATGATGATGATGATAATAATAATAATAATTTATTATTTCTACCCCACCCATATCTTTGAGTGGAAAAGATATACATACAATACATACAAAGAGAAGATAAATGTAAACAAATAAGACTAGCATGGCATAAATAACCACCTGGTGGAAGTATGAACTTCATTATTTCCAAGTGAGGGGAGAGCGGTGGGCTAACAAAGAAGTCACAGAGCCAAAGATTGGGGGCTGAACATTTGTGTCTTAGGCTATCCATTTGCAAGCCGCTTTAAGGTTGTATGAATTTTACATACATTTCATGAAACAAACGAACAAAATAAAACCAAGCAGAATCCAGAGCAAGTGGTGCCCCAAAAGAACAAAAATAACCACAGTTATTGATAGATCCACATTTTAGTTGGGGGGGGGCTGGTCTTCATCGCCACCACTACTATTATTGCAATTATTAAGGCTGCATGCAATTTCATAACATCTGCATGCTGCTGGGTTGCTTTAGAAAAACAAAAATAATCACCCTGAAAGCGGGTTTTCAAAGCAATAAAATTATTAGTGGAACCAATTCAAAACACACATACACCCCCCCCCCCAAAAAAAAATCCGAAAACCAGAAATAAACTAAGAAACACACCAGCATTTTAGGTTTATCTGGGTCGACACTGCGGCAGGTTTACAACCTGAGAGCATCACATTCTCCCATAAGCCACAATTCAGGAAAGTCGGACCACCCGCAAATTAATGGAACGGGCTACCTAATAAACTCAACCCTAAAGAAAGCCTGGAAATGCAAAGTTTACACCGCCCCAAGCCCTCTCGCGGATAAACGGGGGCGAAGGGGGGGGAAACCCACCCTAAACGCCACAGGATAATTCCACGTTTTCCACAAGCACCTCGCAGCCGCCATCTTCGGAAGGGAATGGGTGCTCGTCGCGCCGTCGCATAAACGCTCCTCCCACCCCCCACCCCGCCGAGGCACATCGCAGCCGCCATCTTGGGAAGGGCACCGACCGAAGCTGCATCATACAAGCGCATGCGCGTAACTCTCCACTCCGTTCCTACAAGCTGCGGGAACACAGAGCGAGGGCAAGCCAGAGAGGCAGGTGCCCGTGTCCACGCCCCCTAAGCTGCTGATTGGCCCCAGAGTCACCAATTAGCAGCAGCTACCTCCCCTCAGTTGTTGTATTTTTTGTCACTTTTTTTTTTTTTAAGAGCGGTGCATTTACATACTGCTCGCTGATTCGCTCGTTTGGCGTTCTAAGGCAAGGATGTCCCCGCCCGCTTCCTTTAGCTTTCCGGGAATACGGTACAGAACGTAGTTTGTCCACCTTGGGGAGTTGTGAGCTGCACGTGTGAGCTTGGCTGAGTAAGCGGGCATATTATTATTTTTTTCATTTTCTCAAGTTAAGAGAATAAAAAATAATAATGCATTTTTGTGTCTCTGAAGCTTGAACTGTTATGGAGACCCATTCGCAAGTAGCAAGCAGCTCTGGATAATCACTGTTCTTTTCTGTGAGGTTGTTCCACGACAGTTCACCACACACACACACATATTTAAAATTAGCTACTACAACTCAGTCTTTGATTAAAATGGCTGTACTGGATTATTTCACTGATGTGAAGAAAAAATTCCTGTGCCTTATTGTTTTCAAGTTATTGCAGGGGGATCGGATGAAAAGTAGGGAAATGTTAGATACATGCACAATGCATTGTAGAATGATGAAATGAAACAAAGAAAAGACCTCAGTCAATATAATCTTTTATTTTAGACACCTCCGGGAATACTGCATTAAGCACAGATGTATATAACAAATCTCTATAGCAGAAATCTCTCCTCCCCAAAAGCTGAAATCCTCCCTCCAGAGCTCAGTTTCTTTTGCACCTTTGAAATTATATATACTGAATGCACATTGGCCAATAGATTGTGCTGCCTGTGGAAGAAACAGGGTGGAACAGCAATGGGCTAATTACATTGGAAAAGGACCAAACTTAGGTGATCATGGAAACAATGAAATCCCACACATTATTCCCATGGTCATTTATGTGAATAAAGAGCAGCATGTACGTAAGTTGTAGATTTGTGCACATATTGCATTATGTATTTTATTTTATTTTTAAACATAATTCCTGGACTTTAAAAAAAAATTGTATTAGAGTAACAGAAACAAGTGGCAGGTAGGTAGCCGTGTTGGTCTGCCATAGCCAAAACAAAATAAAAAAAATAATTAAAAAATTCCTTCCAGTAGCACCTTAGAGACCAACTAAGTTTGTTCTTGGTATGAGCCTTCGTGTGCATGCACACTTCTACAGATACACTACATGGTGATCTGACACAGGACAAAGCTTGAGTGCATCCGTATCCACAAATCTGTATTGAACCTGTATTCATTCCTACAGCATCCCTCGTTCAAATGTTGAACGAGGCTGAGATTATCGTCATACACATAATATCTTCTATTACCATCCAAGAAAAAGAAAAAACACAGGAAAACATATTGAAATGCTCAAAATGTTCAAAAATGTTGCCAACTTTCAAATGCAGGCTTACATTTCATTTTTACTCTAATCAGAAACCGTTGAATCCAAAATGACAACGGTTTAATAGTTTCCTCAGCTGTTGGACAGATAGCCTAATGCAGAGGCTTTCCACCTTTTGGGCCTCAAGGTCACATTTGCAAATGTGTGTGTTGTGGGCACCACAAAAGCACTGCAACCAAGCAAAAGCTGCAGCCTATTATACTGACTACAAAAGAATGTTTCTTTCTAGCCTTATTTCAGTGCGTGGAGTGGAGGAACTTGAAGGCATCTGGAAAGACATCTGTGGATACCTTGGTGACCCCTGACCTGATGCCATTAAACCTATAATTGTCTAAACAGTAACTCTCTCTCACTCTCTCTCACTCTGTGTGTGTGTGTGTGTGTGTGTAAAACAGTGGGAAATCCAGCTTTAATTTTTGTCATGACGGGGGTCAGGGAGGGAAAGATGTATGTAGAACAGGACAAGTGGAACCGTGGTTCTCAAATGGCTTAGTTGACGAACAAATCGGCTTCCAAACACCGAAAACCCAGAAGTAAGTGTTACGGTTTCGAACTTTTTCAGAAGCCGAATGATTGCTGTGGCTGCCGGCTATTGTTTCTGGGGCGCCTGCACCAATCGGAAGCTGCACCTTGGTTTCCCAACGTTTCAGGAGTTGAATAGACTTCTGGAACGGGTTAAGTTCGAAAACCAAGGTTCCACTGTACTAATGGCTGGAGAAAGAGGAGTAAAATCAATGGGCCAGATTAGATTGATACCTGTCTCCAATATGTCCCACACGTGCGGAGGAGAGACGGCTCTGGATAAAATTGGGTAACCAACCATGCGGATTGACCCTATGTGTCTTGGATCTTGTGGGTTTACAGCATTTGCAAATGAACCTCAGCATGGACACCTGCCAGTAGTATAAGAGACAGGGCAGGAAAACAACTGCTCTCTTTTGCCCATCCATGTATATCAGTTGAATTTGGGAAACGCATTGTTCGATGTGGCATGAAATCTCTGGATGATCCAGTCCCACATTTTTGGATCTGATAATGGAGTCCAGCAATATCTGGAAGGCCACAGGTTCCCCACCCCTGTATTATGTGGCCTGACAGGTATCTGACAACGCCTTAATCTGAATTTTAATGTCCCAGGCAAGTGGCCAAATGGAATCTCTGGCTTAATGGGTTATATAGTGAGCAGCCCTGCATTAATCCAAGGCATGGACAATGTCATGTTTCGTTACATTGATGAGCCTCTGTAAAGAAATAATAGGGGAATTCTTTTCTTTCTTTTTTTGTATATAATTTTTATTAATTTTTCTGTTTTACAATTTACATCCTTAAAATATCAGTGACTTCCCTTCTTCTCTTTCCATGGTTCATTTTACATATCATAAATCCCTGCATATTTTACAAAAACTAAAGCTTTCAGCATTCCATTATTACATCCATCCAGTGCTTTTTTCCTAAAAATATATGTTTAGGGGTACTCTCATTTTCCTATTCATATTGAAATACTGCCCCTCAATGAAGCCAAACTTAGATTCGCAAAATGTTTAGGGGTATGCGTACCCTTGCGTACCCCCAGAAAAAAAGCACTGCATCCATCAAAACTTATTTACACTGTTGAATTTATCTTAATGCTGCCAACGTTTCCAGCTGTACACAATTACTTCCCAAGAAATAATATGCAAATTCTTACTACACTATACATACATTAACTGAGAACTTCGGGTAAGTGAAATTCAGGTGACAATTCTGTTGTGAATCAGCTCCGTGGAACACCTGCTTTCAAAGATTTTTACAGCTGTTTAGTGCTCTTGCTGCAAGTGGAAAAGGCAAGTCTGCCCTACATGAAATTGCTTTCTTCAAAATGGACAGGCCACCCTGATGCATCGCAACCGATGACAATATGCCTTTGTCCCGTGTGGGCCCAGTAGCGGCATTGGCCCTGCGAATTTCCCTGCAGCTTGCAGGTGGTGACGGATAACTGTGCCCTGCTGAGCCTCAGGGCCCGGCGGTAATGGGTTCCGCCTCTGCTGCAGATGTCCTTCACGTTGCTCCTGGGCGCATGGACAAAGCTGTTGGTGTCTTTGCAAGGTCTCGTCATCCCCCGGCGCAGCATCATGGCCCCACAGTAATCCTGCCCGGCCACATTGGTCCGGGGGAAGTCGTTGTGCTGCCTCAGGAACTTCTCGTGCCGAGGATTCTGCGAGGAGACACGGCTTATGGTCAGGCAAGAGGCCAACAGGAACAGCAGTAGCGCTTTGTTTCCTTTCAGGGAGATCATTGTCACTGCTGATTTCCGATGAACCTACAGCCATCGAAAGGAAGCGGGTGAAATGTTTATTTCGCATCACTTTATATTTTTTAAAAATGGGTTGCAGTGCATATCGTAAAACAAACACGCATTGCAAATGAAGGTCAAATTTTTTAAAAAGCATTTAAAGAAACGTGATTGACAGGAAAACAAAACAAAAAATCGAAACTCCACATGGATTTTTTACTTGTTTTTTACTTGCATCGTTGGCGATGCAGTGAACAATACAATACAAGTGGTTTTATTCTGGGGGGGGGGGGGGGATGAAGGGATATGCATACCCCTAAACCACAGTGGTGCTGTGGTCTAAACTACTGAGCCTAGGGTTTGCCGATCGGAAGGTCGGTGGTTCGAATACCCGCGACGGGGTGAGCTCCCATTGTTCAGTCCCAGCTCCTGCCAACTTAGCAGTTTGAAAGCACGTCAAAGTGCAAGTAGAAAAATAGGTACTGCTCCGGCGGGAAGGTAAACGGAATTTCCGTGCACTGCTCTGGTTCGCCAGAAGCGGCTTAGTCATGCTGGCCACATGACCCAGAAGCTGTCTGCGGACAAACACCGGCTCCCTCGGCCTATAGAGCGAGATGAGTGCCGCAACCCCAGAGTCGTTCGTGACTGGACCTAACTGTCAGGGGTACCTTTACCTTTAAACATTTTGTGAATCTTTGGTACTTTTGTCCATTTATTGTATTTATCTTTCCTGATTTGAACTATGAAATGGTGATTTTCTTGAGTCAAAATGAGAGTACCCCTAAACTTTTTTTTTTTAAAGAAAAAAAGCACTGAACAATACTGTAAGAAGTATTGTTTACCATCAAACACAGACCATTGGTCCATCTAGCTCAATGTTGCCCACACTGTCTGGCAGCTGCTCTGCAGGGTTTAAGTCAAATGGTCGCATCTAGCTGTATAGTACCAATGTGAGAGAGCTCCTTTGCCCCAGTTTCAAGACACCCACCACAAAAGTAGGCTAGGTCAGTGCAGTTGACACTAGATGGCAGCAGGGAACAATAGGTAACCTGTCACACGAAGCAGAAACTGTGTGAGACGGATTGCGACAGCCTTCAATTTCTGTTCAGGAATGTTTTTAGGGCGCCCATATGCAAAAGAGGGCAAAGTCTCTCATATGCTTTAAGGGTTCTCTATCAAAGCAGGGTGTGTATCAGGCACAGTTTGGTGACAGGGAAAAGCAAAGACAAACCAAGTGGAAGCAAAGTGGAATCCCCACTTTTTGAAAGGCACCAGGACTGTGTTTTCAACATTACACCAAGTGATCGTCTTAAAGGTGCTCTTTTGGCAATTTCTTATTCTCTCTCTCTGTCTCTCTCTCTCTCACACACACACACAAACAATTTTCTTGCTCTGCATGGTTTCATTGGTAAGACTCAGCTCTGGGACATAACAGGTAATTTAAAAGAAAGAAAGAAAGAAAGGGAGAAGGAAGGAAGGAAGGAAGGAAAGGGAACAGTCCCTGAGAACAAAACCTTTATTTATTTATTTATTTATTTATTTACCATTTTGTGACAGAAAAGGCCCCCTTCATGGATCACTGCCCTGACGTGGCGAAGGGGCCTGAATAACCCCAAGAAGCTATGAGCTATGCTGCGCAGGGCCACCCAAGACGGACAGGTCATAGCTGAGAGTTTAGACTAAATGTGATCCACCTGGAGAAGGAACCGGCAAACCGCTCCAGTATTTTGCCAAGAAAACTCCATAGACATTAAAAAAAAGGAGAAGGCTTGAGAAGAAAGTGAGAGGTTTCCAAAGCATGCTCTGGTTCATGGGGTCACGGAGAGTCAAACATGACTAAGACGACTAAACAACAACAGAAAAAGCACTAAACGTTGAAGGGGAAATAGCTTCTCTCAAACAAGCTTAAAAAAGCAAAAACCCAAACCCAGGTATTGTTACCCTTTCTTGTAACAAGGAACTAGTCCCTCAGGGGGTCTCATACATCCCTTACCCTTTTGCTCAGTTAGTCAGAGGCTCAGCAATAGAGATGTACCGTACTTTCTGGGTGATTCTGTTGTGTGGAAGGGAATCGGTGCTACATGAGACCCCCTTTCCTCTGAGGGTCAGTCATGGATACATGCAACAGGGTGCCTTATTCTCTCTCTCTCTCACACACACACACACACAACACAGTCACACACTTCAGACCTTCTTGTGTGTCATGACTGCAAAGCACATACTGTTAGAATCAGGGGTTTTTTAGTCTGGGGGGGCACAGAGTGGGTATCCTGTGCCCCTCTCTAGATGCTTTTCAGCTCTGACTGCCGTAAGCCCCAGCCAGCGTAACGGGTGTTCAGTGACGGGAAGGACGATCTCTGCTTCTGGTCAGTGAATATTCTTCACAAAGCTGAGAAAACTGCTTTTAAGGCCAAATAATACACATGCAGCTGAAGGGAAATGAGCCTTCCTACTCTCCCCTTCCTTACAGCCCAGCTGATACTGGAGCTGGGATGGGGGAGAAAGCAGACACTGGGCCATAAGGAGGTGATGCTGGGAAGGGTCCCTGCAAACATTCATGTTTATTTTTATGCCAAACACAAAATCTCTCCTCTCCATCTTCTGCGTCACAAATGTGCATGAGGAAAAAAAAAACAGGGCTGCTGCTGCCTCACGTAGTTTGACCTGTAAATTGTCACTTTGGGGGCCCCTCTATTCACCCTTTGCAGCAAGGAGAGCTTACCTGTGGCCCTTCAGATGTTGTGGACTGCAACTCCCATCATCCCTGACCACTCGGCATGCTGGCTGGCAGTGGTGGGAGTTGGAGTCCAACAGTATCCGTAGGTTGGCAGCTTCCCCAACCTACACAGTCAACACGGTGTGATTCTAGCTGGGTTGCAACCAGCGTTTCCTTTGGAGACAAACCCAGCCTCACTCCCTGACACAATCTAAGGACCACAATTTTATCACCCAGAACGATTTCTGCACCAACTTACGCGATCTGCTCGGCCAGCGCTACTCAGAAACGCCTCCAAGTCACCCAGGGGCCCGTCGGAGCGGTGAATTCAGTTTCCTGTAGAGCTGAACATTTCCCCTTCATATCCCTGGGCTCTTTATACCCAGCCGCACCAGCTGCTGGTAAAAGGTTAGTACCGATCACATGCAGCTGGATTGAACAGGCAGACAATGTGTGGATCACGGAGATGGAGGGCAGGGATTAAGAAGAACAAATGCACTGAGGATCAAGACACAGTTGACCTCATTGTGGTTTGAAGTCTCTCTCTGATAACCAGTAAACACAACACTACTTGCTGAATCCTAGCTTCTGAATATTTCTCCTGGGTGTGTGAATCCTGTAAAAATAGATAAATTCACTTCTTGATTGATTTAAACAATACTGTTACTGGGAATGGGGAAGAAATTTGATTCAATTCGCACTTCGTGGTCAACATACTTTCTGGAACACTTTCTGGAACATTCCGCCTATCGAAAAATGGCCAACCTTAAAATTCGCAGTTCTGCTGCCAGGTAATGTGTGCAAGAATGCATGTGCTGGAGTAAAGTGTGCTTATAAATCCCTTTGTAAAAAAGTAAAAATAAATCAATAAATGCACACATGTTTGAGAATCACATAAAACTGGCATTATAGAAGGGGGAATTGCTTTGCAAAAAAGAAGGTGTGCATTGGGCAAAATGGCATAACACATGTATGTATTAGGAGAAATTCACACAAAATGCTGATGAATTTCCATGGAGACTTAAAAAAAATGAAACTGCTGTGGAGGTGAATTTAAGATTGGATTTAAAAATGAGAACTGGAGAGAAAATGAAACTGACAGATTTGCTTACCCTCTAATTATTCCCTGTTTGGGTGGATGCTAGAACTGCCTTTTTAAAATACACACACACACACACACACACACACACACACACACACACATATATATATATATATATACATATTATTATTTAAAATTTTCAACATAACACATTAAAACTAATTAATTATTTATCCCTCCTGGACTTCCCCCCCCCCACCCCAAGTGGTTTCTAATGTCTCCCCTTTGTTTTCTTTTCCATTCAATCTCAAATCCATTAATAACCTTAATACAGTGGTACTTCTGGTTGCGGACGGGATCTGTTCCAGAGCTCTGGCCGGATCCCGAGGTTTCACAACCAGAAGTGCTGCTTCTGCGCATGCACATGGCAAAAAAGCGCTTCTGCACATGCACGCAGCGCGGAGAGAGCTTCTGCGCATGCGCGAGTGGCAAAACCCGGAAGTGGGTTTGCCACTTTCGCAACCCGAAGTTTACGTTACCCGAGGGTAACGTAAGCTGAGGTTCTACTGTACATGGTACTTCATAGATACTATATCAATCCTGCTAATGTTTTTAACTCTTTACAGTGAACTTTAAGGTATTCTATAAACATTTTCCAGTCTTGTACAAACTTTCCTTCATCTTGGCTGTGGATCTTCCCGGTCATCTTTGCCATTTCAGCATAGTCTGTTCTCTTTGTTATCCATTCTTCCTTCGTTGGAACTTTCTGTTCCTTTCATCTTTGGGCAAATAGCATCCTTGCTGCTGTGGTTGCATACATAAATAATCTTTTAACATTTCTTGGTAAGTCTTCATCTGTTATTCCTAATAAAAAGGCCTCTGGTTTTTTAACAAAAGTTATCCTAAACATTTTTTTCAATTCGTTATAAATCATTTCCCGGAAGCCTACTGCATTTTTACATGACCACCACATATGATAAAATGTACCTACTTTATCTTTACACTTCCAGTACAGATTAGATAAATTCTTAGACATTTTAGCTAACTTTACTGGAGATAAATACCATCGATGCATCCTTTTCATATAGTTTTCTTTTAAAGCACTACAAGCCATAAATTTTAAATCTCCTTTCCACAACTTCTCCCATGAATTGAGTGGTGTATTGTAACCTATATCCTCTGCCCAATGTAACATAACTGCCTCCGCTTCTTCATCTGAAGTGAAGGCTAGAGCTGTCAATCATCTCCACTTAGGGCACTGTTGGTGAGTTTTACAAAGCATACAGCTGGACCCAGCATGTCATCCACCGCATGCTGCTGGTTGCAATGCACGCATTTTTACTATGCATACGTATCCAGACTGAGAAACTGCAGTTCACCCTGGCTTCCCAGCATGCACAGATTATATATGCTCACTCATCAAACATGCATGTTAATTCTTACGACGAACCATTTGTAGCTCTGAAACTGTGTTTAATGTCAACAGGTCTTGAGAAGCGCCACTTGAGGAATAAAAGATATCAGGGCTTATAAGTGGATTTGTGCCAAGCTGCAAGAGAGTCAAGGGTGATAATTTTTTAACTGGGGCCCTCTTTCCAATGTTATCACATTTATAAAGTATGTATATACAGTGGTGCCCCGCTAGACGAAAATAATTCGTTCTACGAATTTTTTCGTCTAGCGGTTTTTTCATCTAGCGAAGCGGCAATGACAGCCGCGCTCCGCTAAACGGAAAAAAGACGAAAATTTTTCGTCTTGCGAAGCAGCCCCATTGACTTTTTCGTCTTGCGTGGCGGCTTCCGCTAGACGAATGCCGTTCGTCTAGCGAGTTTTTCGTTTAGCGAGGCATTCGTCTAGCGGGGCACCACTGTATGTGTGTGTGTGTGGAGAGAGAGAGAATGAGAGAGAGAGAGAGAGAGAGAGAGAGAGAGAGAGAGAGAGAGAAACCTTCCATGGAGCTGTACAGGACACACCTCCAAGATTAAAGTGATCATGTGCATTGTGAACAGACATCCCAGAAACTAAGACACCTCTACATTTCTTCATCTTGCAAGGGAGGAAGCTAACTAGGATGAGGGTGGTGGCAATGAAGAAACCTGTTAGTGGCATGGAGCAAACATACATCAATGCTTTCTTTCTCCTGTGGTGGCAAAAAATAAGTACCTCAATATTGCTTTCGCTGATGCTTGATAGATGTTGCATCCAACATCTATGACTCTCTATTCTCTACACTCCAACTGTATAATTATTAGAGCAACAGAACTCCACGAAACACAAAGGACGGTCCAGTTTCACAGAGGATTGCACTTCTGTTGAACTCTGAAGTGTAAACACTGGATTTCTTCAGCAACATTCTGGACATTCTTAGCTCTGATCCTGGGCCTTGTCCTGAGATGGGAACACCATTGTCTCCTGAGTCGGTCAATATTTGGCCACTAATAAAGGAGCAGCAAACAGGAACAATCCATTGTAGGCAGGAGGACTTTCTGAATTTGTCATAAGCTATTGTTCACCAGCCTTTTGGAGCTGCTCTCTTGCTTATCTCTTACCCAATCTCCCATTTCTTATCCCAAAGGTGATGGCTGGGGCAAACCCATCTAGATAAAGCCAAAAGCCTTTTCACTGCATCAGATTTTATCCAGGTGAAACAGGTTGTAGCTGGCCTGCCTCACTAGGAGGGGCTGCCACATTTCCAGGAGTCACTTCAAAGAAACAAATGGGTAATTAGTGTTTTTTTTAAATCTCCCTCCAGTACTCAGTCTGGTCCAGCAGGGCTCTTATTAAATTATGTTCCTTACGTTCATTTTAACCACTTTGGTGTTTTTCTTTCCTGTACTTTTTGGGGGCTCTGATTCAGTTATGTTTTCGGTGTTTGCTTGATTTTGCCATTTTTGTTTTCTTTAGCAGAACAAACAAGACTGTTCGATCTTGGCAGATACGTTGCCCCACAAAGCATGCCAACTGCTGCGTTGCAACTTCCTACCTCCCCTTTGAAAAAACTTCTAGAAACATATCAATCACTTGGCCGTTGGCCTGTTTCCAAACACCCCTACCAACTTCTGTGATCAAATGGAGATTACAGGAGGTGACTTTCACAAGCCAGTTTAGCTAGTTCAGAGTAATGGCGTCATTGAACAGGTTTGCAATTCTCATCACTAAGAGGCACTTAAAAGGTGGTGAAACCACACCTCTTGATACTGGTGATCTGATGGTAGAGAAACTTCTAGAAGACAATTTATGTGGTGCAGACTGGATAACAGGGCCGTCTCATCCATAGGGGCTGGTGGCGCGGCGCACCAGGGCGCCGGGCCCCCCAGGGACGCCCCCGCGAGCCCGCTGGCATACCGGGCTCCCCCTCCCCTCCCCAACCCGCCCCCACCCACACCCCCACGGGCGGGTGGGCGGGCACTCGCACGCCGGAGGGCGGGCAGGCGGGCTGCAAGCCGTCCGCCCTCGCTTCCCGGAGCCCCAGTTGGAGCGCTGGAGTGGCGCGGGGCTTTGCGCGCCCTTCCAGCACTCCAGCTGGGGCTCCGGGAGGCGAGGGCGGCGGCTTGCAGCCCGCCCGCCCGCCCGCCGGTGCGTGAGCACCCGTCCGCCCGCCCCTCATCCCTCGCCCGCCGGCGCGCGAGCGCCCGCTCCAACACCACACCCCTCATCCCCCGCTCGCCCAACCCCCCTCCCAAGGGGTGGCCAGCGCGGGAGGGAGGCGGGCGGAGAGGCAGCAGGCCTGGGGCGCCGAGGGATCGCTGCACCATGGCGGCTGATCTCTCTAAGACGGCCCTGCTGGATAACATCACAAAAGACCAGCCACCAGACCCCATGTTTTCATAGGTTCCTGTGCATTCAGGGCTCATCCTATTCCTGTTACTATAATTTGTTTTAACAACTTTCAATACTGAATTATAAGTTGCTGCTTTTGAGCCTGTTAAGATGGTACATGCTGCCTTCTAGCAGGTCACCTACTTAGTTCAGTATTGTGTTCTCTGACTTACTCAGAGTCTTAGGCAGAGGCCATTCAAACCACCTGATAACTTTAAAAAACAAAGCAAAATCTGTAGATGCCAGGGACTGAACCAGCGACATTATTGTGCTCTTAACAATGAGTTGTAACTTGTTCTCCAAAGTAGCTACTCCCCAGGTGTGGGAATTATAGACCCAGGAACCAGAATCAAGACCTGACGTCCTTGGAAGAGATGTGGGAGAAATTCAGCTCTTTGTTTGGATACAATCATACATCATCGTGCAACAAAATGGTTGACTGAAGCATTTCAAAACTGGATTTGTTTCTTTGTTCAGCCTGGACACTGAGATCCAGTGCCGAGGGCCTTCTGGCGGTTCCCTCACTGTGAGAAGCAAAGTTACAGGGAACCAGGCAGAGGGCCTTTTCAGTCGTGGCACCCACCCTGTGGAAGAAGAAGAGTTTGGATTTGATATCCTGCTTTTCACTACCCGAAGGAGTCTCAAAGCAGCTAACATTCTCCTTTCCCTTCCTCCCCCACAACAAACACTCTGTGAGGTGAGTGGGGCTGAGAGACTTCAGAGAAGTGTGACTAGTTGCCCAAGGTCACCCAGCAGCTGCGTGTGGAGGAGCAGAGACATGAACCCGTTTACCCAGATTACGAGTCTACCATTCTTAACCACTGTACCACACTGGCAGAGGTGAAAGAGATAAATAACTATCTGACAACTATCTGAAAGAGATAAATAACTATCTGACATTCAGAAAATACCTGAAGGCAGCCCTGTTTAGGGAAGTTTTTAACCTATGATATTTTAATGTATTTTAATATCTGTTGGAGGCCGCCCGGAGTGGCTGGGGGGACCCAGCCAGATGGGCAGGGTACAAATAATAAATTATTATTATTATTGTATTCTTAAGCAATGCCAAGTATAAGGCTGCTGGTATATATAGCAAACAAATTTACCGGTAAACTTCATAGTCAAACAAACACTATCCACACACAAAAGGGGAGGTCCTGGGAAACCCCAAAGTTTACTAAGGTACACAAGCGGGGAGACCCCAAGTTTTGAAGATCTTTAAAAAGTTCAAAGAGGGATGGAGCAGGGCATGTGTAGCTGGCTAGCACTTCTCTGCAGCCTTTTGTTCCAAATAACAACACAGTTCTACATATGTAAAGGAATATTTTATTACATGAAACTGCAAGAGAAGACCATTCAGTCACAGGTTCCAGTTCTTAGCCTTAATCTTTAGTGGGTGTTAAAACACACTTAGCCTTTAATCGGCTAACACCCTTATCCTTTAACGGGTGTTAAAAAGCAAGGATAGGAAAATGCATTTATATTGCTTTATGACCACTAGATGGCATGCATTTTATTAAAATACAAAAGCAGGAGGAAAAGACTGGAGGGACTGCGCCTCAGAGAAAGCAAACGGCAGCATTTGATAAGGCAAATTGCAGTTGAGATACAGAAACAGAAATAGATTTTCTTTAAAATTCTACCCAATTCTAAAAAGGGATTTAAAACATTGCGATTCAACACAAGTAAACAGAGACATCTACAGAGGCATTTTGAAGTGAACTGGCACCCCGTTAGTGCAGCCCACCCGAATGCGCTGGGAGGTGGACCTGCCTCTGTAGTTACAGGGGGGTCTCTGGGAGCCTCCCCCAACAATGCGGCAGGCAGTGATGTCAAAGGGTGTGTTGCTGTCATAGTAATTCTCACTGCCGGAGTAGGTCCCCCCATCACTGCAGGTGGCATCCACGGCCATGGGGTCCCCATGGATGAAGGTGTTGGAAGGTTTGCAAACACTGTCGGTCATCCCCCTCCTCTGCATCATGAGGTTGCAATAGCGCCGGGCATCCAAGTCGCTTCTGGTCTTTGGGAAGTCGATGTGCTGCCGGCCGAATTTCTCGCGACGGGATTCCCTCTGGGTAAGCGCCGGCAGGACCATCAGGAACAGCAGCAGCGAGCAAGCAATCATCTGAGCCATGGTGCCCACTGCACTTAGGAATGGAGAAGAGAATTATTATTTATTTCTTTTAAAAAAAATTGTAAGGCAATTTGCACACAAAAGTAAAGGACTCGGTGTAACTATATAAAAGCTGAAGAGCGGCCACTGCTTTGATTGGCTGGGAGAATACCAACACACATCCTCTGCAGGCATTGGCTGGCCTTCTGTGATGTCATTCCTGAGTGTTCTAACCTCTGAGTGGAAAAGAGGTGCTCATGGAATGTTAACAAAATGCAGCTTCTACAAAGAAAGCGAAAGGTCACCGATATCTGGGAAGGAGCTGAAAGCTCTTTGCAGGAAGGAGGAAGTGTCACAGAAAGGATGGCTCAGCTCATCGAAGCCGACTGCAAAAAGGGCAGTGTAGAACATGTTAAAAAGCAGGGAGGGGGAGTTGATTCTTTAGTCTCCTGCCAGTATTACAAATGAGTACAATCTAGCAACCTGTTTATGAGGTCACAAGCTTTTTCATCTGTGTTGAACACATAGTTTAGATAGCTGGGATTTCCCCTCATTTCCTGTCATAGCTCCAGATAGAGAAGCAGGGGCCATAATATAGATTGAGAGATCGATCGATCAGTGATAAACACCAGTGGAGGCTGGTGCAGCAGAGCAAATAGGAACTCACGCTCCACATGCTCAGACAGCCGTCTCACCTCCCTGCTATCCCCGTGCACATGTCATTCAAAATATAAACAATAATAAACTGTAAAATAAAATTTTATTTTTCAAAATGAAACAAAACCTACAGTAAGATGGAAAATAATGACCACTCCCCATATCAAATGGGGGGACGCCTTTTGTGTGGTCGCGCGCAGCCCCCCGGATCCCAGTGCGGCTCCTTGTAGTTTGGGCTGGCTTCACCCTCCCTAGGTGGGATACCTGGAGGTCTCCGCCTAACTCAGCCAATCGCCCAATCCCACCTGGGGAGGCATTGCCAAGGGGTTGGCCAGGTAAGGGGAGGGACCGCCCTGCCCACACAGCAGAAGGTGAGTCTTACCTGTGAAGCGTCAGTTGGCTCCAGAGTTTCTCCCACCCTGCCCTCCCTAAGTCTTCTTTTGCAGATTAACCTCTTCTCCACAGGTACGCAGGCGCTGCTACGTCATAGTCGCTGTTAAAGGGCAGGAAAGGAATTTTCCTGCATTGGCAGGTTTTCCCTTTCCCGTAGCAAAACGTCACAACTTTGGTGGTTTCAGGCCTTGGGCAGAATCCTTTAGTCTATCTTCCAAATTGGGGGGAGGGGCGTGAAGCGGTGACCCATGCCCCCCTTGTGGCGGTGGTCTCAGGTTTCCCCGTTAAAGGGGTATTGAGGGGAGGCATTGGCCATAGAGGTTGTCAGTGCTCTCCCCTCCAACGGCAGCGAAACGGGGGGTGGGCTCTCTGCTTGAATATATGTTCTCCAGAGCTAGCCAAATCCTCACACATTCTGGATAACCCTGTCGTTTCCCAGATCCCCGGCTGGGGGCTGGGAAGGATAAACGCCCAGTGCCTGAGCCAAGGTCTCCCTAAATCTGAAACTTAATAAAGTTGTGGCCAATTTTAATCCCATAGAACGTTGTCTTGAGTCATTATTCCGCTCGGGGGTCGCCTGGGGGTTGGCGGGACTCTGCCTGTCCACGCAATGTTTATTTTTGTATAGCCTACTTCCACTTTATTTATATTTGAAAAAAAATCTCCTACTTGTTCTAATTGCATACCTTTCATTTTTAAATATCCAAAGCAGATTAGAATCAGAATTCTATTTAACTCCCCTTTTTAAACAAGCCTTTGATTCTGTTGCTGCTTAATTTATTTCTTGCTAGTGCCGCTTCCTCCCCTGTTTCCTTCTCTTTGCTTTTTGCCACTGTTTTTGGTTTAATAATTTGTGTTTTAATGGTTGGATCATTGTTGCTTTTACGTGTTTCCTTCTTTATTTTTTTCTTTTAACACTTGCAAGCTGCTTTGAGCAGCTCATTTGTGGAGGAGAAAAGCTGGGCATAGTTACCAGAATATAGATAACAAGTAGTAAAACAGTTTCAAAATCCCACAGTAAACAACATACAGGCAGCCCTATGTAGCAAAGTTAGTAACGTTTAATGTTTTATTATGTTTTTGAATATGCTAGAAGCTGCCCAGGGTGGCTGGGGAAACCCAGTCAGATAGATGAGGTACAAATACTACTACTACTACTACTACTACTACTACTACTACTACTAATGTTTAAACAGCAGTAGCAGAGAGAGAGAGAAGACCAATAAAAACAGCTGCCAGTCCCTAGTTAAAAGCCTCAGAGACCTCAAAAGAAACCACATTCTTGACTGTTGAGCCCAATATTGGTCCCGTCCATCCAGTCTGCCAGAGCCAGTCTTCACATGCAGGCCCGGATTTAGGTTTGATGATGCCCTAAGCTACTGAAGGTAATGGGGCCCTTTATATGTCCAGCTGTCCTTTGTCAACAACAAATTGTTGCTGTTTTTGTTGCTGAATATATGCTATATGGTAATTTATGGACCTAATAGATATCTAAAACCATTTGCGCATGTTGCCATGCAACCAGTCCATGCAGAATGTAGGCACCCTATATATAGAAATGAGCAAACCAGTGATATTTTAGGGAGCAGGCTAGCAGGTGGGGCCCATTACTTATATCATGGGAGCCTACACAACACAAAACACTGTTGCTGTATCTAGGTATTATTTTATTTGTTTTTTATCCAGTACACCCAGTTGTTTTTTTCCTTTAAATTTTTTTGGGGGCCCCAAGAGAGTGGGGCCCTAAGCTATAGCTTGTTTAGCTTATATATAAATCTGGCACTGTTCACATGCAGCAGAAGTCCCTAACTCACTGAGGTTTAGCTGGCCAGCCAAAACTGTTCCAGGGTGTGGCTGCTGTCACATGCTGACAGCTTCTGGGAGCCACAGGTGAGAGCTGAATGCAGGGTGGGGGCCAAAGGCGGGAGAAGAAGGAGCACGGCACGTCCCTCACCAGAAATACTACCCCCTCCCCTAACACCTCATGCACTCCAGAACATTTAATTATAGCAACTCATTTGAATGCTTGGACCCTAATCCCCTCACTTTTTTCAACAAATCCTACCTGCCTTGCAGAGCAAAATGGTCCCCTTCTGAGCTGTGTTTTCCCCTTCTCGAGATCTTGTTTTACTGAGATGGCGAAACAGATCAAGTTCCCAGAAAAACTGTTTTTTTTTTAATGGCATATTTTGCAATCCTCTGGACTGTGCGGAAAAGTGGGAGGCTCTGTTTCAAAGCCGTTTTAGGCAAATCGGCTGGTTCTAGACCACTCGTTGCTTATTAACAAATGGATCTGGTTCGATTTTATTTTATTTTTTTAAATCAACATCATCACCTCGCCCTTGAGAAGGTGCTGTGCTGCCAAAATGTGTCAGGGCCTCAGTGTTGACAAAGCTAGAATGGACAAGGCTGAAAACCGCATCCCACTGATTAAGGGCGGCGGGAGGGGGGGAGAGACTTTTGTTTCATGTTTCTAAGGAAAGAAAAGATGCAGAGCATCTGGAACTGATAATATTTGGAAAGGAAAACATCGCTAGCCACTTTCTTCTGTTACACGTCAACCAAGTTAGGAGGACCCAGGGAAGAGTAAATAACTGCTGCTGAGAAAATTAGACTGAAGAAGATGACTGCGCTTTGGAGCTAAGGAAGAGCAGTTCAGATCAGCCTACTCTCCCTCTGAAAGGGAAATGCCACAGATCTTCTCCATCTTCCCTCGCTGAAACCTGAATCTTGTGGAATGGGTCTGTGCTATTGATAGCCTTGCATTCTCTGCCTTATACTGAGTGAGGCCATTGGTTCTCTGGGATTTCAGGCAGGGGACATTCCCCGTCCTACCTTGAGATTTCAGGGATTGAACATAGGACTTCCTGTATGCAAAGCAGAGCCACTGCCAGTCAGTGTAGACAGAGCTAGGTGGGCCAGTGACCTGACTCAGTATAAAACACCTTCGGTTGCTCTTTTGGCCTGATCTAGTTGGGCACTTAAGTTATCTTAAGTTAAGAACGTGCAAGGATGACCAGTGACATCAACATGAGCATGTGCACTCAGGGCCGGATTTAGGTTTGATGAGGCCCTAAGCTACTGAAGGTAATGGGGCCCTTTATATGTCCAGCTGTCCTTTGTCAACAACAAATTGTTGCTGTTTTTTGTGTTGAATATATGCTATATGACAATTTATGGACCTAATAGATATCTAAAGCCATTTGCACATAACAAATAGGAGCCTACACAACACAAAACACTGTTGCTGTATGTAGGTTTTATTTTATTTGTTTTTTATCTTATATTTTGGAAATGTACATCCAGGTTTTTTCCTTTAATTTTTTTGGGGGGGCCAAGAGAGTGGGGCACTAAGCCATAGCTTGTTTAGCTAACACATAAATCCGGCACTGTGTGCACTAATAAACTCTGATCAATGGGGATAATTTTACCTGATCGCCTTCAGGTATTGCCAATGAGCACTTATTGTCACTGGTCCTCCTTCCAAATTATCTTCAACTCTCTGGGGAAGGAAATAAAGAGAAAGAGAGAGGGAGGTAGAGGGAGAGGTAGAGGGAGAGGGAGGGAGGGAGAGAGAGAGAGAGAGAGAGAGTACCCTTTCTTTGTTCAAGACAAATCTTCTCCGTAAAGTTTCACATGCTGCTGTGAATTATTAACTTACCTATAGTTTTAGTAATTTATTAACTTGCTGTAAAAGTTGAAGTTATTCAACATGAGAACCCCAAATTAACAATTTCAGCATTGGGGTTTTCATCAGCTGTGTGCTATAATCATCACAATTATAACAAATAAAGGCTTGACATATCTCGCTTTGCATGTCATGAGTCTATCTCATATATTAAACTCCAGTAGCTAATGAAAACAATTGCTTACATAAATGGACTTTTCCACAATATTCTAGTTTTTCAAGTTTCACCTGTATATTGTGAATACCATATGGGTGGGGGTTAAATGGAAGGAGAAAATCTGGACATTTGGGGGATGGGAAAATAGAATAAAAGGAATAGGAGCCTTACTGAGAAAGGCAGTGGTGACAGCTCCCCACCCTAACATTTGACTCCTTTCCCTTTCTTGCTGAAACCTGGTTTTGCTGCAGTCATGAGCATCAAAAAACCTCCTATCCATCTCCCAGCAGACACTATGTTCCCCCAACAATGATTCATTTTGAATAACCATATGCCATCATGTAGTATAATTCCTGGCAGGAAATGGTTGTAGCCTACCCGCTCTCATAAAGTGTGTTGCAGACACTGAGTGCCAATTCGATCTAGCCAGGACCCCAACTTTTATCGCCAATGAATCTTCCAGGTACTCTGCCTCCCCTATGGTAAGATAGAGGTAAAGGTAAAGGACCCCTGGACGGTTAAGTCCAGTCAAAGGTGACTATGGGGTTGCGGCGCTCATCTCGCTTTCAGGCCGAGGGAGCCGGCGTTTGTCCACAGACAGCTTTCCGGGTCATGTGGCCAGCATGACTAAACCGCTTCTGGCGCAACGGAACACCGTGTCAGAAGCCAGAGTGCGCGGAAATGCTGTTTACCTTCCAGCAACAGTGGTGCCTATTTATCTACTTGCACTGGCATGCTTTCGAACTGCTAGGTAGGCAGGGGCTGGGACAGAGCAACAGAAGCTCATCCTGTTGTGTGGATTTGAACCTCCTGATCGGCAAGCCCAAGAGGTTTATGTAGCTAAACTCGAAGTCCCTAAGTACCAGAGGGTGTTTACCTTGGCTCGATGTCATGCCCTTCCTTCACCTGTCCTTGAAGGCTGATACAGGAAGATTGCTTACCTGGAGAGACAATGCCCCCTGTGACTCTGGACAAATGGAAACAACAGAGCATGTGCTTCTCCAGTGTCTTTATTACAGAGTCATTCATACTAGCCTCATCTTACCATTACTGCATAAGTAACCAGGGCGCACAGGACAATTCTATACCTCCCTGCTGAGAGTCAGTGTGGTGTAGTGGTTAAGAGCGGTAGACTCATAATCTGGTGAACCGGGTTCACGTCTCCGCTCCTCCAAATGCAGCTGCTGTTGGAGCTTGGGCTAGTCACACTTCTCTGAAGTCTCTGAGCCCCACTCACCTCACAGGGTGTTTGTTGTGGGGGAGGAAGGGAAAGGAGAATGTTAGCTGCTTTGAGACTCCTTTGGGTAGTGATAAAGCGGGATATCAAATCCAAACTCTTCTTCTTCCTCTTCTTCAGATACCAATCCTGCTACAACATACGTTGCCAGATTCTGCACAGCAGTGCTCAAAATTCCTCGGATGATGGCCTGTGTCACACAACCGAGATATAATGAGCACTCGTATTAGAGCTCTGTAGACTGTCAGCTATAGTCTTATATATACTAACCTTTTACGCTCTTTCACTCTTGTCTAATGTTCCTAACCCTTCTTTTAGACTCTCTTAGTTTCTTTAGGATTCTGAGATAGACTTTTATATATTTTCTGTTTTAACTCCCTTTAAAACAAAACAAAACAAAACAAAACGTTTTGAGAGTTTAAATGATTGTACCCTTCCCTCCTTACACTGGTCTACGACTGTAATAAATATTTGATTTGATTTGATATGGCTGTAGCCTACCACCCACGTGGACGGAAACATGAAAGAAAATATCGGACAGTGCAGTACTGCATTCCACACTCCCTCCCTTGGATGCAATAGGAAAAAGAAAAAGGAAATTAAATTAAACACACACCAAATGTTATGCAACTTTCTCATGAGTTTAATAGTGACAGACATTGCTGGTTTAACAGAATCAAAGCATGTTTGTTTGCCGCTGTGGTTTAAGGTTTTTGTTTGTTTGTTTGTTTGTTTGTTTTTTTTTAATTGCAGTAAAGCAGAGCTAGACAGAATGGCAGCAAAGGGGGGTTTTCAGTGGAGTTGCAAGGGATGGCATAATGGTTAAAAAGCTGAATATTTGGATCCGGGCGTTGAAAATCTTACACCGTGACAATGATGCTTTCGTCGAAGTGCACAGGCTCTCCTTTCTCATTACAGGCAATGACGATGTATCTGGACGATTTGTTATCGGAATATCTGCAAGGTGGGCGAGTTGAGCCACCTTTGTGCTTACAGGTGGTGACACTGAAGGGGTGGAGGGAGATCCTCAGCCCGTTCCCATAATCCTTCCCTCCAGATGCAGTGCACACAGCTTTGATGTTATTCTTGGTGTCGTGGATGAAGCTGTTCACTTCCTTGCATGCTGGTTTGTCCAGCCCGCGCTTTTTCATCATGGCGTCACAATACTGCTTTCCAACGTTGCTCTTGGGATTATCGTAGTGCTGGGTTAGGAAATTCTTATAGGTGGGTGCGCAATAGGCTCCCAGCGCCAGAACAGACACCAGAAAGGTGAGGAGCACAAGGCCAGATCCCTTGAAAGGCATCATCATGGGAGACCACCGCCTGAAAGAGATACCGGGGGGGGGGGGGAAGTAAAGTGGATGTGTAAATGCTTTCTTTCCGTTTGCCACCAGAGGGTGCTTTGTGAAACAGCTTGGAGTTCAAATGAATGCTGTATCCTTGCAAATTCTTATCTGCAAATGTTGTGGTGGATGTTATCTAGTCATGATCACATCAGTGCTGTCAAGTATCCCGTTTTCCCCGGGAATCTCCCTTATTTCAAGCAGTTTCCCGCTTGAAATCCCTTTAATTTCTCGTTTTTTTCAAAGGAAGCAGCTCCTCTCCCTCCCCCTGCTGGCCAGGGACTGGGAAGACCTCGCCTCCTTGCACCCTCAAAGCAAGCGGGAGCCATTTCCCATGCTTACAGGCGTCGTAGCCCACGGGCAGCGTTTCCAAAATACAGTAAGCCTACTGCGTGTGTTCACACCAGTGCCACCCAATTTTGCTTCTGGCTCCGCCCACCACTGCCATGTGGCTGTCCCCGGGATAGGTGAGGCTGCTGATCCCTTATTTTCAAATCCGAAACTTGACAGCTATGGATCACATATCCATGTGATACATATCCATTGATACAAACCAGTCACATTGCAGCTTATGCGTCTTATAACAGAAGTTTAATACACTTTTTTAAAAACAACAACACCACACTAAGTAGAATAATAGAAGCGTAACTACCCCACCCCACCCCACTCCCACTCCCCCTTCCCCCTTCTTCTTCTTCCTAATTGTTCAAACCAATTCATAAACCAAGAATTTATGCATTCACCACTAATAATGAAACATATGTTGTAGATATTTTTCAACATTTATTATGCTATTTTTGTGACATACAAACGACATGAGAAAACTTGGTATACTTATTTGTATAACACCATTCTTGTTATAAAACTATATATATATAGAGAGAGAGAGGGGGGGGGGGTAGGCCAGAAGATAGGATATTTGTACAAGCTAAGTTAAGTTTCTGGCTGAAGTGAGATCTGAGCAAGGGACTCATTGGTATGAATCTGAGCTCCAGACTAGCACTGAGAGACCAGGGTTCAAATCCCCACTCAGCCGTGAAGCTCATTGGGAAAGCCTGGGTCAGTCTCAGTCTCTTACCCTAGCCTACCTCACAGGATTGAGGAGAGGAGAGGATAGGATTGGAGAGGAGAACGGTGGATGCTGCATTGAGCTCCTTGGTGGAAAGGTGGGGTATAAATGTAATCAATCAATCAATCTCCCTTAAACTCCCTTAAAATCCTTCTGAAAGTCTTCACCAAGCACCACCAGTAGCTCAACAAGAGAGTGGGATATACCGGTAAGATTTATTTCTTAACCTTTAGGTTAAAGTGCTGTATACCTGGGAACACCATGAGCTTTGAGTAGCTGGGTTGGTGTTGCAGAATCAGTAGATTTAAACAATTGTTCCAGTTGTTGCTATATTTTGCCTGCTATAATCTTTTCGCATAGCCTTTTACAGAAATGCATCTTAAGCTCCCCCTGCCTTTTCTAGCAGGATTTAGTAAGAGCTAAATTGCAGTCACTTTTGCATATTGCAGTTTGTGCACACAACAGCAACTTCATCTTGTGGTTTAACGTTGTATGTTCACCCCTCTTAAAAATATATATTCCCCTAATAATAACAACTGCATGCTTTATATTCTGCTTATGCTTCCCAGGCATGTAATGTTCTCTGACATTTCCCTTTTTCTAAGATTCGTCTGTGTGGAATGTGCTTTGAAATTCCTTTGTTACTCTGTGTAGATGATTACTCCCATCCAGGCCCATGAGAGGATTGGGGGGGGGCAGCCAAGTACCGCGACTATGAGTTGGGCCTAACTTATTCAGGGAGAGCCCTATAGAGGCCATGCTTTCTACAAAGTCCCAAGCAGCCCCTTGTAAGGTTGTGTCAGCATGGATGTTAAAATCCCCTAGGACAACCAAACTAGGTGTCTCCAGGAGAATATCTGCCACGACCTGAAGCAGCTAGGGCAGGGAATCCTTGGTGCAGCAGGGAGGTTGGTACACCAAAAGGAATCCTGTACTACCTCTATTGCTCCACTTCCAGAACATCCACTCAGAAAACTGGGTCTTCCCAATAGGATGCCTGGTGCAAGCTAATGACTTCCTAAAACTCACTGCAACCCCGTCTCCCCGCCCAGATGATCTGGGTTGCTGTGTGTAAGAGAAACCTGGTGGACAAGCAGCGACAAGGACAGGCCCATTTTCTCTGTTACACATGGCAGGACCGGTGCTAGGGCTTCTGGCGCCCTAGGCAAGACCAATCTTCTGACGCCCCCCCTGCCGCTGCTCGCCCGTCCCGACCCCCAACCCCCGCCAAAGCCTGCTTTAGCGGGAGCCGGGGTGGTGGTGTAGGGGGCAAACAGCACCTCTCCGCTACAGCGGAGAAGCTGCTGCTAGCCTGTCCCGCACCCCCGCCCAAGCCTGGCCAGCGCCCCCTCCATTTTGGCGCCTTAGGCGATTGCCTAGTTCGCCTAAATGGACGCACCGGCCCTGACACATGGCAGGTCAAGTCCTCCATCCACAATCAAGTCGTGGATGGCAGCCGTCTTGTGAATCATTGACCTGGCATTGCACAGCAGCACTTTAAGATCATGTGGGTCTCCCTTGTTGAATCCAGTATCCTTGCAGTCAAGACCAGACCTGGAGGCAAGGATAGTCTTCAAACAACGACTAAACTTGCCTCCTCGGTAATGACCTGGTCATAAATCCACCATTGTTCTGTCCTTTCAATAATTGTTACACTCTTAGGCATCAACCACGACCCAATAACTTACTATTTCTTCTCTTTAGCCTCCTGTCTTCTCTCTTAGCCTCTCTTCTGTTTTGCTCAGCTCCAGGTGATACCCTGTCAACCTTTGTCAACCTTTTATTCTCTAGTGGACACAGCTTCTGGCCAATAGAACACGGCCAGGTTGCAAGACAGTCTTCTATTGGACCTCAGCCAAGGTCCAATAGGAATCCTTTAGTGATCCTCAGAACACCTATTGAATTGGTCCCTGCTTGTGCAAGCACAAACCATTGAAGGCTGGTCCTTTAGGATGAATGGAACAGCGTGATCCTAGCCACTTCCTCCAGCTAGCCCAGAGCATGCACCTAGCTGTCAACTTCCTCTTCCTCTTCCTCAATATCAGATCATGCCAGTCATGAATGGACAATTAAATGCAATTTTGCAAAGCAGCTCAGATATGCCGAAATGTGTTTTCAAAAGCCAAAGCTGCTGAAAAGCCTTCATAATGTTTCTGGGAAAGGGCCTGGGTTGCAGCTGTAATCATTAGGAACCCCTTCTTAGTCACTGCCGAGTGCTAGTAAGAAAACAATGTCTACTTGGAAGGAGGTTGGACCTGTTCACTGGCATCCAAAAGTAGTGGTGCATTCAGTTTCCCAACCTCCACTCTTTCTCTGCTCTGTTAAATGCCTCCTCTTTTTGCTGCCATGCAAGATTCTTTGGCCTGTCTGCATCCCAAACCCTGACCTATCCTTCCCTGCCCCCTGTAATTTCTTCATTGCCATTTATATTCATATTTGTAAAGACTGAATTGCTCAATGAATTCTACTCATGTGTCAGGGTCAGTGTTCGTTTGTAATGAGGGGCAGAAATCCACACTCAAAAAGGGCAAAGTCCTAAGATACAACTCAATTAATACTTCAAAAACAACAGCAACGGAAATGGAACTAATAGAACCGAACTCTAAGAATCTTTCCAGAATGTATAATTTGTTGCTAGAGTGGCATATGAAAGATGAAATGGTTAAATCAGTTATGATTGACTGGGCGAAAGATGTTGGACATAATATAATGTTTGAGGATTGGGAGAGATTGTGGAGGGAAGGTACTAAGTTTACTGCATGCAATGTATTGAGGGAAAATGTCATGAAAATGATTTATAGATGGTATTTAACTCCAGTAAAGTTAGCTAAGATGTATCATGGTTTGAGTAATGAATGCTGGAAATGTAAACAAGTAGAAGGCACCTTTTATCATATGTGGTGGACGTGCCCAAAGGTAAAGGACTTCTGGGAGAAGATTTATAATGAGTTTTAAAAAGTGTTAAAAAACACATTTACTAAGAAACCAGAGGCCTTTCTGCTGGGCATGACCAACCATGAAATTCCCAACAAAGATAGAATATTTTTTATGTATGCCACAACAGCTGCTAGGATTTTAATTGCTAAAAGATGGAAAACTGAAGAGCTACCAACAGTCGAAGAATGGCAGATGAAGTTGATCGAGTATATGGAACTCGCAGAACTGACTGCGAAACTCCGAGACCAGAGGGAGGAGAAGGTACAAGAAGATTGGAAGAAATTTAAAGAATATATGAAACGACGTGAAAAGTTAGATGTTTGAAATTGGAATCAGAGGACATTTTAGGCGATAGCAATAAAATGTTAGGTAAAAATAGGATGTAAGAAGTGAGAATTGTGTTATGTTTATTTTGTTAGGAATAAGATTATAGATATATGATGATAGTTAAGGATTGAGAATATTTGAAGAAGAGGAATTTAAAAATGTTATAAAGTTACTACAGTATATTTGAAATGAACACAGAAGAGAGGATGTGAGGAAGTCCCAAAATAAGGTTATAAATAAGATAAGTATAGCTAAATAATTGTTTGTTTGTTAGATTTTGTTTTTGTATTGTGGTTTTGTAGTGTATTGTTGTAGTGTTTTGTATTGTATTTGTATTTTGTATGTTTATTTTTCTTGTATTTTTTTTGGAAAATTAATAAATTCTTATAAAACAACAACAACAACACAAAAACCTGAAAATGCAACTGAGTGCCCACAAGGCAACCAAGTGGAAGAGGAACTTGCTGCCAAACAAGGATGGCTCAATGCAGGGGCGTACCCAGGATCAAAACTGGGGGGGGGGGGAAGCCATGGTCGTTCAGGTTGTGACATTTCAGCACGGAAAGGCGAATGAAACCAAAATTTTAGGGAAATTATATATAATTATAGTAGTGCTTTATTACGGTAGTTATTACAACTATTTGCTTGATATTTTTTTTAATTCTAGTTACATGTCTTATACCAGGGGTGGCCAACTCCCAAGAGACTGTGATCTACTTTCAGAATTAAAATCTGGCAGTGATCTACCCCTGTTTTTTGGGGATCAGCTCAAAGTTGTTGACCTTTTTGGGGGATGAGGAATGCCCCGTTTTTTAGGGGTTCGTTTCATTTTTAGTTGTTGAGCTTTTTTTAGGGACTAGACCTTCTGAAATAATTGATTTAAAAACTAACTCAGCAAGACAGAAGACTGCCTGCTTTGTAAAGTGTGACAACCTTTGAGGTACAAAACACCCAGACTAGGAAAACCAACTCAGCTAACTACTTTACACAGATCTGAGGAGCCAGTTGATGCGTGATAGGCCTTCGATTTCACATATGGCGCCCAAACAACTGTACCCACACCACACTACCTCCAAAGTAAACCAAAAAGCTAAAAGCAAATGCAGTAGCAAACCTCAGAACTGAACTTAAAACAAAAGCTGTATTCCCCGGCAACTGCACAGGCAAACCACCTAGAAATCAAACCTTGCTTCAAAACAATGCCACCCCCAATGGAGGCTGGAACCTGCCCCACAAAAGGAACCTGGGACAAGCTGAAGCACCAATGGCTCAATTACCCTCTTTGATAACATAAAATGCACAATGATTATTTAAAAAAAATATTTATTCCTTTTAATTAATTTTCTAAGCAGTAGCACTGGAAAGCAAGAGCACACAAAATCCTGAATTATTTGATTACTGACCACGTTATGTAAACAGCAAACAAAAACAGCTTCAAAAAACAGAAAAACTCCCCCCCCCCAAAACAGAAAGTCCCAAATGGCTGAAAAGCTCAGTTTCCCAGGATCCTCAGCCCTTGCAAAGGAACTACTCACCATGCAAGGGAACTCAGTTTCCCAAGCTCCCTTGCAACGATGATTTCCGGCAAATTCAGAAACTTGCCAGCACGACATCTGATAGGCACGCCAGCTCTTTGTTGGCATGAGGGAGGGGGAAACAGCCGGCGCAACACACACACACACACACAGAGTGACTAGCTGCTCTTCGGCTCTCGCAAGAGCTCAATTGTTATTGAGATTTTGGGAGGGGGAGAAAGACCAGCCGTTGAGCTTTTTTTCAGGAGGAGAGCTTTCGTTTCCTTTTAGGCTGCCGATAACCATTTAAATTTTTTTGCTTGGGGGGGCAATTGCCCCCCCTTCCCCCCCCCCGGGTACGCCCATGGCTCAATGGCAACCTTCAGGAAATGGGGACACCAATCCTCTGAATTTGAGGCAGAAATGAGGCCCGAGACCTTTTCTATTAATCTGTGGAAGACTTCACTGATGGCATAAGCTAGGGGTCGGCAAGGCTTACTGGGCATGGGCTGGATCACTCCCACGGAGATCCTCTGTGGGCTGGACCAGCACAGCACAACGCTGGAAATCGTGTCTGCGCATGTCCGCGGCGCCGGAAATTGCTTCTGCACATGCCCAGATGCCGAAAATCACGCCTGCGCAGAAGCAATTTTGGTGTCTGGGTACGCGCAGAAGTGATTTCCAGAGCCACGGAAGAGAGTCCCCACGATGTGCTGTGCCAGGGTAGTGCAGTGAGCAGGGACTCGCTGAGCAGGTGGCTTGGTTCGGGGATGGCTTATGGTCCGGTTAAGTGACCCTCATGGGCCACTTCAGGCCCATGGGACTTAGGTTGCCGACCTCTGGCATAGGCCAAGGATGGGGAACTGGGTTCAGCTGGTGGGGGCAGGTCCTTGGTTTCCCCACCCTCAGTATGCCATTTTAACAAGTGTCCGTCACCTGACTATGACGTCAAAATATCAATTCTTCCTTCCTAATGTTGTAAGCTGCGCTAAAAAGGAAAATGCAAAGCCAGCTAAGCAAGGCTGGAAATTTCTGCCATGGAAACGTAGGAAGTTAGTTGACCAGTGCTGACTTCACTTTCTGATCACTTGAAGCTGATCCCAGGGAACCTAAAGTCCAGCTTAGTCTGGAAGCTACGCAACTGGAATTATTATATTAAAAACCAAACATAGCTCTATCACCTTGCCTTGAAATAAAGCAAAAGGAGCTTATTATTTTGAATTGTTCTCATTTAATCCCCCCTTTGCCTCTTCTCACTTTCATATCACCTCTTTTTATGTGTAGCATAATTTTATGTATAGCAGCAAAAGCCAAAGGGGTCATGTCGCACCTGATGTTTTCACAAATTTAATATAGCGGTCGTTCCTAAATTTCTCCCATGGCTACTTGAAAATTGCCGAGGATATGGTCAGACCACTTAATGATGTTTTTTCTGTCTGTTGTAGTATTTGCAACACATGGCAACAAGTGCTTTGTTGTTTTTAATTGTATTTCAGTGCTTCTTTTGTTTCTTATATTGTATTTTATTGCATTACAATTTGGATTGTACATAATTCAGTGGAATTCACAGACAAACCAATGGACCACAGTTAGAAAACATCTGTATCATAGGATAAGAGTTCACTGCTTAGAGTCCACTTCTTCAGATATATCTGAAATAGTGGCATTTTTCAAATTCATTAATACAATTTTCCCTCAAAAATACTTTCCAAGTGGGGAGGACGGAAAATTCTGTGCCTCAAGTTAGCAATAATCCCCAGATTACCAGTTTTCATTCTTTTTCTCCTTAAAAAAACAAAAAACAGATTCCTAGCATTTATATAACAGGGCCTGTGAAACAAAATGTGCATTCTCCAGTTTTCTTCTTTTTTCATGATGAAGAAACCTATCTTTCCATTTTCAGTATTTTATTCTGTCCCTCCCCCATAGAAAGAAAAAAAATCACTAATAATTGCTACAGGTGCCCAGACCTCCAAGACTTTGAGTTTCTTTCTTCTGTTTAATAGAATTCAAGTAGAAAAGTGGGGAAAGATAATTGAAACAGCTCTCAGTAAATGGCAGCAAAAAATGTTCGACGTGGGAAGTGATGGATCTTTCAAAATCCGTTCAAACCAGTCTAATTAATTGTTAATTTTTATTTCTTGCTCTCTCTACATTGATAGAAAGAAATAGTTGATGTAAGCAACAGCCGGACATGTACGCGTTCACCCGGTGAAAGGTTGAAGTTTATTAACGGAAAAGGAAAGCAAACCAGCCTCAGGTCTGGAGCTCCCTGCTCTCATGACTGCTGGCTACATTGGATGATGATTCACCTGGCTCTACAGCGTTGTTGTTCCTCCTTCCTTTAACACCATGTGAGGACCCCACCCTCTGACGTTGCTTAAGTAACATCAACTCCGCCCTCTCTTGTAACCCACCCTTTCGATGCTCCTGCAGGCTGAGGGGTGGGTTATCAGCCTCTGAAGAACTATATTCCGGTGTGTCTTCTTCTGTCTCTCTGAGCTGCGCGTCCCCTCCTTCGCTTCCTTCTGCAGCTCTCTTATCAGTCTTCCCTTGCAGATCTCGGCTGGCGTCCAAATCAGAGAGCTGCTAGAGTTCACCGGCGTGCTCTAGCCTGACAGTTGAGTACTATTACATCCAGAAACTAGAGAACTTGTACCAACCATATGATTGTGGAATATACCGTACAATTGTGACTATAAACCACGAAAAACAACACCAAAGAATGGGAAAGATTATAGTACAGCATTACAAAATACCACAGCTCAGGATTGCGACAGGAGCCATATTGGTTATAGCTGCTTGTGCATAGTGGAAATGTAACTGAATTAAAACCAGTGCTTCTTTTCTGGGGGTACGCGGGGGTATGCTGTCACGGCGCTGCCAGAACAGGCCTTGGAGCCGAGGGGGGGGGGAGAGCTGAGTGAGCAGGAGGACTTAGACAGGACAAGAGAAGGAGAGGGGGAGCAAGCTGAAAACAGTCAGGAGGCGAAGATGGTCTCAGATGCTAGCAGAGAGCATCAGCAACGCTCTACCAGTTCAGGAACAGATGGAGAGGGATTGCTGGTCCCCTCTGCCCACAGGGCCGGCGGGTCCATTTAGGCGAACTAGGCAGTTGCCTAGGGTGCCAAAATGGAGGGGGCGCTGGCCAGTCTGCCCCCCGCCCCCCCACCACCCGGTGCCACTCCGCCAGCGGCAGAGTGACAGAGAGGGTGGAGCAGCCTGAAATCGGGCTTCTCTGCAGGGTCGGTGCTAGGGATTGGCCAGGGGGACGCCAGAAAGTGATCTTGCCTAGGGCGCAAAAAACCCTAGCACCGGCCCTGTCTGCCCAGGAGGGGGTTAAAGCGCAGGAACCAGATGAGGAGGCTGGGAATTCCCAGACTCCTATGCTGGAGGCGGAGTCGCAGGTCTCCACTTCCTGGATCTGCGACCGACGAGTCAGACGGATGAACCGATATTCCGTAACTTGTATACATGTATATAATAAAAGACTGTAAATATATCTCTGAGTGAGCAGAGGAATTTCTTGTGGAAGGCTTCCAGACCCATCACATATGCATACCCCTAAACTTTTTGTGAATTGAAGTTTGGCCTCATTGAGGGGCAGTATTTCAATATGAGTAGGAAAATGAGAGTACCCCTAAACATTTTTTTTTAAAGAAAAAAAAGGACTGGTTAAAACTATAGCAAAAGTACTGACAAGACACGTGGACAGCTACCCAGCAAGAAGCAGAAGTAAGTATTAGGCGGTTTCTGGTGAACAAATCGGATGTTACAGAACCTGAGCCGCAAAATGAAAATCGTTAGCTTGCTTGACAAATCCACAGGAGCCTAACCACAGCAACCAACCATCAGCTTGCTTGGCAAATAGCAATGATAAATTTATAAATATTAAGACGTGATAAACAAACTTGTGTGCTGCAGCAAACGTTCGAAGAGAAAGGTCACCCCAAACCCAAGTTCATCAGTTGCCGGCACCGTGTGCTGGATCGCGTTCTTTGCGTTGTCGTGGACGATGAGCTCCATGGGTCGACTAAATCACCAAACATCGAGTACTTCTTTGTGCAGGATTTGATGAGCAATTATGTTAAATTGAAAGCAGCCTTTAGCAACGGTCAAACTCAGATTAAGGAGTTTGGAGAGGCGGCTGGAGAGACGACATGAAGTTTCTATACCACCTCACACGTGTCTTCCATCATTCCACTGACAGGAATGAGATCCCCTTCGTGAAGTTTCAACAGATCCCAAACATCAGCAATGCACACTGGAACTCTCGTGCCATTCTAGCCCTTCTTGCGTTTATTCTGATGACTGAAACCCAGAACAGGCTGCGTAAAATTTGTTCATTCATTTCCTACTCATGGGCTGACCATTGGTTCAGCAGTCAATTGTTCCGCGCTGAAGATTTTGATGAACTATCTGCAGTTCTGAATGACTACCCAAGAGGTCTCAAATGCTTGGAAACCAACTGGAAAACAGATAAATCTCCAATCAACATTGCCCGAAGCAACCAGTGCTGTGAGCGTGCGATCAAAGTTATGCAAGACTTGCACGACTCCTGCCGCAACAAGGACAACCTCCCAGGAGATTCATCCTGTCCAATGACATTATTGTGAATAATTGACTTCCTTGTGTGTCTGATGACCCTATATAATGTTGTATCTATGTGACTCTAAAGCTTGGGTTCAATTTTATATCTGCTTACAGTGACTTCAAAAAATGGTCAAAAAACTGATAAATAAAATTTCAGATTTTTTCTTGATATTTCCTAGGAAGTGGGTTATATAATATAGGAAAGATTTCCTAGGAAGTGGGTTATATAATAAATCTGATGGGGAAAGGGAAAGCAAGATAATGCTCTGTTGAGCTTTACATCGTTTCCTGCTTTTTCTGCACAGAACAACCACCAAGAGCCACAGAGAGCCATGGCTGCCAATGGGCCCTCTCCTTTATGGCTGTTCTTGGTTTTGCTCTCCTGGGGACTGAAGCCTCCTGGGATTTCCAATCCTTCAAACATGAGTATGTTGATTACCCATGATCACAGTGAGAGGACAAATGATCCATTTCCTAGGAATGGTGGTGCTCCCAATTAAGGGTTCCACCCACTTCCTCCCTAATCACCCACGCCACTACCGTGTCTTGCAACCTGAGCTCGTAACCACTGTGCTTTCTGTGCTGCCACCTTATCTGCTCTTCTTGACCTTGGGCTGAGAGGATGAATGCTTTCCAAAGATGGTGAATCTGTTACCGGTAACTCTCTCTCTCCCAGTGCTTCTTCTCCTAGCTGTTCCAATCCAGTATTTCCCAGCTTCTGCCTTCTGAACTATGTCCCTCTGCAAACCACTGTTCCAAATATATACTGTCCTCCTGCTCCTGGGAAGATTCAGGATCTGGATCAGGAGCACCATTTCTCCTCAGTGCATCTGTCCTCAGCACAGTCCCTGACTCTCAGATAAGCATACAGGGAATACATTCACTTATGGCTTGTGCACAGGGGTAAGCATCCTGATCTCAAAGCAATTTCATAACCTGTTTCCTGCTCAGCGTTTCACACTGTTTTATGAAACAGAGGGTTCACACCTCCAAAGCTTCCAACCTCCCCTTTGGAGGTGTGTGTGTGTTTGTGTGTACAATGTTCCACCATGTTGCTGTCTGATACAGGTATGGTAAAGTTGGCGCAGGATTTTGGATACAATATAGAGCTAGAAAAATGGGAAAACCTCTGGAAACATGGTATTAGATTCATGGCTTGCTATACGATTAAAGAAAATTTCCAAAGATGATGTACCGGTGGTATATGAACCCAGCAAAATTGGCTAAAATAAAATTTAAAAATCAGTAATAAATTCTAGAAGTGTAATCAAAAAGAGAACTTTTTCCACATGCAGTGAATGTGCCCCAGAATAAAAATACAGTGGTACCTTGGTTTACAACCATAATCAGTTTTTGAGGCTTTTTTCTTTTTCTTTTTTCTTTCTTTGTATATTTGATGTATGTACAGATATGTATATGCAATATCAAAATAAAAAGACTAAATTTTAAAAAAAGATACAGGTATGGATACGGGTGATTAAAGCAAACCATTTTTCTTTTCACATGCACTAGAAACACACACATGCCCGTACCCTTGAGCTTTCAGGGCTCAGACATGGGACAGATACATTTGCGGGAAATCAACAGGGTAATTAACAATAAGCAAAGACTCTTTTAAACATTTCTTTTTGATTCAGTTTCAGAGCTGGAAACTTCAAAAGAAATCAAACATTTTCAGTGAAGGTGAACATACCGTAATTATTAGAGTGCTAAACATTTTTTATCTGGGCCTTGAAAATCCTATGTTACAAGGAGACTTTCATCAAAGTGCACAGGCTCTCCATGCTCATTACAGGCAATGACGATGTATCTGGACGATTTGTTATCGGAATATCTGCAAGGTGGGCGAGTTGAGCCGCCTCTGTGCTTACAGGTGGTGAGAGTGAAGGGGCGGAGACTGATCCTGAGTCCCTTCCCGTAATCCTTCCCTCCAGATGCAGTGCACACAGCTTTGATGTTATTCTTGGTGTCGTGGATGAAGGTGTTCACCTCCTTGCATGCTGGTTTGTCCAGCCCGCGTCTTTTCATCATGACGTCACAATACTTCTTGCCGACACTGCTCTTGGGATGGTTGTAGTGCTGGGTTAGGAATTTCTCATAGGTGGGTGCACAATAGGCTCCCAGTGCCAGAACAGACACCAGAAAGGTGAGGATCACAAGGCCAGATCCCTTGAAAGGCGTCATCGTGGGAGACCACCGCCTGAAAGAGATACCTGGGGGGGAAGTAAAGTGGATGCGTAAATGCTTTCTTTCCGTTTGCCACCAGAGGGTGCTTTGTGAAACAGCTTGGAGTTCAAACGAATACTGTACATTCATACCTTGGATCCCAAACGACCTGTAACTTGGGAGTTTTGGCTCCCAAATGCCACAAACCCAGAAGCGACTGCTCCGGTTTGCGAACCTTCTTTGGAACCTGAACGTCCAACGGGGCTTCCAATCGGCTACAGGAGCTTCCTGCACCCCATCAGAAGCCGTGCTTTGGTTTCTGAACATTTTGGAAGTCAAACGGACTTCTGGAATGGATTCCGTTCGACTTTCAACGTACAACTGTATATCCTTTCGAATTCTCACCTGCAGATGTTGTGGTGGATGTTGTCTAGTCACGATCACATATCCATGTGAATATTGACACTTGCCAGTCAGTACTTGATAAATGACAACGTGGTGAGTCAGCATTTCTCAGTACATGACCACTGTCATGCAACAACAGTCTAAGGAAGACAGTATCCACACAAGGGATTTTATAGAGCATCACCACTCCATTTGTGCACACACCCTTCACAAGTGGGTAGAATTTTGTGTATTATTATGTTTTTCACAACAGGACAAAATTCAAGTGCAGGCGATGAAATAATTAACATCATCCACCTTACTGATGTTGGCTACTGTATTAATTACCCACCATGCCTCTGGCATTATGCTATTGCTGAGGGTCAGGGAGATGCAGTGAAGAGATAGGATATTTGTATAGGCCAGGTATGTTTATGGCTGAAATGAGACCTGAGCAAGGGACTGAATGAATGAATCTGAGCTCCAGCTCTGACTCTAAACCATAGAGGGGATACAGGTATAGCAGGTTTGAAGTAGGGTGACAAAAAGAGGGCCTCTTGATTCTATCTTCCTTTGGCCAGAGACAGAGAAAATGTACATCTATCTACATTTACAAGGGACAGTCCTCATGATATGCAAAGTCCCGTGCTTAGTATTTCATTCACATTTTAGAAGAAAAAAATGTATGTGTTGAGATTTGTGGGGGTGAGGTAATGCCTTTTTTGGGAGTTGGTATTTTCTGAAGTTGCCAATTCAGGATTGTTTGCTCCCCCCTCACTGTCCATGGAAGTTAAATCTATGGGGGCTGGTGATTGTGGGGAGAAGGAATATTCACTCTAACATGTAGGCATGCAAACTGTCACTAAATTTGCCTGCAATAATTTTTTCACATGGCCTTTTCAATAAACAGAACTTTGAAACATGCAGTTTAACTAATTTCTCCTTTCCTAGTAGCATTTAATGAGACCTAAATCGGAGTCACCTTTTCATGTTGCAATTCGTACACACAACAGCTTCCCCCATCTAGTGGTTTAATGCTGTATGTTCACCCCTCTTTAAAAAAAAGTATTCCCCTTATAATAAGTCAGCTCACCTTTCCCAGTGGGCAGCTTAAACAATGGTCTACGCTTTCCTTTCTGGCCATTAATAGAGCCAGAAAGAAAGCAATCACCTGCCATCACCTTCGGCAAGGAAGCCTTGTCTCGCTATGACGGAGTACACCTTTCCGATGTCGGCAATGAAATCCGGTTGAATAACACTTCAGAGTGCATCAGGGATTGGTTGCAGGTGTGAGGGTGTTGGCGGCAAGCCCTTTGGGCTCGAGTGGCGGTTAACCTCTGTTTGTATGGAGGGGAGGTTGTAGCCTCCGCCTGCCCTTCCTCAGTAAGGGTATCTTGTTAAAGGGACCCGGGGTTGTGGATTCTGTCACAACCCCTACGGGGACCCCTTAGGATGTCCCTATTTGATGTAAGTCATAGGCCTCCACCTAATGGTGGTTTACCCTTAGATGGACTCCCAGCAGATGGGCAGGAGTAAAGATATAGCCTGGCTTCACCCAACGCCTAAGCCAAACCGTTCACATCTGTAACCAATAAAGTTGTGGCCTATTTGAACCCATAAACCAAAACACTCATGTCTATGTGTTTATTGTCCATCAGATGGACAATAATGGGGGTCTTAGCACCCAACAACATGTTTTACATTCCACTTATGCTTCCCAAGCATGCAGTGCTATTTTTTCCTAGAAAAAGAGGTTCCAGAACTCATCAAGAACCCCTCCTCTTCTTCTCTTTAAATGGCAATGGTGCCCTCATGAGAGGTGCCAGGACTGAGTTCCAGGGAGTTCTGGCTGAAAAAAGCCCTGCAAGCATGTAATGTTCTCTGACATTTTCCTTTATCCAAGATTAGGGTCACCATACGTCTGGAATTTCCCAGACACAGCTGGGATTTGGCCAATGTCTGGGTGAAATTTGCTGAAATATCCGGGAAAATCAGGACACATGACAACCCATGTCAGAAATGTTAATTTAGGTGAATTTCGTTAAAAACAGGTCAAAAACTTATTTTGTAAAAAAAATGCCAACAACTTTTGTTTCTGGATATGGCAGTCCTACCCAAGATTCATTTAAGTATAATGTGCTTAAAGTTTCCAGTTTTAATTCTGTGTAGATTTTTACTCCCACCTCTCATAAACTGAAATACATCCATGTTGCTGTGAACTTTCAATAACTGTTACACTCTTATGCAACAACATTCAAACCCAATAACTTACTATTTCTTTTATTTAGCCTCCAGTCTTCTCTCTTGCTCCTCTCTGTCTGCCTGCAGCTCCAGATGAAACCCTGTCAATGCTTTGCCTGACCATTTATCCTAAGCCTCTGGCCAATGGCACACGGCCAGCTTGCAGGACCCCATTCTATTTGACTTTTTCCCAAGGTCCAAATGGAATTCTCAGGACACCAATCAGATTAGTCCCTGGCAGTGCTAGTAGAAACCAGTGGAGGCTGGTCCTTTAGGATCAAAGGAGCACTGCCCCAACAAACTCAGCCTGATCCCAGTCAGCCATCACCTGCCTCCTTCCTTACGCAACAGCCAGCCCAGGGGGTGTCCCTGGTTGTCAACTTCCTTCTCAGATTCAGCGTTGACCTTGTAGAATTCAGGGCGGGGGAGTGAGTGCATGGGAAATGGGACAAAACTAGAAGTAGTTGTTTCTACTGTCTTTGGCTCCAGTTCCACAAACTGCTTTGCCTAAGTTTTACAAGTTGCCTTCTTTTTAAGTATGGGCTGTAGGTAAACAAACAAAAAAAAATCTCTTTAAAAAGTTAGTGTTTTGTCATCTTGGGAGACACCTTTCATCAAGTACAGTGGTACCTCTGGTTAAGTACTTAATTCGTTCTGGAGGTCCGTTCTTAACCTGAAAATGTTCTTAACCTGAAGCACCACTTTAGCTAATGGGACCTCCCGCTGCTGCTGCGCCGCCAGAGCACGATTTCTGTTCTTATCCTGGAGCAAAGTTCTTAACCTGAAGCGTTATTTCTGGGTTAGCGGAGTTCTTAACCTGAAGTGTATGTAACCTGAAGCATATGTAACCCGAGGTACCACTGTAGTGTAATGATCTCAGGCAGGCAAGCAAGCAAGCCCCGACAAGAATTAATGAGACTCTGGCACTTTTATGACATGTTTATTTACAATTAACATCCAGAGAGTGTCTCCGAGACTGCCGCTCTTAGCTACGAGTTGGTCACTCTGAGTCCCCGCCCCTTTTGGAGCACGAAGGGTGCCAAAGTCCTGTCCTTCCTCTTTTGTATATCCGTTGCATTTTAACCCTTTCTACTCTTCTGGTTTAGGGAGAAGGTGGGTGAACTTCCCCACCCCCCGCTATCAAACGAAGAGCCCTCTAAAAGCTGCCTCCCTCCTGGTTGCATAGCAACCCCCTCAATGTCATCGATCTCCTCCCCTCCCTCTGCCTGCGAGCTTTCTGAGTCTGCTGCTCTATCTGAGTCTGGGAACTCTTGATGAAGGGGGGCTGAACTAACTCACTCCTGCTCTGTCTGTGGCTGCAGTCCCTCCTCTCCAGAGTCAGACTCTGGCTCCCTCTGTACTGGCATTTCTTCATCTCCAGTGTCAGACTCTTCCGAGGCATTCGATTCAGCCACATCCCTGACAAATAGGGAGTAGGAGGACCAGAGACTTCTGTAGGAGCTGAAAGTTGGGTTTTTTTGTCAGGTAGCCAATACAACTTGAAATCTAAAATTCTGGTACTGGGGAGGAATTTGGAAACATTATTTTGGTGATGTGAGAAAAGCACAGAAGTGGCAGTGCTGCGAGAAAAACAAATGGAGGTGGACCAGAAAGCCACAGACAGTTTCAATGATTTTAAATATTAATATTTTATTGAGATAATTTCAATTTTAAACAAAATAGAGCGATACAAAGAAAAAAGGCAGGAAAGAACAAAGCTGTATATAAGAAATATATATTCCATGTCTGCTAATCTGAGTCACAAGGTGGAAAGTTAGAAAGGAAGCCGGGTTTTAATAAGCAACCAGGGACACTGCAAATAACTGCTTGATCCCACAGCATCAAGAATCACGGGAAAAGGAACGAGATCACACTTATATCATGCAAAGCGAGGTAGGAGATGAGCGGTGGGACAAAGTGGAGGCCCAAAGTGATCAGAGTGGCCTTTTTGCCCTCAAGAGGGAAGGAATCCTGGTGGCAATCCAATGGTGACTTGTGAGCAGGTAAAATAGATATTTGCTTATGTAAAAGGGCTTCTTCAACTCCTCCTTCTTGCAATCCTTTTGCTTTTGCTCAGACCTGCCCTGGAAGATTGTGGGACTATCTTGAGAGGTTTCTTGAGAGGGATGCAGTGCAGACAGGGGTAAGTATAAGGGGCAGCTGAGTGTTGGAGCGGATAGTAATGGATGTTTGTTGCCTAAGGAGAAGTCTGCTTGTGCAATAATGGCATTCAATATCTTAATTCAATTTGGTATCCGTTCTCACATGAAAAGTCAAAAGTGTGGTAGCTGAAATCATATTTTAAACAGATGGTGATTGTAACAGGAGATGAGCTCAACTCGGGACCAGTTACTGGGGCACCATATGCAGTGCAGGTGTGTGTGAATACACTCCGATGCCTCCCCGCGCGTGGCTGTTATCTCTCTGAGGCTTCCTCCCCCACTACTAATAAGCACCTAAAAAAAATCAGTTCTACTTTAAAGGGGTACACTTGAAATTATGTCTGGCCTGCTGCTAAACAAATGAACAGTGCTAGCCCAGGACCTGGAACCAGTTTTGTGAGTTATGTGAGTGTACCGGAAAGCCATTGATGGGAATTAGTGCCCAATACAAAACACATGGTAGATGTCCTTCCAGTAAATATGGTTATGATTGATATGAATCAGTGGTTTGGTTCTCAGTGCCTTGATTGGTAAGTCCAATCATTTCCAAGACATGACATGAAGTTCCTAACATGAAACTCAGCTTTTATGGCTGCCATGTGATGTGCCAACATCTTTATTGAGCTCTCCACCACAACCCCAAGGTCTTGTTCCAGATCAACCACCACCACTTCAGAGCCCAGTAGCACACTTGTGAAATTGGGATATTTGAATCCAATGTGCATCACTTCACGCTTGCTAACGGTGGGTTGCAATTGCCATTTTATTGCCCGTTCAACCAATTTGGAGGAATCCTTTGGGAGCTCCTTGCAGTCAATCCTCCTGGACACACCAGCTTTCTTTGGGCAGTGATATTTTTAAAAATAACATAGCGGAGAGATGGGGAAAAAAATCATTGTAATACTGTCACTGTCGCTGAAGAAAAATGTAGGCTCTCATCCATCCCTTAATTCCTCCCTTGCCCACCCAGCAACACAGGAGATCTTGTGCATGCTTAGATTGAGCTTTCTAAATAACCAAGGACTCAATTTCATGCTTGAATGAAGCGCAGTTTTATTATAGCAAAGCTGTAAATTCAGACATGGAAGAAGATAATCCAGAATATGTGCCTGTCACCTTATCAAAACCTAATTAAGAAGAGAGCCGTATTTAAACAACTGAAGAGCTGTCACATGGAAGATGCAGCAAGCTTGTTTTCTGCTGCTCCAGAGGGTAGGACCCACACCAATGTATTCAAAATACAAGCAAAGAGATTCTGGTTAATCATTAGGTAGAACTTTCTGATAGTAAGAACTATTTAACAGTGGAACAGACTACCTTGTAAGGTGATGGACAGCCCTTCACTGGAGGCTTTTAAAGAGAGGGTGCATGGCCATCTGTCATGAATGCTTTAGTTGAGATTCCTTCATTGTAGAAGATGGACTGGACTCTCAGGGCTCTACAGTTCTATTATTATATTATTCAAAGCATTAAGGGTTTGACAAACACTGGTGATCCCTTCAAATATTGAGGTTTCCAAAACTTTGCTACATTCTGATACTGAATTATGAATACAGTCTCTCTCTCTCTCTCTCTCTCTCTCTCTCTCTCTCTCTCTCTCTCTCTCTCCTCTCCTCTCCTCTCCTCTTTTCTGTTCCTTCCTTCCTTCCTTCCTTCCTTCCTTCCTTCCTTCCTTCCTTCCTTCCTTCCTTCTTGAACCATCCTGCATAGGCAGGTGGCAGTGGAGGCTGCTTCCCTTGATTTGGAAACTAGTATAATGGAAACTAGCAAGCAAGCTGCAGACTCTTTTGGATCGACACGTTCTGGAGTTTTAAAGAAACACCACTGCCGTTGTTTTAAACACTGACAGAATTAAAGCTGTGTGATGTGCTGTGCAGAATAAAGAGAAACAGGACACATCAGAAAGAGTGTAATTTGCATAGCACGCAGGAGGGAGCAGCCAAGATGGGGCCCAGCTTTGTAAATTGCTCTGGGTAGATGTGCTTGAAGAGCGATGGCCAAGGAAAAGCAGAATTCTTTCAGCAGCCAGGCCTGTTCCAACTGCTAGGCTTAAGCATGAGAAATGTAGTGGACTGGGAAACCCTTCTGGCAGGTGACCCGGATCCTCTTGATTTTGCTTTTCCCCTTGTACCTGCAGAAGACTCTCCGGAGGCCTTTCCCCCGGGTGCAGATGGTGATCGGGAAGAGGGTCTTGCTGGTCTGGTTCCCATCCAGGATCTTCCCTCTGGAATTGCAGATGGAAGTCAGCTGCTGCTCGCTGGCATGGATGAAGGCGTTGCCTCGCTGGCAGTTCAGGTGTCTCCGTTGCATCATCAGGTTGCAGTAGGTGGTGTCACTCTGCAAGTCAGATTTCGGGTTGTCCATGTGCCTCTCCAGGAAGTCACTGTAAGGTGTAGCCTGGCTCCATGGGAGAAGGGTGGTGGCCGTGATGACGAGCAGAAGAAGAAGGGCCTGAGGGTGAGGGCTCCTGGGAGACATGCCAGGTCAGGGTCCTTTTGTGCTGGGTATCTACAAAGGCAAGCAATAATAAAGCAACACACATGCTAAGCACTATATGCTAAAGAAGGAGTGAGGAACATTTTTTGCCTAGCCTGGCCAGATCCTGAGCAACCCCAGCCCAAGCTGGTCATTTTGACAGGTGGGCAGGGCAGCCCAGCTGTCAGTCACCTGACAATCCCTTTGCCAGGGTGCAATCTGCCCCATACTGGATGGGGCACTACTTGTGGGGGGAAATGGCAGGGCCTTATTAGGCTGTGGGATGGAGGTTCCCCATCAGTGCACTAAAGGAAATCGCCTTAGACCAAACCAAACCACCAGTCCATCTAGTTCAGTTTTGTCCACACTGAATAGTAGTTGTACTCCAGTGCTTCAGGCAGGAGTCTCGCGCAGCTGTAACTGGAGTATCTGGTTCTGGGGACGAAACACAGTTCCTTGAAGCACATGCTCTTGCATTGAGCTATGGCTCATGCTAGAAAGACAGGAAGGGGATGGGCCGAGGCTGCAGAGTGGTCATCCTAACCCCATCCTGGCAAATGCCATATTGTCGCTGCTGAGAGACCACTGCTGCCATGTCCCTCTCCCCTATTGCTGTTGCTATCATCCCTCTACATTTCCAATCTTCTCAAAGCACAGCAGAAACATGGACTATTTACCCCTAACTAAATTGCTGGTGAATTTTATTTTATTTTATTTTATTTTATTTTATTTTATTTTATTTTATTTTATTTTATTTTATTTTATTTTATTTTATTTTATTTTATTTTATTTTATTTTATTAACCTACAAATCGCTGTGGAAATGTGGAGAACTAAATTTAAGGTTAGAAAAATAAGAAACTGAGAGAACCAATACTGACCAGATCCATCCATCTTTACCTCTTAACATGTATTCACTGCCCTGTCATAGTCACATTTATAGTAGTAAAAAGAGCAGACCTTTCTCCCTATACTTGCAGTATTCTTGTGGGTCCCTTGAGGATCCTGGTGATTCGGAATATGAATGCCTGCATAAGCGTTGCTAGTTTTATTCCTGGCAGGACCACTGAGCCTTTAATATGCGGAAATTTAGCAGGTGACATGCTTCCTGGCGTGGAGATAATGTGCTGGAAAGAACTTGACTTATTAGATTTTGGCAAGTCATGCTGTGAAGAAATGAATTTTCCAGCAATAAAAAGGTGAGCACACTAAACCAGAAGTGCTATTTGCATCTAGTGACAAGTGAGCTTCCACAGGCTCAGTTCAGAGTGACTGAGGTGATTAAGCAGGGCTATTTCTGTGAAAATGTCAGGAAATAGCTTGGCTTAATCCAAGGCAAGCCAAATCGGGTCGGACCTTATAATGTCCCTATTTTATATTTCAGACCAGATGATTTGAGTCTCTTTGACATCTCCAGTTGCATTTCACCTCTGAGCACTACTCATAGGCAGAAACCAGGAGTTCTGGCTACAGGGACACATGTGTATCTAAATCTAAGGGGCTTTCTCTGTCACACAGACTCATCCATTCCATTCCTAAACTCCATGCATCACCGATAGTCGTAGCCTTCTGGGGGAAACGAGGCACGATCCATTACTCCAAACTTACCCAACCTGCTTTTTGGCTTCCTCCTAGATGAATGAATGCAGCTGTCAACAGGGCTGAGAACTCCAGCAGGAACAACCTTCCTCTTCTCAGAGTCCCTGTTATATAGAGCTTGCAAACCTGTGGTCATATGAAGAAGTTTAAGCTGTCCTATGAGTTCCCTGTTTAAGTAATCCTGCACATAGCAACTTTCTGGCAGAAGGTTGCTGAGCTATATAGCATGAAATTAGGTGGACAACCTGCACCGCCATCTTTGGAAACGAATGTGTTCAGCCCTTCTTCATTATGACCAGTGCCTGACTTGAAGAAACCACCACCAGGATTTGGACCCAGGATCTGTTTTCCTGGGAAGCCCATAAGCATGACTAAACCGCTTCTGGCACAACGGAACACCACGACAGAAACCAGAGACCACGAAAACGCCGTTTACCTTCCCGCCGCAGGGGTACCTATTTATCTACTTGCACTGGTATGCTTTCAAACTGGAACACGGGTGGTGCTGTGGTCTAAACCACTGAGCCTCTTGGGCTTGCCAATCAGAAGGTTGGCGGTTCAAATCCCCACGATGGGGTGAGCTCCCATCGCTCTGTCCCAGCTCCTGCCAACCTAGCAGTTTGAAACCTAGCTGGCCAGCTCCGATGATAATCTCCTATTACTTTGCCCCTGATCTAATTCTACCTGCACACAGTTGCTGCTTCTTTTAAAAGAAAAAAGAGAGGGCTGGTGTGGTGAATTGGTTAGAGTGTCAGACTAGGATGTGGGAAGCAGTGCTGTCAAGTATCCCGTTTTCCCCGGGATTCTCCCTTATTTTAAGCAGTCTCCCGCTGCTCTCCCTTATTTTTTATTTCCCTTAAATTTCCCGTTTTTAATGGAAGCAGCTCCTCCCCTGCTGGCCAGGGACTGGGTGGGAAGACCTCGCCTACTTGGAGAGAAAAGCCTCAGCCCTCAAAGCAAGTGGGAGCCGTTTCCCGTGCTTACAGGGGGGGTGTATTCCTCCCCCTGCATCAGCCCCTATCCGTTGCCGTCGAGCCCCTCAGCCGGCCAATAGGGTTAGCTGGTGGGCGGAGCTTGGCTGCCTTTGAGCAGCTGCTGCTTCCTGTCCTGTTTTGATGGGATCAGACAAGAAGAGATGGGGCTCCATTGCGCGGAGCACATGGCTGCCCTCCTCTTTGCCCGAGCCCGCTTGGAGTTTACATTGCTGCTCCGCCCACTTTTGCTTCTGGCTCCGCCCATCACTGACATGTGACTGTCCCCGGTATAGGTGAGACTGCTGATCCCTTATTTTCAAATCTGAAACTTGACAGCTATGGTGGGAAGCCAAGATCCAGAAATTACACTGGCCATGCTTTCCTCTTCATTTCATCCACTGGCGTAGGAAGGGCGGGGCGTAGGGGGCGGGATGCCCCGGGCAGCAGGATCCCGATAGGGTTCCATTTCAGCACGCCCTGCCCCCAGAACACGCACCAGCCCCGCCCCCAACTGCTTCCCGCCCCCCCCCCCCCGGTGCTGGAGCATGAAGCTCCGCCACTCATTTCATCCCCACAAAATGTTCCACAGTTCAATCTCTTCCAGTCACAAAGTTTAAAACTGGAGCAGCTACTGCCAGAGGTGGTACTTGTAGCACTTGGCATTTGGCAGAAGTACAAATTGACTTTCTTTGGAGCCTATATCACATGGAGCAGGGGAAGCTAATACCATATTGGCCTGAATATAAGCCTCACTATCCTCCCAAATTCCGACCATGAATAGTTAAAGTGCGGCTTATATCTGCGACCTTACGGTAGGCAGCCAGGAGGGTGGGGCAAACAGCACCAGGAGCGCGGCAATGCAGCGCCCGCCCCATGCGTAGTCCCCCATCCTCTCCCCCAAGGCCGGGAAGGCGGAGAGCGAGGAAGGGGAAAGGCCATCGGCAATGCAACGCGGATCCCACCCCCTGTATGCAGCCAGGAGCAGTGAGGAATGGAGCGGCTTATATTTGCATATTCCCCCCCCCTCCAATTTTAAAGGTGCGACTTATATTCGGGTGCAGCTTATATTCAGGCCAATACAGTATAATATAATATAATGTTGTTGAATGGGTTGGGTGAAGACAGTCCGGGTTTCTTCAACAGATCAAGGCTCTTGTTGGAACCAGCTTCCAAAAAAGGAGATCCCTCAACTTGTCCGAACCTCCTCCAATTTCCTGATCTTTCCTGTTGAGCAAATGGCCAAGATCTTCTTGGTCCTGCAATTGTGTTTTGTAACTGTTGTAACCGCCTTCTGTTTGTGCTTCCAAACCACCAACTGACTTAATAGATTGAGACACACATGTAGAGGGGATAATAACCTCAAAGACCTGTCACCACAGCACGGGAGAGCGGGCCTCATCCTGCAATGTTTCACCAGGGGAATTTCACAAACAAGGACAGAGATGGGGTGCCCTTATTTGTTGTATATGTATATTTGAGCTTTTATGGCCCACCTTTCTAGGATTACATCCATATAGTTATTTTATTTAACAAAAAGAAACTTTTTTGAAAACTGCTTTGAGGTTTTTTCTACGTGCCTTGGGCTTGCCGATCGGAAGGTCGGCAGTTCGAATCCCTGCAATGGGTGAGCTCCTGTTGCTCTGTCCCAGCTTCTGCCAACCTAGCAGTTTGAAAGCACACCAGTGCAAGTAGATAAATAGGTACCACTGTGGTGGGAAGGTAAACGGCGTTTCTGTGCGCTCCGGCTTCCGTCACAATGTCTCGTTGTGCCAGAAGTGGTTTAGCCATGCTGGCCACATGACCCGAAAAGCTGTCTGTGGACAAACGCCGGCTCCCTCAGCCTGAAAGCGATATGAGTGCCACACCCTATAGTCGCCTTTGACTGGACCTTTAACCATCCAGGGGTCCTTTACCTACCTTTTTTTTTTACCTTAAACTTTGTTTATATTATTTTGCTCCTTTTCTCTCTCTTCTTGAGCAGCCTGAGACTCCGCGAGAGACACTCACTGCTGTCCTCTGAATGCTTGAATGATGTGTCCAAGCTGCAAAGGAGGAATAACTCTGGGAGATATCAGCATTTTATCAACACCTGTGGCACCCATTACATCAGCAACATGCAGCTGGGTTGACGGATGTGCCACCTGTTGGCTATGCAAACATGGAAGATGGCCTTGTGGTGGATTACAGCTTCCAGCATCCAGACTTGCTTGAGCTGGGAGGTTTCTCTGGGATACGACTTGCTATCTGTGTCCGTTTCCCAGAATGCCAAGTGTGAACAACTCCGGAAGACCTGCACCTGCAGACTCATCCAAGACACCTATGCCAAGCAGCGCACTGAAGTGGTGGGAGGATATAAGCAGACGAATATACTATTTACAAAAACTGGAAAAGCCAAGCACTTCCTAGTGCAAACAAAAGGCCTGGGCTGGTTTCCTATTCTCTCCTACCCTTACACACCTTGTTTAGCTACCTGGACCCAAGGAGGAATTTACTGAAGGAAGTCATTGAGGGCCATATAAACCAGAAGGCCCCGAAGAGGGACTGTCCACAGCGGTGTCCAAACTGGAGCTCCCGGAGCTCAGGTGAGCAGTGCACCTGCCTGTGTCAGCAGGATGACCTCAACTACAATATGTGTTGTGCCCAGCAGCAGGGCAGGGTCCGCCTGAAATTTGTTGTGGTCCATGGAGTCAGCCTTAAAGGAGACATCATCGTTGCCACTGATGCTTATGTCAAACTTTTCTTCTTCTGAAGAAGTGTGCATGCACACGAAAGCTCATACCAAGAACAAACTTAGTTGGTCTCTAAGGTGCTACTGGAAGGAATTTTTAAATTTGTTATTTTGTTTCGACTACGGCAGACCAACATGGCTACCTACCTGTAATTTTTCTTCCAAGGTCAGGAAAGGAGGACCAGACTCATTAAAGATAACAACCACCCAGTGCCAGATTTACGTATAAGCTACCGTAAACAAGCTATAGCTTAGGGCCTCACTCTCTAGGGGCCCCCAAAAAAATTAAAGGAAAAAAAACTGGATGCACATTTCCAAAATGTAAGATTAAAAAAACACACACAAATAAAATAAAACCTACATACAGCAACAGTGTTTTGTGTTGTGTATGGACCTATTAGGTCCATAGATTACCATATACCATATATTCAACACACACACAAAAAGAAAGAAAGCAACAATTTGTTGTTGACAAAGGACAGCTGGACATATAAAGGGCCCCATTACCTTCAGTAGCTTAGCCTTAGGGCCTCATCAAACCAAATCTGGCCCTGCAACCACCCCTACTGGTCTGAAACCACAGACTTTGGAACGGTCACATTGACAGGAGATAACCACTTCACGGTGGATGTCTGAGTCCCAGCTCCTGCCCACCTAGCAGTTCAAAAGCACGTCAAAGTGCAAGTAAATAAATAGGTACTGCTCCAGCGGGAAGGTAAACGGCATTTCCGTGTGCTGCTAATGGTCAGCGTCCCCTTTACCTTTTTACCCATAAGCTAGATGCTAGGGCTGGTGTTGTCTGGCACAGACGTTATCCACAACATGGATACATTGAGTATCATTACTCACTAGAGTGTGGTTGCACATTGAGTGGCTCCACCTGTCAAGGTTATGTCCCCCTCTGGCTGCCACGTTCTTAGTTCAATTAGTCCCCCCCCCAAAAAAAACTTGACCTGTGCTGAAAGGTAGGCAGAGTCATACAAGTGATATATTAAAAATGACACAAGGGACAATTGCTTGCAAAAATGCTTTACATTTCTCAAAACTGCATACAAAAAATTATATGATTAAAATAAATCTACATTGAAATGCTGACGAATTTTCATGAGATGAAAAAGGCTAAGAAATGTGGGGGACAACATTAAAGAAGGGGAGAATGAGAACTTAAAGAACTAAAATTGACAGATCCTTCCTTCCTTAGTTGAAACAGAGTAAAAACGTGTTTGTTATGTAAGTGTGTGTGTGTGTGTGTGTGTGTGTGTGTGTGTGAGAGAGAGAGAGAGAGAGAGAGAGAGAGAGAGAGCCAAAAAGGCAATATGATAGCCAGAAGGGAGAGGCACAGTTTATATAAAACTCAGTCTGGCACAATCCATGGATTTCTTCCTAGGAAAAAGTTATGAAACTTTTGGCAGACTTTTCATTGTCTCAAAAGCACAAGAGAGTGGTAATTCAGCAGCTTGATCTGTGTGGAGCTGAATCCAATACGGTCCCCCTGGAAAACGTGAGTCCTTTGCATTACTTTCTCTCCTTCCCTCTGCCGTTTTGCCTTTTCCTCATTATCTGAAGGAACCTGATTTGCATCTTTCTTCCATTGTCCTGTCGACCAGTTCTTGGATTCCTCTCTCCTGCCACACCCAGTTGCTGCTGTTTTCTTTCCAAACTGGTGCAAGAGAAAATGGAGGATGAGGTTAGACCGCCATAAGGATTCCAGGGACAGCACTAACTTTTAACCCCTCTGGCTATTTTCATCAGAGCACCAGGAATACCGTGTGATTCGATTTAAAACACACCGTGTAGCAAGAAGACCAAAGTTGATCCCACTCTTTTCCAGTCCTGTTTTCCTGCAATGGACTTCAAATTCACATTCCTAACCTACAGAAACAGGTGCGGGTCAGGCATGGAGCAACCAGGATGGCGGTAGGGCTGCTAATTTTTCAGCCAGCTGCTGCAGCTGCGCCTGCAAGAAATATTTGCACGTGGACTGCTTATCCCCATGCCTAAAAACACTTCATATGCAGATTTTGGCTTTTGTTCAAATGTTGAAAGAGCAGATCAATCCATTTCCACTCACCACCAAGTCATCCTGCCCGGTCCAATTAGCGATCCTTATGGGGTGATATGCAAAACATAATTTTGGCAGCCTCCAGAATGTCAACACAATTAAATTCATGCAAATTCATACATGCAAGCATGGTGCTGCAAATCTACTTCAAACACAATAATGGACTTTTTGTGGTTATGGAAGAGATTGGGGGAAGGCACCAAAAAGTGTGAAATGAGTGGATCATAAATGGGAAGTTGTGAATTAGGGTGAATTAGGGTGGATTCAGGAGGAATGCTCTTTTCCATATAACCCCCTCCCAAATAAATCACAACAAATGCTCCATAAAGTTCAGGCATAGTGTTCCCATCACTATCTTAGAGAACAGTGAAGCTGTTTTTTTCACCACTACATTTCACGTTGTTGTCCCCCCCCACCCCGCTGTTCACATAGGCTGTTAATTTCTGTTTGTGTACTAACCAGGGGGTATTGATGGGGATAGGGAGCAGGTGGTGCTATGGTCTAAATCACGGGGCCTCCTGGGCTTGCTGATCAGAAGGTCGGCAGTTCAAATCCACGTGACAGAGTGAGCTCCCTTTGCTCTGTCCCAGTTCCTGCCAACCTAGCAGTTCAAAAGCACACCAGTGCAAGTAGATAAATAGGTACCACTGCAGCAGGAAGGTAAATGGCGTTTCCATCTGCTCTGGTTACTGTCATGGTGTCCCATTGCACCAGAAGGGGTTTAGTCCTGCTGGCCACATGACCTGGAAAGCTGTCTGTGGACAAACGTCGGCTCCCTCGCCCTGAAAGCGAGATGAGCACCGCAACCCTATAGTCGCCTTAACTGTCCAGGGGTCCTCTACATTTACCTTTTTTATTATTGATGGGGGTGAGGGATGTTATTCCCTTGGCAAGCTTGTTCACACTTTTGCTAAAGAAAAATTAGGAGTGACTTAAGGACTCCTTTTGGCATGAAGCTGGATTGAGAAACAACACCTCAATTTATAACAAAGTGCAGGATACACAATGCATTTTGGATAACGTGCTGCGAAAACACAATAAAAACGAGACACTGGTAACACAGTGAATGCACAGTGATTGGGAGCATGATCACAGTCTTGATCTAAGCATTGTGCCAGCAAATCAGGATGTATTCTCAATAAACAGCTCATCTGGAAGACCCCATGGTGTGAGACCCCCTATTCATATCTGAAACTAAGTGCTGCCAGTGGAGCACCAGACTCCTTCCTCCTGCAACATATGCCCCTCCTCCTCTGAATCACCTATAACCTTATTGCAGGGGGAAGGGGAATGACGTGTTCAGCTATCAAAGCAGTACCCCTCTCTTCTCCTGTCTATGTCTGATTTATATGAATGCTTATTAGAATTTGCACATCCCATCTGAGGGAGAGGTTGTGTTCACTGTGCAAATGCCAGGTTAGCAATTCTGTCACTGCTCTGCCCTCTCGTGGCAAAAATAAGGACACACTATTCACTTGCTCTCCACTTCCCCCACGTTTCTCCCCCCCCCTATTTTCCAATGTGATGTATGACATCACCTCCCAACACTGCCCTCCTGCTTTCAGCACAGGACACCCAGGCCAGTTTCTGTGCAAAACAATTAACTGTCACAAATCTGACACCTGAAATGGTATCATTCAAGCAACAGTGGGGGGGGGGGATTTCAACCTCCCAGGGCAACCTGCAGTGCTGTCAAGTATCCCGTTTCCCCCGGGATTCTCCCTTATTTCAAGCAGTTTCCCGCTGCTCTTCCTTATTTTTTATTTCCCTTAAATTTCCCGTTTTTAATGGAAGCAGCTCCTCCCCTGCTGGCCAGGGACTGGGTGGGAAGACCTCGCCTACTTGGAGAGAAAAGCCTCAGCCCTCAAAGCAAGTGGGAGCCGTTTCCCGTGCTTACAGGGGGGTGTATTCCTCCCCCTACATCAGCCCCTATCCATTGCCGCTGAGCCCCTCAGCCGGCCAATAGGGTTAGCTGGCGGGCGGAGCCTGGCTGCCTTTGAGCAGCTGCTGCTTCCTGTCCTGTTTTGATGGGACCAGACAAGAAGACAATGGGGCTCCATCGCGCGGAGCACATGGCTGCCCTCCTCTTTGCTGGCTGCCCTCCTCTTTGCTTCGCTCCGAGCCCGAGCCTGCTTGGAGTTTACATTGCTGCTCCGCCCACTTTTGCTTCTGGCTCCGCCCACCACTGACATGTGACTGTCCCCGGGATAGGTGAGACTGCTGATCCCTTATTTTCAAATCCGAAACTTGACAGCTATGGCAACATGATAATCTCCAGGCTGTCAGTATTTCTCAGAAGGGATTCAGCTGCATACTGAAAATTTAGGTTTGTGCGATTAAAGTGGAACAACGCACCCAGTTGCTGCAGTGCGATAAATAAATAAATAAATAAATAAACCCACTTTTAAATAATTGGTTTTTAAAACATTTTTGAGGTTAGGAAAGCAAAAGGGCAATGGAATAGATGACTGAAGGAAAGCACATCAGGGTGACATTGGAGCAAATATTCAGTGTTGTTCAGTGTTGGAAAATCTATGCCCTTTCAGTGCAGATTTCAGTTTTGGAAAAAGAAAGAAATCCGGTGGGGCCAGATCGGGAGAATATGGAAGGTGGGACGACTCAGTAACCTCAGTAACAATTTCACGCGGAATATGCAATTCTTCCGCCATCATTTGGACGGACAAATGTCGATCCTGCATGAATAACTCACGAACCCTGTCAACATTTGCTGCCGTTCTGCTTGTTGATGGCCTGCCAGACTGAGGGTCATCTTCGATGGTTGGCAGCCCTTCACAGAAACGCTTAAACCACTCATACACTGCCTTTCGAGTTACAGCTTCCTCTCCGTACACAATTGTGAGCATTTCATGGGTTTCCGATGCCGATTGTATGTTAACATTAACATTAAACATTAAACATTTTTAAAAAGTAACATTAAACATTTAAAAAACTGCCTTCGGATATATAATAAAGGTTGTCATTGGCTCAGGGGTCATCTCGCTCCATATCCTCTGATGTAAATAGAGACATCCCGTGGAAAACTGGGACATTCTGGGATCAAATCTGAAACTGGGATGGCTTCTGTAAATCTGGGCCTGCCCCTGGAAAACAGGGACATTCGGAGGGTCTGCAAGCCTATGTGTAAACATGAAGAAGAAAGGAAATAAAGGTTGGGGGTTAGGTGCTGCCTCACTGGGCAAGGTAGCATTCTGTGTGTGGGGGAGAAGATGGGAGAGGACAGTTGCTGTTGTGCCTGGCAACATTAGCTGAGGGAGGCAGAAGGGAGAGAAGAGGGTGATGACTTCTTTGCTGATGCGAGACTCAGGCTGTGTATAAGATGGTGCTGAGGCCATAGGCCTCGGAATTGACCTCAGTGCTATCTTTGTAGGTTGCTATGGCAGCTGCGGCAGCAGCCTCAGCAACTGGCAGGTGCAGTGGCAGGATCTGCTGCCCCTAGACCCTACTGGGATTCTGCCACCTGAGGCAACCGCCTCAGGCTGCCAGCCCTGATGCCAATCTCCCATTACTGTGCCCCTGATCTAATTCGACCTGTGCACAGTTGTTGCTGCATTTAAAAGAGGGACAAAGAGGGGGCTGGTGTGGTGGATTGGTTAGAGTGTCAGACTAGGATGTGGGAGGCCAGGATTCAGAAATTAGACTGGCCATGCTTTCCTCCTCATTTCATCCCCACAAAATGTTCCACAGCTGAATTATTTTTTTCAGTCACAAAGTTTAAAACGGGAGCAGCTACTGCCAGAGGTGGTACTTGTAGCACTTGGCATTTGGCAGAAGTACAAATTGACTTTCTTTGGAGCCTATATCACATGGAGCAGGTGAGCAGAACAGAATAGAATAGAATAGAATAGAATAGAATAGAATAGAATAGAATAGAATAGAATAGAATAGAATAGAAATGTTATTGAATAGGGTGGGTGAAGACAGTCTGAGTTTCTTCAACAGATCAAGGCACTTTTTGGAACCAGCTTTCAAAAAAGGAGATCCCTCAACTTGTCCGAACCTCCTCCAATTTCCTGATCTTTCCTGTTGAGCAAATGGCTAAGACCTCCTTGGTCCTGCAATTGTGTTTTGTAACTGCCTTCTGTTTGTGCTTCCAAACCACCAACTGACTTAATAGATTGAGACACACATGTAGAGGGGATAATAACCTCAAAGACCTGTCACCACAGCACGGGAGAGCGGGCCTCATCCTGCAATGTTTCACCAGGGGAATTTCACAAACAAGGACAGAGATGGGGTGCCCTTATTTGTTGTATATGTATATTTGAGCTTTTATGGCCCACCTTTCTAGGATTACATCCATATAATTATTTTATTTAACAAAAAGAACCTTTTTTTGTAAACTGCTTTGAGGTTTTTTCTACAATCAAGTGGCATGTAAATTTTATGAAATAAATAAATAAAATTCGCAGACCACCTACACACACACACACACACACAGAGAGAGAGAGAGAGAGAGAGAGAGAGAGAGAGAGAGAGAGCCCTCTGAACTGTTTACATACAACAATATACTATTTTATACTTAAAGATGCTGTGTTACGGTAAGTTATTAAGTGGTCAATCAATTTTGGCATTTTCTTATACATATCAATATAAAGTAAAGCTGCTTAACATCAATGGTTGTAGAGTTCCACCATACACGTAGGTGCTGCCACACTAAAAGCACCCAAACCTTGCAAATGTGAAATGAACTTTATGTGGCACTTCTAAATGTATCAGTTCTAAATGTAGCAGGCAGCAGACCGTGAGGCTTCAGTTGCCAAACATAAATGATGAAAGGCAACACGTTGACCAATAAAGGCACTAATTCACTAAACATAACAATGGGGTGTTTGTTATAGAATCATAGAGTTGGAAGAGACCACAAGGGCCATCCAGTCCAACCCCCTGCCAAGCAGGAAACACCATCAAAGCATTCCTGACAGATGGCTGTCAAGCCTCCCCTTAAAGACCTCCAAAGAAGGAGACTCCACCACACTCCTTGGCAGCAAATTCCACTGTCGGACAGCTCTTACTGTCAGGAAGTTCTTCCTAATGTTTAGGTGGAATCTTCTTTCTTGTAGTTTGAATCCATTGCCCCGTGGCCGCTTCTCTGGAGCAGCAGAAAACAACCTTTCACCCTCCTCTATATGAAATCCTTTTATATATTTGAACATGGCTATCATATCACCCCTTAACCTTCTCTTCTCCAGGCTAAACATACCCAGCTCCCTAAGCCGTTCCTCATAAGGCATCGTTTCCAGGCCTTTGACCATTTTGGTTGCCCTCTTCTGGACACGTTCCAGCTTGTCAGTATCCTTCTTGAACTGTGGTGCCCAGAACTGGACACAGTATTCCAGGTGAGGTATGACCAGAGCGGAATACAGTGGTACTATTACCTCCCTTGATCTAGACGCTATACTCCTATTGATGCAGCCCAGAATTGCATTGGCTTTTTTTAGCTGCTGCATCACACTGTTGACTCACACTGCTGTTATGTTTAATGAATTAGTGCCTTTATTGTTTATCGGTCAACGTGTTGCCTTTCATTGTTACAGTTCAAGGGTTTGCAACACAGGGGTTAATTGGTTGTAAACATAAATGATGAGCTAGGGGGAAAAACCCACACCATGGTGTGCAAGCTTTTGAGTGACACAGTACTCTTCCACTGGCTAGGAATTAAGCAAACAAAATGGCTCCAGGGAGGCAAGGCATTTTTTCTGGTGGAGTGCATGCTTCAAAGTTGCCCATGCAAACTTCAGTTGACTAGAAATGCAGCAGAAGTTCAATTCTGTACTCATTTAAAGACAAATCTATCAAATTTGTACTTTCTAAAACTATATGCAAGATAAAATGCAGGTGTCCTTCAAAATGCACTTATCCGAAATTTCACTTATCCAAAATTTCACTTATCCAAAATTTCACTTATCCAAAATTTCACTTATCCGAAATTTTCCTGTGAAGTACTCCAACCAAAGCTTACAAAAATGTAATTCTAGGATAAAAGTGTACATGAATGAAGATGTTAGTGAAAGGAACCAACAAAAAACATTGCATCAGAGGAAATTGCTCGCAAAAAGTATGTACATTTGTAAAAACTGCATATAAAATGCATTTATTAAGAGGAACATGCACTAAAATGCTGATGAATTTATATATATAATGAATTGGTGCAAAATGTGGATAGCTGAATTTAAAATTGGGAAAATGTGAAATTGAGAGAAGAGAAATGGTCGAATCCTCAGTTGACAAAAAAGTTTGTTATCTCTGTGTGTGTGTGAGAGAGAGGGGGGGGTACAATAACTGGAAGGAGGAGATACATATAAAAAGTGCATATTGTAGTGAAGATAACATACAAATATGCATTATATTACAGGAAACGGCCTTCCAAAATGTGAATATTAGGCAAAAATGCATATCAAAGATAGGGAGAAATTCACATGAGAATGCTAACTAACCATCATGAGAACTTTTTTCGGAAAAAAAAAAAGAATTTGCAAACTGGTGTGAAAACGTCGAGAACCGAACTTAAGAATGGAGGGGGGGGGACGAGAAACAGAGAGTAACTGAAATTGATCCTCCCATCCCTGCCTCCCTGAAAGCAAATTAGAACAATTTCTCTATAAAGATTTGATGTCCTCTAACTTCCACAGAAGGTTTGTGGGAACTGATTAAAGAGGTCATCTGGAGGATTTTTCTGTAAATGAGCTTAAAGTGGTCGTTCTGAAGCAAAGAAATATAAAGGACCCCTGACAGTTAAGTCCAGTCGCAGACGACTCTGTTGTTGCAGCGCTCATCTTGCTTTACAGGCCAAGGGAGCTGGCGTTTGTCCGCAGTTTTTCTGTGTCATGTGGCCAGCATGACTAAGCTGCTTCTTGTGCAATGGAACACAGATACCAGAACAGCGCACGGAAATGCCGTTTACCTTCCCGTCACAGCGGTACCTATTTATCTACTTGCACTTTGGGGCGTGCTTTTGAACTGCTAGGTTGGCAGGAGCGGGGACTGAGCAACGGGAGCTCACTCCATCATGGGGATTTGAACCTCCTAACCTCTGATCGAAAAGCCCAAGAGGCTCAGTGGTTTAGACCACAGCACCACCCACATCCATATGTGTGTGTGCGTGCGTGTGTGCCTGTTTTACAAAAAAAATTACGTTATTCAATTCACTTTCAAAATAATAATTTCTTACATTTTGGCTTCCCATTCTTATGTCCGTGATGTTCCTGTTGTATTTCTTTATCTGCTGCCATAACTTATTTTATGCATTACAGTGGTACCTCGGGTTACGGACCCAATCCGTTCCGGGGTTCCACTCGCACCCCGAAAAGTCCGTAACCCGCGCGGCGGAATCACGCATGCGCAAAAGCGCGATATCGCACTTCTGCGCATGCGTGAAGTGCGTAGAACCCTTCTGGGTTTGAGGGGTTTGTAACCTGAAAAAACGCAACCCGAAGCGGACACAACCCGAGGTATGACTGTATAATATTATTTTATGCATTATAATTTATATTACAATCCTAGGTGCTGGGAAGAATGAGGCTGTCCAAAGACGCCTGTTGCCTATTCCTTGCTGTCCTGCTGGTTGATCTACTGCCTGAGTCCTCCTGTGGCAACAACCCCCGCTACGAGAAGTTCCTGAACCAGCACCGCGATGAACCCAGGAGCCGCTTCCACGGTCGATACTGCAACACCCTCATGGGCAGCCGTGGCCTGACCAAACCCGAGTGCAAGGAGGTGAACACTTTCATCCACGGCTCCAAGCGGCAGATCCGGGCCGTGTGCGCCGAAGGAGGGCTTCCCTTGGGGGAGCTGCGGAAGAGCAGGCAGCACTTCAGAGTCACAACTTGCACACTCCGGGGGGGCTCCACCCGCCCACCATGTGAATACAAGGAGAACATTTCGCCCAGGTACATCGTCATTGGCTGCGAAGGCGGCTGGCCGGTGCACTATGACGAAAGCCAGATTGTGACCTCTGTTTGAAGTACCGTTGCTAGACCTCAAGGCATCTCTCTTCCCTGTGTATTCATCAAATTCTGTATCCCAGTCAAAACAAAGCCAAATAGCTTTGTTCACATTAATCCATTGAAACCTCCCCTTGTCGCGACTTTCGCTTCCCTCTTTAATGCTCACCACCCCTATTCTCAAATAGATTGTAAGCTCACTGGGGCAAGGACTCGCCTTTAATGTTTGTTACTCTGCAAAGCGCTGTGTATACAGATGACATTGTATCAATGCTAATATTGTCATTGTTAATCATGGTCACTACCACGGGATCCAGATTGAATCATATGCAGATTAGGCCCACGGAAATCAATAGAGCTTCACTGAGTCATCACTGGTATTCCAAACAGTAAGGAGACTGAGCTCACTGGAATGACAGATCCTGAAGCTGAGGTTCCAATACTTTGGCCACCTCGTGAGAAGAGAAGACTCCCTGGAAAAGACCCTGATGTTGGGAAAGATGGAGGGCACAAGGAGAAGGGGATGACAGAGGACGAGATGGTTGGACAGTGTTCTCGAAGCTACTAACGCGAGTCTGACCAAACTGCGGGAGGCAGTGGAAGACAGGAGTGCCTGGCGTGCTCTGGTGCATGGGGTCATGAAGAGTCGGACATGACTAAACAACAACAACAAAGGAGACTACTCTAAATATGAATGAGACTGAATCTGATCCAACAGGTTTACACAGTGGTACCTCGGTTTTTGAATATCTCCGTTTATGAACATTTCGGTTTTCGAACGCCGTAAACCCAGAAGTAAATGCTTCGGTTTTCAAACACATCTCGGAAGTCGAGCATGCCACGCAGCTTCCTCTGAGTGCAAGATCCTGAGGCCTAGCTGTCGGCTATTGAGTTTTCGGTTTTTGAACGTTTCAGAACTCAAACGCTTCAGAAGCTGGAACGGATTGTGTTCAAAAATTGAGGTACCACTGTAATATCATTTTACAGAAATAAGTGACAATGTGCTGGAATATACCGCATTCAGCACATGTCATTGGGAAGTATCCTGGCAACACTATGAGTTACCATGACATTATTGGATCGTATCGCTTTGATGAATTTGCTGCTGCTGTTTGCTTTAATTCTATGCTTTTGTGTCTGGTGTTATAATGATTGCGATGTTTTATTTTCATCACTGTTGTGATTATTGTGAGCCACTGCTCACAATATATATATGCTGCACATATATTGACTGCACATGTAAAAAGAAAAGTAAGGACGATATAAATACACACTAAAAACCTTACAAACCTTTTTTATTCATTATCTTTAAATTAGAAGTGAATAAAACATTGCATATGAACACATTAAAGGCTCTCGAGTTTGTTTTTAATCATTTCATTTTGTGGCATATTTTTTCACACAGATCTAGTTTTTCTTAATTGATGACGTCCAGGAGAGACATCAGTCAGGCTTCCAGTTGCAAGAATCTGCTATCATCAAATCTACTTTTTCTGAGCTGTAGAACTCATGGCCTTCTTCCCGTCTTTCAGTGTTCTTAAACACTCCTGCTCCCTCTCTGATTTAGGCATACTGGTTTAGGAAATCTTAATTAAAACATTTCTCTGTAACAAGGCTTTAGGCGGATTAACGTTCTATGTCCTTTTAAATGTGTTTGTGGTAAGGGGGGTTATTGTTTTGTTTTGTTTGTTTTGTTTGTTTGTTCTCATTTTGTGTCTTTATATTGTAAACTGCGATCTTCAGATGAAGGGGATATACAAATAATAATAATAATAATAATAATAATAATAATAATAATAATAAATACTGCACAAATCCTTTTTACCTTTTCTTTTCCACCCATTCATCTTTTTTTTTTTTTTAAATAATCTTCATTGATTTTATTTACACATTTAAAAAGAAAACTTACAGTCTCAACAATACAGATAAGAAAAAATGAGTGGGGAAAAAAGAGTAATAAAAAATAGAAAAGGTACAAAAAGCAAAAGAAAATTTAGTAAAAGAAGAAAAGGAAGTATAAAATTGGTTGACATAACCAAACTTCTCACATACAGGTCTTCCTATCTTTCTTAATGTGCTTTCGATTCATCCTTATTTCCCCCCGCACAGTTTTGATCTTTATTTCTCTTCCATCTATCTTCAATATGGTTTAATATTATTTTCAATTACAAGTATCACTCACTCTAGTTCTGCTAATATGGCCTTGTTATTACGATATATTCTTATGTATTCTTTAAGTAATTTCCATTCTCCAAAGGTTTTCTGTTTCATTTCTCCTCTAACTCCTTCCGTCAGTTTCGCCAGCTGTAAATAGTCTAACATAAGCACCTGCCATTCAGTAATTGTCGGTACTGATTCATTCTACCTCTTTCCATCCATTCATCTTAGTACAGATGGGACACAACTGGCCTTCCAGATATTGCAGGACTACAATTAGTCATGGCCCTTGGGCACTGTTGCTATTGAAAGAATCCGATTCTCTCCCTCCCAACCACCCCACACTTTATGAGAACATTGGACAAGCTAGCAGCACATCACTCAGTGAAGAATATTTGAACGAATGTGCTGCAAATTCCTCAAATTCACACCAAAGGGTTCAGAATTCCTGAATTACAGGGAGAAATCGAGAAACCAAGAGGGATTTTGAAAGAAAAAATCCAGGGTTTAATAAGAGACAGGGCCCATCCCATTAAAAAACAACAACACAGGAAGTTGCCTTAGGCTGAGTCAGACCATTGGTCTATCTAGCTTAGTATTGTCTACACCAGGCATGTCCAACAGGTAGATCGTGATCTACCGGTAGATCACTGGACGTCTGTGGTAGATCACTGGAAGATCAGTGGCTCCCCAAAAAAGAAGCTAAAAAACTGGCTCCCCTAAAACAAGCTCATCATCTTTGTCCTGCACCCCTAAAATGACCTGAACCACCAAAAATAGGGCTTTTCTTCCTAAAAAAAAAGCTCAATGTCGCTTTCCTCTTCCCTAAAGAAGCTCAACAACTTTTACATGAACCCCCCAAAACAGGGCTTTCCTTCAAAAAAAAAAAAGCTCAACTTTGACCTGAACCCCCAAAAAGGGGGTAGATCACTGCCAGTTTTTAACTCTGTGAGTAGATCGCATTCTCTTGGAAGTTGGCCACCCCTGGTCTACACCAAGTGGAAGTCATTCTCAAGGGTTTCTGACAAAGGTTTCTCCCATCCATATCTGGAGGTGCCAGCGATTGAACCTGGGGTAGCACTGACGTCCAGCCTTTCCTCATATGTAGGCTGTTATGTTATGGTGTGAAGCCCTACCTCAGGGTGCAAATGGAGTAGTAGAGGCAAATTTAGAGCATCTCAAATAAACTGTTGCTGGGCTCTAATATCATCACTTCCCTTATGTCTTGCAGTTGTGATGGGAAGGGGACCCTTGCAAGATGGCAGTGGGCATGCTCCATTGTCACAGATTTCCTAGAGTGGCTACTCCCATGAGGTCAATGCCTTAAAGCAGTGGTGTTGAGAAACCTGATCCAGCCCCTACAGCCTACACCAAGCATTTTTTTTCTGATCCCCAAAGACCCTTTAGATTTGATAGCGGGTCCCAGAGATGGAAGGAAGATAAAGTCCCTACCAGAGAAGAATGGCAAGCTAGGCTGATGGACTATGCTGAAATGGCAAAGCTGACTGGAAAACTCAGGAACCAAGAGGATAAAAACTTCAAAAAAGAATGGGGAAAATTTATCACTTATCTAGGAGACTACCGCAAGCAGATGGAAACACTAGCAAGATTTTAATCTCACTTGTAATGTAACAGATACCATGGGGAAAATTTGGATTGATATAAAATATAGAATATGGAATAATATGCAGTTGTAAATGCTGATAATAGGACCCATGGAGGGAACTGGGGGAATTCGCAATATTCAGAGTAATCTCTACCTATGGATATGCATTTGGATTGTTATAATTTTATATTTGTAAAATAAAAAATAAAAATATTTTTTAAAAGATTTGATAGTTGGAACAAAAAGAAAAGAAAATTAGCTTGGCACAACACTGGAGTGAGCAGAACCCAGCACCCTGATAGGAGGTGTATGTCTCTCCCTCCCTCCCTGCCCATCAGATCAATCATTTGATGAGCAAAGAGAGGGTGATAATCCCTCTTCTCAGGTGAATTTCATGGATCAAACAGGTAGGTAGCTGTGTTGGTCTGCCATAGTCAAAACAAAATAAAAAATAAAAAAAATCCTTCCAGTAGCACCTTAGAGACCAACTAAGTTTGTTCTTGGTATGAGCTTTCGTGTGCATGCACACTTCTTCAGATACACTGAAATAGAAGCCACCAGACCCTTATATATAGTGAGAGAGTGAGGAGGGGTATTACTCAGAAGGGTGGTGGGAATAGGTGCTACTGGTCTGTAAGGTGCTACTGGATGGATCAAACACACCACCTTAAATATGCCCATGTTTCGGTTGATCCCCACCTTCCTTTCTGTTCTGAACAGAGAAGAAGGGCAAAGAGTTTCTTCCTGAGTGTCGGTGCAGCAGTGACTAATGTAGGTGCCTTTTTCCACTGATGGAGGTGGCTGACAGGGGCATACCCACATCATATTGTGGTCCTTCCTCTTTCTACGTTCTTTTAAACATGGCAGCCTTTTTTGTTGCTATGCCCCACTCCCATGACAGCCATTTTGTGACCTACACCAGAGGCACTATCTAAAAATTACAAATGTTTCCACTGGCCCCCAAAAGTTTGCTGATCTCTGGACGAGACTGAGAGGGCAAAAGAGGGCGAGTTGAAACAAGAACAGAAAGAAACTGTTTTGCTACACACCCTTTTGGGTATTAAGATTGCCAGAGGAGGCCCCCTTGGTAGCTCTGTCACCCTCAGAGGTTTGGGAGTGGCCCCAGATAAGGCCATTCTCTGTGGCAGCCCCTAAGTGGTGGAGCTCCATCCCTGAAGAAGCAAATCTAGCAACTTCATTATAGACATTTTGGTGAATGCTGAAGATACACCTCTTTGCTCTCGCATTTCACACCTGAGCTGTATATTTTCATGAGCGACTCCATTCTTTTCCAGATAGCATTCTTTGCAATTGTGCTTTTTTTATTTATTTTTTATTTTTTTTAAACAGAATTTATTGACATTTTCACAAAATAACACAAACCCAACCCCCACACCTACAAATATCAAAACAAATACAAATACACATAATGTCAGGATTCTTCTTCTTATCTGTATACCTTACTAAAAAAAAAATTTCTAGTTCCAAATCTTGACGTTTGACTTCCCCCGCCTATACACCTTCGGTTTTAAAACAGTACACTATTTCCTTAACAACTTTTCTCTATAAAGATTAACTTTACTTAAAAAAGAAAAAACACCTTTGTCTTAATCTTTGCATTATAACCTAAAACTTAACCAAATATTCTTACAGCTAAACTTATTTCTTCTATCATTTATCATGCTGCTTTTCACTTAAATTCAATATCTCCTTACTTATTTAAAATAGACTTGTAATTAACAGACTTCACACTCCGATTTCGGATACCATGGCAGACCATCTATATTATACATTAATTGGTTCAACCCACTCCCCTTCTGTCCATTATCTTCTCCTGTCTTTCACCAGAACCGGATCTCCTATTATATTCTTCTGAATGTCCACAGATCCAGGTTGCACCCACAACAAACCCTGCGTCGAGCTCCAAGATGTTCATCCTCTCCATTCTGAGTTTCTCCGTGCCTTTGTACCATACTTCTTCTTCTTGTAGAAATCTTAATTCTGTGTCCCTCGACCCCGAACTGCCACCTCGGAGTCTGGATATTAAAAATCTTTCCGTTCCAGGGCTGCTGCCACCCCCTGAAATCGGCCCCTGTTCCACTCGGATTTGCTCAGCCATCTCAAACCATCCTTCCAACACATCTTCCAACTCTTTGCAAAAGTCTGTTTCCATTGAATAAAACTTTCGAAAAGCCTCCTCTGTGGAAAACAAATTCTTTCCATTTATAATCCCACTCAAGGCTCTTAATTTTCGATCAAGCAGTTCCAATTGAAAGACAGTAAGCTTTTCCTCATCCTCCCAGTCCTTCAGTGCCAACATAAGCGCAAAGTCCAACATCTTCGGGGGGAGGTGGGTATCAAGTTACGTTTCCTGTCTTTTCCTTCCTTTGTCTCAATTTTTTCCTACGCAAGTCCAAATCGCCGCCATTTCTTCCGATGTCGGAATATAAAGACCAAAACTTCAAACGGAGATATTTTTTCCTCAGTTAACCCCCAAAAGGAGATCTCAACAGACTCAGCTTTCAAATTCAAAATGCTTTCAATTGATTGTTGTAGCAGCAGTCACTTAAAGGGTTAATTTCTTTCACCACCCGAAGGGAGAGAGGCGGGCTGCCTTTCTTCTTAATCCCAGAGCTTTCCCGGAGTACAAAGAGTCAGTCAATTACTCACAGCTTCTGGTTTCTTAGCAACTCCTTAATGACAGGTAGAACAGAGACGCTCATCACGGACTTTGCCGCCGCATGTAAACATCCCGGTTGGGGCATGTCCCCTAAAGCCCGGCTCCGTGGTCCCTTCACCCCCACTCCCCCTTTACAGGGGGCGCGGGGGAAGGGTTCGGAGCACAACGGGCACAGCCGGGGAGCCCAGGGCACGGGACGCTCTTCCCGCACCCCAACCGAAGCCCCGCTATGCGGCTGCAGGGCTCCTAACCCCCGGGATGAACTGGGTGCTTCGCAGCCGAAGCAGCCCACGACCATCCATAATGGCGCCAGCCGCCGGAAGTCGCAATTGTGCTTTTTTTTAAAGGGGTTTTAAATTGCTGTAACCCACTCTGAGGCCTGGGGGGGGGGGAAAGTAATTAGCTACAAAAGGGAACACAGCTCTTTCTATCTGAGGCAACAATAAAGGCAACACAGCTCTTTCTATCTGAGGCAACATAAAGATGTACAATAAAGTACCTCAAAGTGTTGCTTTGGAAAACAGGGCTCTCAGATGATGGGATTCCAAGTTGCAACATGCCCTACTGCTTTGAATATGAGACTGCCACTTGTCAGTAATTACTGGGAAGCATTGGGACAAGAATTGATTTTGACACAGATCACTTCCTGGTCTTTTCCCTCCGCCCTCTTTGCCCTGCCTAGTTGCCTACTGTATAAAAAGCTCGTTGTTGAGCAAAGTCGGAGGCAACTAGCTCCTTCCAACCAGAGCGTGATCCATTTCTTTGACGTGGAGCTGAACTCAGTGGCAGGTAAGTGAATCTCTACCCAGTGCTAAATCCAGGGCTTTTCCCAACCATAACTTAGTTCTGGCACCTCTCAGGTGGGCACCAGAGGTGTAGCATTGACGGGGTGAGGGGGGTGCAGTTTTTCCAGGGCACATTTTGCTCCTCATGCTCCCCTTCAACATCCCAGTCTCGCAAAGCAGTGTGGGGCTGGCAGGGCGGCAGGAAGACACAGGAGGCATACACCCTTCCAAACAGTCCAATTGGGCTGATTGGAAGGATGTTTGTATGCCCTGCTGCGTCCTCCTCCGCTGCTGCTGGGCACCATTGCCATTATAAGAGAACAAGGGAGAGAAATCCATCAATATGTGCGTGCAGCTGATGGGCATGGCGTGAAGTTTGAAGGAGGCGAGGAATGGCTCAGGGTAAAGGCCAGATTGTAAGGTGATATAGGGTGAAAGATGAACTCCATGGGGCCAAATGAGATGTGAGAGATCTGTGATCAGGACCTTCCATGCATGTTGCAGGTAGCAGCATTCACTGCACCACATTGGCTCTGTAATTAGCAAATAATAATAATAATAATAATAATAATAATAATAATAATAATAATAATTTATTTATACCCCGCCCATCTGGCTGGGTTTCCTCAGCCACTCTAGGCGGCTCCCAACAGGATATTATTATTATTATTATTATTATTATTATTATTATTATTAATAGCAATAAAACATCAAACATTTAAAAAATCCCTAAACAGGGCTGCCTTCAGATGTCTTCTAAAAGTCTGATAGTTGTTTATTTCCTTGACATCTGATGGGAGGCCGTTCCACATGGCGGGTGCCACCACAGAGAAGGCCCTCTGACTAGTTCCCTGTAGCTTCATTCCTCGCAGTGAGGGAACTCCAGAACACCCTCGGAGCTGGACCTCAGTGTCTGGGCTGAATGCTGGGGGTGGAGGCACTCCTTTGGGTATACTTGGCCAAGGTCATTTAGGGCTTTAAAGGTCAGCACCAACACTTTGAATTGTGCTCGGAATCAAGTAAATGGGTTTATAAAAATTAGGCATTTTGGGGCATCCGGACTGCGATCATGGTGGCAGAGGCAGGGGGCTCTTTATCTCCCCTTCCTCCAATCTGGTCCTGGTCCAAATCTCTCTCACACACATAACACACCTGATATTTGAGTCAAAGGGGGCAGGTCCTCCCATTCCTGCCAATCATATTTAACTTTGTTTTCATAGAAGCTTCCCACAAACACTCCAAATTCTACCACTACATTATCTGTAAGGTGTATAAAGGCTCTTGCCCCCCCCCCCCAAGAAACAGGCATCTCTTTAATGTTTCCCCTTTTCTTCCTCTTCTTTTTCCTCCCAGAAGATTCTTAGACGCCACCATGCTGGTCTCTGGCTGCCTGCTGGTTCGCCTGGCCATCCTTCTCAGCGTCCTCCTGGTGCAGTCCTGCCAAGGGCAGTCTTGGGAAGCTTTTCAAAACAAGCACATTGATTATCCCCAAACCCCAGCCTCCAACCCCAATGCCTACTGCAACCTCATGATGGTGAAGAGGAATCTGAATCCTAGTAGATGCAAACCGAGGAATACTTTTATCAACCATTCCAAGGAGTCTGTCCTAGAGGTCTGCGGCAAAGGTGGGAAGCATTGGCAAGATAAATTCTATGACAGCAACGAGAACTTCCCCATGATTGACTGCAGCTACACTGATGGCAAACCTCCAAAGGACTGCAAATACAAAGGCACAGGTTCCTCCAGACGCATTCGTGTCACCTGTGAAAACAAGAAGCCTGTTCACCTGGAGAAGGTGCTGTGATAGGCAGAAAACCACGCAAGCCAAGCTCTGCCCATTGAAGCCAGAATGCTTCTTGGGCCATTTCTCCCTGCAATGCATCCACATCATTGGCTTTCCCCGGTTTAACAGTCATTTGCCCTTTCCAGGGGACCCTGGGAGCTGTGGCTCTAAGGGCAATGGTGCCCGGCTTCTAACTAAGCATTCTGTTGCTTTCTCTCAATGGCTATTCTCTCAATAAAGCTCATGTTTGTCATTTGAGCCACTTCAGCAAATTCTACCAATTTGTTCAGCCAGAAAGATTTCTTTTACTTTTGTTGGTACTTCTCTGCCCACAGTCCCAAGTAAGAACACCTCAGGTTTTTTCAGAAATATTGTTCTTGTAATTTTTTTTTTTAGTTCATCATATATAATATTCCAAAACTCTTTAATTTGGGGGCAGATCCACCACATATGAATCAGGTTTCCTTCAGATACACCACACCGCCAACATTTATTTGAGATATTTTGATAAATCTTAGATAACTTTGACGGCATCAAGTACCATCTAAACTGCATCTTCGTGAGGTTTTCCTTGATGGTATAACAAGGCAGTTTGAACCTCTGTGGCGGGGTCCAAGCTCCTGCGCACCTAGCAGTTCAAAAGCATGCCAAAGGTGCAAGTAGATAAATAGGTACCACTCCGGCGGGAAGGTAAACGGCATTTCCGTGCGCTGCTATGGTTTGCCAGAAGCGGCTTAGTCCTGCTGGCCACATGACCTGCAAGCTGTTTGCGGACAAACGCTGGCTCCCTTGGCCTATAGAGCGAGATGAGCACGCAACCCCAGAGTCATCCATGACTGGACCTAAGGGTCAGGGGTACCTTTACCTCTATAATAAGCTGTAAATTTCATATTTACTTTCCAAAGATTCTCCCAGTCAGTCTTCTGGATAGGATGACCAAAATCCTGGGCCCATTTAATTATTACTGTCTTTACCTCCTCCTCCTCGACTTCTGAGTTGGTACATTCTAGAGAGGAGCTTAGTTTTAATATCTAGTAAAAACAAAGAACCTCTGTGATGCAATCTTCAAGCAGAAACCAAAAACAAGCACCATGACGGCCAATACAAGTAGTATATATTTTTCTATCATGTATAATAACAGTAAGACAATGGACAGTTATCCGGTATTAACACTGCTTCATGTATGTCTTCTTCAGCAATTAACTGCAAAATAAATGGGCAAATAAATAAATAAACAAAAAACCTGCATGGAAATGTATCACAGTCATCCATGAAATCAATATATCTGCTATAAATAATACAATGCAACATAACAATAATGATGTAACATAATAGCGTACCTCAATATACATTGGAAGCAATTTTCTACGGAGCAGTGTTCATAAGAATATGTAACCACTGCTGGTAATTCTCAGGATTTCGGGAGCTAATAAACCTACTTTTCTCATCAGGTGCACTCCATTACAATCATTTTTGAGCACAGTTAAAGCAACACCACTTTAACTGTGCTCATACATGATTGTCTATTATTTGGCCGTCGTGGTGCTTATTTTTGGTTTCTAGTTTTAATATCTAACAGATTACTTTCCAGTTTTGAGGGTTCCATAGCAAAACCTTTTTTTTTATCTTGTCTAAAAGTCTCATTAAGTTGATGGTATTGAAGCCATCCTGCAAGATGTTCCTTAATATCATCATAGTTCTTCAACTTTAGTTGATTCCCTTCCTCTTTCAACGACGATTTATAAGTTAGCCAACCTCCTCTCATTTTTTTTTCTCTTGATGCCTTAGCTTCCAAAGATGATACCCACCAAGGTGTCTTTGGCTCAATTAGATCTTTATATTTACTCCAAACTATAAATAAAGCCTTTTTTACAATGTGGTTAAGGTTGTTGTTGTTGTTGTTGTTGTTGTTGTTGTTGTTGTTGTTGTTCAGTCGTTCAGTCGTGTCCGACTCTTCGTGACCCCATGGACCAGAGCATGCCAGGCACGCCTATCCTTCACTGCCTCCCGCAGTTTGGCCAAACTCATGTTAGTAGATTCGAGAACACTGTCCAACCATCTCATCCTCTGTCGTCCCCTTCTCCTTGTGCCCTCCATCTTTCCCAACATCAGGGTCTTTTCCAGGGAGTCTTCTCTTCTCATGAGGTGGCCAAAGTACTGGAGCCTCAACTTCAGGATCTGTCCTTCTAGTGAGCACTCAGGGCCGATTTCCTTGAGAATGGATAGGTTTGATCTTGGTTAAGGTAGCCTTTGTGTATCTTAGCCTTATCATAATTGAGGTAGGCATGCCAATTGATTCAGTTGCCGTGCCCCTCCATGTCTAACAAGCTCGTATTCTGAAGTAGGCACCACTCCCTAATCCATGAGAAACAGGCTGCTGCATAATAAAGTTTTAAGTCTGGTAGACCAAATCTCCCCCCTCTCTTTAATGTCAAATGAATAATCTCTCTTTAATGTCAACACCTGAATAATCATGGCAATATGAAGAACAATGTCAGTTCTGTTTCTGGTAGCAGATTTGAGTGCAGTTTTTTCTTGTGAATATCTTTTGTAACTTACTTTGAAAGTGGCTTGGGACTTTGAAGTGGGGTGTAAGTGTTCCAAAGGAGTAACTAATTCTAATGCACTACCTTTGAAGTGGGACGAGAGTTTTGTGGTGGTTTTATTCACAGTGATCCCATTCAGACACACAAGACATCACATAGAATGAAAGAACTGCAGAGTTGGGAAGGACCCCGATGGTCACCTAGTCCAACCCCCTGCAATGCAGGAACCACAACTAAAGCATCCATAGTGTTCAAATCATCCATGTGTGTGAACCAGCCTTTACAAGTCTTAGTTAAACTTTGACCAGTATTATTCAGGCTGGCCCTAAAAATGTTTTTATTTGTGAGTGCTGTCATTGAGGGAGTGTAACTGGGTTTTTGTTTTGTTTTGTTTTTAGCAGAAGGGTTTGCTGGCTGATTTCAATTAGAAAGCATTTTAGGAAAGTATTTATTGCTGCTGGTACTATTAATAGCAATGAGCTCAAAGGTACCATCATGTTTCACACACCTATACTAAGGCATATTTTAATATTTGAACAGCACACCAATGCAAAGGTGGCCAGCAATGATGCTTTCCCCCACCCTCCGCCCAGGAAGTTGCCTTGGTCCAGTATACCTGAAGGAACATCTCCACCCCCATTGTTCAGCTCCGGGGTCCAGCTCCGAGGGCCTTCTGGCAGTTCCCTCAATGTGAGAAGTGAAGCTACAGGAAACAAGGCAGGGGGCCTTCTTGGTAGTGGCGCCAAACCTGTGGAACTCCCTCCCATCAGATATCAAGGAAAGAAACAACTGACTTTTAGAAGACATCTGAAGGCTGCCCTGTCTAAGGCCATAACTCAGTTCCGGCACCTCTCAGGTGGGCACCAGAGGTGTAGCATGGACGGGGTGATGGGGGAGGGGTTGTTACTCTGGTTGCAGTTTTTTCCAGGGCACATTTTGCTCCTCATGCCCCCCTTCAACATCCCAGTCTCGCAAAGCAATATGGGGCTGGCAGGACGGCAGGAAGACGCAGGAGGCATACACCCTTCCAATCAGTCCGATTGGGCTGATTGGAAGGATGTTTGTCTGCCCTGCTGCGTCCTCCTCCGCTGCTGCTGGGCACCATTGCCATTATAAGAGAACAAGGGAGGGACACCCATCAATATGTGCGTGCAGCTGATGGGCATGGCGTGAAGTTTGAAGGAGGTGAGGAATGGCTCAGGGTAAAGGCCAGATTGTAAGGTGATATAGGGTGAGAGGTGAACTCCATGGGGCCAAATGAGATGTGGGAGATATGTGATCAGGACCTCCCATGCATGTTGTTCACTTGAAGGTAGCAGCAATCACTGCACCACATTGGCTCTGTAATTACTAAATAATAATAATAATAATAATAATAATAATAATAATAATAATAATAATATATGTATACCATGCCCGTCTGGCTGGGCAGTTCCCAACAGGATATTATTATTATTAATAATAATAAAAGCAATAAAACATCAAACATAAAAAATCCCTAAACAGGGCTGCCTTTAGATGTCTTGAAAAGTCAGATAGTTGTTTATTTCCTTGAAGGTGACCCGGAAACTGCAGCTAATCCAGAATGTGGCAGCCAGATTGGGATACTGCTCTTGAAAGACCTACATTGGCTCCCAGTATGTTTCCGGGCACAATTCAAAGTGTTGGTGCTGACCTTTAATGCCCTAAACAGCCTCGGCCCAGTATACTTGAAGGATCGTCTCCATCCCCATCGTTCAGCCCAGACACTGAGGTCCAGCTCCAAGGGCCTTCTGGCAGTTCCCTCACTGTGAGAAGCGAAGTTCCAGAGAAACAAGCAGAGGGCCTTCTCGGTAGTGGCGCCCGCCCTGTGGAACGCCCTCCCACCAGATTTCAAGGAAATAAACAATAATCCGTCCTTTAGAAGACATCTGAAGGCAGCCCTGTTTAGGGAAGTTTTTAATGTTTGTAGTTTTATTCTGTTTTTAATGTGCTGTTGAAAGCCACCTAGAGTGGCTGGGGAAACCCGGCCAGATGGGCGGGATAGAAGTAATAAACTAAACTATAAACTATATGTGTTGTAAATCATTTTGTCACAAGTGTGAAACACGCATTGCAACCATTTTTAAACCATTGATTCTTCATTTTATTTGATTTGTATAACAACAGTGGGACAGGATATCGATTTCTAGCTGTAGACTAGTGAGATTAGTATGTCTATAGAGGAGAACATAATATGTCTAGTAATCATTAATCTCACTTCGTGTTTAGTTTATGCATCTCTATATACTACTCAGCTAACTCCCTCTTAACTCATGAGAACGTTATATTGTCTAAATTTTAGCCAGTGATAATCAATCAAATTTTATAACAGAGAGGGTGCCTTTTGGCCTAACACTTTTCTTTTCACTTATTAGAAGGTGGCAAAGGAATATGTGTAGGTAGAGTAGAATTATCCGTAAATTTCATATCACGGCAGAACAAGACTGCTTCCTTGCCCAAGCCCAGCTGATACTGCCATATGTAAATCTTCCCATTGGGCTGCACGGTTACACTAATAGCTTCTTCAATCTCAGTGGCTTCGTTCCAGTCTTCCTGCTCTGTGTTGACACTGTTCCCACCATACTGAGCAGTGAGAGAGAACTGGAACTTCGCAATAGCCTCAGTGAGAGCGCCTGACTGATATGAGGCAGACATGGATATGTTCCAGTTATGCTCCACACTGGTCATCTTCTGCTTGTTGTATCCCACTTTCTTAGTGATCTTCTTATTCCATACAATGGGAGTGCTGGAGTCATTGCAGATGGTCTTGATAGCTTCCCATCTACCATAAGCCGAGCCATGGGTAACAGCCATTCCTCCAGGGAGCATGTTCACTACATCACTATGGAAGGAAAATGTTTCAGCATCCAGATTTCGGTTGAAGTTGGTGCATTTATAGTACTGAATGCCCCATTCATCAACGGGTTTTACAAAGTAATAGTAATTATTGATGCCCCAGTAATAGAGACCATCCTTGCAAGCTGGGTGAAGTGAGTATTCAACTGCATCTTCATCTTTATTCATATTACTGACCCGACGGTAAACACCTCTTTCCTGGAAAATGATATAGAAGTATCCAAAGGCTGAGAGGTAATGGTCCCCTCCACGGCAGTTGGGATGGAGGCTGTATACTATAGCACCCGAGTCTTCTTTCATGTTGCTGACACGGCGATAGTTGTCTCCTTTGATTATGTAGAATAGGTCATCGTCATAGGCTAAGTAATGATCTCCTCCCTGGCAAGATCTGTGCAGGCTAAACACTTCAAGGTCATAGCCGTGATTGAAATTGGTGGACTTCATGTAGCAGCCCAGATCTGAACGGACAATGAAGTAATAATTAACTCCCCCACAGAAATCAACCCCTGGGGCTTTGTTCTTAGGGACTATCTCTGGCATGGTGCTTGATTCTGGGGAAAAGAAAGTGATGTATCCAATTAGATCAGAAGATTTCACAAATTGATTATTTATTTACTCTTTGTAATTACTTTATTATTTATGATAATGAAAGAATTAACTGAATTTGCTGACCTCTTGGAAAACAGTCTCAATGCACACACAACATACCTGCAAGTGCCAAATATAATTCCAAAGGTAAATGATTACTAATTAATTGTGAGGTGCTTTGAAAGACAGACCAAACATCTTCTGCTTCTCAAGACATATTTCTCTATCTATTCCTATCTCCATTTGATAGGAGACCCCCCCCTCCCCTTCCAAGGAATATAATACAGCTTTTGACAGGCTGATCAGTTTTAAAAGCAGTTTGCCCTGTGACTTTAGGGAATGGCTGTTTGAGAAACGAAAGAGCTAGATTTTGCTGAAAATCAATGCTAGTTTGAAGGCTCAGTGTGGCTGGAAGGGGCAGATAAACTTACTTGCCTACCATGATTCTAGATTCAGGTAGGTAGCCGTGTTGGTCTGACACAGTTGAAATAAATTAAAAAATTAAAAAATTGTCCAGTAGCACCTTAGAGACCAACTAAGTTTGCTCCGGGTATAAGCTTTTGTGTGCACGCACACTGAAGATTTCATGTGCATGGTATCCGAAGAAGTGTGCATGCACACAAAAGCTTATACTCAGAACAAACTTAGTTGGTCCCTAAGGTTCTACTGGGCAATTTTTAAATTTATTTTTACTTGCCTACCCTCAACCTCAGTAGTTAATGCTATACAGCAATTGTACTATAGTGCTAGACTGTTGAGGTTCAGAGTAAGGAGAGGAGGAGAGTACACATCTATGGGCGTTGGGGGAGGGGGGAGAGAGAAGAGATTTCCCAGTTCTTTATTCCCCCTCGGATTTTCTTGTGGCATCTGATTTGTTCCTTCTAACACCAAAGTTGTTCATGGTCTTCCAGGGGGTTCAGACTGTTAAGACCAGATGAGCATACCTGCTTGGGATTCCCATGCTGTAAGATCTGTACTCCCTCCATGTGGACTCAAGGTTTAAATATGGGTATAACTCATATTTCTTAAAGTTACAACATTATTTACCATGTCTTCAATTTTCCAAGGGAGACCAGCCCCTGGGTGAATACCGGGAACCCCCTGGTATCCCCTTCCTACAGCTTGGCAGAGAGAGAGAGTGTGTGTGTGCTTGAGTATGCATGAATCTCATTTTTAAATTCAAACTCTGTTGCGGGAATACATGGTCTGTTTTAGTAGACTGGTTGTTGGATTATTAAAAGGAACTTCATTTAACTTGTAATGTTATTGCTGAAATAAAAACCTTAGAGTGAGGTTTGTTCTTGGGTCTCTTTCTCACTCTGCACAATCCCCTCCCCCAAATGAGGGCTGGTGGTCTGATCAGCCACTAAACTCCACCATTTGCGGTGTGTGTGTGTGTTAATTCAAGAATATAAAAAGAGGTGCATAATAGAAGTTTATAAGGTTATGCATGGCACTAAAGAAGTGGCTATTTCTCTCTCCCTCTTCTTCTGCCATAACTCTGTAGAGTTCAAGAGGTTCTATTAAAATAGCCTGATAGTAGAGTTAGCGGACAGGGGAGAAGAACATACTTTTTCACACAATGCAAAACTCCCTTATGAAAGTCATGATCACAAAGCACTGAGATAGCCAGTGTCTCCTGGTGACTTCATGCAGCCCTACTCACTGCTATTCAAGAAGTTAGCAACACTGAGTTTGCATAGGATTGCATTCCGAAAGTGATCTGGAGGTCGGTATGGATGTTCGTAATATAGGATAAACTTTATAAACTATTTACAGAATGAATGTTCAAGGAAGCCCTAGCTGCTCTGTTGCTGAATCCTTCCCCTATGCAGAGGCCCCTTCCAGTCTCAACCCACTGAAATGGAGAGCGTTCTCACAGATACCTCTGGCCCCCTTCCAAACCCGAGATGTTGCATATGAGTTCAGAATCTGTTGAAATGAGAATTCTGCCTCTGGATAACAATGATCTCTCACATTTACAGGAGAGTGAGCTGACAAAGGTCCATATAGTTAAAGCTATGGTTTTCCCAGTAGTAATGTATGGAAGTGAGAGCTGGACCATAAAGGCTGATCGCCGCAGAATTGATGCTTTTGAATTATGGTGCTGGAGGAGACTCTTGAGAGTCCCATGGACTGCAAGAAGAACAAACCTATCCATTCTGAAGGAAATCAGCCCTGAGTGCCCACTAGAAGGACAGATCCTGAAGCTGAGGCTCCAGTACTTTGGCCACCTCATGAGAAGAGAAGACTCCGTGGAAAAGACCCTGAAGTTGGGAAAGATGGAGGACACAAGGAGAAAGGGATGACAGAGGATGAGATGGTTGGACAGTGGTCTCGAAGCTGCCAACATGAGTCTGACCAAACTGCGGGAGGCAATGGAAGACAGAAGTGCCTGGCATGCTCTGGTCAATGGGGTCATGAAGAGTCGGACATGACTGAACGACTAAACGACAACAGAGTAAAATAAAGGAATTGTGGTTGCTGGAGGGACCAGAGATGCCCATCCCTAAAGCCTTTGGGAAGGCCCCACGTCACTTCTATATCACACAGAGAATATCATTGGCACTCAATAATTGTAAAGTTAGACTATAGGTCCACAAAGAAGCACCCCTCCTTTATGCCCCAAATTCTAAAGTAGTCTCTCTCCACTCCTGCCCAGTAGCCCTCCAAGACTTACCGATTTCCGCACAGATAGTTTTGTAATAGGTGGCAGCTGCTTCTCTTGGTGGAGAATGAGGAAAATGTGTGAACAGTTGCTGTTTAAATAGGATAGAAGAGGCTACGGGTTAATGAGAAACTACACACTGCTCCAACTACATTGGAACCAAAAACCACATTTTATTGATTTTTTTCAGACAATGAACTGAGGTCACCACCAAGGGCCTTGACAAAAGGCGTTTATCACGATCAACCTTTGGGCTTCTGATGTTTCCTTCTCTCTGTTCTGGCCACAGCACTTCACTCCATGCTCCTCCAAGCCAACTTCCTGAAGGAGCCTTACTCTCACATTTCTTAGCCAGGCCAACAGCATGCTTAAAACATGTGGCCCTCCAGATTTAGTTGTATTCTAACTCCCTCAGCCAACATGGCCAATGGTTAGGGATGGGGGATGAGGGAAGAAGGAGAAGAATTGTTTTTATTTATTTATTTATTTATTTATACCCCTCCCATCTGGCTGGTTTCCCCCCAGCCACTCTGGGTGGCCTCCAACAGAATATTAAAAGCACAAACAAATCAAACATTAAAAATTCCCCCGAACAGGGCTGCCTTCAAATGTCTTCTAAAAGTCAGATAGTTATTTATTTCCTTGACATCTGATGGGAGGGCATTCCACAGGGCAGGTGCCACTACGGAGAAGGCCCTCTGCCTGGTTTCCTGTAACCTTACTTCTCACAGGGAGGGAACTGCCAGAAGGCCCTCGGAGCTGGACCTCAGTGTCCGGGCTGAACGATGGGGGTGGAGTTCCCCCTCAGGTATACTGGACCAAGGCAACTTCATGGGCGGGGTGGGGAGAAGCATCATTGCTGGCCACCTTTGCATTGATGTGCTGTTCAAATATTAAAATATGTCTTAGTATATTTGGTGTGTGAAACATGATAGTACCTTTGAGCTCATTGCTATTAATAGCACCAGCAGCAATAAATGCTTTCTAATTCAAATCAGTCAGCAAACCCTTCTGCTATTTTTTTAAAAATACCAGTAACATTCCCTCAATGACTGCACTCACAAATAAAAACATTTTTAGGGCCAGCCTGAATAATACTGGTCAAAGTTTAACTAAGACTTGTAAAGGCTGGTTCACACGCATGGATGATTTGAACACTATGGATGCTTTAGTTGTGGTTCCTACATTGCAGAGGGTTGGACTAGATGACCATCGGGGTCCTTCCCAACTCTACAATTCTTTCATTCTATGTGATGTCTTGTGTCTGGAATGGGATCACTGTGAATAAAACCACCACAGAACTCTCGTCCCACTTCAAAGGTAGTGCTTTAGAATTAGTTACTCCTTTAGAACACATACACCCCACTTCAAAGTCCCAAACCACTCTCAAAATGAGTTACAAAAAACTACACTCAAATCTGGTAGCAGAAACAGAACTGACATCGTTTCTTCATATTGCCATGATTATTCTGATGTTCATCTTTCGTCTCCGTCATTCCTTTAGCGCATAGTCCCTGTAATGATGGGTGCTAGTCTGGACTTTTTATATGGTTTATATTTGTGGAGCATGGCATGACACAACTTTAGCATAAAACATACCCCTCAAATTGGTTCATGGAGGAGATTGCAAGCCTTGTTGCTTTAATCCCAACAGGAACACAATATAGTCTCCTGAGGAAACACCCCCCCACACACACACACACTGCCCAGGCTGCATTTTACAAATTGAAGAAAGGAAATCTAGTCAAGGGCCACATCTATTACTTCAGTCATTTTGTATATTCCGGTTCTTGTGAAAAATGTTTTGCTATGAAGAAATTCATTAAAGATTGGCCTGATTTTCTCTGAACAGAACAAGCTCTTCTGATTTCCTGCTTTTACTCGTAAATAGCTTGTAAACAATGGGTAGGCAAACTAAGGCCCAGGGGCCGGATCCGGCCCAATCGCCTTCTAAATCCAGCCCTCAGACGGTCTGGGAATCAGCTTGTTTTTACATGAGTAGAATGTGTCCTCCCTCAACCACATCAAACATTTATGCAAATACTGTACAGGGAAGAGCATAGAAGTGTTTGTACTGTGTTTGAGTTGAAGGCTGGGTTTCTTTGGAAATGCAGCAGAGATTTCTTTGGAAGAAGACGTTTCAATAAAGCCAGCCAATCATAGGAAATAAAACAGGAGAGCACTTTTGTGTGTGTTTTTAAAGGCCCGGAACCATTGGCTCAGAAAGCACAATCTGATGGCACCTACATTTGCTGTGGCTGCCCCTATTTTCAGACATATCTCCCTAGTAAAACCCTGTTCCCATTGTTACTGTTTGTCTTTGGGGCCACTTTCCTGATAGCTGGAGGTGCTAGGGTTGTTTCCAGCATTTAACTCCTTCTTTAGCCTCTTTAGAAAATTCACCTTCTGTATATCCACTCAGAAGAAAGATCCATGAAGTTCAATGTGGTGTAGTGGTTAAGAGCAGTAGACTCGTAATCTGGTGAACCGGGTTCACGTCTCCCCGCTCCTCCACATGCAGCTGCTGGGTGACCTTGGGCTAGTCACACTTCTGTGAAGTCTCTCAGCCCCACTCACCTCACAGAGTGTTTGTTGTGGGGGAGGAAGGGAAAGCAGAATGTGAGCCGCTTTGAGACTCCTTCTGGTAGTGATAAAGCAGGATATCAAATCCCAAACACTCTACCCCTTGTCTACAATAGAAGGCTATTTTTTCAGTGGCTAATGGATGCTTCTTGACTACTCCTTTTTCCTAGGGAAGGTTGGGCTGTCTGTGGCCCTCCAGATTTTGTTTTTGGACTCCAGTTCCCATCAGCCCCACCCAGCACGGCCAAGGATTTTCCCAGCAACACTTGGAGGGCCATGGGTTCCTCATCACCGCTCAAATGCACATGCATGTGAAGTATTCTTCATGCACACAAAGGCACCGCCATATTTTACACACTGCAGCTTCCAGGACACATTTAAAACCACCTAGAACATAATAAAATAAAAAATTCCTTCCAGTAGCACCTTAGAGACCAACTAAGTTTGTTCTTGGTATGAGCTTTCATGTGCATGCACACTTCTTCAGATACACTGAAACAGAAGGCACCAGACCCTTAAATATAGTGAGGGAGTGGGGAGGGGTATTACTCAGAAGGGTGGTGGGAATGGGTGATTGGCTGAAAGGTGTGGAACACCTGTTGACTACTGTTAACGACTGCAATTGGTCTTGCAGGAAAAGGCAAGGGGTGAGATGGCTAAAGATAGCTTTGTCATGTATAATGAGATAAGAATCCATTGTCTTTGTTCAGACCAGGTTTCTCCATGGTTTTTAAGTTTGGTAATTAGTTGCAATTCAGCCACTTCTCTTTCGAGTCTATTTCTGAAATTCCTTTGTATTAAGACAGCTACTTTGAGATCTTTTATAGAATGTCCTGGGAGATTGAAGTGTTCTCCTACTGGTTTCTCTGTCTTGTGATTCCTGATATCAGATTTATGTCCATTTATCCTTTGGCGTAGTGTTTGGCCTGTTTGTCCAGTATACCGGTAGAGAGCTGAAGGGCACTGTTGGCATTTGATGGCATACACAATGTGAGAAGATGAGCAATTAAATAGTCCTGAGATGGCATGTTTGATGTTGTTGGGGCAACTGCAGTCCTTAACAGTAGTCAACAGGTTTTCCGCACTTATCAGCTGATCACCCATTCCCACCACCCTTCTGAGTCAAGTGCTGTGGCCAGAGCAGAGAGAAGGAAACAGCAGAAGCCCAAAGGTTGATCGTGATAAAGGGCTTTTGTCAAAACCACATCAAACATTTATGCAAATACAAGGAGGAACATAGAAGTGTCTGTACTGTGTTTGAGTTGAAGGCTGGGTTTCTTTGGAAATGGAGCAGAGATTTCTGTGGAAGAAGACGTTTGAATAAAGCTGGCCAATCATTGGAAATAAGAAAGGAGAGCACTTTTGTGTTTGTTTTTAAAGGCCCGGAACCATTGGCTTGGAAAGCACAATCCAATGGCACCTACATTTGCTGTGGCTGCCCCTATTTTCAAGCCAATGGTTTCAGACATATCTCCCAAGTAAAACCCTGTTCCCATTGTTACTGTTTGTCTTTGGGGCCACTTTCCTGATAGCTGGAGGTGCTAGGGTTGCTTCCAGCATTTAACTTCTTATTAAGCCTCTTTAGAACATTCACCTTCTGCACATCCACTCAGAAGAAAGATCCATGAATTTCAGTGGTACATACCCCTTGTCTACAATAGCAGGCTAATTTTTCAGTGGCTAATGGATGCTTCTTGACTACTCCTGTTTCCTAGGGAAGGTTGGACAGTCTGCGGAGTCCTGTTTTTGGACTCCAGTTCCCATCAGCCCCACCCAGCATGGTCAATGATGATGGGATTTCTAGTCCAGCAACACTTGGAGGGCCATGGGTTCCTCATCGCTGCTCAAATGCACATGAATGTGAAGTATTCTTCATGCGCGCAAAGGCGCCACCATATTTTACACACTGCAGCTTCCAGGACACATTTAAAGCCACCTAGAACATAGTACAATTTCAATTTTTCTACTATATCTTTGGCCAAAAAACCACAATTTGTAGCATAAAAAGTAGAAGGCAGCCTTCAGCAAGGCATAACCCCATTTCCACCTGAGAAATTCAATTCCTTGGTTATTTGCTCACCTCTTGCAATTAAGGCTCTTAACTTGGAGGCATTAGAGCAGGCATAGGTAAACTTGGCCCTCCAGGAGGACTTCCGGCGGCGGACGCCATTATGGGTGGTCGTGGGTTGCTTCGGCTGCGAAGCACCCAGTTCATCCCGGGGGTCAGGAGCCCTGCAGCCGCATAGCGGGGCTCCGGTTGGGGTGCGGGAAGAGCGTCCCGCACCCTGGGCTCCCCGGCTGTGCCCGTTGTGGCTCCGAACCCTTCCCCCGCACCCCCTGTAAAGGGGGAGTGGGGGTGAAGGGACGACGGAGCCGGGCTATAGGGGACATGCCCCAACCGGGATGGAAATGCGGCGGCAAAGCCTGTGATGAGCGTCTAAGTTCTACCTGTCATTAAGGAGCTGATAAGAACCCAGAGGCTGTGAGTAATTGATTGACTCTTTGTATTCCTGGAACGCTCTGGGGGAAAGAAGAAAGGCAGCCCGCCTCCCTCCCTTCGAGTGGGGAAAGAGATTAACCCTTTAAGTGACTGCTGCTACAACAATCAATAGAAAGTACTTGGAATTTGAAAACTGAGTCTGTTGAGATCTCCCTTCGGGGGTTAACTGGGGAAAAAATATCTCCGTTTGAAGTTTTGGTCTTTATACTCCGGCTTCGGAGAAATGGCGGCGACTTGGTTTGTCGTGGGAAAAAATTGAAACAAAGGAAGGAAGAGACAGGAACTGAAATCTGATACTCACCCTCTCTCTTAAAATGCTGGACTTCGTGATTGCGCTGGCATCGAACTCTGATTTAAGGGATGAGGAAATGCTCACTATCTTGCAGATGGAATTGCTTAATCGAAAACTACAGGTCTTGAGTGGAATTATTCATAAAAAGGATGTACTTTCCACAGAGGAGGCCTTTCAAAAGTTTTACACAATGGAATCAAGCCTGGGCAAAGAGCTGGGAGGGGCGCTTGGAGAATGGTCTGAAATGGCTGGGCGAACCCGACAGGAAAAGGAACTTGAAACGGGAAAATTTACAATATCCAGACCCCGAGGTGGCAGCTCGGGGGCAAGGGACATGGAATTAAGATTTTTACAAGAAGAAGGAGGAAAAAAATCGGAGGAGCCCAGATTGGAGATGAGGAACGCCCTGAGGCTCGATGCTGGGTTTGTTGTGGACGTTGCCTGGATCTGTGGATACTCAGAGGAAGACAAAGGGAGATTTGGCTGTGGAGAAAGACAGGAAAAGACAATGGATAGAGGGGGAGTGGGTTGAAGTACTAAATGTATAATTTAAATGGTCTGCCATGGTATCCGAAATCGGAGTGTGAAGTCTGTTAATTACAAGTTTATTTTAATTAAGCAAGGAGATATTGAATTTTAAGTTAAAAGCAGCATGATAAAGGACAGAAGAAATAAGTTTAGCTATAAGAATATTTGGTGATGATTTAGGTTATAATGCAAAGATCGAGATAAGTATGTTTTCTTTTTTTTAAGTAAAGTTAAATCTTTTTATAGAAAAAAGTTGTTAAGGAAATAGTATATGGAATTAAAACCGAAGGTGAAAAGGCGGGGGAAGTCAAATGTCAAGATTCAGAACTAGAATTTTTTTTGTGTGTAAGGCATATAAGCAAGAAGAAAAATCCTGACTTTATGTGTATTTGTATTTGTTTTTGTATTTGTAGGTGTGGGGTTGGGTTTGTGTTATATTATGAAAATGCTAATAAAATTTTGTTAAAAAAAAAAAACTTGGCCCTCCAGATGTTTTGGGACTACAACTCCCACCATCCCTGACCACTGGTCCTGTTAGCTAGGGATGATGGGAGTTGTAGTCCCAAAACATCTGGAGGGCCGAGTTTGCCTATGCCTGCATTAGAGTTTCAGTGTGATGTGTTGGATACAGCATCAGACTTAGATGGGGAAATGCCAACTCAAATATTCTATGCCCTAAAATACAAATAAACAAGCCTCGCCACCACCACTGCTTCCATAATACTGGAAGCCCGGATCACCCAATGAAGCTGGTTGGTAGGCAATTCAGGGCAGGCAAAAGCAAGCACTCCCTCACAGAGCACACACTAAAACTCTGGAATTTGCATCCACTAACTTGGACATCTTTAAAAGGAGATGGGGCAAATTCAGGGAGGATAAGGCTGGTTAATCGCTATGGTTAACAGGATGCAGGACTCCACTGGCCTTTCAACCAATCCAGCAATGGTCTTTTGTGCTTCTTGGGATACTAACAATGGTTGATTCCAGTTCCACATTTCAGAGTTAAAGTTAATTATGGAAAGTCAGCTGTTATCTACCTTACAAACTTCTGGTATCTGTAGTGGGTGGTTGGGGAATGTTTGAGATGAAGTGGCTACTCAAGGAGTCTCTTGAGCTAGGAAAGGAGGTTCAAAAGTAAGGATTTCCTCATTCCAAACTGGGTTAGGGCACAGCTATGTTGGAAGAGATCCATTTTTGTAAGAAGATAGGAGTCATGTGGCCACTCAGAGGGAGATTGGGCAAACTCTAGAATATAGAAATGATCTATCTAAGCCAAAGAGACCAGAGGAGAAAGTCAATTCCCATCTAGCATACTGGTCTTCTTATCGTCACACATCCGTTATTATATTTTATTCTGAGGGTAAGTAGGAAATCATTACATTCTATCTTGTGCTGTGATATTTGCTTCCATGTATTTATCTGTGGGTTGTGTGGGTGGCACTGTGGGTTAAACCACAGAGCCTAGGGCTTGCCGATCAGAAGGTCGGCGGTTCGAATCCCCAGAACAGGGTGAGCCCCTGTTGCTCGGTCCCAGCTCCTGCCCACCTAGCAGTTCGAAAGCACGTCAAAGTGCAAGTAGATAAATAGGTACCGCTCTGGCAGGAAGGTAAATGGTGTTTCCGTGCGCTGCTCTGGTTTGCCAGAAGCGGCTTTGTCATGCTGTCAGTTTTGATGAACTGAAAAAGATATTTAAGTTAACATTCTTTAAAAAGCCAGAGGCCGTCCTACTGGGTATTTTAGGTAAAGACATTCCAATTTTATTTTATTTTGCTTTCTTTCTTTTTATTAAAGATTTTCAAAAGTAGTACAATGTCTCTCTCAAGTTTTTCCATATAACATTTTTATAAGTCAGTGTTGGTGAGACATTAGAAAAGAAAGGGGGGGAAGGGGGGAAGAAGTGGGTGGGACGGGGAGGTAGGTGGGGTGGGTGACTGTGTTTCTTTTTTACTTGATATGAATAGGGTTTGGAGTCAGCATTGTTTATGTAGGTTCTCTGTTGTTTGCTTGTGCTCGTTTGGCGGTGAGAGAGGTCGGAGTTGGCTTGGGATGTGGTTGTTCATTTGTGGTTGGCTGTGGTGATCTTTTGTTTCCTGTGTGAATTCCATTTTTTTTTAAGAGAAATCTTCCTCTATGCCATGCCTGCATCCCAAACATTGGTTGCAATGAATTGGATTGGGGGGGGGGCAGCTCCAACTTTATCCAATTGACAAAGCAAATTGCAGGAATATGCGGAAAGGGCACAATTGACCAACAGAGTGAGAGGCAATACAAGACAATCATTTATTCAAAAATGGGATATGTATAAGAGTTATTTACTGAAATATAATAGTGATATAATATCTATGGCAGCATTTGAATGACCCTTGTTTAAAGTAATTGTTAAGAAATAAGGTAATGAGTACAAACTGTTATAAGAAGGTATTAGAAAATACAGAAATAGTAAGGTAATAATGTTAAGTACATTCAATACAAGAAAGAAAGTTTACATTGGGAAATGATAGGAAGTCTATTTTATGTTAGTAAAAAGATAGGAGAAAAGAGATTGTGTAAATTTAAACTAAGTTTAATTTTTGTGAATCCAACGAAGAGCATTAGTTCATGGTTGTTTTCATTTTTGCTGAATTAAGAGTGTCTACAGTATGTATATTATGCACGTTATTTATGAATTTCAATAAAGTTATGTTAATAGAAAAAAGAGAACAAGAAAAGGAACTTGTTGCGACAGATCTGGGGGGCCTTTTCTTCATTGGAAGGCCATGTTTTTAAAACACCCCAAAAAAGAACCAGGACAGACAGTCAGAAAATAGGATGAATCTCCTTAGTCTCTCCAGGTGTCTGGAGGTGTCAAGCCCAAATTTAGACCGGACCCCTCCTTTCAGGCAACATATAGGAAATGCTTGAAGACAGGAGCTTTAGAAGAGAAGCAGGCAATCTATTGTTAAGTTTGCTGAAAAAACTTCATTTTCTCCATAGTATTCCCACATTAATCTGTTTTATATTTGCAGGTGTTTGTTTTTTTTTAATGCTGGTAGGTGGCAGTTTAGTTTTAATAGTGTATTATGACCACTTTTAGGTTTTATATTTTATTTCTGTACAGTGGTACATTGGTTTCCAAACTTAATCCGTTCCGGGAAGTCTGTTCCAAAACCAAAGCGTTCTAAAACCAAGGCGTGCTTTCCCACAGAAAGTAATGCAAAATGAATTAATCCGTTCCAGACTTTTAAAAACAACCCCTAAAACAGCAATTTAACGTGAATTTTACTATCTAACGAGACCACTGATCCATAAAATGAAAGCAATAATCAATGTAAAGGTAAAGGTAAAGGTAAAGGGACCCCTGACCATCAGGTCCAGTCGTGTCCGACTCTGGGGTTGCGGCGCTCATCTCGCTCTATAGGCCGAGGGAGCCGGCGTTTGTCCGCAGACAGCTTCCGGGTCATGTGGCCAGCATGACAAAGCCGCTTCTGGTGCACCAGAGCAGCGCACGGAAACGCCGTTTACCTTCCCGCCGGAGCGGTCCCTATTTATCTACTTGCACTTTGACGTGCTTTCGAACTGCTAGGTGGGCAGGAGCTGGGACCGAACAACGGGAGCTCACCCCGTGGCAGGGATTCGAACCGCCGACCTTCTGATCAGCTAGCCCTAGACTCTGTGGTTTAACCCACAGCGCCACCTGGGTCCCTAATAATCAATGTACTGAACTATAAAATAAACAAGACAGTATTGTAGATGATAAAAATAGATTATTATTATTTTTTATGTGCACTGATGATTTGTTTGGCTGGGGGGCTATTTAGGGCTTTAAAGGTCCCTAAGAACTAGACATCACTTTAACATTTCCCTTTTTATTCCTCCTCTCTGTAGTTTGCAAGACCCCAGCATGCTGGTCTCCAAGGTCTCCTGCTCACTGCTGGCTCATCTGGCCATCCTTCTTGGGTTTCTGATGGTGCAGTCGTGTGAAGCCCAGTCCCGACTAGCTTTTGAGTGGAAGCACATTGATTATCCAAAAAGCTACCCAACTTCCCATCCTGACACCTACTGCAAGCGGATGATGCTTCAGAAAGGGTTGACTCGATATGTTTGCAAGGATGTAAATACCTTCATCAACTACTTCCCTGTAAATGTGATACAAGTGTGCAGAGGCAGAGGGATTCCCCATGGTAATGACACTGATAGCACAGACTCCTTCGATATGGTCATCTGCAGATACACAGGTGGCCCGGCTCCTTATGACTGCAGGTACAGCGGCACACCCGCACACTTGCGCATTCGTGTGACCTGCACCGGCAGTTACCCAACACACTATGTGACTCAGATGCACTAGACAATGTGTGATGCAACTCACTCTCCATTTACAGAAGCCAGAAGTCTGAGGATGCGTTGGCTACAATTTTATTTTCTGTCATGCTTTCTCCTCAATGTATCTCTGCAACATGCCCACAATATAAGCTTTTACTGCTTTAAATGTTACTCACTTTCCCAGGAGCAGCTGTGGGAAATACCTTTGGATGATGTTTCTTTACCCCTGTTCCATTAAACCAGGCTTCCTCAACCTCGACCCTCCAGATGTTTTTGGCCTACAACTCCCATGATCCCTAGCTAGCAGGACCAGTGGTCAGGGATGATGGGAATTGTAGTTACAAAACATCTGGAGGGCCAAGGTTGAGGAAGCCTGCATTGAACCTTCCCAGGTTTCCAACTTCTCACTTCTCACTTTGCTAACCAAATATAGTGAAAACACACACATGTATGTATGTATGTTTGTATGTCTGTATGTAATCTGAACCTGTTTTAACCTAGAGAGGAATTGCCCATGCCCCCAGCCTCTGGAAGTGACACAACAATTCAAGAGACTTTGAAAAATGCCAAACTTTTGATGAACAAATTTAAGCAGCATAAAGATATTTATGGTTGGGTTTATGGTCCACAAGTTGAGCAAATCTGGTGCTGCCTGGTTGGGACCTGGGACACCAAATCTCCATTCAGCCATGAAGCTCCCTGGGTGAACTTGAGGCAGTCACTATCTCTCAGTCTAACCTACAGAAACCCACCTGTGAAATTACAGGCTTGCACCATGCCTTCAAGTTGTGTAGCAGGGCATAGAATTATTTGTGCTACTTTGATATCTTGGAGCGGGGAGAGACACAATATATTGTAGATGGGGGGGGGCAGATTGATCGACTAAGATGAGCTTCATACCAGAGACTGGTTTATACAACAGCTTCTAGAGTAGGGGAGGGGGAGGGTGCTGCGTGGTGGTTAGTTTAGAGGGTCAGATAAGGATTGTGAAGACTTCAAATAATCACAGACATCCCCAGGTGAGCTTTACAGGATTGTTCTGAAAATATAAAGGAGGGTGAGGAAACAATCAATGTCACCCTGGGCTCCCTGAAGGAAAATAGGCGAAATAAATGCAATAAATTAATTAAATAAATGTGGGGTGGATATGGATGAAGCCAACCTCCAACTCGATCTAACTTGATGGCACAATTTTACTTCCCCTTTCTATTGTTTTTATGAGAGGACATTGCAGAAACCCACCTGTGAAATTACAGACTTGCGCCATGCCTTCAGTTTCTAAACCTCAACAGAACTTACCTTGCCAAACTGGAGTCCAACGTTATTTCTCAACCAACAGCCAGAATTATAGGGGGCAGTTGTCGGGAAAGCAGTTAAAGGGATTGAGACATAGTCATTCATAAGGGGGCCATTGAAGGGTGGCAGGAGAAGGCTGAGGAAGTATCTCAAAAGTCTTGATTAGAAAGCTGAGCCTTTGCTTTATTTCACATTTGGCAAATAGCACACTTACCCTTGTACCTGTGTGTGTGTGTGGAAGAAGACAACAACATTGACACTCTGGTCCTATGCAGCAAAAGCCACTTTTCCTGAAAAAAGTCAGCATGATATAGAGTGTGGATAGGACTTCATATCCATGCACAGTTGTGAAGCAGACTATGATAGTGGGAGGCATCTAGATCTGGCATCTACTGGCAATCCAAAAACTTCAGCCTGAATTTTGGGAGGGCTTCAGTGAAAGTTCTTCCCTTCTTCCTCCTTTGGGGAGTGGAGGTCTGCCATGCACACCTGCAGCCTCTCTGATGCTGTCAAAGAGCTGTGTGGTGCTCAGGTCAAGGTGACCAGCAGAGAGCCCGCCAGAGTGCTGTTAAGTTTGGCCATTTTACCAAAATGCACCCCCACACCAGAAAATAGCCCAAATGGAATATGGCCATGAAAGTGTGATAACCACGGTCAGTTCATGTGGAGAGAGACAGACCTTGAGGTATTGGGGTCCTGGAGCACATTAGAATTTATAGGTCAGAACTAGCACTTTGAATTGGCCCCAGAAACTAATTGGTAGCCAGATGGCCAGGATTGGTACAATATACTCAGACCACCTTTCAAAGGCAGATCTAGGGGAGGGTGGCCGATTCAAGGAGCTTCTGGTGTGTCACAGCAGATGCCCAAACTAGGAAGAGCAACAAAAGGCAAGAGGCGGGGAACGCCAGATTTTGGCATCACCCAGGACACCACTGAAATTTGAGGTGCCCAAGTCCGCCACTGCCATCTTGTCCCGGTTAGCAACCTGGTAGCCAAATTCTGCACCAGCTGCCATTTCTGAACCATCTTCAAAGGCAGGCCCATGTATAGTGAATTGCAGGAATCTAACCTAGAGGTTACCAGAGCATAGACAACAGAAGTTGTCCTTGATTCAGACTCTGGAGTCTTTTTCAACAGTTGGGTGGCCTTAAGAAGGTTAGCCCACTTCGCTGGGTTGTCATAAACATAAAGTGACACAGCTCTATGTACACTGATGGTTGGGGACCAGGTTATCTGTGGAATAGACTGCACACATAGGATCAGCATATGAGCTCTTTTTCTGGCCTTCCAGTAAAAGTTGCTATCGGGAACAAAGCCTTTTCAGCACTTTTAGAGCTCCCTCCCCAGGTAAATATGTATGGCCCTATCAAAACTAGTTTTTAAAGAAAACTCTGCAGACTTCTTATTGTTGTTCCAGTCTCAGTTATTGTGCTATCCTTGAAGAATTTTAGCTGCTTCTGCTTGTAAATTATTATAATTGCATTGATAGCTTACTTGCCATTGTTTTTAGCCAGTGGCGTAGTGAGGGTGGGGCGTAGGGGGCGGGGCGCCCCGGGTTCCAGGGGAGGGGGGCCAGCCCCATCCTGCCCTGCCCTGCCGGCAGGCCCTGAGCAAGCCGCGGAGCGAGGCAGCCTTGCCCCACAGCCTGCTCGCAAACCTGCTTGGCGGCCTGCAAGTAAGCCATGGAGCGAGGCTGCTCCGCCCCGTGACCCATCTGGGGCCCGTCCGCCGGCGACGCTATGCCATGGCATGCATGTGTTGGGCCCTGGGCGGAGGCGAGAGGCGGGCCAGTGAGGCGTCACACTTGTCACTGGCATGACACCCCTTTTAGCTAGCCCACCCTTCGCCTCCACCCGGGCCAGGGCCGAACAAAATCCTGAAGAAGAAAAAAGGAAAGGAAAGCAGCCACCAGCCGAGCGAGCAAGCGGCTGCTTTCCTTTCCTTTCCTTTCCTTTTTTTTTTAAGGAAGGGAGAAGGGCCGAGGAGCAGACTGCACTCCATAGCGCATGCGTCGTGACATCACACAATCACCTCAACATTTTGAAGGAGAGAGAAAGAAGGAAAGAAAGAAAGAAAGAAAGAAAGAAAGAAAGAAAGAAAGAAAGAAAGAAAGAACTCTAACACTTTATTCCTCATTCCACTGTATTTCTCATTTACGGGAAGCTTCGGAAACATGCAGCCAATGGTGCAATTTTCAGATGAAAGCCCTCTGTCCTCCTTTTGCCATCTGTATGTTGCAAGTGCTTGAATTCCCCCCCCCTCTTTTACCCTCATCCTGGCCTAACTGAAACCTATATAATAATTCAGACAGCAGCTTGAGAGATACACTTGCTTCCACAGAAAGTGACATCCATTACCTTGAGACTTTTCTGAAGGTGGGTAAGTTGGAAGTGGAAATTCGCAAACTTCTGCCTGCTGTTTTACCCTTTAAGGAAACTGCACTTTGACATCCTCATGTTTAAGGAAGCTTTCTCTTCTTTCTTCAGTGGGTAGAGTAGAAAGGATTTCTTCTCCCTAAGATATTCTCTTTCTTTCTCTCTCTCCTTTCTGAATTGCCTTTTGTATGGACCTCAAGCCTACCATAAAAGAAACCAGAAATAATTTTTAAAACATCCCAGAAAACAAGGAAGCATATTTACTAATGGGCATCTTCTGTTGGGGCTCCTGACAGTATTGCCAAGTTTATGACACCTGGCATCTTTATTGTGTGTGATCTGTTCTTTGGAAGGACTGTGGCCCAGTGGCAGACCACATGCTGTGCATGCAAAAGGTCTCAGGTTCAATCACTGGCATTTTCATCTGGGGCTGGGGAAAGACTCCTGCCTGGACCTCTGGAGAGCCACTGCCAATCGCTGGAAAGGATACTGACCCAAATGGACAAATAGGCTGCCTCGTTATAAAGCTGCTCCCTAATGCAATGTCTTCGGGTGGCTGCCAGCACTGTGCTTGGCTTTTCTGAGAATTGCATCTTTAATATTTTCTAGCTGTGAAGTCCACCCACCTTAAATGAGTTGCAGAGCACAGCGACAGTTGTGGCGCATGTCTTGGGGTGAAGCCACCCACCTGGCGCTAGTACCAATGCAGCTTTCCTGGGCAGGGCTGGGAAAGGGCAGGGGCACAGCTTGATTCATGCAAGTGCCTCAGCAGGAATACCAGATTGATCCTGCCAGGGCAACCACCTGGCCAAAACCACCTGCTGCCACCCTGCCCTGCTCTGATCCCTTTCAGGCGATGCAGGTGCCAGGAGGAAGGCTCCACCCCATCACACGTGCTGTTGGTACTGCGCACTGAGCTGGTAGCCCTGTCTCTGGCTTATAACAAAGCTTGCGTGGCAAGGTCCCAAACCCTCCCGGGTAGTGTTTTAGGTTAATGGGCGAAAAAGGCCACAACTTTATTCGTTACAGAATGTGAGTGGTATTAGCTTAGGCTTTGGAAACCACACGACTATACTGTATCTGACTCCTGCCCATCCTCAGGAAGTGTTGAAAGGGTTAACCACCAGTAGGGGGAGCCCTGCTGATGCACATCAACTAGGAACTCCCCCAGGGTCACTGCTAGGGGTCATGCCATGGCCCTAGCTCTCCGTTTGGGGCTTTGGACAGAGACCACACCCCTCGGATTCCTTTAATGGAATACCCTTGAATTAGGAAAGGTAGGTGATGGCCAGTACCTTCCCTCACCATCAACATAATACTCCTAATCTTGCAAAGTTGTGACGATTTGCTACGAGGTATTTGGAAAAAAACCAAATGGCCGGTGCCAGTTTGCCAAGAGGGAATAAAAAAATCCTACTAGGCCCCTTGGACAACTGAGGTGAACAACCGAGGTCCATAGCAAGGTCAAGAAATAAAGAACCTAACCTAAGAGAGGGAAGGAGGGAGGAAGGGAGTGATGGAGAGAGAACCAACCGAGTAGGGAGAAAACAGGGGTGAGTCCTCGGCCGTGGGCAGTTTAAATAGCCCCCGCCCCGCCCCCGGACTGTCCGGATTGGGCGGCCTAAGGATGACGTGGCCAAGGACCATCCAATGGCGCAGGGACTATCTCGCCCTGTGTGTTTGGGGAGGGCTTGTTCCCAGCCCACAACATCATCTCCCCAGGAATGGGAAATGGCTTTATAAGACAAATGTCCAGGGTTTCACATGACAGTCCGTTCCTACACACACACACACAGAGAGAGAGAGAGAGAACCAGAGCGGGGGGGGGGGATGAAAATGGAAGAATTACATTTGGGTTGGCGGATAGAGGATAATGTTTGTTTATAGAAAGCAGCTTTGTAGTGGTTGAAGTGAATATTGTTTATATACAGTGGTCAGATGAAGAATCAGAAGTTCTTCAATTTCTGAACTATCCCCTCCCTCCCTCTCTTTTTTACTCCCTTGTCTATTATTTCTTCTTCTTCTTGTTCTTCTTGTTCTTCTTCTTCTTCTTCTTCTTCTTCTTCTTCTTCTTCTTCTTCTCCTCCTCCTCCTCCTCCTCCTCCTCCTCCTTCTCCTTCTCCTCTCCCTCCCCCCCTCTCTCCCCTGCTTTTCTTTTTCTCTGTTCTTATTGTATTTAGATCAATGTTTTAGTTTGGACAAAAAGAGAGATATTTGATATTTCTCTTTATAAATCCAAATAAAATGTATAGGAAGGAAGGAAGGAAGGATTATGACAAGAGAAAATCTAGGTCTGAAATCTTCGTCTCTTAGAGTTTACTGTGTGGAAGGCAGTGTGTGTGTGTGTGTGTGTGTGTGTGTGTGTGTGTGTGTGTGTCTGAAAAACCATTCAGTGTGTCCTCACCTGCAATTAAGAACCCAGAAACAGGTTTATTACTTCAACGAGAATTAGGCTTTGAAATATATACTGTATACACACACACACACACACACACACACACACACACATGTTTCAGGGGTGAAGAAGAAATTGACCCTGAAGAAAAAGGAGAGTGAATTTATCTAAAATTTGAGCCAATTTCTTTGTCAGATGAGGGAGGCTGTGGGTTTTACTTTTACTGTTCATTCTGTATGTGGTGGTTTTTTGTGTTTTTTTGTTTGTTTGTTTTGCTGCTGCAGCAGCAGCAGTGAAGATCTCCACAGTCTCCAAACCATCTTATTGGGAGAAAGAGAATGACCTTTTGAATGATACCACATCCCTATGTAGTGTTGTGCCCAGGATCTTTCAGTGCCTCTCAGGAACATTGCCAGGAGATTGGAGAAAACAGTAGTTCCTATGAATGACAGTGAAAAGAAAAGGAAACAAAATGGGAGAAGGGATCCTTAACCAGAACCTTCTACTAAACCAAGCCAAATAACCCCTAAAATGCTGGGCAATCTGGGGGAGTCTTAACCTCATCAGTGGTGTAGCAAATGAGGGGCGTAGGGGGCGGGGCGCCCCGGGTTCCACGGGAGGGGGGGTGACACTCCCTGGCCCCTACTGCCACTCCCCGCTGCCCAGCACTCCATCTGTGCTGCTCCACGGACGGCCAGGGCAGCCCCACGAGCCGCTGCTCATCCGGTGGCTCCCACGGTCGCCGCGGGAGCAGCAACACCAGGTGGGATGCACTGCATGTGCCAGGAGGTTCCAGGCATGCGCAGTGCATCCAAATTGGCGCCGCTGCTCCTGCGATGACCGAGTGAACCGCTGAGTGAGCGGCGGCTCGTGGGGCTGCCTGCCTATAAAGCAGCACAGACGGGGCAGCCCACAAGCCACCACCTACCTGGCAGCCCACCTGGTCGCTGCAGGGGCAGCAGCGCCAGGGCCGGATGCACTGCGCATGCCTGGAAATTCCGGGCATGCGCAGTGCATCCGAGTCTGCGCTGCTGCTCCGGAGGCAACCGGGCAACCCGCCAAGTGGGCGGTGGGGCGTGGGGCTGCCCCGGCTGCCCCACGCCCCGCTGCCCGCTCGGCGGGTCGCCCGGTCGCCGCAGGACATACTGAAATTAATAAATTTAAGTTAGTCATACTCAATAGTTTCATTGGGTCTACACTGAGCAGGTCAACTGCTGAATACCACCCTTTATTTGGCTAACATATAATGGCCAGTCTGCTGAATTTGCACTTTTTAAAAGAATATGTGAATTGAAACACAGCTACCCCTTTGAAATTTATACTTCTCTGTATTTTGCAATGCATTTCTCCAGCCAGAAATGCTTATATTACACAAATGCTTATATTAGGGCGAAGTGTGCATATAAAGGCATATATTCATGCGTTATATTAGAGAAAAGTGTTTTGAAAGAAATGTGCATTTTAGGCAAAACTGCAGACAAAAAAATGTGTATATTAGGAGAAATTGGAGCTAAAATGTTGCTGAATGTTCTTGAGGAATTTCTAAATAAATAAATAAATTGCAAACAACTGTGGAAATGTGGAGAATGGAAATTAAAGAGGGGGGGGTGAGAAACAGCCCAATCAGTGCCTCTTATTTTATTCTATAAGAAATTTGCTCCTTGCTTTAAAATATCCTCCCCTTCTTCCTTCCGTTCTATAGATTCAGAAGCCCCAACATGATCACCACCAAAGGTTCTTGCTGGCTGCTGCTGCGTTTGGCCGTCCTCCTCGTGGTTGTGCTGGTGCAGTCCAGCGAAGGAGCAAGCTACCGGGATTTTGAGCACAGACACATTGATTTTCCGAAAACCGGAGCAAACAACCCCAATGCCTACTGCAACCTGATGATGGCTCGGAGAGGACTGACCAGGCCGGCCTGCAAACCCACCAACACCTTCATCAACGGCAGCCCTCGTTCCGTCCAGGGAATCTGTGGCAGTGGGGGAACTCACTACCGGGGCAATTTGTATACCAGCAAGAGCCGCTACCGTGTGGTCGTCTGCCGCAACACAGGGAGATTCCCCAACTGTAATTATCGTGGCAGGGCACAGTCCAAGAAAGTCCGTGTGGGCTGCAGAAACAGACTGCCTGTTCACCTTGACAGACTGGTGTGATGCAACCCACCGTTCATTCACAGGAAGCAGAAGTCTGAGGACGTTCTGGCAACCGTTGAATTTCCCTTTGCTTGCTGCTTTCTCTGCCGCTTTACTTTGAGGGCATATCCACACTGCAGGCTTAAAGTGGATTAGCAATAGTTCCTTCCTACCAGGGGCCCTGCGAAATGTAGACCTGAGAGGAGGGGGCAGGGGTCACTAATAAATCTTTACAGATGTCACTTCTTTGCTCATTTGGTTCTTCTTCTTTGCTTTCTGCTTTTCCTGCAATGTACCTCCACAGTGCAGGTTTAAACCTGATTTAGCAATAGTTCCTTCACCCAGGGGCCCCTGGGAACTGTAGGCCTGAGAAGCGGAACTAGGGGAATTAAACTATTCCTTACTCAGCCAGATCTATTTCTATGTGCAGGGTTTGGCCAAAGGTGGAAAGATGCCAAAAGAGGACAGGCACAACTTTGGCACTTTTAGTGGTTGGGTACTAAAAAGAATAATCACGGAAGGTGTGGCTCATCACGAAAGCTAGATCTGCTCAAATTCCCTCATCTACACAACTGTTCAAGTTGTAGGGCACCTGCCCTCTTTTGCCTCTGGTAACCCTGCTCATATCCCTTCTTCATCTCCTCCAGCATCCCTTCCTCAGCACCCTCACCTGAGAAACATAATGCATTTCAAAGGAGTCAATTTGTGCACTGAGAAACTGAAACTGGGGTGGAGAATCTGTGGCCCTCTAGTGGCCATTAACTCACATCAGCCCAAGCTAGTATGATTAATGGTTATGGATTATGGGAGTTGTGATCCTGCAATACCCAGAGGGCCACAAAGCTCCCCAACTGCATTAAAACTCTGCTTCACCCAGGCATGCATATTGATTGATTTCTGTATACATTGTCACTCCCTAGCAGTGACTGGGAGCTGAAAGCATGACCTTCTCCTTCCATACAGATACACTAGAGTATAAAAATTGGCAGAAGGGTCCCTTGTGGTAGCTCCATCGCCCTTGGGAGTGTTGCCTGAGAGAAGACATTCTCTGTGACAGTCCCTAAGGTGTTAAATTCCCCTTTCCACACAGGGATGTTTCTGAAAGCTATATCACACAGCATTCATCCTATGATGAAGACTCATCTCTTTGCCATGATTTTCGACACATGGGATATATGTTTTTAGGATTGTAAATTGTTTCAAATGGTTTTAATCCTTTATTGTTACATTGTGGGTAATATATTGGGACAATATAATGAATGGCAGGCAAGAAATCTATATTCAGTGTTAATAAATAGCACTTTCTCCTGCCTCCTCCAATCTTAGCAAATATGTATAAACTTGTAGAGGTTTTGTCTTTCATAAGCACCCTTGTTTTAGCATGCAATAAAATGAATTTTTGCAAATGCAAATACTGAAATATACTTTCTTAATGTACTTTCGATTCATCCTTATTTCCCCCCGCACAGTTTTGATCTTTATTTCTCTTCCATCTATCTTCAATATGGTTTAATATTATTTTCAATTACAAGTATCACTCACTCTAGTTCTGCTAATATGGCCTTGTTATTACGATATATTCTTATGTATTCTTTAAGTAATTTCCATTCTCCAAAGCTTTTCTGTTTCATTTCTCCTCTAACTCCTTCCGTCAGTTTCGCCAGCTGTAAATAGTCTAACAATAAGCACCTGCCATTCAGTAATTGTCGGTACTGATTCATTCTACCTCTTTCCATCCATTCATCTTAGTACAGATGGGACACAACTGGCCTTCCAGATATTGCAGGACTACAGCTCCCACCATCTTTGGCCATTGGTCATTCTGGCTGAGGCTGATGGGAGTTGGAGTCCAACAACGTCCAAAGAGCAGCAAGTTAGGAGAAGACTGCCTCAGAGGAAAAGTGATGCAAACTTGGCAGATGGCTCGATTGCAGTCTCCTTGCTCCCAGGAAGCAGTTCCCCCTGAGGCTGACAAGCCAACGAAGCCAAACTGCGTTGGAATTTCCTATTCCTATTTGGGAGTTGCATCCAATCATTCCAAGGATGTTCAAAACAATTAGTCATGGCCCTTGGGCACTGTTGCTATTGAAAAAATCCGATTCTCTCCCTGCCAACCACCCACACTTTATGAGAACATTGGACAAGCTAGCAGCACATCACTCAGTGAAGAATATTTGAACGAATGTGCTGCAAATTCCTCAAATTCACATCAAAGGTTTCAGAATTCCTGAATGACAGGGAGAAAGCGAGAAACCAAGAGGGATTTTGAAAAAAAAATCCAGGGTTTAATAAGAGACAGGGCCCATCCCATTAAAAAACAACAACACAGGAAGTTGCCTTAGGCTGAGTCAGACCATTGGTCTATCTAACTTAGTATTGTCTACACTAAGTGGAAGTCATTCTCAAGGGTTTCTGACAAAGGTTTCTCCCATCCATATCTGGAGATGCCAGCGATTGAACCTGGAGTAGCACTGAGGTCCAGCCTTTCCTAATAATAATAATAATAATAATAATAATAATAATAATAATAATAATTTTATTTATACCCCGCCCTTCCCAGCCAGAAAACCGGGCTCAGGGCGGCTAACATCAATTAAAATCACAGCAAAAAAAACATAAAAACGATCAATTTAAAATAACAGATTAAAATACAAATTTAAAAATTCAATTAAAACTGCAGGTCTCAATTTCAAAATAACCCACCAATAAAAAATGAAGCATAAATATTAAATAGAAACCAACCCAAAGGCCAGGTGGAACAGCTCCGTCTTGCAGGCCCTGCGGAAAGATGCCAAATCCCGCAGGGCCCTGGTCTCTTGTGATAGGCTGTTCCACCAAGTCGGGGCCAATATTGAGAAGGCCCTGGCCCTAGTTGAGGCCAACCTAGCGTCTTTGTTGCTCGGGACCTCCAAAAGATTATTATTTGAGGACCTTAAGGTCCTACATGGGACATACCAGGAGAGGCGGTCCCTTAAGTACGAGGGTCCTAAGCCGCATAGGGCTTTAAAGGTCAAAACCAGCACCTTAAACCTGACCCTGTACTCCACCGGGAGCCAGTGCAGCTGGTAAAGCACTGGATGAATGTGGTCCCGCGGCAAAGACCCGGTAAGGAGCCTCGCAGCGGCATTCTGCACCCGCTGGAGTTTCTGGGTCAGCTTTAGGGGCAGCCCCGCGTAGAGCGAGTTACAATAATCAAGTCTGGAGGTGACCGTCGCATGGATCACTGTGGCCAGATCAGGGCGAGAGAGGTAGGGGGCCAACTGCTTAATACGGTGGAGATGGAAAAATGCCACCTTTGCTGTGGTTGCAACCTGTGCCTCCATAGAAAGAGAGGCGTCAAAGGTTACGCCCAAACTCTTGACAGAAGGCACTGGCACTAGTTGGGCCCCCGCAAGAGATGGGAGTTGGCCTCCCAACCCCATGTCGTCCCGACCCAGCCAGAGGACCTCTGTCTTCAAAGGGTTTAACTTCAACCGGCTCCCATGCATCCATGCAGCCACAGCCTCCAAGTACCTGGCCAGTGTGTCTGGGACCGAGTCAGGGCGGTCGTCCATCAACAGATAAAGCTGGGTGTCATCAGCATATTGATGACAGCCCAGCCCGAAACTCCGGACAATCTGGGCAAGAGGGCGCATAAAGATATTAAAAAGCATCGGGGAAAGGATTGTGCCCTGCGGAACTCCACACACCAAGGAGTGACGCGGCGACAACTCCATCCCTAGCGCCACTCTTTGTCCCCGACCTGAGATAAAGGAGCGCAGCCATTGTCGGACTGTGCCCTGAATCCCCACGTCGGCAAGGCGGTGGTCTAAAAGATCGTGGTCGACAATATCGAAGGCTGCTGACAAATCTAAAAGGATCAGCAGGCCCGAACCGCCTCGATCCAGCTGTCTACGGAGATCGTCTGTTAGTGCCACCAAAGCTGTCTCGGTCCCATAACCAGGGCGGAAGCCGGACTGAAACGGATCCAGAGCCAATGTTTCATCATATGTAGGCTGTTATGTTATGGTGTGAAGCCCTACCTCAGGGTGCAAATGGAGTTGTAGAGGCAAATTTAGAGCATCTCAAATAAACTGTTGCTGGGCTCTAATATCATCACTTCCCTTATGTCTTGCAGTTGTGGTGGGAAGGGGACCCATGCAAGATGGCAGTGGGCATGCTCCATTGTCACAGATTTCCTAGAGTGGCTACTCCCATGAGGTCAATGCCTTAAAGCAGTGGTGTTGAGAAACCTGATCCAGCCCCTACACCAAGCATTTTTTTTCTGATCCCCAAAGACCCTACAGATTTGATAGCGGGTCCCAGAGATGGAAGGAGGACAAAGTCCCTACCAGAGAAGAATGGCAAGCTAGGCTGATGGACTATGCTGAAATGGCAAAGCTGACTGGAAAACTCAGGAACCAAGAGGATCAAAACTTCAGAAAAGAATGGGGAAAATTTATCACTTATCTAGGAGACCACCACAAGCAGATGGAAACATTAGCAAGATTTTAATCTCACTTGTAATGTAACAGATACCATGGGGGAAATTTGGATTGATATAAAATATAGAATATGGAATAATATGCAGCTGTAAATGCTGATAATAGGATCCATGGAGGGAACTGGGGGAATTCGCAATATTCAGAGTAATCTCTACATATGGATATGCATTTGGATTGTTATAATTTTATATTTGTAAAATAAAAAATAAAAATATTTTTTAAAAGATTTGATAGTTGGAACAAAAAGAAAAGAAAATTAGCTTGGCACAACACTGGAGTGAGCAGAACCCAGCACCCTGATAGGAGGTGTATGTCTCTCCCTCCCTCCCTGCCCATCAGATCAATCATTTGATGAGCAAAGAGGGGGTGATAATCCCTCTTCTCAGGTGAATTTCATGGATCAAACAGGTAGGTAGCTGTGTTGGTCTGCCATAGTCAAAACAAAATAAAAAATAAAAAAAATCCTTCCAGTAGCACCTTAGAGACCAACTAAGTTTGTTCTTGGTATGAGCTTTCGTGTGCATGCACACTTCTTCAGATACACTGAAATAGAAGTCACCAGACCCTTATATATAGTGAGAAAGTGAGGAGGGGTATTACTCAGAAGGGTGGTGGGAATGGGTGCTACTGGTCTCTAAGGTGCTACTGGATGGATCAAACACACCACCTTAAATATGCCCATGTTTCGGTTGATCCCCACCTTCCTTTCTGTTCTGAACAGAGAAGAAGGGCAAAGAGTTTCTTCCTGAGTGTCGGTGCCACAGTGACTAACGTAGGTGCCTTTTTCCACTGATGGAGGTGGCTGACAGGGGCATACCTGTTATGAAAACTTCCCGCGGGGGCAAGTTGAGAGACTGACCCCAAGGCGGACGAAGCTTCCGTGCCCTCTGGCTTCAGGAGTCCAGGGGCACAATGTAATATGCGGTTGTTCCCAGCTTGAAAACAACACACACAAGCCTTTTAGGCTAAAACCTACTTTATTGTAGATAAAGTGCAGAATGTCTCTGCGTAGCCAGCTCATTATTCAGAGCTGTCTATTAAACCGTCCAGCATCTCCTGACGCAGGACTGAAAGTAAAGTACATATGTAAATTACAATGACATCACATGTGTGGAATGATTGTTGGATTTCCCACAGTGTGAAACATGACTCTTAAGTCAGGTGCCTCGCTTCTTGCAGCTTGGCTTGTACTGATATCACAACAATACCCACATCATATTGTGGTCCTTCCCCTTTCTACGTTCTTTTAAACATGGCAGCCTTTTTTGTTGCTATGCCCCACTCCCATGACAGCCATTTTGTGACCTACACCAGAGGCACTATCTAAAAATTACAAATGTTTCCACTGGCCCCCAAAAGTTTGCTGATCTCTGGATGAGACTGAGAGGGCAAAAGAGGGCGAGTTGAAACAAGAACAGAAAGAAACTGTTTTGCTACACACCCTTTTGGCTATTAAGATTGCTAGAGGAGGCCCCCTTGGTAGCTCTGTCACCCTCAGAGGTTTGGGAGTGGCCCCAGATAAGGCCATTCTCTGTGGCAGCCCCTAAGTGGTGGAGCTCCATCCCTGAAGAAGCAAATCTAGCAACTTCATTATAGACATTTTGGTGAATGCTGAAGATACACCTCTTTGCTCTCACATTTCACACCTGAGCTGTATATTTTCATGAGCGACTCCATTCTTTTCCAGATAGCATTCTTTGCAATTGCGATTTTTTAAAAAGGGGTTTTAAATTGCTGGAACCCACCCTGAGGCCTTGGGGGGGGGAGTAATTAGCCACAAAAGGGAACACAGCTCTTTCTATCTGAGGCAACAATAAAGATGAGACCACCAAGTACCTCAAAGTGTTGCTTTGGAAAACACAGCTCTCAGATGATGGGATTCCAAGTTGCAACATGCCCTACTGCTTTGAATATGAGACTGCCACTTGTCAGTAATTACTGGGAAGCATTGGGACAAGAATTGATTTTGACTCAGATCACTTCCTGGCCTTTTCCCTCCGCCCTCTTTGCCCTGTCTAGTTGCCTACTTTATAAAAAGCTCCTTGTTGAGCAAAGTCGGAGGCAACTAGCTCCTTCCAACCAGAGCGTGATCCATTTCTTTGACGTGGAGCTGAACTCAGTGGCAGGTAAGTGAATCTCTACCCATTGCTAAATCCAGGGCTTTTCCCAACCATAACTCAGTTCTGGCACCTCTCAGGTGGGCACCAGAGGTGTAGCATTGACGGGGTGAGGGGGGCATTGCTCCGGGTGCAGTTTTTCCAGGGCACATTTTGCTCCTCATGCCCCCCTTCAACATCCCAGTCTCGCAAAGCAATGTGGGGCTGGCAGGGCGGCAGGAAGACGCAGGAGACATACACCCTTCCAAACAGTCCAATTGGGCTGATTGGAAGGATGTTTGTCTGCCCTGCTGCGTCCTCCTCCGCTGCTGCTGGGCACCATTGCCATTATAAGAGAACAATATGTGCCTGCAGCTGATGGGCATAGCATGAAATCTGAAGGAGGCAAGGAATGGCTCAGGGTAAAGGCCAGATTGTAAGGTGATATAGGGTGAAAGGTGAACTCCATGGGGCCAAATGAGATGTGGGAGAACTGTGATCAGGACCTTCCATGCATGTTGCAGGTAGCAGCATTCACTGCACCACATTGGCTCTGTAATTAGCAAATAATAATAATAATAATAATAATAATAATAATAATAATAATAATAATAATTTATACCCCGCCCATCTGGCTGGGTTTCCTCAGCAACTCTAGGTGGCTCCCAACAGGATATTATTATTATTATTAATAGCGATAAAACATCAAACATTAAAAAAATCCCTAAACAGGGCTGCCTTCAGATGTCTTCTAAAAGTCTGATAGTTGTTTATTTCCTTGACATCTGATGGGAGGCTGTTCCACATGGCGGGTGCCACCACAGAGAAGGCCCTCTGCCTAGTTCCCTGTAGCTTTATTCCTCGCAGTGAGGGAACTGCCAGAACGCCCTCGGAGCTGGACCTCAGTGTCTGGGCTGAATGCCCAGGGTTGACTCGATATGTTTGCAAGGATGTAAATACCTCCATCAACGACTTCCCTATAAATGTGATACAAGTGTGCAGAGGCAGAGGGATTCCCCATGGTAGTGACACTGATAGCACATACTCCTTCGATATGGTCATCTGCAGATACACAGGTGGCCCGGCTCCTTATGACTGCAGGTACAGCGGCACACCCGCACACTTGCGCATTTGTGTGACCTGCACCGGCAGTTACCCAACACACTATGTGACTCAGATGCGCTAGACAATGTGTGATGCAACTCGCTCTCCATTCACAGAAGCCAGAAGTCTGAGGGTGCGTTGGCTACAATTTTATTTTCTGTCATGCTTTCTCCTCAATGTATCTCTGCAACATGCCCACAATATAAACTTTTACTGCTTTAAATGTTACTCACTTTCCCAGGAGCAGCTGTGGGAAATACCTTTGGATGATGTTTCTTTACCCCTGTTCCATTAAACCAGGCTTCCTCAACCTCGACCCTCCAGATGTTTTTGGCCTACAACTCCCATGATCCCTATCTAGCAGGACCAGTGGTCAGGGATGATGGGAATTGTAGTTACAAAACATCTGGAGGGCCAAGGTTGAGGAAGCCTGCATTAAACCTTCCCAGGTTTCCACCTTCTCAGTTCTCCCTTTCCTAACCAGATATAGTGAGCACACACACATGTATGTATGTGTGTATGTATTCTGAACCTCTTTTAACCTGGAGAGGCATTGCCCATGACCCCAGCCTCAGCTCCAACCCCTGAAAGTGACACAACAATTCAAGAGACTTTGAAAAATGCTGAGCTTTTGCTGAACAAATTAAAGCAACATAAAGATATTAATGTTTGGGTTTATGGTCCACAAGTTGAGCAAATCTGGTGCTGCCTGGTTGGGACCTGGGACACCAAATCTCCATTCAGCCATGAAGCTCCCTGGGTGACCTTGACCTTGAGGCAGTCACTACCTCTCAGTCTAACCCACAGAAACCCACCTGTGAAATTTACAGGCTTGCACCGTTCCTTCAAGGGCGTAGAATTACAGTATGTGTGCTACTTTGATATCTTGGAGGGGGGGGGGAGAGACACAATATATTGTAGATGGGGGAGAGGGGCAGATTGATTGACTAAGATGAGCTTCATACCAGAGACTGGTTGATACATCAGTTTCTAGAGAAGGGAGGGAGGGTGCTGTGTGGTGGTTAGTTTAGAGGGTCAGATAAGGATTGTGAAGACTTCAAATAATCACAGACATCCCCAGGTGAGCTTTACAGGATTGTTCTGAAAATATAAAGGAGGGTGAGGAAACAATCAATGTCACCCTGGGCTCCCTGGAGGAAAACAGGTGATATAAATGCAATAAATAAATTAAATAAATGTGGGGTGGATATGGATGAAGCCAACCTCCAACTCGATCTAACTTGATGGCACAATTTTACTTCCCCTTTCTCTTGTTTTTATGAGAGGACATTGCAGAAACCCACCTGTGAAATTACAGACTTGCCTTCAGTTTCTTCACCTCAACAGAACTTACCTTGCCAAACTGGAGTCCAACGTTATTTCTCAACCAACAGCCAGAATTATAGGGGGCAGTTGTCGGGAAAGCAGTTAAAGGGATTGAGACATAGTCATTCCTAAGGGGGCCATTGAAGGGTGGCAGGAGAAGGCTGAGGAAGTATCTCAAAAGTCTTGATCTGAAAGCTGAGCCTTTGCTTTATTTCAATAACAATTTATCAATCAATAACAGCTTTATTTCACATTTGGCAAATAGCACACTTACCCTTGTACCAGTGTGTGTGTGTGTGTGTGTGGAAGAAGACAACAACATTGACACTCTGGTCCTATGTGTCAAAAGCCACTTTTCCTGAAGAAAGTCAGCATGATATAGTGTGTGGATGGGACTTCATATCCCTGCACAGTTGTGAAGCAGACTATGATAGGGGGAGGCGTCTAGATCTGGCATCTACTGGCAATCCAAAACTTGAGGCCTGAATTTTGGGAGGGCTTCAGTGAAAGTTCTTCCCTTCTTCCTCCTTTGGGGAATGGAGGGCTGCCATGCACACCTGCAGCCTCTCTGATGCTGTCAAAGAGCTGTGTGGTGCTCAGGTCAAGGTGATCAGCAGAGAGCCCGCCAGAGTGCTGTTAAGTTTGGCTATTTTACCAAAATGCAAACCCCCACACCAGAAAATAGCCCAAATGGAATATGGCCATGAAAGTGTGATAACCACGGTCAGTTCATGTGGAGAGAGACAGACCTTGAGGTATTGGGGTCCTGGAGCACATTAGAATCTATAGGTCAGAACTAGCACTTTGAATTTGCCCCAGAAACTAATTGGTAGCCCAAATGTCCCCACGCATATGGCCATGAAAGTGTGATAACCACGGCCCAGCCTTATACCAACCCTAGATCATCCTGAGACCTCATACTACCTGTCAGTTGAAGGGGCATATGAAGGGGCGAGCAAGCTGCAGAGCAGGCCCGCTCCACCCCGGGGCACGCCCGGGGCCCCCCCGCCAGCGCTGCTATGGCATGGCATGCATGGGTTGGGCCCTGGCCGGAGGTGAGGGGCAGGCCAGCGAGGTGTCACACTTGTCACTGGCGTGACGCTCCTCCTCGCTGGCCCGCCCCTTGCCTCCGCCAGGGCCTGCGCCGAGAAAAACCCTGAAGAAAAAAAGGAAAGGAAAGCAGCCGCCGGCCGAGTGAGCAAGCAGCTGCTTCCCTTCCCTCCCCCCCTTTTTTTAGGAAGGGAGAAGGGCCGAGGAGCAGACTGCGCTCCATAGCGCATGCGTCGTGACGTCACAACGCATATGCTACGGAGTGAAGCCCCACTCCCAGCAGCCAAGCGGTTTTAAAAAATTGATTTCAGTGATGTCCCCTATCAGTAATGCCCACACAGTCACCTCAACATTTTGAAGGAGAGAGAAAGAAGGAAGGAAGGAAGGAAGGAAAGAAAGAAAGAAAGAAAGAAAGAAAGAAAGAAAGAAAGAAAGAAAGAAAGAACTTTAACACTTTATTCCTCATTACACTGTATTTCTCATTTACGGGAAGCTTTGGAAACATGCAGCCAATGGTGCAATTTTCAGATGAAAGCCCTCTGTCCTCCTTTCGCCATCTATATGTTGCAAGTCCTTGAATTTCCCCCCCCCCTTTTACCCTCATCCTGGCCTAACTGAAACCTATATAATAATTCAGAGAGCAGCTTGAGAGATACACTTGCTTCTGTAGAAAGTAGCATCCGTTACCTTGAGACTTTTCTGAACGTGGGTAAGTTGGAAGTGGAAATTCGCAAACTTCTGCCTGCTGTTTTACCCTTTAAGGAAACTGCACTTTGACTATCTCATGTTTAAGGAAGCTTTCCCTTCTTTCTTTCTCTCTCTCATTTCTGAATTGCCTTTTGTATGGACCTCAAGCCTACCATAAAAGAAACCAGAAACAATTTTTAAAACAGCCCAGAAAACAAGGAAGCATATTTACTAATGGGCATCTTCTGTTGGGGCTCCTGACAGTATTGCCAAGTTTATGACACCTGGCATCTTCGTTGTGTGATCTGTTCTTTGGAAGGACTGTGGCCCAGTGGCAGACCACATGCTGTGCATGCAAAAGGTCTCAGGTTCAATCACTGGCATTTTCATCTGGGGCTGGGGAAAGACTCCTGCCTGGACCTCTGGAGAGCCACTGCCAATCATTGGAAAGAATACTGACCCAAATGGACAAACGGGCTGCCTCGTTATAAAGCTGTCTTCGGGTGGCTGCCAGCACTGTGCTTGGCTTCTCTGAGAATTGCATCTTTAATATTTTCTAGCAGTGAAGTCCACCCACCTTAAATGAGTTGCAGAGCACAGCGACAGTTGTGGCACATGTCTTGGGGTGAAGCCACCCACCTGGCGCTAGTATCAATGCAGCTTTCCTGGGCAGGGCTGGGAAAGGGCAGGGGCACAGCTTGATTCATGCAAGTGCCTCAGCAGGAATACCAGATTGATCCTGCCAGGGCAACCACCTGGCCAAAACCACCTGCTGCCACCCTGCCCTGCTCCGATCCCTTTCAGGCGATGCAGGTGCCAGGAGGAAGGCTCCACCCCATCACACGTGCTGTTGGTACTGCGCACTGAGCTGGTAGCTCTGTCTCTGGCTTATAACAAAGGTTGCGTGGCAAGGTCCTAAACCCTCCTGGGTAGTGTTTTAGGTTAATGGGTGAATACAGAATGTGAGTGGCATTGGCTTAGGCTTTGGAAACCACACAACTACCGTATTTTTTGCTCCATAAGACACACTTTTTTCCTCCTAAAACGTAAGGGGAAATACCTGTGCGTCTTATGGAGCGAATGGTGGTCCCTGGAGCTGAATTGCCCAGGGGCCAAAAGCAGATTGTGCTTTTTATTTTACAAAGAGAAAAGGGAGTGTTGAAAGGACCCGCTCAGCAGCTGATCAGCAAGAGATCGGGAGAGAGATAAGAGTCCCCGGCTCCCTTTCAGCCCCGCCCTCCTTTGTTGAATGTGCTGCAGAGGGAGGTTGTTTGTTTCCCCAGGACATGTGACCGGCTGATTAGATTATCTGTCTGAAAACAGTAGAAATGGCTCCCTTTCCTTAAGATTTTTCAGAAATGTGAGTTAAACCCCATAAAAATGGGGCTTTTCCTCTTTGCTTTTCCCCCTTTGCAAAAGGAGCTTTGCTTTTCCCCCTTTGCAAAAAAAGCTGCAAAACCTTTAGCTGATCCTCAAAACAAAAACAAAAACAAAAAAAACCCCTAGGGCTTTTCCCTTTGCAAAAAAAGCTGCAAAACTTTTAGCTGATTCTCAAAAAAGGCCTTTTGCCTTTGCAAAAACAGCAGCAAAACCTTTAGCTGATCCTCCAAACCCCCCCCCCCAAACCCCAGGGCTTTTCCCTTTGCAAAAAAAAGCTGCAAAACTTTTAGCTGATCCTCAAAAACAAAACAAAAAACAAAACAAAACAGGGCTTTTAGAGGAGGAAAACCAGAAAAATATTTTTTTTCTTGTTTCCTCCTCTAAAAATGAGGTGCGCCCTATGGTCCGGAGCGTCCTATGGAGCGAAAAATACGGTATACTGTATCTGACTCCTGCCCATCCGCAGGAAGTCTTGAAAGGGTTCACCACCAGTAGGGGGAGCCCTGCTGATGCACATCAACTAGGAACTCCCCCAGGGTCACCGCTAGGGGTCATGCCATGGCCCTAGCTCTCCGTTTGGGGCTTTGGATGGAGACCATACCCCTCGGATTCCTTTCCCTTGAATTAGGAAAGGTAGGTGGTGGCCAGTACCTTCCCTCACCTTCAACTTAATACTCCAATGCCTAACCTTGCAAAGTTGTGACGATTTGCTACAAGGTAGGTGGGAAAAAAACCAAATGGCCAATGCCAGTTTGCCAAGAGGGGAGAAAAAATTCCTACCAGGCCCCTTGGACAACTGAGGCGACCAACCGAGGTCCATAGCAAGGTCAAGAAATAAAGAGCCCAACCTAAGAGAGGGAAGGAGGGAGTGATGGAGAGAGAACCGAACGAGCAGGGAGAAAACACGTGCAAGTCCTCGGCTGTGGGCAGTTTAAATAGCCCACGCCACGCCCCCGGACTGTCCGGATTGGGTGGCCTAAGGATGACGTGGCCAAGGACCATCCAATGGCGCAGGGACTATCTCGCCCCATGCAAGGGGGGAGGGCTTGCTCCTAGCCCACAACATCATCTCCCCAAGAATGGGAAATGGCTTTATAAGACAAATGTCCAGGGTATCACGTGACAGTCCGTTCCAACACACACACACACACACACACACAGAGAGAGAGAGAGAGAGAGAGAGAGAGAGAGTACCAGAGCAGGGGGAAATGAAAATGGAAGAATTACATTTGGATTTGCGGATGGAGGATAATGTTTGTTTATAGAAAGCAGTTTTGTAGGGTGTTATGGTTGAAGTGGTAGAAGTGAATATTGTTTATATACAGTGGTCAGATGAAGAATCAGAAGTTCTTCAATTTCTGAAGTTCCCCTCCCTCCCTCTCTTTTTTACTCTCTTGTCTATTTCTTCTTCTTCTTCTTCTTCTTCTTCTTCTTCTTCTTCTTCTTCTTCTTCTTCTTCTTCTTCTTCTTTCTCTCTCTCTCTCTCTCTCTCTCTCTCTCTCTCTCTCTCTCTCTCTCTCTCTCTCTGTTCCCTGCTTTTCTTTTTCTCTGTTCTTATTGTATTTAGATCAATGTTTTAGTTTTGGACAAAAAGAGAGATATTTGATATTTCTCTTTATAAATCCTAATAAAATGTATAGGAAGGAAGGAAGGAAGGAAGGAAGGAAGGAAGGAAGGAAGGAAGGAAGGAATGATTATGGCAAGAGAAAATCTAGGCCTGAAATCTTCTTCTCTTAGAGTTTACTGTGTGGAAGGGTGTGTGTGTGTGTGTGTGTGTGTGTGTCTGAAAAAGCATTCAGTGTGTCCTCACCTGCAATTAAGAACCCAGAAACAGGTTTATTACTTCAGCGAGAATTAGACTTTGAATATATATGTGTGTGTGTGCGTGTGTGTGTGTGCGCGCGCACGCGCATGTTTCAGGGGTGAAGAAGAAATTGACCCTGAAGAAAAAGGAGAGTGAATTTATCTAAAATTTGAGCGCATTTCTTTGTCAGATGAGGGAGGCGGTGGGTTTTACTTTTACTGTTCATTCTGTATGTGGTGGGGGTTTTGTGTGTGTTTTTGTTTGTTTGTTTGTTTGTTTGTTTTGCTGCTGTTACAGCAGCAGCAGCAGTGAAGATCTCCACAGTCTCCAAACCATCTTATTGGGAGAAAAAGAATGACCTTTCGAATGATACCACATCCCTATGTAGTGTTGACCCAGGATCTTTCAGTCCCTCCCAGGAACATTGCCAGGAGATTGGACAAAACAGTGGATCCTATGAATAAATAAATAAATTGCAAACAAATGTGGAAATGTGGAAAATGGAACTTAAAGTTGGGGTGTGAGAGAGAAACATCCCAATCAGTGCCTCTTATTTTATTCATTTAAAAATTTGCTCCTTGCTTTAAAATATCCTCCCCTTCTTCCTTCCGTTCTATAGATTCAGCAGCCACACCATGATCACCACCAAAGGTTCTTGCTGGCTGCTGCTGCGTTTGGCCGTCCTCCTCGTGGTTGTGCTGGTGCAGTCCAGCAAAGGAGCAAGCTACCGGGATTTTGAGCACAGACACATTGATTTTCCGAAAACCGGAGCAAACAACCCCAATGCCTACTGCAACCTGATGATGGCTCGGAGAGGACTGACCAGGCCGGCCTGCAAACCCACCAACACCTTCATCAACGGCAACCCTCGTTCCGTCCAGGGAATCTGTGGCAGTGGGGGAACTCACTACCGGGGCAATTTGTATACCAGCAAGAGCCGCTTCAGTGTGGTCGTCTGCCGCAACACAGGGAGATTCCCCAACTGTAATTATCGTGGCAGGGCGCAGTCCAAGAAAGTCCGTGTGGGCTGCAGAAACAGACTGCCTGTTCACCTTGACAGACTGGTGTGATGCGACCCACCGTTCATCCACAGGAAGCAGAAGTCTGAGGACGTTCTGGCAACCGTTGAATTTCCCTTTGCTTGCTGCTTTCTCTGCCGCTTTACTTTGAGGGCATATCCACACTGCAGGCTTAAAGTGGATTAGCAATAGTTCCTTCCTAACAGGAGGCACTGCGAAATGTAGACCTGAGAGGAGGGGGCAGGGGTCACTAATAAATCTTTACGGGCATCACTTCTTTGCTCATTTGGTTCTTCTTCTTTGCTTTCTGCTTTTCCTGCATTGTACCTCCACAGTGCAGGTTTAAACCCGGTTTAGCAATAGTTCCTTCACCCAGGGGCCCCTGGGAACTGTAGGCCTGAGAAGTGGAACGAGGGGAATTAAACTATTCCTTACTCAGTCAGATCTTTTTCTATGTGCAGGGTTTGGCCAAAGGTGGAAAGATGCCAAAGAGGACAGGCACAACTTTGGCACTTTTGGTGGTTGGGTACTAAAAAGAATAATCACGGAATGTGTGGCTCATCACGAAAGCTAGATCTGCTGAAATTCCCTCATCTACACAACTGTTCTCTTTTGCATCTGGTAACTCTGCTCATATCCCCTCTTCATCTCCTCCAGCATCCCTTCCTCAGCACCCTCACCTGAGAAACATTTCAAAGGAGTCAATTTGTGCACTGAGAAACTGAAACTGGGGTGGAGAATCTGTGGCCCTCTAGTGGCCATTAACTCGCATTAGCCCAAGCTAGTATGATCAATGGTTATGGATGATGGGAGTTGTGATCCTGCAATACCTAGAGGGCCACAAAGCTCCCAAACTGCATTAAAGCTCTGGTTCACCCAGGCATGCATATTGCTTGATTTCTGTTATACATCGTCACTCCCTAGCAGTGACTGGGAGCTGTTGCCTGAGAGAAGACATTCCCTGTCACAGTCCCTAAGGTGTTAAGTTCCCCTTTCCACACAGGGATGTTTCTGAAACCTATATTACAAAGCATTCATCCTGCGATGAGGACTCATCTCTTTGCCATGATTTTCAACACATGGGATATATGTTTTTAGGATTGTAAATTGTTTCAAATGGTTTTAATCCTTTATTGTTACATTGTGGGTAATATATTGGGACAATATAATGAATGGCAGGCAAGAAATCTATATTCAGTGTTAATAAATAACACTTTCTCCTGCCTCCTCCAATCTTAGCAAATATGTATCAACTTGTAGAGGTTTTGTCTTTCATAAGCACCCTTGCTTTAGCATGCAATAAAATGAATTTTTGCAAATGCAAATACTGAAACGGTGTATCTGTGTCCAAGAAGTTCTTAAGTGTTGAGGCTGTGGAAACTGTGTAGTGTGGGTAATGCATTCTGTGCATGCCCAGAGAATTCCTTCTTCATTCTATGGTAGTGGTTAGCTGTGGAAGAGGAGTGAGTACTTGTGTCTATGAAGAAATTCATAAGTACTGGGGCCCTGCTTTCCTTCACCTTAAAAATCCCTGGTCCTGAATGGGATAACTGTGCCCCTGAAGGACCAGGTATGCAGCCTTGGGGTCATTTTGGACTCGCAGCTGTCCATGGAGGCGCAGGCCATTTCTGTGTCCAGGGCAGCTGCCTACCAGCTCCATCTGGTGCGCAGGCTGAGACCCTATCTACCCACGCATTGTCTTGCCAGAGTGGTGCATGCCCTAGTTATCTCCCACTTGGACTACTGCAATATGCTCTACATGGGCTCCCTTTGAAGGTGATGCAGAAACTACAACTAATTTAGAATGCAACTTCCAGACTGATGACTGGGAGCAGAAACCAGGAACATATAACACCACTTCTAAAAGATCTATAGTGGCTCACAGTACATTTCCAAGCACAATTCATAGTGTTGGTGCTGCCCTTTAAAGCCCTAAATGGTTTTGGCCCTGTATACCGGAAAGAGCATCTCCATCCCCATCATTCAGCCCAAATACCAGGTCCAGTTCTGAAAGCCTTCTGGTAGTTCCCTCGCTACAAGAAATGAAGTTACAGGTAGCCAGGGACCCATCAGATGCTAAAGAGATAAAGAATTATACAACTTTCCAAAGACATCTGAAGTCAGCCCTATATTGGGGAGTTTCTAATGTTTGATGTTTTATTATTGTTAATATATTCAGTTGGAAGCCTCCCAGAGTAGCTTAGGTAGGATATATCACGATGATGATGATATTCTGGCCCATTTATCCAATCTCTTAAAATCATATTGAATCCCAATTCTGTACACTGTGGCATTAGCTACTCCTCCCAGTTTGGTGTCCTCTGCAAATTTAATGAGCATAATCTCAATTCCTGCGTCCAAATAATTCATAAGCAACGGGCCCAGGAAAGAACTGTGCAGCACCCCACTTGCCACTTTTTTCTGGGATGATGAGTAACTATTAGTGAGCACTCTTCGGATTCAATCAGTCAAATCCACCTAACCTTGTCCAGCAAAGAATGGGGGGGAGGGGAGGGGAGAGAGTTGCAGGATGGAGTAACAACAGAAAACCAGTATATCAAATTACAATGCTACATCACTAGGTATCAGATGATATTTAAATACCCCAAGCATTCTGTTGGCTTAGCTGAGAAGTGTTTGTACTCTGAACTCTTGGTTGTTGTCATTGTTTTTCAGGGCTGAACATCTCTGGAAATTGGGCAGATAATTCCGTGAAAGTAGATAAGAGCAGTCCCAGTAAAGCATGCCAAGTGTGAAACCTGAACAAGCAGAGCATTGGAGTTTCTTTTTCTTCTTTTTTTCTTTTAAAGGGCCAGGATCATTTGCTCACATGATGGTGCCTACAGTTGTCCCAGCTGTCAATACATTCTGACACATCATCTCACTGATAAATTATTGTCCACAGGCTTCTTTCTTTCCATTGGAGTTGTCAGCATTCATTTCCCTCCCCAGGCTCTCTAGAAGTCAACAGTGAAAGCTTATCCATATCTACCCAGAAGAAAACATTTACTCCATATTTACTGAACCCATCATCACCCTGGTAAATCCCCGTGCCTTGGTCTCCCCCTGCTCCCCTCCCTGCCATGCCTTTGGAAGTGCCTTCTGGATAGTTGGAGGTGTTGAAATTGTTGGCAGCATTCGGTTCCCTCTCTAGGCACTCCAGAAGGCAGCCTGATGCATATCTGACCCACCAGGTCTCTTCTTACATTCAACACTCAGAAATATTAAGATTAAAATTGGTTGTGGCATCAGCTGCTATTTGTCCACCATTGCTGCACTGTTAGTTGTGGAAACTCTCCAGTAAGCGTCTGAGATCTGCACTGAGTGAGATAAACATCAGGTGGATATATGTACTCAAGAGTCCCTTGACCAATGAATGGAGCTGAAACGTAAGAATTTCCCAATTCAGAGCTGGGAGAGTGCCTAACTACATTGGAAGAGATCCGTTTTTACAAGAAAAGAGCAGTCACATTGCCACTCAAAAGCTTGTGTGCTGGAGAGAGATTCTGCAACCTTATGGAATATAAGTGGGATCTCCCTAAGCGTAAGTGATCAGAGGAGACCTGGATAAAGTCTTTTCCCACCTGAAAAGCTACTCTTGTTCCTGTCATTCTTTCTTATATATATGGTAAGTAGGAAACCATTCCAATCAGGCTTGCTCTGAGTCTGTTCTTTGCATCCATACATTCCATTAACTAATAAGGGTTCCTTTGGTACCTTTAAGTAGTAACAAGATTTGCAGAAATCGGCAAGTGAAGATAAACAATATTACCTGCTAAATTTTCTCCACCACTGGCTGTGTCTACACCCCTCTCATTGGTGTTTCTTTCCCTGATTATGGAAATAGGTTTAATGATTGTTATTGCGGTATGTATTTTCATGTCTTTATATTGTAAACCACCCTGTGATCTTTGGATGAAGGGTGGTATGGAATTTTTACTAACAACAACAATGAACGTTCCCTACATCAAATGGGGTGCGCGTTTTGCGTCGTGAGTAGCCCCCTTGGATCACGGAACAGCTCCTGGCACCACCTTCCCAGGTTGGATACCTGTGGACTCCACCTACTCCAGCAGCCGCCCAATCCCGGCTGGGGAGGTGTTGCCGGGGGGGGGGTTGGCCAGCTAGAAGGAGGGATTATACAGGACACACAATACAGGACACACAATATACACAATAGCACTTGAGTCATTTCCCTCAGGGGCTGCCCGGGGTTCGGGGGACTCTGCCTGGCATGCAATTGCATTGCAAAATTTGGGGGGAAATGTGAATTTCAAAGGACAGCAGCATTTTGGTTTGTATATTGTTTCAGACAGCCTAGATTTCATGGATTTGCCTTTAAATGTGAACTGAATCTTATTTCTCCCTTATGCCTAATTTCAGCCCACCAGCACCTGAAGCCTGAAATGGTTCACTCTAGACTTCTACCACTTCATTTTGTATATGGCCTTGTTTTCATCCTACACAAATAGGCATCACTTTAACATTTCCCCTTTTATTCCTCCTCCTCCTCCTCCTCCTCCTCCTCCTCCTCTCTCTAGATTCCAAGTCCCCACCATGCAGTCCTCTGAGGTCTCCTGCTCATTGCTGGCACATCCGGCCATCCTTCTTGGGCTTCTGCTTGTGCGGTCCGGTGAAGGACAGTCCCGTGAAGCTTTTGTTTGGAAGCACATTGATTACCCCAAAAGCTACCCAACTTCCCACCCTGACACCTACTGCACGCTGATGATGATGCAGAAAGGGATGACTCGATATGTTTGCAAAGAGACAAGTACCTTCATCAACGACTTCCCCATAAGTGTCGTGCAAGTGTGCAGAGGGAGAGGGACTCCTTCAAGTAACTATTTTGACAGCACAGACTCCTTCGATATGGTCATCTGCAGATACACAGGTGGCCCACCGCCTTATAACTGCAGGTACAGTGGAAAACCCGCACACTTGCGCATTCGCGTGACCTGCACCGGCAACCATCCTACTCACTATGTGACTCAAAGGACATAGGCAAATGGGGAAGCAACTCACCCTCCATCTGCTAAAGTCAGAAGCTGTTGGACATGTTGGCCCAAACTCGGTTCTATTATCCTGCATGCTTTCTTCTTGGTGTATCTATGTAACATATCCACAATACAAACTTATCCTGCTCTAAGAGTCATTTGCTTTCCCAGTGAACGCTGGGAACTGGAGTTCTTCAAGAAGCAGCTTTGGGAAATACCTTTGGATGACATTTCTTTACCCCTTTTCCTTTTGGCCTCTTTGGGTATCTTTTCCCTCTTTCCACCATGATAATGAAAGTATCACCTGCTGCGTCCCCTCCTCAGCATTTTCACCAAACGACATCAGATTTCTAATCAGAAGTATAAACGTGCCACATTTGTTGCACCAAGGGATGGGTGACAAATTCATTTTGATTCACATTTTAATGTGGCACTACCTTATTCACATCTTCCAAAACTGCATGGGAACCAAAACATTTGAAATACATACTTCTCTGAATTTTGCAGTACAGTTCTTCATATGAGTAATGCTGACCAAAACGAATATACTAAGGGAATGTCAGCATAAAAATGCACATATTTGTGAAAATTATATACAGAAATGTATTGTATTCAAGGGTACTGCTTGCAAAAATGTGTATATTGAGGAAATGTTTACTAAAATGCTGATTAACTTGAAAAAATAATGATAAACTGGTGCAGAATTTAAGAATGGAAGACTGAGAAACTGGGAGAAATTTATATGGACAGATTTGTCCATCCCTATTTGTGCCTTGGCACTCATTTTAATAGCTAGATGAAGAAAGTGTTGCCTCCCTCCTTTCCTTACACTCCCTTCCTACCAATAGCCTAATCTGTCTTTTGTCCTTTTCAGCTGACAGGATTAAAAAACCCAAAAAATAAAAATCTCAGTACTGGAATGTTTATAAACTTTCCATAATGATATCATTCAAAAAGTAGAAACAGAAAATAGGAATCATTCCGGAAAAACTGTCTTTGAGACTTTGGGATGCCTTCCATTGAAACTTTTGAAAAACTATTTAGAAAACTTTACTTTTTAGATTTTTGAGACGTCTTCTGTTAATAACCATTGTGAGACTCACCTTTGACGCCTATCTTGAACACATGGTTTGATGTTCTGCGCCACTACTCTGTTACATTGTATATATCAACTCTAATAGAATGATTTCTACTTTTTGAATGATATCATTATCCTATTATATATGCTCTAACAGTTATTAGCCTACGTGTTGTGTCTGTATTTCTGTGATTGCTTCACATTGCAACACAGGGGTCTGTTTTTGGCATAAACCTTCCACAGCATTTCAGCAGCTGAGTCAACGGACTAGAGAGACCTCATTGCTACTAGCTGAACCCAGATGTGGGTCACATTTGCAAAGAAATACATGCTCTTTGGGTGGCATATTGTCTGCTTTGCTGTATGCTTTAATTTGATACAATAGTTTCTCTACAATTATCACATTTCTGAGGTCAATTGCTTAAAAATTGCTTTAACTTTGAAAGGGGGATATATTGGTAGCTACACTTCTCGTACAGGTGGCTCACAGCTGCACTCCAGTGTTCACTATGTGACATCATACTCCTCTTCTGTTCTCATAGGTATCAAGCAATAAGCTTAGTAAACATCATAAGACACACACACAGATCAACTATGTACACTACTGTGAAGGGGGGCAAGTGTACTGAAAAAGGAGGTTTTAAGAAGGAGAGTGCTGATTGGCTACACATACTTCCACAGAGAAGACAGTGGTTTTTAACATGGAGACTGCGTAACCTGCAAGTGTCCTGGGAAAACTGGGACATCCTGTTTTTTATCACAAGAGAAAAGTGGCCATTTTGGTTACCGTGATCTCACAAGATTGTGTGCCACTGTTTCCCCCCAGTCTTGTGTGGCTCCTCAAAAGGCACATTTTTAGGGAGCCATGGCCGAAAAAAGGGCAGCAACTGTGGCATGGAAATGAGAGAGATTGCAGCAATCAAAATGGCCATCTGCGATTAAAAAAATGGAAGATGGTGTCTGAGAAGATGGCATCCCAGATTTTGGCTTCCAAATGCTGAAGAGTATGAAACTGGGGCTGGGAAGTTGCCAACCACATTTAGTACTGTGAAATCATGTGCCTGTGAGTACTATACACATTTCCACTCAGAGAAAACATGCTTTCTCATTTTTAATGGCTGACACCTACTGTATTTCTTTTCAAATTGGTTAAATATTTGTTGTGTAATTTAAAAGGAAGTTCTCTTCCACAGAAGAATTGTGTGTACATAGGTAATAAACAAATAAGGAAGTTTTCACTAACAATTAAATTGATTTGCATGCCAAAGTAAATTATTAAAAACACAGAACTGTATACCTATACTGCTCATAGCACTGTTATAGAAGTTGTTTGCTTGCAGCAAATGTAAGAAAGGAACCAATGAGACTGTCAACATGCAACAAACATTAGTAAAAATTACATAACATAAATTCAAAGGTGAAAGGTAAAAAGGACCCAGTGTTTGTCCACAGACAGCTTTCCAGGTCTTGTGGCTAGCATGACTAAATCACTTCTGCTGCAACAGGACATTATGACAGAAACCAGAGCGCACAGAAACATGGTTTACCTTCCGGCCACAGCAATTATTATTCATCTACTTGCACTGGAGTGTTTTTGAACTACTAGGTTGTCAGGAACTGGGATGTAGCACCTTTGACTGGGCTTAACCATCCAGGAGTCGTTTACCTATAACTTTTACCTTTTGACTCCAAGTATGAGTTGGGTGGATGCAACCCTAAGCCTGGTGCTTCTCTGTTTCAAGGTTCACAATTCAATATATCTGTAGACCAGACCAGCAGTGGTCCCATTGCCAGTCATTTAGGGACACTTTCAATCACACCACAAGGTAAAGGGTTTTTCTACAGTCAGTCATCATACTTTGACTGCATGTGATTATCATCACTTGCATATTTTATCCAGAGAATAGTGGTTGCCACACACGCTATGGTTTGGGTCATCCCATTGTTTTTCTGAGCCAGTGTTCCCAAGGGAGAAGATCTTGGACTATAGCAGAAATCTCATTGGCATAAGAACTTTGCTTGTTCTGTGACTTGAGGACCTTAGCAAAACAAATACCTCACCCTGTAATTTTTATAATTATTGATCAGCATGACTACTTTTAAATGTCCTGTGGCAAATCAGATGCCAGGCACAATAACAGCCACAGAAACAGCCCTTTCCAAATGTGATGGTCCTGTGTTGTAGTCTATATAGGCATCTGTCCTATCAACTTACATGAATCCAGTTAGGGAGGTAGATTTGAGGCAGGTACACGCCTCCATGCAGCCAAGTTTCCTTATAACTTCAGCCAAGACTGAAATGCTGTTTGTGAAAAAATAGGTAAACATGATGGCTTTCAGTTCAGCCCAAGAATGGTTAGTACACCATCTGCTTTTGCTGCTGTTGGTGCTGCATTGTTCTTCTAGCAAGAGTTTGAGTTCTTGCAGATTGGGAAAAACAATTCAAACCAATTCATATGGTCCTCCAGCAGACCTGATCATTGGTGAATTTATATCCATTACGCTAGCAAACTTCAGAATGCAGGAATTTATGGAGTACCCACAATCCTCTTCATTATCTGCTCAGTAAGTAGTTACGTATTTGTTGGGGAATTTTCTGTTTGGTCCACCGATTATTCTTGACTTGATGACATAAATAGAAGGCCATCAACTTCTGTCTCCGGTTCTCCTGTCAGCCTTCACAGGGTACATTCAGATTTTTGTCCCACCACTTCAGTTAGCAGAAAGAAACTCGTCGTCATTAGTCTACGGCACCATATGCGACCTAATCAAATCCCTCTACTCCACAATGTTAACAGTTCCATCAAGGCCAATGGGATGCTTCCTCTCAAATATTTGGGATCAAGGAGAGCTTTCCTTAACACACGTTTACATGGGAGGAAGCAATTTCCAATGGAAGCTTGTGTGATCACAATTATATGGGAAGTGAATCCTGCTGAATAAAAAAAAGAAAAGGAAGGTTTTATTTCTCAAGTTTTTTTTTTAAAATAATACTCAGGACTTTGTGTGTACGTGTGTATAAATCTATTGGGTTATTTTTGTTGTTGTCTTTTATTTTCTGGCTATATCTGGTCAAAGGGCAGTTCAGAATATGAATAAAATACACCTCCACCCACCCCCACCCCAAAGGCAAGCATATCTATTGGGCTTAGATTCAAGGGCTGACTGAACTTGGTGGGGTTGGATATTGGGTTTCCAATATGCAACCCCACCAATAAATCCACAGCACAACAATGGATTTCCTTGAATCTACCATTTACATACTGCACATCTAAGCATAATATCTTAGGAGATTGCTGTAGTATCATTGATTTGAATAAAATGTTCTTGTCCTGTCGTCTGAAACATCCAAGTTAAATACATGCATGAACCAAAATGAAAACTTCAACACAGTTGTTTCTTTTCTGTCGTGTTTGCAGTCATTCTTTGTCTCATTGCAGTGTGATCCCAAAAAACTACCAGCATGTTCTTGCCTTCATCTTTGCCATGCAAGAGATCAACAAGAATGCCAAATTCTTCTCCAACATCACACTGGGATCAACATTTTATGAGAATGCTTTTAACCCTTCGCAAACTTGTTGGAACACTCTTGCTCTTCTTTTCATGGGACAACGAAATCCCCCCAATTACCAATGTAATGAAGAAGATAAAGTACCGGTAATTGCTGTCATTGGAGGGCTCAACTCCCAAAACTCTATTCAGATGGCCAATATATTAAACACCTACAAGATTCCACAGGTATGTGTATAGATACATAGATACAACCACAAGGGCAGACATGCACAGGAAAACCCCCAAAGAACAGCAAGGTTAGCTTTCAATCGCATTACATTATGTTTTCCACGCTTGTGTCAAGACTATGTTAAAGCCTCCTAGCTATGTGTTGCCTACACTGCCTTCTTAAATAGCATTGGGATTTCTGCTGGGGGGCATATAAACCCATAATACTAATAACCAAAGTTCTAATTCTACCAAACCTGACCATATAATCATGGGAGCATCCAGCCTCCTTCTTAGAAACTTCTCCTAACCTGAGATGTAATAATGCCAGGGGTGTAGACTTAGAAAAGTAATACCAGGTGGTTGACCACTACAATAATGAAGTATTCTTTCTATGAACAAATAGATGGTTTTTACATTCTTAAAAATACAAAAAAACCCCTTTAGTTCAGCTATGGCTCCTTGGATCCAGTGCTGAGTGACCAAAGGCGCTTCCCTTCATTCTTCCAAATGGTCCCCAATGAAGAAGCTCAGTATGATGGCATTGTTTGGCTACTCAGGAAGTTTGGGTGGAACTGGATTGGCCTCCTTGTTTCAGATGATGACAGTGGAGAAACCTTCCTTCGTACTCTGAGACCAAGGCTTTTCCAAAATAATCTCTGCATTTCCTGGACACTGGTGATCCCACTAGTGACAAGTTTTTTACCTAATGAGCTACTTCAACAAAAGTTGAGACCAATCATGTTTGCTCTCACACAGCGGCAAATGAATGTGATTCTTGTCTACGGAGACAGTCAGTCTCTAGAGGGTTTGAGACTGGTTTTAGTCTCCTGTGAGGTTTTACATATGTACCCTCTGCAGAGGGTGTGGATTACAACAGCTCAATGGGATTTCACTGCCGTGCTGGCAGGATACAAATTCCCTTCCATATCCTTCAATGGCACCTTGTCATTTACACTCCATTCAAATCCAGTTCCAGGGTTTCAGGACTTTCTAGAGACCATAAATCCATGGCAGCCAAATCTTTATTTCATCCAGCAATTCTGGGTCAGTGCATTCCTCTGCTCATTCCCAGATAACAATCTAATTGGCACAATTCAGGAACCCTGCACTGGGAGGGAGAAGCTGGAAAAACTCCCTGGACCTGTGTTTGAAATGGAAATGTCCAGCCAGAGCTACACCATCTACAATGCTGTCCATGCGGTAGCACATGCTCTCCATAGCATGTATTCATCAAGAGCCAAACAGAAAGTACTGGGTGAGAGACGGATGCAGCCAAAAGTTAATCCCTGGCAGGTACTGTCAACTACTCTCCTCAATGTTAGAAGCACAGGTGTTATTACTACTGCTTCATATGTTTCACAGCTGATCCCTGGCATGGAGGAGAGGCCTTGGGGATTTTCCCTGCTGAATTCTATCATTGGGAGTTACTTTATCTCAGTGAAAGGCCACAAGCTGTGCATGCTGTACATTAAAAGCTCTTTAAATTAATCCATCCCAGGATTCTCTTACTTGGGGCTGCACAAGGGGCAGGGGTGTCCTCTATTATCAGAACTGGGTTGAAACCTCAGGTGTATGCTGTATAGAACTGTGGCAATTCAGAGTAGACAGTTCTGGGCTACAGAGACTAATAATTTGACTCAGCACAAGGCAGTTGCATATGTTAATGGGGAAGGTTTTTGAAGTACCCAGAATCTATGTCGAGTCAAAAAACACACCAAGCCATGTCTCCTAGTACAGTGGTACCTCGGGTTACAAACTTAATTTGTTCTGTAGGTCCATTCTTAAACCAAAACCGTTCTTAACCTGAGGCATGCTTTCGCTAATGGGGCCTTGCACTGTGCACGATTTCTGTTCACATCCTGGGACAAAGTTCACAACCCAAGGCCCTACTTCCGGGTTTGCGGAGTTTGTAACCCGATGCGTTTGTAACCCAAAGCATTTGTAACCCAAGGTACCACTGTATTGGAACTGGAAAGGCTTGCAGCTCAATGTCAGAGCATCTGCTTTCATTCAGAAGGTCCCATGTTCAACCCCCAGCATCTCAAGATCATGCTGGGAAAGATGCTGAAACCTTAGAGAGTTAATAACAACCAGTGTGGAAATGACTGAGCTATACAGAGCAAGGATTTCACTAACGGTAAGGCAGCTTTTAGTGTCCTATAACATACTGCTGAATGGTAGTAAAAAGCCAAAAGTCCAACTGGCAAATGGAAAAGAGAGAGTGTATGAGCCTACAGGTCTCTCTCTCCCCCCTCCCCCCTTGCAATCTAGCTCCAGTCCTTCCTGAAAAACATCCACTTCAACAACAGTGCAGGTGAAGAAATCTCTTTTGACGAGAAGGGGCAGCATGCAGGTGGCTATGATCTCCTCAACTTGGTCACATTTCCCAATGAGTCCTTCCAGAGAGTCCGAGTGGGGAGGGTGGACCCTCAGGCCCCCCCAGGAAAAGAGTTCACAGTGGATGGAAGTGCCATTGCATGGAATCCCAAGTTCAAGCAGGTGGGTGGGACTATTTCTTGTTTTAATCATCATCTTTTATGAGGAGAGCAAGGGATCCAGGAAAACAGAGGAGAAGTGTGAGGAGGCAAGCTCTGGTACTCACTGATGAAATACTATTTTTGTTACTTTGTTCAAATTTGTTGATGCAGAGCTAGTTGGAAGCTAATTTGCAGCTCAGGGTTAAAGAACAAGGTCTTTCAGAGTACGGAATTGGCAGATGTTTAAGGCTCTTGAAAAGGGAAGAAGAAGAAGAAGAGTTTGGATTTGATATTGCGCTTTATCACTACCCAAAAGAGTCTCAAAGCGGCTAACATTCTCCTTTCCCTTCCTCCCCCACAACAAACACTCTGTGAGGTGAGTGGGACTGAGAGACTTCAGAGAAGTGTGACTAGCCCAAGGTCACCCAGCAGCTGCATGTGGAGGAGCGGAGACGCGAACCCGGTTCCCCAGATTACAAGTCTACCGCTCTTAACCACTACACCACACTGACTCTCAGCAGGGAGGTATAGAATTATCCTGTGCGCCCTGGTTACTTATGCAGTAATGGTAAGGTGAGTGGGGCTGAGAGACTTCAGAGAAATGTGACTAGCCCAAGCTCACCCAGCAGCTGCATGTGGAGGAGCAGAGACATGAACCCAGTTCCCCAGATTACCACTCCACCGCTCTTACCCACTACACCACAATGGCTCATTGTGGTGTCCCAAAACACTTTGTACGCAACAATCTTTGTTTGAGACTCTGTCCCACCATGTGGAGCCCAGGTAGAAAGATAACCATTTACCGGTACCATCTGAATTGTGTGGTCACTAATGTTGATGGATTGAGTGCCAGTGATATCCTGTCCCAGGATGTTGATCTCCATCAGGCTGATGGTGGGGCCAAACTCCATGGAGGTTTGCCCATAATGTTTGGGATGAAAGCATCCAAAATGCTCAGGAAAGTGCTGGTGCTCAGAAGGCTATGGAAGGCTATATGTGTTGTCATATGCCTGAATTGGTTGATTGACTGACTGATTGATTGATTGATAAAATTTATATACAACCCTATACCCGGAGATCTCAGGGAGGTTCACAGAATAAAACCGAAATATAAAACCACAAAATACATAATCAAGATAAAAACAACAACCCAATAGCCTCCCCCCACAAAAAAACCCAATTTTAAAAGGGCATAGTTATGCCAGTTTGTGCAGGTATGGCAGTTATCAGCAGTCTAAACAGTTAGAGCAGCGGAAATGTTCTGTTGTGCTGCTGTCAGTCTGTAACAGTATTTATCTTAGATATATATATATATATATATATATATATATATATATATATATATATATATATGATGTATTAGCAATGTAACACCTGCCTGTATTGTATCTTTTAATCTGCAAGTTCAAGTACACTAAGTAAAAATTAATCCTTATTTAAACTTTAAAAGAGAGCGTCTGCAGGAGGGAATCAGCATTGAGTTATGAGGAATCAATCTATCAAGAAGGAGAAGGTTGGCACTAGCATCTCTCTGCCATTCAGACCTGTGCTGGGCTGGCCAAGTGGTTCGGGGACAGCACAAAGCATCTTTGTCACGGGGCCTGATGATTGCCTAGGGAGCAAATGCTTGACAGTCACTCTCTAATTTCAGTCCATTGACCTTTTTGCTGCAAAGCAGACATAGATGACAATAAGAATTATGTAGAGAAGCCAACTTATTCCATTCACAACCCCTTGCTTGTCATTACCATTAGATGCTGCCCATTTCCACCTGTGTTGAGAGCTGCCACCCTGGACAGAGCATGTTTGCCCAGCAGGGAAAGCAAATCTGTTGCTATGACTGTGTTCAGTGCCCTAAATGGAGGATTTCCATCCAGAAGGGTAAGTGAAGAAACCCGAGTCAACTGGAATTCCAATCTTCCTCTCCAACACAGACATTCATGTCTTAGTGTGAAATAAAGTTCACATGGGATTAAACACCACTGAAACCAGGATGACATCCATCTGGGTAGAAATGGTTAGGATTTCACTCCATAGCTTCCTTTTCTCACCCTTGAACCCGCAGCCACCAAATTTTCTTCTTCAGTTATTAACAAGTAGTGAATACTTTTCTCTATTGTATCCACACAGTTTCAATGCTTAGTAACATTATTTCTTGTCAAATATAGATTTTCTCGATGACAGGCTACCGGGCTGTTTCATCCATTCCCAAACTCAATTACGGAAAGTGTAAAAAAGAAACACTTGGGTTGCTCACCTTGAAATGCAAAGACATGGGGTTGGATGCATAGATAGACATGTTTAAGGGGGAAAGACTGAAATCAATCAGTATACTGCAGCCATGAGAAATAAATATGAATGGATTGATTAGTAAAGCTGAAATGCTGAGAGAGTAACCATCACTTGGTTGAAAAATTAGACTTTGGTTCATCAGCTCAGTAATATGTTCTGTGTACTGCATAATGGACAGTACCAATAATATTAATAATTATTGCTTCCAGAAATGCTAAAAGCATGCGTCTCACTTTCAGATGCAGATCAGTGTGAGAAGTGCCCAGAGGATCACTACCCAAATACCTTTCAGGACCAATGTATTCCGAAAACAATAAGCTACCTATCCTATGAGGAGCCCTTGGGGGCAATTCTGGCTTCCTCGGCTCTCCTGCTTTCTCTGGTCACACTTGTTGTGATGGGAACCTTCGCTCTGCACTGGAACACTCCCATTGTCAAAGCCAACAACTGGGGCATCACCTGCACCTTGCTCTCTTCTCTGCTGCTCTGCTTTCTCTGCTCCTTCTTATTCATTGGCAGGCCTACAAAGGTGACCTGTGTCTTGAGGCAAACCGTCTTTGGCCTCGTCTTCTCCATCGCTGTTGCTTGTGTGTTAGCCAAAACCCTCACTGTGGTTTTGGCATTCATGGTGACCAAGCCTGGGAACAGCCTGAGGAAATGGCTTGGGAAGAGGCTGGCAGGATCCCTGATCACCTTCTGCTCTCTCATTCAAGCTGGCATCTGTCTTGGCTGGCTGGCATCCTCTCCCCCATTCCCAGAGTTTGACCTGCACTCCCAGGATGGGCAAATCATAGTGCAGTGCAATGAAGGCTCAGACATCATGTTCCACCTGATTCTGGGCTACATGGGTCTTTTGGCCATTGTCAGCTTCTCTGTGGCTTTCTTTGCCAGGAAGTTGCCTGACACTTTCAATGAAGCCAAGCTGATTACCTTCAGCATGCTGGTCTTCTGCAGTGTTTGGCTGTCCTTTGTCCCCACTTATCTGAGCACCAAAGGGAAATACATGGTGGCTGTGGAGATCTTCTCCATCTTGGCCTCTACTGCTGGCTTATTGGGTTGCATCTTCCTCCCCAAAATCTACATCATTATACTTAGGCCTGAGATGAACAGTAAAGAGAGATTAGTAAGGAAGAAAGAGGACCATAGTTGAGAAGGTGAAAGAGATGCTGTTAGTCAGGGACCTTATGTTGTGGCAAGGAGATGCTATTTCCTTTGCTTTTATCTTTTTTTCGTGTCAGCATTTCCCAAACCTGGGTCGCCAGCTGTTTTTGTACTACAAGTCCCACCATCCTTGACAACTAGCACTGCTATCTATGTATGTTTGGAATTGTAGTCCCAAAACAGCTGGAGACCCAAACAGCTGGGTGTTGTCCAAATGGAATGTTATGTGGAAGCAATTTGCAGCAGGATTGAAAATGAAGTAGTTGCTGAGTGATTGAAAAATATGGCATCTAAATCATTTGAGCTCTTGTTAATTCTTGCTAGTTTACCATTCTGCTTAGTAAAATAAATTAGAAATTGTTGGGACATGACCTTGATCACAGGAAACCATGACCACACAATTCCTAAATAATAGATGTATCTTTTAAACAAATTTCATTGCTCAAAGTTAGGATATATGTGTGAGAGAACATTGTATTCATCTAGCTCTTTTTCTTCTTTTGTTTTGTTCTTTTCTTATTATTATTTTCTGTTTAGAATAGTTTTTTTGTATTGTGAAAAGTCTGAATAAACTTTATACAAAAAAGACGTATGACTTGTGACGTGTGTGTGTGTGTGTGTGTGTGTGTTTGTGTGTGTGTGCGCGTCTGTGTGTTACGAAAGAAATCCCCAATGGACCATACAAACATGCAAAGGGATGAAGCGTAATATAAATCATCTGGCAGTGGACAGACATGTTTAAACTCAGACTTCTGGATGCTGTGAGAATATTTTCTGTGTTCCTGTAGAAGAGATATTCAGACCAGCCACCCTACTTACACACACGCTAGATACACTTTATTTAAAACAACAACAACAACAACAACAACAACTATCTCTGACCCAGTGAGTGTCATCCTTCCATAAGGACCCAGGTGTTGTGGGGGGTTGTATGTGAGGAAATTGCTGTCAGCAGAAAAATCCCTTCATGTAGCAGAGGATTCTGGGAAATGTTCCAGTGTAAACACTCCATTTTGAAGGAAGCTGGCCATTCTTGTTGGGTATCAGCAATGCAAAGTGAGTCTGTGCCCTTGAGAAAAACATGCACTGTTCCCCTTTCATTTTAATATCAAACATATCGAACAAAGTACTCCACTTAAATATGGACTAAGTTCCAGAAGGTAGATGCATTATCTGATGTTAATTATGTGTGCTGATTTTATTTAGGGTATTTGCTTTCCAACCCATAAATTAAGTCCACACTGGAGGGAATTCCAGGGAAATCGAAACATATTTATCCTATCCATATCTACTCGTCATATGGCAAGTGGCTGAACTTTCATCCTTCCCCCTTCCCTGCCCCGACCCCCAACCTCACCAAGATCTATATAAGAATAGAGGCAGCAGCTTCAGAGACAAACTTGCCCCTGCATGAAGCAATATCCATCACTTCACAGGACGAAACTTGGGTAAGTTGGAGGCAATCACAAACTCACTTCTGATGCTATGGCTACTGATTTGTATTTTGTTTTGCGGGCTCTCACTAGCATTATACCCTATACCCACATATCTGTCCACATCCTTCTTCCAGCAAAGTCCCATTCAGTTCTCACAGGTAAGTGAGTATACATATACTATGTGGGTTTGTGGGTTCATAAGTTGAGAAGAAGAAAGCAAGGGTGTTTGTGTAGTCACAGAAGAGGTAGAACATTCCGCAGTCTAAGCTCCTCACCCTCCATCACCACAGTTACTTATATTTCAGTTGAGCCAAGGAGGGGGATATTAAATAGTATGGGGAGGTAAAGAGGGGGGAGGGGTTTAGCTCCGCTCAGTCATTTCCCATTTTCATCTAAAAACTAGACCTCTCCAAGCCCCAATTGTAAACATGAATAATGCGAGTGATTTCCACAGTTTGGTTTTATGGAATTCTTGCCACATTGACTCATCTGCCATGGAGCGTCTTGCATGTGGCAGAGGATTCTGGGAAATATTCCAAGGCAGTCTCTCCATTTATGAAGGATGCGGGCCAGTCTTGTTGCAGGCTAACTTTGCACTACCTGAAGTGAGGATGTGCCCTTGGAGCAGACTCAGCACTCCCCTTCCCTGGCACCTTTCAGTTTCAAAACAGAAAGTGGTGAAGGAAGTCCCCTCCTGGATTTGGTTTTATCTCCAGATGTTCTTTGATTCGAGACGTGTTCTTTGAGTCAAGGCTTTATATTTTATTTAGAATATTTATTTTCTCATCACCTTCCACACAAATACCTATGGACGTTCATGCAAGCAAATCATGTGTTTTTATGAGTATTTGAAGTACACCCTTTCTTTCTTCAACTGTACATATAAAATGTCTAAAAGGCTGAAATTCCTTCCTGCCTTAATTCCTAAGAATTAAGGCAGCCAACTTGGGAGACAGACTTGCCTGTAGAAAGAGTTATTTATCAGCTCAACAGGACTGAACCTGGGTAAGTTGGAAGTGGGGTTGGGGATGGTGGAGAAATTCAGTTCAGATTCCATTTAAAAGCATATTTATTGAATTTGCACTGTCTGAAACAATAGGAGAGGTGAAACACAGCCATCCTTTAAAATTTGTATCTCTTTGGATTTTTCAACACAGTTGAATTTCCCATTGAATTTCTCCAGCTGTGTTAGATGGGTTAAGATCACTGGGGGCGGTGGGGGTGACACCCTGATAATTCCAGTGATTTTTATTCAGCACATGCAAGGCCACCTCTGTCCTGCCTCTGCCACCTCCATATCTCATTTTTTATGGCTAATGCTAGTGGGATACCCAGGGGCAGAGCAAGGGTGTGCAGTGGAGGCGGTGCACCCTGGGTGTCACCACTGGGGGTGACCAAATGCTGGGCAGCACTCACCACGGGGCCTGCAGCACATCCATGCCACGCATCTCTTCTGGGAGAGACACAGTGGCTTGAGCACCCGACAGGCTCTGCGCTGCCCAAACAGTCTGTCCGCCTCCTCTCACTCAGCTCTAGGGCTGCTGAGTGGGAGGAGGCAGGCAGACTCCGGAGGCCCAGCAGAGCATCCTGTCCCAGTTCACCCTACCCCTGTGGCCAACTAGCCCCACCCCGGGTGCAGGGCACGCGTGCCCCCAGGCTCCTGATCGGCTTGCTCTGGTGCTGCTCCCACTTGCCTTCATTTGCCCTCCCACCCTCTGTCCCTTTCCCCTTCTTCCCCACTCACCACCATGGAGCCCAAGAGGGAAGCGACGAACACTCGGAGCTGGGTTGCCAAGCCAGGCTCCTTCACCTTCTGTGCCCTGCCCTCCCCCCCCCCGCAGTGCAGGAGCCCATGCACCCCTCCAACATGTGTGCACCCGCCCCAAGCTTCGTTTGGTCACACAACCCTGCTGGATCAATCCTGCTGGGTAGTATCTTAGAAAACCTCCTTTCTCTCCACCATCACGGCTCCTCTCCCTCTCCTAGGTGACTGCCTCATACACCCTCCCAGTGGTAGCAGGAGCCGAGCACCCTGCGATGATGGAGAGGCATGGGAGTGATAAGGAATGTCTTCTCAGAGATCAAGAGGAGGGTGTGGACACTGCAGCAGGCAGGGCAGTGGCATCCAGTGGAAATTTTTGAAGGGGAACACTTAGGGTCAGAGGCACCAGCATTGCACCTCCCTTCCTAAGTCGTGCAGAAGCTTCCTGGGCTTTGGGAAGGAGGCACCAGAAGAACATTTAGGGGACTAATCTAGTCCCCCTAGTGCACTTACCATACAGCACTGGGCCAGGATAAGCACCTGTGGGTGGTGGGGAAGCTTACACTTTGATGAGGTAACTGCGTGATGGTTCTTCTGCTTACACCCCCTCATGCCCCTTTTAAACTTTAAACCAAGGCAAGCTACTCACTTTAGTAATCCCTTAAGAAAGGTCCTGGGAAATACTCTAGGTGGTGGTTTTTAGGTGCCCAGTGACACTAACCATGGGGGGGGGGGAATTTTAACAGGAATTTTTGGTAAGCAGGAAAATGATCCTTGGAAAAAACAACACACACATTTCTGCATTTGTTATGGGGGCACCTGATTTTGAAAGTGGAGCGAGTTAAGCAGGGTTTATTTCCAGGAGAGACGAGTGGCTTGGGGGCACTGCAGGCCCTGCAGTGAGTGCCGCCCGGCATTTTGTCACCCCCCTCAGTGGTGACACAGGGGTCAGACTGCCCCCACCGCACCCGCTTGTTCTGCCCTGCATAAAAGGAAGCCCAGCCTTTGAGGAACTGGAGTCTAGAGGCATTCCTTAGAAGCTAGAACTCATGGCGATTTGTTCCATGAATATTTCCTCAAAATCATCCAGCAGTTGTCCTCATAGAGGTGACTCAGCCAGCCATGGTCCATCATTTTGTGTCTAGAGTGTCCTAAGGAAACAATACGGAGGAAGAGTGCATGTTCTGGAAGTTGGGCAACAGAGGCAGTACAGGATTCCTTTTGGTGTACCGACCTCCCTGCTGCACCAAGGATTCCCTGCCTGAGCTTAGAAAAAGGGAAATGTCAGAGAACATTACATGCCTGGGAAGCATAAGCAGAATATAAAGCATGCAGTTGTTATTAGGGGAATAAATATATTTTAAGAGGGGTGAATGTACAAAGTTAAACCACATGATGAGATGAAGGAGCTGTTGTGTGCACAAAATGCAACATGCAAAAGTGACTTCAATTTAGCTCCTACTAAATCTTACTAGAAAAGGTGGGGAGTAAGCTTAAGATGCATTTATGTAAAAGGCTATGCGAAAAGATTATAGCAGACAAAATATAGCAACAATTGGAACAATTGTTTAAATCTACTGATGCTGCAACACCAACCCAGCTACTTATAGCTCATGGTGTTCCCAGTGCACAGCACTTTAACCTAAAGGTTAAGAAATAAATCTTATATCCCACTCTCTTGTTGAGCTCCTGGTGGTGCTTGGTGAAGACTTTCAGAAGGATTTTAAGGGAGTTTATACAAAAGGGAGATTGATTGATTGATTACATTTATACCCCACCTTTCCACCAAGGAGCTCAAGGCAGCATCCATTGTTCTCCTCTCCTCTCCTCTCATCGATCCTGTGAGGTAGACTAAGGTAAGAGACTGAGACTGACCCAGGGTTTTCCAATGAGCTTCACGGCTGAGTGGGGATTTGAACCCTGGTCTCTCAGTGCTAGTCTGGAGCTCAGATTCATACCAATGAGTCCCTTGCTCAGATCTCACTTCAGCTAGAAACTTAACTTAGCTTGTACAAATATCCTATCTTCTGGCCTCCTCTCCCTGAACCTCAACAATGGTCTAAGCTTCTTTTATAATTTTTTATAGGGTTTTATAACAAGGATGGTGTTGTACAAATAAGTATACCAAGTTTTCTCATGTCATTTGTATGTCACAAAAATAGCATAATAAATGTTGAAAAATATCTACAACATATGTTTCATTATTAGTGGTGAATGCATAAATTCTTGATTTATGAATTGGTTTAAACAATTAGGAAGAAGAAGAAGGGGGAAGGGGGCAGTAGGAGTGGGAGTGGGGTGGGGTGGTTATGCTTCTATTATTCTACTTAGTGTGTTGTTGTTTTTTAAAAAGTGTATTAAGCTTCTGTTATAAGACACATAAGCTGCAATGTGACTGGCTTGTATCAATATTCCCATGGATTTGTGATCATGACTAGATAACATCCACCACAACATTTGCAGATAAGAATTTACAAGGATATACAGTACAGCATTCATTTGAACTCCAAGCTGTTTCACAAAGCACCCTCTGGTGGCAAATGGGGAAAAAGCATTCACACATCCACATTACTTTCCCCCCCCCCCCCCAGGTATCTCTTTCAGGCGGTGGTCGCCCACGATGATGCCTTTCAAGGGATCTGGCCTTATCCTCCTCACCTTTCTGGTGTCTGTTCTGGCACTGGGAGCCTATTGTGCACCCACCTATAAGAAATTCCTAACCCAGCACTACGATAATCCCAAGAGCAGTGTCGGCAAGGAGTATTGTGACGCCATGATGAGAAAGCGCGGTCTGGACAAACCAGAATGCAAGGAAGTGAACACCTTCATCCACGGCACCAAGAATAACATCAAAGCTGTGTGCACTGCATCTGGAGGGAAGGATTATGGGGACGGGCTGAGGATCTCCCTCCACCCCTTCACTGTCACCACCTGTAAGCACAGAGGCGGCTCAACTGACCCACCTTGCAGATATTCCGATAACAGATCGCCCAGATACATCGTCATTGCCTGTAATGAGAAAGGAGAGCCTGTGCACTTTGACGAAAGCATCATTGTCATGGCGTAAGATTTTCAACGCCCAGATCCAAATATTCAGCTTTTTAACCATTATGCCATCCCTTGCAACTCCACTGAACCCCCCCCCCTTTGCTGCCATTCTGTCTAGCTCTGCTTTACAGCAATTAAAAAAACAAAACAGAACAAAATCCTAAACCATAGCGGCAAACAAACATGCTTTGATTCTGTTAAACCAGCAATGTCTGTCACTATTAAAATGAGGAGAAAGTTGCATAACATTTGATTTGATTTCCTTTTTCTTTTTCCTACTGCATCCAAGGGAGGGAGTGTGGAATGCAGTACTGCACTGTCCGATATTTTCTTTCCTGTTTCCGCCCACGTGGGTGGTAGGCTACAGCCATATCAAATCAAATCAAATATTTATTACAGTCATAGACCAGTGTAAGGAGGGAAGGGTACAATCATTTAAAATCTAAAAACGTTTTTAAAAAGGAGTTAAAACAGAAAGTATATATAAAAGTCTATCTCAGAATCCTAAAGAAACTAAGAGAGTCTAAAAGAAGGGCTAGGAACATTAGACAAGAGTGAAAGAGCGTAAAAGGTTAGTATATATAAGAATGTAGCGGTCAGTCTACAGAGCACTCTAATACGAGTGCTCATGATATCTAGTTTCTGACACAGGTCATCGTCCGAGGAATTTTGAGTGCTGCTGTGCAGAATCTGGCAACATAAGTTGTAGCAGGATTGGTATCTGAAAGGGGCAGGGAGGTATAGAATTGTCCTGTGTGCCCTGGGTACTTATGCAGTAATGGTAAGATGAGGCTGGTACAAATGTCTCTATAATAAAGACACTGGAGAAACACATGCTCTGTTGCTTCTATATGTCCAGAGTCACAGGGACATTGTCTCTCCAGGTAAGCAATCTTCCTGTATCGGCCTTCAAGGACAGCTGAAGGGAGGGCATGACATTGATCCAAGGTGCTAGACAGGGGAGGCAGAGTATCTGGAAGATTCATTGGGAATAAAAGTTGGGGTTCTGGCTAGATCAAATTGCGCTCAGTGTCTGCAACACACTTTATGAGAGCAGGTAGGCTACAACCATTTCCTGCCAGGAATTATACTACATGATGGCATACGGTTATTCCAAATGAATCATTGTTGGGGGAACATAGTGTCTGCTGGGAGATGGATAGGAGGTTTTTCGATGCTCATGACTGCAGCCAAACCAGGTTTCAGCAAGAAAGGTATAGGACTCAAATATTAGGGTGGGGAGCTGTCACCACTGCCTTTCTCAGTAAGACTGCCAATCCTTTTTTTCATTTCCCCATCCCCCAAATGTCTAGATCTTCTCCTTCCATTTAACCCCCACCCATATGGTATTCACAATATAGAGCGCCTATGGTTCAGCATTAATGTCCAGCAGCTTGGAATGCTTCCCCCAACACTTTCGCAACTCTGGTTCCCCACTCAGTTCTGTCCCAGTGTGCAGAGTTCATGTTTATAGACACAGCCAGTTGTCATCATGCAACCAGGCACCACAACCCCAGGGCTGCTTCTGAGCACATTCCACAGGCTGCATAATAAATACAGTGGTACCCCACTAGACGAATGCCTCACTAGACGAAAAACTCGCTAGACGAACGGCATTCGTTAGCGGAAGGTTGCCCCGCAAGAGGAAAAAGTCAATGGGGCTGCCTCGCAAGACGGGAAAAAAATTTCGGCACGAAAACCTCCCCGCTGCATTGCCGCTTCGCTAGACGAAAAATTCGCTCTACGAAAAAACTCGTAGAATGAATTATTTTCGTCTAGCGGGGCACCACTGTAGTCATCTTGCCGTTTGTGGCTGTGGGTAAATATAATGGACAATGTAAACTCCCTTCTTTGGAAGACAAATGTTCCCCTTAAATGTGTACCGGGATATTCAGACCCACATGGGAATCAAACTTCCATGTCAACTTGGAAACCTGTTGGAAACCGAGAGAGAAAGAAATCTTCAGGTGGTATCAATAGAACATCACCCCAAAGGTCAGATGTGTCTCTGCAGCAGGTATCCCTGACCATTTTTTGAGACAGTGTTTTTGAAGTGGAAGAAGCAGGGAAGAGGAGATACTTAACCTTTACCCACCAGCTATTGTTCCCTCCTGGACCCCCTTCTAACAAGCCATTTCATTTCATTTCATTTATTGAATTTTGAATTTATACACCTGGAAGTCTCAGGGTAGTTCACCAAAAAGATCACAATATATAAAATCAAAATAAAAACAATACTGCAATTACGCCCCCGCCCCAAGGAGCCACATTTTAAACCGTATAGGGCAGGCATGTCCAAAGTATGGCCCGGGGGCTTAATCCGGCCTGCCGGTTGATTTAATCTAGCCCTTGTGGCTGCTTGAATCCTAAAAAAAGCTCTACAACTTCAATCCTAAAAAACTTTGGGGTTAAATCACAAATGGCATAGGCTGTTGATCAGCTCAGCCAAAGGCCTGATTAAAAAGGAACGTTTTTGTCTGGCGCCTAAAGGTTGTTAATGAAGGTGCCAGGTGCACTTCACTGGGGAGAGTATTCCACAGATGGGAAATTTATACACCATTATGGAGGAATGAAAAATGTGTATGTGAATATCTTCAACCTTTACAGAAAGTTAATAAATGAAGATAATTTGGAAGGCGGACCAGTGACAGATTATCACCATTGATCAGAATTCATTAGTGCACATGCTCGTGTTGATGTCACCGGTCATCCTTGCACATTCTTAACTTAAGATAACGTAAGTGCCCAACTAGATAGATCAGGCCAAAGGAACAACGGAAGGTGTTTTACACTGAGTCAGGTCACTGGCCCACCTAGCTCTGTCTACACTAACTGGCAGTGGCTCTGCTTTGCATACAGGAAGTCCTATGTTCAATCCCTGAAATCTCAAGGCAGGACGGGGAATGTCTCCTGCCTGAAATCCTGGAGAACCAATGGCCTCACTCAGTATAAGGCGGAGAATGCAAGGCTATCAGTAGCACAGACCCATGCCACAAGATTCAGGTTTCAGCGAGGGAAGATGGAGAAGATCTGTGGCATTTCCCTTTCAGGGGGAGAGGAGGCTGATCTGAACTGCTCTTCCTTAGCTCCAAAGCGCAGTCATCTTCTTCAGTCTAATTTTCTCGGCAGGAGTTATTTCGTCCTCCCTGGGTCCTCCTAACTTGGTTGACGTGTAACAGAAGAAAGTGGCTAGTGATGTTTTTCCTTCCAAATATTATCAGTTCCAGGTGCTCTGCATCTTTTCTTTCCTTAGAAACATGTGATGTAACAAAATCTGCTCCTTTTACCTTATGGGGTGTCCAAGAGCCCATATAGAGTCCTTAAGTGGGTTCCCTATTGGTAGGAAAAAAATAACAGAAGTGAACCAGAGAATATTGAGAAGCAAAGCAGCTAGTAAGCCTGATCTTTATTAAACTGGTGCAACAGAGTTCTCACTTACCACATGAGGAGGGAGGAGGAACTCAGAATAATAGTGTGCAAGCCGTTATATAGACTTTTGAAATTACCCACCCTGTAGCTCAAGACCACCCCTAAAAACATCAATTTAGTTATTCAATTTAACTCTATAAGGGATCATTCCTCCTGAATCATTCCTTCCTGTTATCTGGTCTTTCCTGGATCCTGAAGCTTCTCCTTGGTAAAACGAATTAAAACAATTTAAAAATGGGTAGGGGAGGTTTGCACACTGAAGACAAAGAAATGTGGTCATAAATTGATCTAATCTAAATATTGGACTACACAATAGCCTGATCTGTTTGAAAGCATGAAGTGCATGAGAATCCTCCATTGGGGTGTAAGCAATCAGACACTATACATTAAACAAAAACAATACTGTCAGACATAGTTCAATACTGTCAGACAATACTGTCAGACATAGCATAATAACATATAATATGTACAATCATACTAATTAATAATTCTATATCAGTTGGACATCTTGAGGCAATAATGTGATATTGAGAAAATTATTGCTGCTTTTTTATACGTATCTTCAACCATGGGGCACAAGCAGGGGCGGAGCAAGGGGGTGCGTTGGGTGCGCTCTGACCCGGGTGCCACCCTAGAGGGGGCGACACTCTGGGAGACTCCCAAGCCGAGCCCCGTGGCCATCCGGTAAAAAGCCACACTCGGCGGTGGGGCTTGTAAAACTGCTTGGTGCATGCGTTGCTATTTCTGGCTTGGGCAGAGGCGAGGGGCAGGTCAGGGAGGGGCGTCAGCCGGAAACAGCAAAGCGCACTGAGCAGGTTTGCGAGCAACCCCCTGACACCGCTCTGGATTTAGGGGACAGGGTGGTGTGGAGAGGAAAGGATGACCCCGGGTGAATGGTGCCCCTGCCGCCCTGCGCTGTTCCTCGGCGGGCGGCAGTGTGGACCCCTCTGGAGTGAGGAGGATGGCGCTGTGTGGAGGGGCGGCAGAGAGAGGAGGCTCAGCCTCGAAAAGGTAGCCCGGAGGAGGAGGAAGTGGGGGGGGGAGTTCTGGACATTGAGCACGCTTTCCTGACTGCAGTCAAGCCCGCTTTGATCGCGAGTTTGGCAAAGCCGAGCTGCTGCCCCCGCTGGGCTCCTCACACTGCGCCGCCACTGCCGTTGCTGAAGTTTCCTGGTCCGCAAAGGGGTGGGGTGGTGAGCAGGGAGACCTGGCTTAAAAGGAGGGTGCCTTTGGTGCTTGTGTGTGTGTGTGTGCGTGAGGGAGAGATGGATCCCCTTTTCCTTACCCAGATGCAGGAGGAGGAGGTTACCCAGTGAGGTGGTCTTTTCCTTCCAGGCACTGGGTGAGGTCTTTTGAGGGGGTCCTTTGCGGGAGGGGTGGGGGACTCCTCCTATGAGGCAATAACCAAGGGCGCTACTGAACTTGGGGGCGCGTTGGGAAGGGGCTGGTTTCGGGGGGCAGTGGCGCTGGCAGCATGTGTGGCGAAGAGGCAGGCATTCATTACAGGGCCGGGGGGAGAGGAGACTTTCCTGTGCCTCTTTTAGGGGGGAAAGGGGTCCTGGGGATGCAGGATTTTAACTTTTGTGGGGCCTGCACTATTCCAGGGATTCTTTACCAAAAAAAAAAAAGTTGAGGTGGGCAGGGCCGGTGCTAGGGTTTTTTTGCGCCCTAGGCGAGATCACCTTCTGCCCCCCCCCACGCCACTTGAAGGAAGGAAGGAAGGAAGGAAGGGTGAGAAGGAAGGAAGGAAGGAAGGAAGGAAGGAAGGAAGGAAGGAAGGAAGGGTGAGATGGAAGGAAGGAAGGAAGGAAGGAAGGGTGAGAAGGAAGGAAGGGTGAGAAGGAAGGAAGGAAGGAAGGAAGGAAGGAAGGAAGGAAGGAAGGGTGAGAAGGAAGGAAGGAAGGAAGGGTGAGAAGGAAGGAAGGAAGGAAGGAAGGAAGGAAGGAAGGAAGGAAGGAAGGAAGGAAGGGTGAGAGGGGGGAGAAGGAAGGAAGGAAGGAAGGGGTGAGTGAGTGAGTGAGTGAGTAAGTAAGTGAGTGAGTGAGACAAGGAAGGAAGGGGTGAAAGAGAGGGAGGGAGGGAAGAGAGAAGGAAGGGGTGAGAGGGAAAGAGAGAGGGTGAAGGGGGATGGAGGGGTGAGAGGGAGAAAGAGAGACAAGGAAGGAAGGGGTGAAAGAGAGGGAGGAGTGAGGGAAGGAAGGAGGGAAGAGAGAGGGGGGAAGGAAGCTAGCTCTTGCGAGAGGCGGTGGCAGGATGAGCGCCCCAAAAGGAGCGCTTTCGGGGTGCTGATCGCGTCACCATCTCTCGTAGGGGCAACCGCATCTCCCTTCTCCCAGGCTCTCTGTGGGGTGGGGAGAGGGAAAGCGGTTCAGACGGCGGCTCTCCCAAAGCAGCGGGGCTAGGCAGGAGCTATGCGTCTCCTGCGCAGCCCTGCTGCTCCAAAGCAAACTGCGAGGGAGGTAAACGGAGCCCTCCTTCGAGGCTTAGAAGGATTTTGGGCTGCTGCCCCCTCCCCCGGCACTCTGCCACTTGCGGAGGGGGCGGAGAAGCCTGATTTCGGGATGCTCCCCCCTCCCCCAGCACTCTGCCACTTGCGGAGCAGCAGCGGGGAGCGGCGGGGCAGGCTGGCCAGCGCCCCCTCCATTTTGGCGCCCTAGGCAATTGCCTAGTTCACCTAAATGGACGCGCCGGCCCTGGAGGTGGGGAGAGTTTGCCACCTTTCAAGAAGCTCCTCCCTGGCCCCGCTTGTGATCTGCCTTGTTTGGCTGAACGTGCGTTGCCTCGGGGGGGGGGGGCTCCCACCTCCTAGGTCCCCACTAGGAAAGGGGGCAACTCTGCCAGCTTGGTTGAAAGCAGGGTGCAGAATCTGTCCTGCTAAGAGTGTGTCGATTTGGAGGAAGCAGGTAATGAGCTTTGGGTTGGTGGGTGGGAGGCTGGGAAAGGGTGGGTGGGGGCTTGGAGAGGGGTCTGTTCTGCAGCATCCCAACAGCGTCTGCTCCAGAGCCAGTTTTCTGGGGCCAAGGCCACAGCAGAAGTGCCTCTGAGCATGTGCAGACAGAGGTCCCATTTGCTGGCTGCTGAGCAGGCATTCATTGCCACTTTCCTGCTTTGTATAGTTTGTTGCATACCAACCTTCATCTCAGGACAGTTTGCAGCTGATGGTTGGACAGTGTTCTCGAAGCGACTAGCATGAGTTTGGCCAAACTGCAGGAGGCAGTGGAGGATAGGGGTGCCTGGCATGCTCTGGTCCATGGGGTCACAAAGAGTCAGACACGACTGAACGACTGAACAACAACAACATTTTTACACAAAGCACACAACGGGGCACTTCTCACTGCAGTTCCCTCAATGGTTCCCAGTTTTACATTAAGAAATTTGAATAAAGTTTCATGTGGAGGGCATAACTTTGTCACCTCTTGGTTTAAACCTTTTTCTTTTCTTTACTTTTTAAGCTAACTTAACCTCTGTACATGTACAGAGTTCATGATTCAGCAAATCTATCATACCATTTAAAGTGTTGTATCTCGTGACTTAATTACCATTTGAATAAAGACATGATTGGCTTTTCTTATCAGGGACTCAAGGAAGGGAAGGGGTAGATTTAAAAAATTGGATTTCTCAGGGGCAGAAACGCAGTAACTCAAGTTTTCACCCAAAGCCAGTAATAAAAAGTTGGTCACATTAAATTTCTACTAAAGCCTCAGTGCTAATGGATCATGTTTCCTGTATCAAACAGACATATCTGCACCCCAGGCTAAGAAAATTGGGAGCTACGTGCTTCATTTATCTACAGGAGATTGGGGAGATCTCTACAGGAGATCTCTATTAAAAAATGTTCCAAAAATGTGGGTTATTATTATTTTGTGTGCTGGTCATCAGCAGAACAATCAACTGCTCTTTTATGTATGAGTGAAATGGCCAGACAGTCAGAGTTCATAAGATTTCAATTTTAATTTCAATTGTGTTGTAGTCTATATAGGCTATATAGAATGTCAAACCAGTGTTCAAGATAGGCGTCAAAGGTCAGTCTCACAATGGTTATTAACAGAAGACATCTGAACTTTAAAAAAGTAAATTTTCAATGGAAGACGTCCCCAAAGTCTCAAGGCCAGTGTTTCCGGAATGATACTACTGTTTTGTGACACGGATCCGTAGCATGAATCTTACTTACATATTATAGTGAAAAATATTGGCTGATGAAGACTATAATGAAACAGTAGTATCGTTCCTGACACACTGTCCTTGAGACTTTTGGGGTGTCTTCCATTGAAACTTTTGAAAAACTATTCAGAAAACTTTACTAAATCATGTGCTATGCGTGTCCTGGGAAAACTGGGACATCCTTTTTTATCACAAGAGAATAGTGGCCATTTTGGTTACCATAATGTCACAAGATTGTGTGCCACCGTTTTCCCCCAATCTTGTGTGGCTCCTCAAAAGGCACATTTCTAGGAGCCATGGCTGAAAAAAGGGCAGCAACTGTGGCATGGAAATGAGAGAGATCGCAGCAATCAAAATGGCCATCAGCGATTAAAAAACGGAAGATGGTGTCTGAGAAGACGGCATCCCAGATTTTGGCTTCCAAATGCTGAAGAGTATGAAACTGGGGCTGGGAAGTTGCCAACCACTTTTAGTACTGCTAAATCATGTGCCTGTGAATACTATACACATTTCCACTCAGAGGAAACATGCTTTCTCATTTTTAATGGCTGACACCTACTGTATTTCTTTTCAAATTGGTTAAATATTTGTTGTGTAATTTAAAAGGAAGTTCTCTTCCACAGAAGAATTGTGTGTACATAGGTAATAAACAAATAAGGAAGTTTTCACTAACAATTAAATTGATTTGCATGCCAAAGTAAATTATTAAAAACACAGAACTGTATGCCTAAAGTGTTCATAGAGCTGTTATAGAAGTTGTTTGCTTGCAGCAAATGTAAGAAAGGAACCAATGAGACTGTGAACATTAGTAAAAATTACATAAGATAAATTAAAGGTAAAAGGTAAAAAGGTAAAGGACCCCTGGACAGTTAAGTCCAGTCAAAGATGACTATGGGGTTGTGGTGCTCATCTCTCTTTCAGGCCGAGGGAGCCAGCATTCACAAGGGAGAAGATCTGGGACTATAGCAGAAATCTCATTGGCATAAGAACTTTGCTTGTTCTGAGACTTGAGGACCTTAGCAAAACAAATACCTCACCCTGTAATTTTTATAATTATTGATCAGCATGACTACTTTTAAATGCCCTGTGGCAAATCAGATGCCAGGCACAATAACAGCCACAGAAACAGCCCTTTCCAAATGTGATGGTCCTGTGTTGTAGTCTATATAGGAGTCTGTCCTATCAACTTACATGAATCCAGTTAGGGAGGTAGATTTGAGGCAGGTACATGCCTCCATGCAACCACCTGCTTTGGCTGCTGTTGGTACTGCATTGTTCTTCTAGCAAGAGTTTGAACTCCTCCTCACGCCGAATGAGACCAACAATTCAAACCAATTCATATGGTCCTCCAGCAGGCATGATCATTGGTGAATTTATATCCATTACGCTAGCAAACTTCAGAATGCAGGAATTTATGGAGCACCCACAATCCTCTTCATTATCTGCTCAGTAAGTAGTTACGTATTTATTGGGAAATTTTCTGTTGGGTCCACTGATTATTCATGACTTGATGACATAAATAGAAGGCCATCAACTACTGTCTTCGGTTCTCCTGTCAGCCTTCACAGGGTACATTCAGATTTTTGTCCCACCACTTGAGTTAGCAGAAAGAAACTCGTCGTCATCAGTCTACGGCACCATATGCAACCTAATCAAACCCCTCTACACCACAATGTTAACAATATTTTTCAGAGTTGTCTTTCAGGTAGGATATGCATTCTTGTGAAAATAATTAAGAAGTACAGTACATATTCATAGTCCAATACAAACATACTGCACATCTAAGCATAATTTCTTAGGAGATTGCTGTAGTATCATTGATTTGAATAAAATGTTCTTGTCCTGTAGTCTGAAACATCCAAGTTAAATACATGCATGAATCAAAATGAAAACTTCAACACAGTTGTTTCTTTTCTGTCGTGTTTGCAGTCATTCTTTGTCTCATTGCAGTGTGATCCCAAAAAACTACCAGCATGTTCTTGCCTTCATCTTTGCCATGCAAGAGATCAACAAGAATGCCAAATTCTTCTCCAACATCACACTGGGATCAACATTTTATGAGAATGCTTTTAACCCTTCGCAAACTTGTTGGAACACTCTTGCTCTTCTTTTCGTGGGACAACAAAATCCCCTCAATTACCACTGTAATGGGGAAGATAAATTAATTGCCATTGTTGGAGGGCTCACTTCCCAAAACTCTCTTCAGATGGCCAATATATTAAACACCTACAAGATTCCACAGGTATGTGTGTAGATACATAGATACAACCACAAAGGCAGACATACACAGGAAAACCCCCAAAGAGCAGCAAGGTTAGCTTTCAATCACATTACATTATGTTTTCCACGCTTGTGTCAAGACTATGTTAAAGCCTCCTAGCTATGTGTTGCCTACACTGCCTTCTTAAATAGCATTGGGATTTCTGATGGGGGGCATATAAACCCATAATACTAATAACCAAAGTTCTGATTCTACCAAACCTGACGATGCCGCAAAGCATATAATCATGGGAGCATCCAGCCTCCTTCTTAGAAACTTCTGCTAACCTGAGATGTAATAATGACAGGGTGGTATACTTACAAAAGTAAGACCAGGTTGTTAACCACCACAATACAGAAGTATTCTTTCTATGAACAAATAGATGGTTTTCACATTCTTAAAAATATAATGCCTTTCCCTTTAGTTCAGCTATGGCTCCTTGGATCCAGTGCTGAGTGACCAAAGGCGCTTCCCTTCCTTCTTCCAAATGGTCCCCAATGAAGAAATTCAGTATGATGGCATTGTTTGGCTTCTCAGGAAGTTTGGGTGGAACTGGATTGGCCTCCTTGTTTCAGATGATGACAGTGGAGAAACCTTCCTTCGTACTCTGAGACCAAGGCTTTTCCAAAATAATCTCTGCATTTCCTGGACACTGATGATCCCACTAGTGACAAAATTTTTACCTAATGAGCTACTTCAACAAAAGTTGAGACCAATCATGTTTGCTCTCACACAGCGGCAAATGAATGTGATTCTTGTCTATGGAGACAGTCAGTCTCTAGAAGCTTTTAGACTTGTTTTAGTCTCCTGTGAGGTTTTCTCTAGGTACCCTCTGGAGAGGGTGTGGATTACAACAGCTCAATGGGATTTCACTGCAGTGCTGGTTGGAGACAAATTCCCTTCAACATCCTTCAATGGCACCTTGTCATTTACACTCCATTCAAATCCAGTTCCAGGGTTTCAGGACTTTCTAGAGAACATAAATCCATGGCAGCCAAATCTTTATTTCATCCAGCAATTCTGGGCCAGTGCATTCCTCTGTTCATTCCCAGATAACAATCTAATTGGCACAACTCAGGAACACTGCACTGGGAGGGAGAAGCTGGAGAAACTCCCTCGACCTGTGTTTGAAATGGAAATGTCTAGCCAGAGCTACACCATTTACAATGCTGTTTATGCTGTAGCACATGCTCTCTATAGCATGTATTCATCAAGAGCCAAACAGAAAGTACTGGGTGAGAGACGGAAGCAGGAAAAAGTTCAGCCCTGGCAGGTACTGTCAACTACTCTCCTCAGTGTTAGAAGTACAGGTGTTATTATTACTGATTCATATGTTTCACAGCTGAGCCCTGGCATGGAGGAGAGGCCTTGTGGATTTTACCTGGTGAGCTCTGTCATTGGGAGTTACTGGTACTATCTCAGTGAAAGGCCACATGCTTTGCATGCTGCATATTCAAATTCTTTAAATTACTCCATCCCAGGATTCTCCTACTTGGGGCTGAGCAAGGGGCAGGAGTGTTCTCTGTTATCAGAACTGGGTTGAAACCTCTAGTGTATGCTGTATAGAACTGTGGGAATTCAGAGTAGACAGTTCTGGGCTACAGAGAACAATGGTTTGACTCAGCTCAAGACAGTTTCATATGTTAATGGGGAAGCTTCCTGAAGTACCCAGCACAAGTCGCAAAGCATACCAAGCCATGTCTCCTAGTACAGTGGCACATTCAGTTACAAACTTAATTTGTTCTGGAGGTCCGTTCTTAACCCAAAACCGTTCTTAACCTAAGGCATGCTTTCACTAATGGGGCCTCCCACTGCTGCCACACCACCGGTGCACGATTTCTGTTCTCATCTTGGGGTAAAGTTCACAACCCAAGGCCCTACTTCCGGGTTAGCAGAGTTTGTAACCCGACGAGTTTGTAACCCAAAGCGTTTGTAACCCAAGGTACCACTGTATTGGAACTGGAAAGGCTTAAAGCTCAATGACAGAGCATCTGCTTTAATTCAGAAGGTCCCGTGTTCAACCCCCAGCATCTCAAGATCATGCTGGGAAAGACTCTGAAACCTTAGAGAGTCAATAACAACCAGTGTAGAAATGACTGAGCTATAAAGAGCAATGATTTCACTAACTGTAAGGCAGCTTTCAGTGTCCTATAACATATTGGTGAATGGTAGTAAAAAGCCAAAGGTCCAACTGGCAAATGGAAAAGAGAGCATATTAGTCTTCAAGATCTGTGTGTTTTTTTGTTAGGGCGCCAACAAGTTGGCGTGCTGTAGCGCAGCAGTCAGTCAGATAAGCCAAGGTCAAACAGTCCGGGTCAGAAGCCAGCCAAAGTCAGGAATCAGTATGGGGTCAGGAGAAGCCGAAGTCAGAACAGTCCAAGTCAGGAACCAGCCAAGTAAGTCAGGGAAAAGCCAGGAACCAGTATCAAGCCAAGGGTCAGGAACAAGCCAGGAGTCAGGAACAAGCCGAGGGTCAGGAGCAAGCCAGGAGTCAGGAACAAGCCGAGGATCAGGAACAAGCCGAGGGTCAGGACAAGCTGAGGGTCAGGAACAAGCCAGGAGTCAGGAACAGAACGAGCAAGAGCAACCACACACTCAGCATATCAGTTGCAGGTGCTAGTGAAGGGAGCATTCAGCCTTTGTTAAGTAGCTGGCCTGCAACCACGTCTCTTACGAGCTACAGCTGCCTCTAATTGTTCCCTGCGTCTTTCAGCTCTACGCTCTACAGCTGAGAAGGGAGGAGGGGAAGGGCTGTTTCTCTCTTCACAAGGGCCTGATTCTGGCTCGACTTCCTCCTCCTCCTGTTCTGGTCTTTCCCCCTCTCCATCTGACTCTTCCTCTTCCGAGGAGTGCCGCCACCAGTCCTCTCCAGGTACGAACTCCTCCATTTCCCCAGGTTCTTCCGTGGGTGCAGCCTCACCAGGGGAGGCTTGCCACCACTCCTCCTCATCCGGCTCAACCCTGACATTTTCCCCCCTCTTGCAATCTAGCTTCACTCCTTCTTGAAGAACATCCACTTCAACAACAGTGCTGGGGAAGAAGTCTCTTTTGATGAGAAGGGGCAGCAGGCAGGTGGCTATGATCTCCTCAACTTGGTCACATTTCCCAATGGGTCCTTCAAGAGAGTCCGAGTGGGGAGGGTGGATCCTCAGGCACCCCCAGGAAAAGAGTTTACAGTGGATGGAAGTGCCATTGCATGGAATCCCAAATTCAAGCAGGTGGGTGGGGTTATTTCTTGTTTTAAACATCATCCATAATCATCATCACTTATGAGAAGATCAGGGGATCCAGGAAAACAGAGGTGCTACAAAGGAGAAGTGTGAGGAGGCAAGCTCTGGTACTCACTGATGAAATACTTTTTTGGTTGCTTAGTTCAAATTTGTTGATGCAGAGCTAGTTTGAAGCTAATTTGGAGCTCAGGGTTAAAGAACAAGATCTTTCTGAGCAAGGAATTGGCAGGTGTTTAAGGCTCTTGAAAAGGGACTGTGGTGTTCCAAAATGCTTTGTTGGTAACAATCTTTGTTTGAGACTCTGTCCCACCATGTGGAGCCCAGGTAGAAAGATAACCATTTACCGGTACCATCTGAATTGTGTGGTCACTAATGTTGATGGATTGAGTGCCAGTGATATCCTGTCCCAGGATTTTGATCTCCATCAGGCTGATGGTGGGGCCAAACTCCATGCAGACTTGGCCATAATGTTTGGGATGAAAGCATCCAAAATGCTCAGGAAAGGGCTAATGCTCAGAAGGCTATAGAACACTTTGCTGTCATATGCTTGAGGTAATTGATTGATGGATTGAATGAATTCAATTCAAAATTTATTGCTGCTATAAGCCCATAAAATCATAAAACATAAAACATGAGGTTACAACATTCAAAATACACTTGAGCCACCAGGTCCATAGGAGACCATACCACGGCTATCATTGATAAACACAAAACACAAACACAGTGGTATGCAACTGCAATCAAGGGGAAAAGAACAGAAATCTTAATGGTCATGTAGTTGGCAGCTACGCCTTTTTGGGATAGAACAGAATTTAAAAACCTTGCCACCTGCAAGGTTATGTAAGAATTATTGTCTTGTAGGAGTAAGGCAGTAAGGCAAGGTGTGATTCTGCTGGCATACCAACAAGATTCTGAATTATTGGTCTTAGTAATTTAGCCCGAGACTCTCTATACAGGGGACAACTGAAAATTATGTGATGAAGAGATTACGTCGACTTATTATCACAATGAGTTTATATACAACCCTATACCCAGAGGTCTCAGGGAGCTTCACAGAATAAAACCGAAATATAAAACCACAAAATACATAATCAAGATAAAAACAACAACCCAATAGCCTCCCCACACAAAAAAAAAAAACATTTTAAAATGGCATGGTTATGTCAGTTTGTGCAGTTATAAGCAGTCTAAACAGTTAGAGCAGCAGGAATGTTCTGTTGTGCTGCTGTCAGTCTGTAACAGTATTTATCTTAGTTAAAAAAAAAATCTGTGTAAGATGTATTAGCAATGTAACACTTGCCTGCATTGTATATTTTAATCTGCAAGTTCAAGTACACTAAGTAAAAATTAATTCTTATTTAAACTTTAAAAGAGAGCATCTCCAGGAGGGAATCAGCATTGGGTTATGAGGAATCAATCTAACAAGAAGGAGAAGGTTGGCACTAGCATCTCTCTGCCATTCAGACATGGGCTGGGCTGGCCGAATGGATAAGTGACGGCACAAAGCATCTTTATTGGGGGGCCTGATACTTGCCCAGGGAGCAAATGCTTGACAGCCATCCTCTAATTTCAGTCCTGTGACCATTCTACTGCAAAGCGGACATAGATGACAATAAGACTGATGTAGAGAAGCCAACTTATTCCATTCACAATCCTTTCCTTGTCATTACCATTAGATGCTGCCCATTTCCACCTGTGTTGAGAGCTGCCACCCTGGACAGAGCATGTTTGCCCAGCAGGGAAAGCAAATATGTTGCTATGACTGTGTTCAGTGCCCTAAAGGGAGGATTTCTGTCCAGAAGGGTAAGTGAAGAAACCCAAGTCAACGGGAATTCCAACCTTCCTCTCCAACACAGACATTCATGTCTTAGTCTTATTAGGTCTGCTTACTTTCTGGCATGGATACCAAACACATGTATTTACATTACTGATACATATTCTCCTTTCCTCTCCCTCCCCTTTGGACGGCCGCTCAAGAATATATTGTGTGAAATAAAGTTCACATGGGATTAAACACCACTGAAACCAGGATGACATCCATCTGGGTAGAAATGGTTAGGATTCCACTCCATAAATTTCCTTTTCTCACCCTTCAACCCGTAACCACCAGATTTTTTTCTTCAGTTATTAACAAGTAGTGAATACTTTTCTCTATTGTATCCACACAGTTTCAATCCTTAGTAACATTATTTCTTGTCAAATATAGATTTTCTCGATGACAGGCTACCAGGCTGTTTCATCCATTCCCAAACTCAATTACGGAAAGTGTAAAAAAGAAACACTTTGGCTGCAAGCCTTGAAATGCAAAGACATGGGGTTGGATGCATAGATAGACATGTTTAAGGGGGAAAGACTGAAATCAATCGGTATACTGCAGCCATGAGAAATAAATATAATGGATTGATTAGTACAGCTGAAATGCTCAGAGAGGAACCATCAATTGGTTGAAAAATTAGGCTTTGGTTCATCAGCTCAGTAATATTTTCCATGTACTGCATGTATCAATAATATTAATAATTGTTGCTTCAAGAAATGCTAAACGCGTGCTTCTCACTTTCAGATGCAGATCAGTGTGAGAAATGCCCAGAGGATCACTACCCAAATGTCTTTCAGGACCAATGTATTCCAAAAACAATAAGCTACCTATCCTATGAGGATCCCTTGGGGGCAATTCTGGCTTGCTTGGCTCTCCTGCTTTCCCTGGTCACACTTGTTGTGATAGGGACCTTCGCTCTGCACTGGAACACTCCCATTGTCAAAGCCAACAACTGGGGCATCACCTGCACCTTGCTCTCTTCTCTCCTTCTCTGCTTTCTCTGCTCCTTCTTATTCATTGGCAGGCCTACAAAGGTGACCTGTGTCTTGAGGCAAACCATCTTTGGCCTCGTCTTCTCCATCGCTGTTGCTTGTGTGTTAGCCAAAACCCTCACTGTGGTTTTGGCATTCCTGGTCACCAAGCCTGGGAACAGCCTGAGGAAATGGCTTGGGAAGAGGCTGGCAGGATCCCTGATCACCTTCTGCTCTCTCATTCAAGCTGGCATCTGTCTTGGCTGGCTGGCATCCTCTCCCCCATTCCCAGAGTTTGACTCCCAGGATGGGCAAATCATAGTGCAGTGCAATGAAGGCTCAGACATCATGTTCCACCTGATTCTGTGCTACATGGGTCTTTTGGCCATTGTCAGCTTCTCTGTGGCTTTCTTTGCCAGGAAGTTGCCTGATACTTTCAATGAAGCCAAGCTGATTACCTTCAGCATGCTGGTCTTCTGCAGTGTTTGGCTGTCCTTTGTCCCCACTTATCTGAGCACCAAAGGGAAATACATGGTGGCTGTGGAGATCTTCTCCATCTTGGCCTCTACTGCTGGCTTATTGGGTTGCATCTTCCTCCCCAAAATCTACATCATATTACTTAGGCCTGAGATGAACAGTAAAGAGAGGTTAGTAAGGAAGAAGGAGGACCATAGTTGATAAGGTGAAAGAGATGCCGTTAGCCAGGGACCTTATGTTGTGGGAAGGAGATGCTATTTCCTTTGCTTTTATCTTTTTCTCCTTGTGTCAGCATTTCCCAAACCTGGGTCGCCAGCTGTTTTTGGACTATAATTCCCACCATCCTTGACAACTAGCACTGCTCGCTATGCATGTTTGGAATTGTAGTCCCAAAACAGCTGGAGACCCAAGTTGGGAAACCCCTATTCAATGCCATCCAAAGTGTTTATGGCTCTTCTCTCTGTATTGCCTTCACAACTCTGTGAGGTAGGTTAGACTGAGAGATTTTTATGTATGTTGTTTTGTTGACTTAATCTTTGTTTGTTTTTTTGCCTACCTTTCTATACCCCCAGAACACAAACTAAAGAGAGGAGAATGTGAAATACTGTTACTTACAGGGGTCTTCTTCACCAGGGTGTTGTCCAAATGGAATGTTATGTGGAAGCAATTTGCAGCAGGATTGAAAATGAAGTAGCTGCTGAGTGATTGATAAATGTGGCATCTAAATCATTTGAGCTCTTGTTAATTCTTGCTAGTTTACCATTCTGCTTAGTAAAATAAATTAGAAGTTGTTGGGACATGACCTTGATCACAGGAAGACCATGACCACACAGTTCCTAAATAATAGATGCCTCTTTTAAACAAATTTCATTGCTCAAAGTTAGGAGATATTTTTTATTACTTTCTGTTTAGAATAGTTTCTTTTTACTGTATTGTGAAAAGTCTGAATAAAATATTATACAAAAAAAGATGTGTGACGTGTGTGTCTCTCTGTGTGTGTTAAAAAAATCCCCAATGGACCATACTAACATGCAAAGAATCAAGTGTAATATAAATTATCTGGCAGTGGACATACATGTTTAAACTCAGACTTCTGGATGCTGTGAGAATATTTTCTGTGTTCCTGTAAAAGGGATATTCAGACCAGCAACCCTACTTACAAACATGCTAGATACTCTTTATTTTAATTTTTTATTTTTTTAAAGTATCTCTGACCCAATGAGTGGAGTGTCATCCTTCCATAAGGACCCAGGTGTTGTGGGGGGTTGTGTGTGAGGAAATTGCTGTCAGCAGAAAAATACAGTGGCCACAAAGTTTTAGTAGCCAGTATCAGGGACTATCTGCACAATCCTCTAGTGGTTGAGTCAACTGGATGCTAGTGGGGGGTGATGGGAGCTGAAACCCACCCTCACTCCTGTCTAGCTTTTGTCCCAACCATAATAATCATAATCACAATCACAATCATAACAACAACTCAGCCACTCTGGGTGGGTTATAGCGTATCTAAAAACAAGCCTGGAAATCCTGGAATTGAACCAGGGAGGGGGGCAACCTAAAGCAAAAGAGCATAACAGCATGGACAGCAAAGAGATTGAGATCTCATTTCCCCCTTCAGCATCTTTTACTTTCATGTGAAAAAAATGGACCTCACCAAGATCCATTTGTGTGTGTGTGTGTGTGTGTGTGTGTATACACACACACCCCTAGCTTGAATTTAAAGAAACTATTTGCTATTTGCACAGTTGTGGTTTCTTTGCCATGTGGATTTCCCTGTCACAGAATCCCTTCATGTAGCAGAGGATTCTGGGAAATGTTCTAGTGCAAACACTCCATTTTGAAGGAAGCTGGCCACTCTTGTTGGGTATCAACAATGCGAAGTGAGTCTATGCACTTGAGCAAAACGTGCACTCTGTTCCCCTTTCATTTTAATATCAAACATTTTGAACAAAGTACTCTGCCTAGATGTGGACTAAGCTCCAGAAGGTAGATGCATTATCTGATGTTGACTATCTGTGCTGATTTTATTTAGGGTGCTTTACAACCCATTGCCAGAAACATATCTGTATAGTGGTCATAACCATAAATTAAGTCCACACTGGAGGGAATTCCAGGGAAATTGAAACATATTTATCCTATCCATATCTACTAAACATATGGCAAGTGATTGAACTTTCATCCTTCCCCCTTCCTTGCTCCAAACCCCAACTTCACCAAGGCAGCAGCTTCAGAGACAAACTTGCCCCTGCATAAAGCAATATCCATCTTGCTCTTCTTTTCATGGGACGACAAAATCCACCCAATAACCACTGTAATGGGGAAGATAAATTAATTGCAGATGTTGGAGGGCTCACCTCCCAAAATTCCATTCAGATGGCCAATTTATTAAACACCTACAAGATTCCACAGGTATGCGTGGAAGGGCACCACAAGGGCACAATATATACGAAACCCCCTAAAGAGCATCCAGGTTAGCTTTCAATCCCATTACATTATGTTTTCTGCACATATGTCCTACATTAGACTTCGTATGGGTACATGACTATGCTAAAGCGTCCTAGCTATGTGTTGCCTACAGTGCTATCTCAAGTAGCATTGGGATTTCTGCTGGGGGGTGGCATGCAAACCCATAATACCAAAGCATGATTCTTCCAAACCTGTTCAAGCCACAAATCATGTAATCATGGGAGCATCCAGCTTCCTGCTTAGAAACTTCTCCTAGCCTGAGACTTAATAATGCAGGGGTGTAGACTTAGAAAAGTAATACCAGGTGGTTAACCACCACAATAACCAAGTATTCTTTCTATGAACATATACATTGTTTTCAGAGTCTTAAAACTATAATGCCTTTCCCTTTAGCTCAGCTATGGCTGCTTGGATCCAATGCTAAGTGACCAAATGCGCTTCCCTTCCTTCTTCTAAATGGTCCCCAATGAAGAAGCTCAGTATGATGGCATTGTTTGGCTACTCAGGAAGTTTGGGTGGAACTGGATTGGCCTCCTTGTTTCAGATGATGACAGTGGAGAAACCTTCCTTCGTACTCTGAGACCAAAGCTTTCCCAGAATAACCTTTGCATGTCTTGGACACTGGAGATCCCACTAGTGACAAAATTTTATCTGATGATCTTCTTAAACAAAATTTGAATCCAATCATGTTTGCTCTCACACAGAGGCAAATGAATGTGATTCTTGTCTACAGAGACCGTCAGTCTCTAGAGGTTTTGAGACTGGTTTTAGTCGACTTCTAACGTGCACAGCGGGAGAATGGCAGACCTGTAACATCTGTGCCATCCATCACAAGTTAATTTGGCGGCTGCGATGGGAGTAAGCAGCCTCCCTTACCTCCCCGGGATGTCGGGGAGGGCTGCCTCGCCCACGGATGCCCCTCAACCCACTTTGATCCTTCAGGACCGACTTGGGGGGGGGGGCTGGGCGCAAAGGGCTCGTAGAGGATCGGAGCTCCTCGAAGCCGGCCCCATTCGTGCACGACTCCCAGAACTGGAATATAAATTTGGCTAAAGCTTTTGGGCATGCCTCGGACAAAGGAGTGAGAAGAATGTTGCTTACAGATTCAGCCCTGAGCTGTTAAGAATGAAAATTGGAAGAAGATATGGACTTTATGGTATGTGAAAGAGGGAGAGGAAGGAGAAGCTCTGGACCCTATGTTTGTTTTGCCTCAATATTTTACTTAACACGGGCAAAATCTTCCCCAGAAAATCCATTGTCACAGGGAAATAGCATGCAGACTTTAAAGACCTAGAGTGAATTAGTTAGAATTGGACGTTACATCAACAAACTGTATGGACTTGAAACAAGATTTGGAATGATTTAATAGTAATGGAGGACTTCCGGCTGGTAATGGTGCAGCAAAGATTGATTGCTGAGGAGAGCCCGTGAAGCTGAACACCACTTCAAAGGGAAAAGCCAGCCTTGGTGGACGATTGATATTGGAATTTATGGAGGTGTCTGGCTCTCCTGGAAAGGAGTGGATGGAATGCGTGTGGAGGAGAGAGCTGTGTGAAGAAGTTTGGCTTGGAATAGAAGGAGAAGATGGCGGCGGCCAGAATGTGGCATTTGGAATGAGAGTGACCTTATCCATACAGAGACATTATTCATTATAATCGCGTCTGCTTGCTGGCATATATCAGAGGCTGTGAAAGTATTAGGACTGTGAATGCAACTGAAAGAGAGGTGAAGATCGCTCCGGAGTCCGAGACATGGAAAGTCCAAAAAATTGTAAAAATTTGGCATAATTGGAATTGTTTTAAATGGGAATTGTATAATTAATTTGGATTTTAATTTGATTGTTAATTGGAGATATGTATTGGAAAATCAATAAATATGATTTAAAAAAGAGAGAGGGAGGGAGAGAGAGAGAGAGAGAGAGAGAGAGAGAGAGAGAGAGAGAGACTGGTTTTAGTCTCCTGTGAGGTTTCCTCTATGTACCCTCTGGAGAGGGTGTGGATTACAACAGCTCAATGGGATTTCACTGCAGTGCTGGATGGAGACAAATTCCCTTCCATATCCTTCAATGGCACCTTGTCATTTACACTCCATTCAAATCTAGTTCCAGGGTTTCAGGACTTTCTAGAGTCCATAAATCCATGGCAGCCAAATGTTTATTTGATCCAGCAATTCTAGGCCAGTGCATTCGTCTGTTCATTCACAGGTAGCAATCTAATTGACACAACTTAGGAACACTGCACTGGGGAGGAGAAGCTGGAGAAACTCACTGGACCAGTGTTTGAAATGGAAATGTCTAGCCAGAGCTTCACCATCTACAATGTCGTCCATGCTGTAGCACATGCTCTCCATAGCATGTATTCATCAAGAGCCAAACAGAAAGTACTGGGTGAAAGACGAAAGCAGGAAAAAGTTCAACCCTGGCAGGTACTGTCAACTGCTCTCCTCAATGTTAGAAGCACAGGTGTTATTATTACTGCTTCATATGTTTCACAGCTGGGCTCTGGCAGGGAGGAGAGGCCTTGGGGATTTTCCCTGGTGAGCTCTATCATTGGGAGGGACTTTATCTCAATTAAAGGCCACTTTTTATGTATATTACAAAACTCCATTCAGCTCCAGGGATTATTGGTGAGGGGAAAACAGATCTTAATTAGGGCCACACCAAAGAACAAAAAGGTCAAACCTTTCCGTGCAGATTTTGGTTCCAGTAAATACAGGGGCTTGTCGTGCTTGTGTAGTAAACACAGCTAACATGGATGGGACTGCGGTGGGTCAGAGTAGTGGTGAATTTGAGGCTATGTGAATGCAGCAGCAGAGGGAACTTGGCATTAGGTTAAATATATTAGCAATCAGACTCGCTAAGTTGGGCCAAATATTGGGGGGGGGGGTTCATGTGCATGTGCTCAGCCCCCTGTCTCAAAATATTGAGGGGGCTGAAGCTCCTTGGACCCCCTATACCCGATACTCCTGTTAGCAATTACTCTAAATATCCATGCAATCAATTTGTCTGTGGTTTTCAGTGGAATTTGAAATCTGCCTTTTCTCTCTTCATCTGTAGTCCATATATGGGTAAGTGGTTAATCTTTCTTCCTGCCTTTCTATGCCCTGCCCATGCCAACCTCTATATAAGAATGAGCACAGCAGCCTGAGACACAGACTTGCCACTGTAGGAAGCAGCATCCATATCCTGAACAGGACGGAGCTTGGGTAAGCTGCAGGTCAGGATGGGCGAATCTGACAATTTTGGTCTCTTCCAGTCTTTCACATCAGTTGTGAACTCTGCAGGTAAAAGGATGGGAACAAAACTAGGATTGGTTGGTTCTGCCTGTCACTGACACTGGCTCCACCTATCATTGGTCTTCCTGCCTTCTGCCCTACCAGCCCCAATGGACACCAGACTCCACTGGTCCAGAAGGGTCATTGGTCAGCAATAGGTGCATCTGCACACTAACCTTATTTGACGCCATGCTACTTCAACAATCGCCAACTTTAAGTTTTGGGTTCTCTCTTCTTTTTCTAATCTTCCCATTTATGATTTTAAGAACAGAAAATACTGATTTACTTCTTTCTGCTATCACCACATTGACAATGCCGTAAGTAAGGATAGGTTTTTAATTTTCTGCACATTTCCTTCCACAAAAGGTCAACCAGAAGATGGGGGTTGTCACCTACTTTTGCCTTCTTGGTCTCCTGGTCTCCTATTCTTTCTCAGGAGGTGAGTGTTTTAACAATTATCTGGGAATTCCCCAGAAATCCTATCTGGAGTTAAGCATTTATATAAAAAACAACAACTACTTGTCAGATTTCCAGGTAATGGCAATCCACCCAAGGCTGTTGGAATGAATAACCAGGCAATGGAAGATGGTCCATTAAGGTGAATAGGGAACTGCCCTACCAACCTCACTCTGCCCTGAACCACTCCTCATATTCATATTGACAACCAGTCAGGGAGTGGCGCTGCCTGTCATTGACTCTGGATCCACCTACTGTTTGCCTCCCTGCTTTCTGTCCCAATTTCCTATTGGTGCCATGGGGTACTAGTCACCAATGGAAGCAGGAATGTTTAAATTAGGTCTCCATTCATTGATCTTAAAATTATCTGTGCAAAGGTGTAGATGAAGTAGGGTTCCACATGGAAAATAGCGTTCTAACAGCTTTTGTGCCCCCTTCTTTTTCTTCTTTTACTCCTCTCTCCATTCAGCAAAGGCCAGATCCTGTCCCAGGAATTGGCTGAAAGCCCAGGGCAGCTGCTATGCATATTTTGATTCTAAGAAAACTTGGTCTGAAGCTGAGGTAAGAAGCTGTTTGTCACCAAACAAGCTGTAACATCAGGTGCTGTCATGGGTTTCAGATGACATTTCTGTGAGGAGGGCTATCTGTGTGAGCTGCCCTGAGACAAAACCTGGCCAGCATCTCAGCCTTATCAAAAGAGAGTTGCTCCCCCATTGTGTTCAAGTAACCTGTTTTCATAGGAGCCAAGAAGGCTTAATTAACAGTCAGGAGAGAAGGCCTGGCAAGAAGGTACTATTTCACAAGTCAAAAGATACAAGATATCTCTGCCCCTTTGTCCCTTCAGCTTGCATGTGAGCAGGAGGGACCTCAGGGCTCGCTCAGCTGGGGCGAGCTGACCTTCCCACCCCTAAGCCGAGCAGCACAAGCAAGCTGTGTCATCCTCGGCTTATGGGGTGTTGGGGTGAAAGAGCTTCAGCTCTTGTGGTGTGGGCTGTGGCAGTTTCACCCCATGCCTTGAGGGCTGGGGCCAATATAGCTTGTTGTTTCTCAACATCATGGAGTATCACCAGATTGCAATGTTTGGCTGGTGATACATCATGATGTTGAAAACCTGACATCACCCAGCTATATACAGTTAAGAGCAAGTATTTTAAACATAAAGGTAATATTTAAATTCAAGGATAAGCTACCAAACCAGATTAAAACACAGGTCAACATTATGCATGCCTGGATAAAGGTCCAGTCATGTCCGACTCTGTGGTTGTGGCGCTCATCTCGCGTTACTGGCCAAGGGAGCCAGCGTGCAGCTTCTGGGTCATGTGGCCAGCATGACAAAGCCACTTCTGGCGAACCAGAACAGCCCATGGAAACGCTGTTTACCTTCCCGCTGGAGCGGTACCTATTTATCTATTTGCACTTTGACATGCTTTTGAACTGCTAGGTTGGCAGGAGCAGGGACTGAGCAATGGAAGCTCACCCCGTTGCGGGGATTAGAACCGCCAACCTTCTGATCAGCAAGCCCTAGGCTCTGTGGTTTAACCCACAGCGCCACCAGTGTCCCTATGCCTGTCTAAACAAAAATGTTTTCAGCATCACCCAAAAAGAGTGCAGTCAAATCATGACAATGAACATTCTTCCTAGTTTTTGTGTATGTGTTTCTTCTTAAAGGTGGTTTTCTTGCACTAAGATGATGGAGTGCTTTAATCAGCTTTAACTGCTTAAAATGACATCTCTTTGCATGCAGCAGGTCCAGCAGGTTTCTTTAGTTTCCCAGCAGGTCCAGAGGATGGAGAAAGGGGCCCGGCTTCACTCACAGCATTTTCTTCACCCCTTTTCCTCTCTTCCTTCCTCAGCTGCTTTAGTTCCCTTTTAAAAACTCCCAACTTTCCAGCACTGGTGATTTATTATTTTTAAAGAATTGTTTGTGGTTATTTGACAAGTTGTGAATCACTCTGGGAAAATTTTGTGGGAAAGAATGTCATACACACACACTCCCGTACCTTGGAAGTCGAATAGCTTAGTTCCCGAATGTTTTGGCTCCTGAATGTCACAAAACAGTGAACTATTTTTAGAAGCCAAACGTCTGACAGGGCTTCTGCGGCTTCTGATTGGCTACAGGTGCTTCCTACAATCAATCAGAAGACATGCTTTGGTTTGCTAATGTTTCATAAGTCAAACAGACTTATGAACAGAACGGATTCTGTTCAAATTCCAAGGTACGACTGTTTCTGTGTGTGTTTGTGTTTGTGTTTGTGTGTTTGTGTGTGTGTGTGTGGTGGGTGGTTATAGTGGTGGGGTGGAACTTATTTACCTGCTTCGCTATTCTCAGAAATCGTGCCAGAGCTTTGGCTGTGGGACCCATCTTGCCTCTATCCTCAATGAGAAAGAGTCAGATGCGGTGGCCAATTACATCTCTGCAAACCAGAAAAGGGAAAGCCAGGTCTGGATTGGGCTGCATGATCCCCTTGAGGTGAGTTGCCTTCACTTTCTCTATTTCAGGCCATTGTCACTGAGTAATGGCTTTTTAGCATCACCATTCCATCCTTACCCGAATTGTCTCCCAAGATGACTCCAACATGTGACTTTCCCACAATTTTCTAATAGAAGCCTCCTCTAAGATTGTTGTGGAAGTGGGGAGATCATTAACACATTCAATCCTCCTGGCAAACTGGGAATAATATCCCCTCACTCACCCAAGTTTAGGATGTTCCGCCATTCTTCAGAAGAGTTTCTTTTTCTTTGAGGAAAATAAGTGCCTCACGTAAATGTAAACTAAGCTTGAGTAATGAAAACTGTAATGAAATAACAAAATGAGAGAAACTAAATACAACATGAGGCAAGTCTGAGGCAAGAAGCGAGAAGAGGCAGTTGGTCCCTCTTAACTGACATTCTTAACGGAACACAGAGACTGAAGGGAGGGGCTGATTCAGGAGCAAAACACACAAGCCCCGCCCACCAGATACCAAGCACTCTACTATTCAAATTAGGTCCCAGTGTTTTTCTTACAACTGTCATACCTTGGTTCTTGAAAGCCTTGTGACTCAAATGTTTTGGCTTCCAAACGCCCTAAACCCAGAAGTGAGTTTTCCAGTTTGCAAACATTCTTTGGAATCCAAACATCTGACATGGCTTATGTGGCTTCTGATTGAGTGCACGAAGCTCCTGCAGCCTATTGGAAACCATGCCTTGGTTTTTGAACATTTTTGGAAGTCAAATAGACTTCTGGAAAGGATTCCTTTAGAGAACCAAGGTACGACTGTATCTCCATCATAACTGGCAACAGCTTCATGTCTGGTCAACTCCCCAAGTGATCTATTGATGCAATTCTGGGATGCATCGATAGAAGTATAGCATCTAGATCAATGGAAGTAATAGTACCACTGTATTCCGCTCTGGTCAGACCTCACCTGGAATACTGTGTCCAGTTCTGGGCACCACAGTTCAAGAAAGATACTGACAAGCTGGAACGTGTCCAGAGGAGGGCAACCAAAATGGTCAAAGGCCTGGAAACGATGCCTTATGAGGAACGGCTTAGGGAGCTGGGTATGTTTAGCCTGGAGAAGAGAAGGTTAAGGGGTGATTTGATAGCCATGTTCAAATATATCAAAGGATTTCATATAGAGGAGGGAGAAAGGTTGTTTTCTGCTGCTCCAGAGAAGCGGACACGGAGCAATGGATTCAAAATGCAAGAAAAAAGATTCCACCTAAACATTAGGAAGAACTTCCTGACAGTAAGAGCTGTTCGACAGTGGAATTTGCTGCCAAGGAGTGTGGTGGAGTCTCCTTCTTTGGAGGTCTTTAAGCGGAGGCTTGACAGCCATCTTTGATGGTGTTTCCTGCTTGGTTGGACTGGATGGCCCTTGTGGTCTCTTCCAACTCTATGATTCTATTATCTTTGCATTGGCCTTCTCATTTCCAATGTATGTATGATCTCTTCCATCACATTGCTGCAGAAAGGGCATTGGAGGTGGTCAGACAATGAGATCTACCATTACAAACACTGGAGTTTTAATCGCCCAGACAACCACAACAACGAAGAATATTGTGTTCATCTGCTACAGAATACAGGTAAGCAAGCAATTTGTAGGGTCCGAACAAAAAAAGGTTTCATATTACTGCCTATCTTTCTATCAGTTTCAAGTATCTGACTTTAAAAATCAGAATGATCAAGCTCAATATACTCTGGTTAGTCATTGCTACTGATTGCCCATTCATTTGAAAAGGTTTACTCTGGGTATTAGTTGAGTGGATACACTCTCAGCCTGGTGCTTCTCTGTACTAAGGTTCACAAGTCAATATCTCTGGAGATCTGACCAGAAGTGGTCCAACTTATTGATCCTTTAGGGACACTTCCAATCATACCATGAAGCAGAATCTTTTTCTATACTCAACCTTCATTCTTCGGTTGCATGTGATCACATATTTTATCCAGAAAACAGTGGTTGCCAAACTAAGGTCTGGGTTATGCCATCTTATATTCTATCATGTTTCTTAACAAAATGATTAGACTCAAACAGCATTTAATAATACTAAGAATAATATTCATTCATTCATTTTTATCAATCTGGTTGGCTCCCAACGGAATATTGAAAGCACGATAAAACATTTAAGACTTTGAAGCCAGGTGTTCAATGAGTGACCGTCATATGTTTGGTTAGTTCTGGGTCACAGCCCTGCTATGAGTCCTCCAAAGTCCAGACTCACTGGAACAAACTCAGGTTGGGGCAAATGTTAAAAATGCTTTTAAATGCTTTTAAATGCTTTAAAATAGTTTTTAATCTGCGGCATTTTAAATTTTGGTTTTTTGTTTTGTTTTTGCTCTGTTAGGGGTGGGATAAACATTTAGTTTGCCTGCCTACCAAACAAAAGGATTGACAGAGGATGCTGTGGCGATTGCCCTCCATGCTGTTCTTGCGCATTTGGAGTGGCGGGGAGGCTATGCCAGATTGCTTTTCGTAGACTTTAGCTCGGCATTTAACACCACTTACCATGATGTCTGGGGTCCAAATTGGGAGGTTTGGGGCTCCCGCCTTCACTCTGCAGGTGGCTATTGGACTTTCTGTCAGATCACCCCCCAGAGGGTCCGGTTGGGCCCCTATATCTCCAATATGATCAGTACTAATACAGGAGCTCCACAGGGATGCGTGCTTAGCCCACTCCTTTATACTCTATACACATGTGATTGTGTCTCTGCCTACCCTAGTAATAGGGTTGTTACATGTGCAGATGATACGACTGTGATTGGGCTCATCTCTGATAAAGAGGGTGAGGTGGTTTACAGAGATGAGGTGGAATGGTTGGTAAAGTGGTGTGGAAGCAACAATTTGCTTATAAATACAAAGAAAAGAAAGGAGCTTGTGGTGGACTTTAGGAAGCAGAAAAGCGATGTCTGGCTGCTTTTGATTGATGGGACCTGTGTGGAGAGGGTGACAGCGTTCAGATTTTTGGGCACTGAGTTACAGGAGGATCTGTCCTGGAGTGTCAACATAGGGGGGATTGTGAGGAAGGCGCAGCACAGATTGTATTTTTTGAGAATTCGGAGGAAAAATCACCTTCCGCAAAAGCTGCTGCTTGCCTTCTATCACTGTGCTATTGAGAGTGTGCTCACTTACGGTTTATGTGTGTGGTATGGAAATTGCACTTCTCGGGATAGGATCATGCTGTGAAGAATTATCAAAACAGCAGAGAGTATTATTGGCTGTTCACTCTCTACCCTCTACCATCAGGTGCCACACAAAGGCATTAGATATATCAAGAGACCCATAGCACCCAGGTCACCGGTTCTTTGAGCTTCTGCCATCGGAACAGAGATACAGAATAATGAAGGCGAGAACGAGCTGTCTTAAGAACAGTTTCTTCCCTAGAGCAATTTTGGCCCTAAATGGAAACTTTGGACTTTGAAGTCAACTTCTTTTATCAGTTACATTGTCCTGTGTTGTATTGCGCTTATCAGTATTTCTTTTTAAATTATGTGGAGAGCCTTATTTGAGTTGATATAGCAACCAAGGAATTTCGTTGTTTCCCACAAGGGGACAATGACAATAAAGATCTATTCTATTCTATTCTATTCTATTCTATTCTATTCTATTCTATTCTATTCTATTCTATTCTATTCTAGTTGGGACTGGGGATTAGTTTAATTTTAGTATAATTGTAAATTGGTTGTTGTTGTTGTTGTTGTTGTTGTCAGTTTCTACTGTTTTATTGGTTCATTGTATAGTTTGTATTCTGTTCTGAAGGAGAGAGGGTCAGGCTGTCTGGGAGTGGGCACCAGCCAACAGAATAGCTGGGGCATGTTCCACAGGGGGTGTGCACTGGGATACCTGATCTCAGTGATCATGGGAGGAGGAGGAGTTACGCTAAGACCAGACCATGTCATTACCGAGGAGGCAGGTTTAGTCGTTGTTTGAAGACTATCCTTGCCTCCGGGTCTGGTCTTGACTGGAAGGATACTGGAATCAACAAGGGAGACCCACATGACCTGAAGGTGCTGCTGTGCAATGCCAGGTCAATGATTCACAAGACCACTGCCATCTGCGACTGGATGGAGGACTTGACCTGGCACGTGCAACAGAGGCTTGGCTGGATGGAGCAGATGGGCCTGTCCTTGCCGCTGCTTGTCCATCAGGTTTCTCTTACACACAGCAACCCAGCTCATATGGGTGGGGAGGCAGAGTTGCAGTGAATATTAGGAAGTCATAAGCTTGCACCAGGCATCCTATTGGGAAAATCCAGTTTTCTGAGTGTGTGTTCTGGAAGTTGGACAATAGGGGCAGTACAGGATTCCTTTTGGAGTACCAACCTCCCCACTGTACCAAGGATTCCCTGCTCGAGCTTCAAATCCTGGTGGATGTTCTCCTGGAGAAACCTAGTTTGGTTGTCCTATGGGAATTTAACATCCATGCTGACACAACCTTATAAGGGGCTGCTTGGGACTTCATGGGAAAGCATGGCCTCCATGAGGCTGTCCCTGAATGAATTTGGCCCAACTCATTGTCACGGACATGCCTTAAACCTCGTGTTCACCTCTATGGATGTGGGTGATCTGACACTAAGTAAAAGCAAAACAAAAGAAGTGCTATGGTCGGATCACTTCCTGGTGCAGCTGGACTTCTCTGCGACCATTCCCCTCTGCAGGGAGGTGGGACCGATTTGGATCTGCCCCCACCACTTAATGGATTCAAATGGTTTCCAGAGTGTGGTAGGGGATGTTTTATCCCATGTTGATGGCCTTTTAGCTGATTCCCCGCTGGCCGCTGGAATGCAGAGTTAACCAGGGTTATCAGCTGTCTGGCTCCAAAGCATTCTCTCTGATTGCATGGAGCATGGCAGCCCTGTGGTTTTCCCCAGAGCTGAGGGCGATGAAACAATTGCTGAGATGGCTAGTGCGTTGGTGGTGGAAAGCTGGCCAGAAATGGGTTAAAGCTCAACATCGAGCCTACCAAGTGGTGATAGCGATGGCAAAGAGGTCCTTCTTCACTGCTTTCAGGTGACTTTCAGGTGGTTTGCAAACTAACAGAACCACTTTCACCATTGGGGCCTGGCAAGGACCCCAAGATCTCCTGTGTCAGGGTGGTATGGTCCTCTATTCACCTTAATCACCACTTATATGATGTGAAGTTTTCTATGGTCTTTATTTACAAGTATTTACAGAAGTCCGTACAAGCTCATCACCATCAGTCTGAGACAGATAGTTCAGATACCGCCAATGATTTACGGCCCCGTTTCCAACACCTAAAAAGCAGGAATTTTATGACTATTCTTAAATTCTGCCTCTTTTCCTTGCGCCTTGCCTCCTCCCTCCAACTCAGAGCTTAACCCTTGCGGTGCCTGCAATACCGCTTGCTCATCTGCCTCGTCTTCCTGATTCTCTGCAGGCACTGACTCCAACACTTCTCTGCTGGGTCCTGCTTCCCTCTCCTCTCTAGCCACACATTCCTCTGCTTCTTCTGGCTCTTGCCAAATACTCTCTTCCATGTCAGGGGACTCTGGGTGCTCTTACACTGCCCTGACATCCTGCAATGAATTTGCAAAAAGTTTTGCAGAAAAAGTCACTCAGATTCGGAGAGAGGTAGACACCACCATGGGAGCAGGGCTGCGCCAGGAGAGTGCTAGAGTCCTGTCTAGTCAAGTTGCATGGGATCAATTCCAATCTGTTACCTCTGAGGAGGTGGATAGGCTGCTTGGATGAGTGAAACCAACCACCTGTCTCCTAGATCCTTGCCCAACCTGGATAATAAAAGCAAGCCGAGAAGGGCTGGGTAAGCGAGCCTTCCCAGACCCGCTGAAAGAGGCAGTTATTAAGCCACATCTTTAAAAAAACATCTTTGGACATGGACAACTATCGCCCAGTCTCAAATCTTCCATTCTTGGGCAAGGTGACTGAGCGGGTGGTTGCTGAACAACTCCATGCACGCCTGGAGGATGCAGACCATTTGAATCCCTTCCAGTTGGGATTCAGGCCTCATCATAGGATTGAAACTGCCTTGGTCATGCTGGTCACTCATCTCCAGCAGGCTAGGGAAAGGTGAAAGCTGTTTCCTAGTTCTGCTGGATCTCTCAGCGGCCTTTAATACCATCAACCATGACATCCTTCTGGACAATCTAGAGGGGCTAAGAGCTGGGGGCACTGCTATACATTGGTTCTGCTCCTTCCTCCTGCGCCGTTTTTGGGGATGAGTGTTCATATCGCTGGGCTCTCACTTGTGGGATGCCTCAGGGTTCCATCCTCTCCCCCGTGCTTTTTAACATCTATATGAAGCTGCTGGGAGAGATCATCAGGAGGTTTGGGCTGGGTGTTCATCAGTATGCAGATGATACCCAGCTCTACCTATCTTTTAAATCAGAGCCAGTGAAGGTGGTGAATATCCTGTTTGAGTGTCTGGAGACGGAGGATAGGTGGTGGCTAACAGATTGAGGTTGAATCCTGACAAGACAGAAGTACTGTTTTGGGGTGACAGGGGGTGGGCGGGGGTGGAAGACTCCCTGGTCCTGAATGGGGTAACTGTGCTCCTGAAGGACCAGGTGTGCAACCTGGGAGTCATTTTGGATTCACAGCTGTCCATGGAAGCGCAGGTCAATTCTGAATCTAGGGCAGCTGGCTACCAGCTCCATTTGTTACACAGGCTGAGACCCTACCTGCCTGCAGACTGTCTTTCCAGAGTGGTGCATGCTCTAGTTATCTCCCGCTTGGACTACTGCAATGCACTCTATGTGGGGCTACCTTTGAAGGTGACCTGAAAACTACAACTAATCCAGAATGTGGCAACTAGACTGGTGACTGGGAGTGGCTGCCTAGACCATATAACACTGGTCCTGAAAGACCTACATTGGCTCCCACTATGTTTCTGAGCACAATTCAAAGTGTTGGTGCTGACCTTGAAAGCCCAGTATACCTGAAAGAGTGTCTCCACCCCCATCGTTCAACCTGGACACTGAGGTCCAGCTCTGAGGCCTTCTGGTGGTTCCCTTACTATTATTAAAGTTTGAATCCAATTCCTTCCCCCTACACATTGGGGAAGGGAATAATAGGCAATAAGAAGTAACTTTCCTTATTTCTTGAATTGTAATTTTTGTTTTGAATTTCAGGTTTTAAGAAGTGGAATGATGAAAAATGTGGAAACATGTACGCCTACATCTGCAAGCAATAACTCTAAAGGAGACTTCCCTTCTCCACTGTTTTGGCTGGGAAGCTGCCTTGATATTATATGTATTTCTGATAACATTCTTTCCTCTCCCATAAATGGCCAGCTCTCTCTCATCACTTTCAAAACAGCCACTGTGATAGAGATGCCTCTTTAATTTCCCCCTTCCCTTTGAAATTTCCTTGGTGCTGCAGCAGAGCATCATCTTAATAAACTCTCTTCCATGCATATTTTCCTTATTTCATTGCTGTTCTGCTTCGTCCATCCATACTTACAAGGTTAAGTTCTTGTCTCAGGTAGCAGGCTGGGATGTGTGGCAGATTGGCCTCCTGCTCTTGTTGACTGTCTCCTCCGTCTCCACCAGCCTGCCCTGCTTGCATCCACATTCTCTACTATAATGCAAGGACATCATAGATGATAGGAGAGACCTGCTCCTGTTACACAGATGCATTATATATGTACCATGAGGGAATGGGAAAGAGGATGATGATGATGGGGGCATTGGCACTGGAAGGCCTTTTCTGGGTGAGTGCCAGCTGCCCACAGGTGGGCACCTGGTGGGTGAGTGACAGGGGTGTCATGCGAGCTGGAATTGCGTGGCTGGTGGGGTGGCAGGAGAAGAAGTCGCAGGAGGAGAGACAGTTATCCTGGCTTTGTCTTTACCTCTTCCACAAACCCAAGTACTCAATCCTTTCCTGAAGCCATTTACCAGGTACTGGAGTCAGGAACATTGTCACGTTAGTTAGGATAAGCCCGACTGACAGCACAGCTGATAGGAAATGCTGTAGAGGATTGGTTCCTCCTTTGCAAGGTATGTAGTCCTTGGGCAGGCAGGTGAAGCAGGAAAGAACAGCATCCCCTGCCATGTAAAGGAGCCCCATTGTCTTTTAGACTTCTTAACTATGATTCTTGGGGGTGCAATTTCCTCATTTGGTTCAGGTGCCAGAATGCCTTGGGTTGGCCCTGCCTTAGGGACACTTCTTCTACCATCACTGCTCCTCACAACACACAGAGCATTCAGACCTCAAAATAGCTACAAATTCCCATCCTAAAGCACACTCCTTTTGTCAGAGCTCCTTGGCACTGTTGATACTATAACCATAAAGTGAGGACAGGGAACATTACAAGAGGACCCCACAGCATGAGACCACCGACAAGTCCTGGGATGCTGCGTTGTTCATTTGACCAGCCCCGGCAAAAGCTGCCTAGATCTTCCAGGGTTGAGCCAAAGTGCAAGAATCTGTTGCTAACTCCTCCCCCCAGAGGCGTAGGAAGCTGCTCAGGCACCCAGAGCGGCAAACACAACGTGCACCCAGGGGCGTCACGTCGCTATGTAGCACACATGCGCAGCATCACCACATAGTGACCCTGCGCATGGCGCTACATTGCAGATTGTTGGCGCCGGCAAACCGCAAGCAAGCCGGCTTGCGAGGCTTTTTACCGGGTGTTATGTACTGAGTTGAATAGCATCCAAAATGTAGCAGTCTGATTGGTCCTAGAACAATAGGATCCAGAATGCAGCAGTCTGATTGGTCTGCAGGAGCCACCCGATCCAGCTCCAGGTGGAAGTGAATCTGCAACCCGATTGGCCTACAGGAGTATCCTGGAATTAGCCAATCACGTGGGGCCCACTGTGTAAATAATATATATAAAGCAGACTTTTGGGGGAACTTCCATTCCTCGCTACTATGAGCTGAATAAAGAGTATGAAATTCACTCTTGACTCCGAGTATATTTCACTGAGCGACCGGGCAACGTCGCCTCCCAAGTTGCCCAGTAAAAAGCCTCACTCCTTGGCTTGCTCGCTCACCCGCCCTATAAAAAGATTTCCGCCTCGAAAGTGGGTTTATCTACCCTGCATGGGAACATTCTGCAAGCCGATTTTAAGTCCAGAAATACTGAAGGATTTAAAGAAACTATTTATGTATTCTACAACAGCTGCGCGGATGCTACTTTCCCAAAGATGGAAGGAGGACAATTTACCTACAAAAGAAGAATGGCTGATAAAGCTGATGGACTATGCGGAACTGGCAAAAATGACCACAGAGATCAAAAGGACAATAAATTTAATAAAGAATGGAGATTTTTTTTAAGTTACTTGAAAGAACATTGTAAACAATTGAAAACATTGACAGGATTTTAAAAACACTTGCAATGAAACAAGAACTATGATAAAAATTGAGATTTAAGACAATATGGAGAATATGATAAGATGCAATTTGAAAAGAATATTTGGGGAAGCCACGGGGAGGGGGGGAGTGTGGGGATTCTGAGAATCCTATTTGTAAAATAGTTATGATTCATGTATGGTGATAAATGTTAAAAGTGAAAATGGAGAGAGAGAGAGAGAGAGAGAGAGAGAGAGAGAGAGAGAGAGAGAAGGTCATAGTCACACCAGGAAATATATGGATAAGAGAGAGTTTCTGGGGATTATAATGTGCTGCAGCTACAAGACATTTTTAAAAACAAGAGGGGGGACCAAAGGGGCAGCTCTAAAGGTTTATTTCTGAAATGAGGAAAGAGAGGTGGTCTTCCATTCAGAGGGATGGGGTGGAGGGAAGTGGGCTGAGATGAATCAATTTGCTGCAGGTCTTTGAGGCTTGGGCAACAACACAACAACAATAGAACATTTTCTTGTATCAAAACTCAGAGAGTTCTGTCACCGGCAGAGGGAGATGTACCTGTTGACATTTGTGCACCCTGACCTTTCTTGGACCTCTGTTGATCATTTCCACTTGCCCTGCAGAGCCAAAGCAACAGCAGAAGAGGGCAAATAATTAATATTTCCCATTTCAGAAGAAATTCACCCCATTCCAACAATATATTTTTAACCAGCCAGTTAGCACTTCTGCCTGGACATACCTCCCTTTTCAGCGTGTCAACATTATTTCACTCCCACTATCAGTCAGCAAAGAAAGAACAGACACAGCAGCAGCAGCAACAGCAGATGAAGCATTCCCTGAGGCCAGATGTTCTGCCACTGTGGATCCTGCCACCCAAGGCATTCGCCTCACCTTGCCGCATGGATGGGCCAGCCTTGCCTGGTGCTACTTGATATCTGCATTAAACCATTGGGAGCGGTCATTACAAGATCTGGGGGGGAGGTTCTCTCAGTACACCGATGACACTCAGCTCTATTTCCCCATAGCATCTGAATCAGGAGAGGCCACACAGTCTTTGGGCCACTGGCTGGACACTGTGGATAAATGGAGGAGGAAAAACAAGCTGAGCTTGAATCATGGCAAGACAGAGGCACGGAGTGTGAATAGTTCCCATGTCTGAGAAATTGGTCAGGTGCCTACCCTGGATGGGGTTGCACTTCCCCTGAAGGAGCAGGTTCATAGTTGGGGGTTGCTTTTGGACCCAGCTCTGTCACTGGGGGCTCAAGTAGCCTCAATGGTTAGAAGTGTCTTTTACCAACAGCAACAGGTTAGACAGCTATGGCCATTATTGGCTCAGGAAATCCTTGGCACAGTAGTTCATGCGTTGGTTACTTCAAGACTGGATTACTGCAATGCACTATACGTGGGACTTCCCTCATGCTTGATCTGGAAGCTGCAGTTAGGGTAGAATGCGGCAGCACAATGGCGGACAGGAGAGCTCAGAGATATGTGCTGTCGTTGCCTGGTTACTACCTGGCCAAGTTCAAGGTGTTACTATTATAAAGCCCTTAACAACTGGGGACTAGTTTACCCATGAGATTGCCTTACCCTGCAAGTGCCAACATGACCTCTTTAATTCGTCCACATTTGTAAAATCTTACTATGGAAGCAGCTATACTTTGGAAATTGAGTCAATTTTAGTCTGATTTAGTATTTTAAATTTTTATGTTTAAAGCAGGATTTTTTCTTGATCTTACTGTCTAATCTTTTGTGTTTTTTCACAATCAAACCTCGTATAAATTCTATGAAATAAATGAACTCTCTCAGCCTGACCTACAATTGACCCTGGGCTCCATTAAAAGGATTGTTAGAAGCTATTATCTCTTACCCAAGTGTGGATAATTGCAAAGAACTGTTGCAAACCAGAAGATCAGCCATGCTCCATGCACCTTTCAACCCTTGGTCAGAAATTGAACCAGCTGCAACTACTTGTCATGGGTGAAACTGGAATTGGCAACCACAAAGTTGTTGCGCGTAGCTTGCACAAGAAACCACAGCTGCTCAAGTTCCTTCTTCTGCGGAACTGTTGGCTGTGTAGGAGTCCTGTCACATTTTGCCTCTGGCCACCTTAAGCAGAGCAGGGCTGGCCCAAGACATTTTGGCACCTGAGGTGATCCCAGGGGAAAGGGGGTAAGCAAAAACCTACACCAGGAACAAGGTGGTAGGGAAGAATTAGATCTACCTCTCATATTGATGTGGAAATACTAATAACTAAATTTAATATTGGAAAAATCAATGATAAATTGAGAGTCATCTCGGCTTGGTATTACTTGCTCCCCCAGGGTCAGCCCAAGGCACTTTGGTGAGCCACAGAATGGCACCCCACACAGCCAGAGAAAAAGGGTGATTGAAGATCATAGATTGCCTGGTTTGCCCAGATGACAAGACCCCCCCCCCTTGGTCTTGTTGATGTGGTCCAAAGGATTTATATAACCACAGTTATGCTTATATTAGACTGCTATCCCACCACTCAACCATCCAAGAAACCTTCCGTCCGAGGGATTCCAAGTTGCCGAGGCGCACAAAAAGCTTAAGGAAGTTTCTCTAGGGAGCCTTAAGGATCAGCAGCAACACTGAACTCATTTATCCACATGGCGCCCTTCTGCGTGAATATGGGGGTGAGAACTTTGGAGTACATTGCTGGGTTTTTGTCAGCTACTGTTGCACACCTCACCAATCTCCAAGCAGGGTGAGATTCCAGGGGGTTTTAGGCGATTACCCTGGGTTCATGTTTCCTTTTGGAATGATACACAGCGGAGACCGTGGTGCTTTATGATATATACTTTATTTTCACAGATATACATTCTGAGCCTACGATGGAGGGCTTCACAGCAATAACACCCCCATAGGGCCTTGTTTCTGTCATAGCCACAGCTTGGTATTCAAACAGAGATCAAACATTGCTCTGTTCTCTCTCCAGCTTGCTGCTTCACTTCTTGGTCACACCCCTGCAAAACTCACCTCTCCATTCTGGCTTTGTCTGTTGAGGGACAGGGTCCAACCCATTTGCTGTCTTGCCCTGAGCACCTTAGTCCCACTTCAGCTCACCAGGAAGTGAGCTTTGCTTGATTACATTTCAACACCTGCTGGGTTAGAGGGGTCTGGCACCCTGCTCCCAACTCATAACATTACTGTTTCAGATTGACCTTTGCACCAAATACAACTATTTCTTAGCAAGGGTCACTTGACTATGGTGGTGGAATAGGAATTTGCAACCATGAATTGGTTTTGCACTGCTTGCACAGCTTGCACAAAGAGCTACAGTTGGTCAAGTTCCTTCTTCTGCAGAATTGTTACATGTGCAGGATCCCTTTCACCTTTTGCACCAGGTCATACTTATTACCTCCTTGCAAATTTCTTCCATCTCTTTCCTTCTGCCAGGGGTGCCAACTTCTCCCACATTCTTAGTCTTGGTTAAGCAACAGGCAAACGTTGGGTGGGGGAAATGCTAGGTGGTGGCTGGAGTGATGGAGTGACACCAGGCAGAGGCATAAGACTATAGGCTTATAGAGGTGTAAGATGTAAAGGTGTAAGGTGTAAGGTGTAAGATTATAGAGGTGTAAGGTGTAAAGTATTGAGGCTCCAATACTTTGGCCACCTCATGAGAAGAGAAGACTCCCTGGAAAAGACCCTGATGTTGGGAAAGATGGAGGGCACAAGGAGAAAGGGATGACAGAGGATGAGATGGTTGGACAGTGTTCTCGAAGCGACTGGCATGAGTTTGGCCAAACTGCGGAAGGCAGTGGAGGATAGGGGTGCCTGGGGTGCTCTGGTCCATGGGGTCACGAAGAGTCGGACACGACTGAACGACTGAACAACAACAACAAGGTGTAAATCTAACCCAGGGAAGCTGCTCAGGGAGATCTTTGGCACTGATGTGTGTGTCTGTCTCTCTGTGCATAAATATTAGAGTGTGCTGTGACATTTAGGCGTAATAAAACCTGTGACCTGACTATCCTAGTGATTGTGACCATTTATGCAAAAGAGAAGAGAGCTAGGAAAATGGACCTGGGGGCATTAGATGCACCAAGCCCATGCAAGCAAAGTGAAACAGCATGGAGGATGTTCAGCTAGTGCTCAGTATTGTCCCTTATTCATGTCTGATATGTTCAGTTAAATCAAGTCTATGAAAGGATTGGGTAACTTGCCATTGTTGAATTGCCATCTTTTGATATTGCTTAATGCTTCTGATCCTTGAATTTGCAATTGTATGTTAGCGAATACTCATTGTCAGTTCCTCATTTGGAAACACTGACTCTTTGGGGGGGGGGTGGAGATGTGTGCCTGAGAATAGTGAACAGCTTTTTCTTAACTGGAAGCTCTAGGTAGCATTTTCCTGGGGCAGGAATCCGGTCTAAAATTTAATATAGAATTCCAGGACATGGTGCTGTTCATGTTATATGGGATTCCATTGGAATTTCCCCTGTCCTCATTTTGTGGCTTCTACAATTCTGGATTTCATATCAACTGTGCTGAGCAACTCTAAGGAAAGGTGTTTGTTTTGAGGATGAAATTTGTGATGACATCTGGATTTGAGTGCCTTGTGTGTTGTGAACAGCAGTGCTAGACACAGTGAGAGTTAGACACAGTACCCCCCTTTTCCTGGGACTCTCATGCAAGGAGTGCCTCCTCATCATGAGATTTGTGCTCTGAAAATTGGTGCTGTAAGGATTGATGGGATGAGAAGGACAGAATCATACCAAGAAATATATGCATAAGAGATTATTAGGATTACATTGTATTGAAGCCTATTTTGGAAATAATGGATGAGAGTTGATCATTGAGGGATTGGAGAGGAGGCAATGATTCCAGAGGGCTGTCCATCAATCCCAGAAGGCACAGTTGGGAATTACGGTACAGTTGCTCGCTTAGAGTTTTTGCTTGCAGATGTAGCTGTTGAGTGTGTTGCAGTTTCTATCATTCCATTTCAAAAAACTGTAAACAGTTTCTTTAAAAGAGAACAAATGGCAGCATTAGGTCCAGAAGTTAGGAGACACATGAAAAATAAATAGTCCAGATTAATTTTGCTTTCTGATCTTATATTTTCTACATGCCTTAGTCAACACTTTCCCTATTTACCCCTTATATCACAGCTTAACCATTTCTTATAAAAATGCTGTGGTGAGGAGAATACACAACTCAGACTTTAGCTTGGCAACCACTGTTTTCAGAATACAACATGAATGTGATGGTTATTATTATTATTATCATTATAAATTGCATACCACCGTTCATCCAAATATCCTGGGGCAGTTGTCACATACAATTTACTATGCAGATAGGCTGTAACTGAACCCTTCTACATTGTGGTATGTTGGGAAGTGACCCTAAATGCTGAACACATAGATCGCAGCTGTTCCACTCAACAGAGTAATTAAGTTTGTTACAAAGAATCAAATACCTGACTGACAGTTGTATCCAGCTAACTCATACTCAGAGTAGACTCCTTCAAATCAATGGACTTTCATAAAATACTAACCTGGGTCTGTTGATTTTGATGGAACTATTTTGAGTATGATTTACAGTCCTGAGAGAAGTAGGACATTGATGGAGAAGTGTGTGGCAATGTGGAACTCAACATCTGATTGTTGTTTTGTCAGGCCTTGCAAATGGTTTCCTTACCCGGAAAATATAGGAGCTCCACACAATGCTCATAAGGGGCCCAGTTGTCTGGTGTGGTTGGGTACCAGGATCTGTAACCGTTCCTGTAGACTGATCCATCAGGCCACCTCCAACGCCCATTCTGCAAGGTTGAGACATTATAGACCATGTAAGTAAGGAAATGAGGAGCCTGGTGTCAATATTATCTGGATATGTTGGTCTGTGGGAAGGTAGCGCCAGCTATGAGTGAGACATTAGAGGAGGATCTGCATGGAAAAATAATATTGATGTAGCATGTGGGGTTCATTCTTGAATATTATTATATAAGGATGGAATGGTGATGCTAAGGAGCCACTATTCTATGACAATGACTTGGAATAGAGCAAGTGAAGGCAACTCACGTAATGAAGCCCAATCCATACGTTACTTTGTTCTTGCTGGGACTCGGAGATGTGCTTGGCAACCAGGGCTGTCTCATCCGCATTAAGGATAGAGGCAAGGTGGGTCCTATGGCCATAGCTATGGCATGCCGTCTAAGAATGGAGAAAGAATGAAAGATGTTTTGCCACAGACACCATCAGAACCTGTTTCTTTATATACCACTTTTTTCCAAAAAGTAATTCCCAAAGTGTCTCACAACACATCAAATAACAATAATTCAAAAACCATATCTCACTCAAATGAATGGTGCAGAGTTGGAGCTTTCCAAATGTGAACAAGTTTGTGGAATATCAACCTTTCTATTTATTTCTCTGAAATTTGACTTTCAAGAGGCAAGTCTTACTGGTAGACTGTAAGGAATTAGTGTTACATACCAAGTTGCCTGGCTTAAACTTTTGTGCACTAATGGCACCTCCAGATGTGGGTGGCACTGTGGGTTAAACCACAGAGCCTAAGGCTTGCCGATCAGAAGGTCAGCAGTTCAAATCCCTGCGACGGGGTGAGCTCCCGTTGCTTGGTCCCAGCTCCTGCCAACCTAGCAGTTTGAAAGCATGTCAAAGTACAAGTAGATAAATAGGTACCGCTCCGGCAGGAAGGTAAACGGCATTTCTGTGCACTGCTCTGGTTTGCCAGAAGCGGCTTTGTCATGCTGGCCACATAACTCGGAAGCTGTACGCCAGCTCCCTTGGCCAGTAACGCGAGATGAGCGCCGCAACCCCAGAGTCGTCCGTGACTGGACCTAATGGTCAAGGGTCCCTTTACCTTTATTTTTACCAAGTTGCCAGGCTTAAACTTTTGTGCACTAATGGCACCTCCAAATCAACAGCATTTCACACGAGCAATTCAAGTGCATACCAGGAAATGTAGGTTTGCACAATTAATCCACCTAAATAAATAAATGAACTAGAAGAAGAAGAAGAAGAGTTTGGATTTGATATCCCGCTTTTCACTACCCGAAGGAGTTTCAAAGCGGCTAACATTCTCCTTTCCCTTTCTCCCCCACAACAAACACTCTGTGAGGTGAGTGGGGCTGAGAGACTTCAAAGAAGTGTGACTAGCCCAAGGTCACCCAGCAGCTGCATGTGGAGGAGTGGAGACACGAACCCGGTTCCCCAGATTACGAGTCTACCGCTCTTAACCACTACACCACACTGGCTCTCTCTAACTAATGTAGGAGCATGTTCCTGTCCCCTCATCTAGGATGAATGCAGGATGAGTGGTCAATTAAAAGGTCATTTGGAGAAACCCTAAGCCGGCCTTCCTACAAACCCATTTCTTTTATGTAGAACTTTTAGGTGGAAGCGTTTTTATGTGGAATGTTGAAAAAGCTGCAAAAAGTTACAGAAAGGGAGTATTACATTTAAATAGAGGCAAGGAAATTTGAACTTGGGAGATTTGCTTTGCAATGCCTAATTTATTTTAACTTGAGCTCTGGAACCCAAATGATCAGCACTGCATCCGACCTTGCAGTGCTGCATTCCTTTCACAGCACTGCAGACCACACAACATACACTGTCATGCCACCTTTTCACTGAAAAGTTGCAGGGTTGCAGTACATACATAATGTTTGGTAAATTCCCTTTGGCATTAGGTCACTGGGTGCTTTTCAACATTTAAAAAAAAATTATGGTCTCTCTGCAAATATATATGCTTAGCGCAGGCAGAGGATCAAACTCTCCCATAGACTGCCAAAATCTGCAGTTCATACATGAGTTCTCTAGGGAGACAGCCAGAGCCATGAAATGTTTTGCGAACCCAGTCTCATATCTATTTCAGAACTGCAGTCTATTCTACTTTTCCACTCAAAGATTACTTCCCTCTTCTCCTTGGTGGGAGGGGAGAATTTGGCATAACTGTCACATTCTCAGCTGCCACAGAGATGCTTCAATGGAACATAAAGTGATTGACTCTCTTTTGTTAAGTCTGAGATGCTGGACAGGTATAGCCACCCAGAGTGGCTGGGGAAACCCAGCCAGATGGGCGTGGTATAAATAAAATTATTATTATTATTATTATTATTATTATTATTATTATTATTATTATTATTATTATTATTATTTTGTTCCAGGGCAAGGATAGCACTACTCACAGAAATCTGACAGGAGCCCAAAAGATGTAAATTATAAACATTAGGGAGAACTTTCTGTCTGCAAGATCTCTTTGACAGCGGAAAGTTGTGGCCTCTCTTTCTGTGGAGGCTTTAGTTGAGATTTCTACATTCCAAGGGGTTGGACTAGATGACCCTTGGAATACCTTCCAATTCTATGATTCTATGATTCTATTACATCTTGGTTGAGGAGAAATATTTCTTACCTCAGCATCCTTCCATGACAACTTAGTATCAAAATATCCATAGCAATTGCGCTGGATTTGCAGCCAACCATCAGGACAGGACAGGGCCTTGGCTATGAGGAAAAAGGAACAAAGCAGTAAGGAGGTTGTTCTTCATGTGAAATCTCACTTTAGCTATACCGCTAAGAAGGGTGACTGCTTTGAGCAATCACAGATAATTTTGAAACCAATGAGTATAGGCCTAAACCATTGCTCTGATAGCCTTAGCTGGGTAACCATCACTTGAAACAGTTACAGGTAGGTAGCCGTGTTGTTCTGCCATAGTCAAAACAAAATATAAAATAAAATAAAATTTAAATTAAATTTAAAAAATTTAAAAAATTTAAAAAATCAAAAAATCCTTCCAGTAGCACCTTAGCTCACACCAAGAACAAACTTAGTTGGTCTCTAAGGTGCTACTGGAAAGAAATTTTTATTTTGTTTTGACTATGGCAGACCAACATGGCTACCTACCTGTATTTGGTGAACAGTGCTCATTCCTTGAGGATATGTTTTGAAAGATTTATTACCTTGGAAGCTTTCTTATAGTTACATTATCTCAAACCTCACATTGCTAAGCAAGCTTGAATTCCTGAATTGTGATAGTAACCAGGGTTACAAGCCCAAGAAGGGTTGGTATAAAGACTAAGATTGTAAGGGAATATCAATCATAATCATCTTGTGTCTGCATTCTTGATTGCCTGTGTTAATATTATGACTGAGACTAAAAAGAGGGAATAAATGAATTAATTATATTTATATGGACACCTGAAGGACTAGGGGTAAATAGTTTGCACCGGGTAATTCTCAAAAATTGGTTAAAATGCTCACCTCCTGGAAAAGAACTGGAGACCAGGACTCCAAGAACACAACAGGCGAAGGAGGTGACAAATCCCATCTTGTGGTAGACCTTTTGTGGAAGAGAAATGTATAGTAAATTCAACAAGTATCTCCACTGATTGCCTTTCATCCCAAGTGGTGATGGAAGGAAGGAGGAAATAAACATTGTCTACTCTTAAAATTGCAATTCTACTTTATTTGAACTTCTAAGAACTATGAAGATTAGAGAAAGATGAAAGAAACAAAAGCTTGACAATTCATTGAGTTATAGAAGGTTGAGATTAGAAGGGACCTTGGAGATCATATGCTCATTTGAGGAATCTCCAACAATATACATTTCTATTAACACCTTCCCCAAGTGTATCATTTTTGTATGCATTACACAGCTGAAGAAATTAAATGAGAAATTTGACTGTTTTGAAAAATTCAAAGAGATACCAATTTCAAAGATGGCTGTTTCAGCTCTCCTATTGTTTCAGGTGGTGCGAAATCAATACGTATGCCTTTAAATGGAAACTGAACTGAATTTCTCCACCATCCCCATCCCCAACTCCAACTTACCCAGGTTCAGTTCTGTTGAGGTGATGGATAACTCTCTCTACAGGCAAGTCTGTCTCCCAAGTTGGCTGCCTTAATTCTTATATGGAGCTTTGTCAGGTCAGAGGCAGGGGAAAGGAGGAAGGAATTTCAACGTTTTAGACATATATAGAGTACAGTTGAAGAAATAAAGGGTGTACTTCAAATACTCATAAAAAAACATGACTGGTTGCATGAATGTCCCTAGGTATTTATGTGAAAGGTGATTTAAAAGTAAATATTCTAAATGCAATAAAATACTTTACTAGAATCAAAGAAAAGGTCTACCATCTGGAAATAAAACCAAATTCAGGAGGGACACTTCCTTCAGCACTTTCTATTTTGAAACTGAAAGGTGCCAGTGAAGGGGAGTGCTGAGTCTGCTCCAAGGGCACACCCTCACTTCATGTAGTGCAAAGTTAGCTAGCAACAAGACTGGTCCGCATCCTTCATAAAGGGAGGGACTGCCTTGGAATATTTCCCAGAATCCTCTGCCACATGCAAGATGTTCCATAGCAGATGAGTCAAAGTGGCAATAATTCCATAAAACCCAAAGTGTGGAAATCACTCGCGTTATTCATGTTTAAAATTGGGGCTTGGTGAGTTCTAGTTTTTACATGAAAATGGGAAATATCTGAGGGGAGCTAAACTCCTCCCTCCTCTTTGTTTCCTCATGTTATTTAACTCCCCCCCTCCTTGGCTCATTTCTGAGATTGGGATATAAGTACCTGTGGTGATGGAGGGTGGGGAGCTTAGACTGGGGACTGTTCTACTACTACTACTACTTCTTCTACTACTACACACAAACCCTTGTTTTCTTCTTCCTTAGATGCTGTTTTTCCTACCTGGCTTATTTGAGGGCAGCTCCACCAGCGTGGAAGGCAAGGTTCCATCCAAATGGAAGCTGGAGCCACAAACTGGGTTTGTGGAATGCTTTCCTTGGTTGTGCACCCGGTAGCTCTCAGTGGCAGCCAGGTTATCTCCATATTACACTAGGACAGGCAAGTCCACCTCTCTACAGACTGCAATCTATTCCCAGTATATATATTAAAAAATGGCAGTGATCTACTGATTGTTGTTGAGCTTTTTTGGGGGGGGAGTAAGCAGAGTTGTTGAGCTTTTTATTTAAGGGGGTTAACAGTTCTTCAGCTTTTATGGAGATGCATTGCATAAAATTGATCACACAGCAGTCTGTTGACCTTCCTCCTTCTCCCACTCTGATGCCAACGCTGGAAATACAACCTTAGAAAGCTGCACTGGTGGCGAAAATGGGACATAGTGCTGGGGACGGGGTGCATCATGATCACTTAGGAACAAACGGGCGATCACTTCTTTTACTCCCACGATCAACCGGGAGCACCCCGACAATCTATCTGTTGATTGCGGTCGACCTGTTGGACACTGCTGCACTAGGAGTTTCATGAACAGACATGATCTTCTGTAGAACACCACAAAAAACATTGAAGTTTCCATGGTTTTGGGGGGAGGGGTGTAGTAATCCCTACCCCACCCCCACCCCAAGTGCCCCTTATCCTCTGGGGCATTGGAAGAAGAAGAAGAAGAAGAAGAAGAAGAAGAAGAAGAAGAAGAAGAAGAAGAAGAAGCAGAAGAAGAAGAACAAGAAGAAGAAGAAGAAGGCTGGTGGCTACTGGGGCCAAAATAATATTTGAAACTGGGTATCCTTAAGGATATTAAATGTGGGTACAGGGGTTGACAATCTGTTTTACTGAGATGTCAACTGTATTCTAAAATCTGGGTTTACACAACAATGCACACACCACAGATGACTTAAACACTATTTGATATATTGTATGTCTTAATGACCCATTAAGGATAAAAAGAATATTGCCAGTGTTTCAAATTGTGCCTCAAAAGCAGTATTTTTAAATGGATTCCATATTTATGTAGTACCAGAGTTCAGCTGCAGCAGGGTACATCCCCGAAAGAGAGTTTACCCTTTGGGTCATCACTCGGGGGAGTTGCAGGGGCAGGACTGTGTCACCCACTGTCAGTCAGGAATGGAATTGTTGGTCAGTTCATGGGAGAAAGATCTGATTCAAGGTGCACCTGGGTGAAGGAAGTTTGGTTTTTCAGGGTTCCCCTGGGTGGGAGGTAGTGGGGAAGGAGAGTATTATAGAGCTTATATATTTTGATGGTTTCAAGGAAGCATTCTGGGAAGAAAGCAAATAGGCTGGACTAATACATTTAAGAAGGATTGAAACCAGTGCATTTGATCACGATGTGTTCTTTTGCCCTCTTTGTTTAAAGGACTTGGCACCACTTTTATGGGTTACTTACCACTTTTATGGGCTTTATGCCATCTTTGCATATGTATATAGTTAATGTTTTAACTGCTGTTTATGGCCTAGGGTGTCCATCAAATGTGGGCTAGATTTATGAATTCTGAGCCACACATGGAGGCTATGCCGTCAGAGCACCTATAATGCTTCCTTGTTGAAATAGTCAGAGTCTAAAGGTCAGGACCTTTTGGCAGGCTAAAAGCCTCACTGGTAAAGGAAGCAGTGCTAGAACCTTCTGAGATCTCCCTCTACCTGCATGAAGCTTGGGATCACATCAACCCTGAAAACAATGGAGAATTGTTTCTGAAAGGGTTTATCCTGTTTCATTTTACCAGTATGGAACCGAATTCTGAGTGAGGGGGAAATGGCAAGCTGTGAGAGAAAAGGACAAATCAGAACGCAGAAAATTTGGCATGTCGGTGGAGTGTGTGTGTCAAAAAGATGCTTTGATGGCGTTTCCTGCTTGGCAGGAGGTTGGACTGGATGGCCCTTGTGGTCTCTTCCAACTCTATGATTCTATGATTCTAAGAGATTGGAACTCAGCAATACTTCTCACTTCTTCTTTACTTAATTTTCAGATGGCATAGCAAACCAATTCCCAAACAGCACTGTTTTGGACAGCTCTGAAGATACTGTTTATCAGATTTGGCAAGATGGTTTCTGAGATCAAGGAATGGTTTTTGGTCCGTGTTTGGATACCTTTGGACACCAACTTGAATCCAAATGGTGGACTGGGACCTTCAAAACTGCACGTATTTTGACACCTCTTGAGATAACCCAACTGTCATGCTGTCACTGAAGGAATCTTCTCCGGGGGGGGGGGGATGTGGCACTAGCCCAAATAAAGGTTCCAGAGGAGCAGGCTCTGTCAATGAACAGTGAGATGGACCAGGGAAGCTAGGACCTTCGGGGATCATAGCACCTATGCCACCTTCAACCAAACCCCTCAAAACTGCACTGATTTTAACCAGTACTGAAGAGTTTGTATATTATAGTTTACTGAACAAGATTAAATAAATATATATATTATTTTTGCTAAGAATTAAGAAACCCCTATCCATTTATTGATCTTTTTATCATTAGTTTTTTAAGACTTGCTGGGCAATCCTAGGCACCGTCTGCTAGTGTCTGATATATACAGGTGAAACTCGAAAAATTAGAGTATCGTGGAAAGGTTCATTTCTCTCAGTAATTCAACTTAAAATGTGAAACTAATATATGAGATAGACTCATGACATGCAAAGTGAGATATGGCAAACCTTTATTTGTTATAATTGTGATGATTATGGCGTACAGCTGATGAGAACCCCAAATTAACAATTTCAACTTTGGAGTTTTCATTAGCTGTACGCCATAATCATCACAATTATAACAAACAAAGGCTTGATATATCTCGCTTTGCATGTCATGAGTCTACCTCATATATTAAACTCCAGTAGCTAATGAAAACAATTGCTTACATAAATGGACTTTTCCATTTCGCCAAGATATTGGCCAATAGATTAAATAACATACTGGATGACCTAATACATAAAGATCAAGCTGGTTTTATCAAGGGCAGACAAACAAAAGAAAACATCAGGAATATAATAAACATAATGGAATGCTTGGAGAATAATAGAGGAAAACAAGCCGCGATATTGTCTTTGGACGCAGATAAGGCCTTTGATAGGGTTTCGTGGCAATTTATGAAGAAAATATTAAAGGAAGTAAATTTAGGAGAAAATATGGAACGGGCAATTGGCAATATCTATGAAAAACAGAAAGCGAAATTAATAATTAACAACAAATTGACAGAAAGCATCGACATAACGAGAGGGACGCGACAAGGCTGCCCCCTATCACCACTCCTCTTTATAATCGTACTAGAAGTCCTACTAAGGAATATAAGGGAGAATGAAAGTATAAAGGGAGTGGTGATAGGAAAGAAGAGGCATAAGATCAAAGCCTTTGCCAACGATATAATCATAACCACGGAAGATCCGCTGCATAGCATTCCGAATATATTACAAGTAATAAAAGAGTATGGCCAATTGGCAGGCTTGAAAATAAACTATGATAAAACTAAAATGCTAGTTAAAAATTTGGAAGAAAGAGAAAAAAGAGAATTAGAAGGATTAACTGGGATAAAAATTTCCAAAAAGTTAAAGTATTTGGGCATACAAATTTCGATTAATAATTTAGATTTGGTAAAAGAAAATTATGGGGGAAAGAGATAAAGAAAAAATTGGATTTATGGTCGAAACTAAAAATCTCGCTATTAGGCAGAATCTCACTGATCAAAATGGGAGTATTATCTAAAATGAACTACTTATTTCAAAACCTACCACTGTTGGGAGGCTCAGGCCACTTCAAGGAATGGAAGAAAGATATTTCCAGGTTTGTGTGGAATGGTAAGAAGCCGCGAATTAAATACAAAATCTTAATTGACCAAAGGGAAAGAGGTGGGTTCGGGCTGCCGGACCTAGAGTTATATCACGGCGCGGCAGCAATATATTGGATAAAGGACTGGATTGAGTTAAAAAATAATGACTTACTAGACTTGGAGAGCGATGGATTAGGGTTCGGCTGGCATTGGTATCTCATGAAAGAAAAAATCAACAAACAAAATGTATTTATGTTTAATATCATCAGAAAATCATTGTTTACAGTTTGGTCTAAATATAGAAGATTCTTTGAAATGAAAACACCTTGGTGGCTTTCCCCCCTGGAGATCGTATCATCCAAAAGGAGAAATATGGAAACCAACTGGCCCACTTACAAAGATATTCTGGAGGAAGTGAATGGCGAATTGAAACTAAAAGAGTATAACTCAATTAAAACTTTTTTAACCAGTTGGCTTCAATATTTTCAGTTAAATCAGAGACTTCAGGAAGATAAAAAAAATTGGCTTTGAGAAAGGGAAATCGAAACTAGAAGAAATTTTACTAGATAAGGAAAAGGATTATATAAAAAATTTATATCACATATTATTAAAATGGGAAACAGAGGATGAACAAGTCAAAGAAGCGATGATACGATGGGGGCAGGATGTGGGAAAGCCAATCAGAGTGGAGAAATGGGAAAACTTATGGAAAAGAGATAGCAAATTGACTCCAAATTACGATATCAAAGAGAATCTCCTAAAAATGCAATACAGATGGCACTTGACACCCGTCAAGTTAGCTAAAATGTATAAAAACGTAACCAATCAATGCTGGAGATGCAAGAATGAGGTAGGGACCTACCTACATATGTGGTGGTTCTGCAGGGAGATCAAAGTATTCTGGGAGAGAGTGTACATAGAGATGAAAAAAATAATCAGATATCCCTTCAAGAAGAGCATGGAGACCTTTTTACTAGGAATGGTGGGTAATGAATTCCAGCCAAAAGATACAAAGATAGTCATGTATGCCACGGTCTCAGCGAGGCTATTAATAGCAAAGAATTGGAAAACACAAATTATACCAGAAAAGGAGGATTGGCAATTAAAAATGTTAACATATTATAATTTGGCGCTAAAATATGAAGAGTTAAAAGGAACAAGTGATTCAGAAAGAAAGGAAAATTGGAAATCATTAAAGGATTATCTTAACTCACAGACAGGAAAAGCCATCCTACTGGCAGATTAGTAAAGACCCAAATAACTGAGACTATTAGATTATGAATAAAGGGAAGATCATGCGGATAGAGGAAAGAAGGACAATTAGGCAGTGATGGGTAAGCTGAGAAGTCAAGATGGGGGGGGGGAGGGAGGGAGGGAACGCAGAGTCAGGAGGGAAGGGGAGAGGAGCCAAGCGGGAAGAAGATGACATTCTGTAAAACGCAATATGCTTTGATAAGCACTTTGTAACTTGATTGGATATGTAAAGTGGTTACTTTTTTTCTTTTTTTCTCTCTTTTTCTTGCAATGTGCTCCCTTTTTAAAAGTTCTAATCTGTAATATGTTGGATCAAAATAAAGGTTTTTTTATAAAAAAATAAAATAAAAAAAATGGACTTTTCCACGATATTCTATTTTTTCCTGTTTCACCTGTATTTTGGAAAGTTGTTTCTCTAGCTATCTGTCCACCGTTCAGACAGCTCTTGAAATGTCACCACCCAAACTGACACAATGGTTTCTGAGATAGAGGAACCATTTCTCATCTATGTTTGGAAACTGCCAGATGTCATTTTGAATCAAGATGGCAAACCAAGTCATTACAAACTGCCCCATTCTGGACCCCTGGAGATGTTGTTGTCATCCAATTTTGTGTGACGGTTCCTGAGATGGTAGAGTGGGTGCTGGTCTACTTTTGGAAACAATCATATGCAATTTTGATTCAAGATGTTGGGCAGATGTGTTCCAAACTGCACTGATTTGAACTCTTTTGAATATATTATCTCCAGGATGAACAGGTTAAATCTGTTATGATACACAGGGCGAGGGACTTGGGGCATAATATCCAACTCTCATCCTGGAAGAGGTTATGGAAAACTGATCTGAAATTTTCGGCATGCTGTACGTTGAAATAAAATTATATGAAAATGATGTACCGTTGATATTTAACTCCTATTAAGTTAGCTAAAATGTATGAGACAGGTATGAATATCTGCTGGAAATGTAAAGAAAAAGAAGGCACCTTACATCATATGTGGTGGACGTTTAAGGTAACAAAAGCATTCTGGGAAATGATATATAATGAACTGAAAAAAATGTTTAAAATAACTTTTATATTAAAAAGAGGCTTTTTTTATTAGGAATGGTAGATGCTGAAATTCCAAGGGAGTAGAAAAGACTTTTTATGTATGCAACGACAGCTGCATGGATGCTGTTAGCCCAGAGATGGAAAGAAGATAAAGTCCCTACCAGAGAAGAATGGCAACTTAAACTGTTGGACTATGCCAAAATGGCAAAACTGACCAGGAAAGCTCAGAAACCAGGAAGACCAAAACTTTAATAAGGAATTGGGGGGGGGGATATATTTTACCTAGAAGACCACTGTAAGCAGCTGAAAACACTAGCAGGACCCCAATAACACTTGCAATGTAACAAGAACTATGGATATAATGGAGTTATAAAAAAACTTGGTTTATGGGGGAAAGATGCAGTAGAAAAGAGGTAACAACAGAACCCATGGAGGGGAAGGTGGGAAGTCCAGAGATTTGGAGGATGTGGTATGATTACAATGTTAAATTTGTAAAACCAAATAAAAATCATTTTGGAAAAAGAAAAGAATATATTATCTCCCATTTTGATTTGATGGTTCCTGGAAAATGCAGAGGTTTTGGCCTATATTTGGATATAATTGGATGTCTTTTTGAATCAAAGTGGTGGACTGAATCTTGAAAAAACTGCACTGATGTTGATGCCTCGCATGAGCAGTGCAGGGATGATGCCCCTTAGGTACAATGTTCCTGCTTCCCTGGGACTTCCATGAAAGGAGTGCAACTCACCCATCCCCATCATGTTGAGATTTGCGATACTGGAACTGGAGTTGTAAGTATGGCTGGATGGAGGAGGATAGCAGTGCACTAGGCAGTATATGCCTATGAGAGAATTTATTAAGATTACACAGAGCCGAAGCCACAAGAAAATGTCAAAGATGGAGACTGAAGAAGACAACGCTATAGACATGAATGTTTATTTTAGAGTCATTGGAGATAGCTGGTTTTTCGCTTTGAGGCATCTGACTTCAATTGAAGCTCCCAGCTGGCACTGTTGGGAACTGTAGGACTGCTTTACAGTTCTTGCTTGCAAATGAAGGTATTGGTTTGATCACATCTTTTATCATTCCACTTCCGTAAACCTGAAATTTGAGATAATATGACTCATACATCAGTTTGGCAACCACTATTTTCTGGATAAAGTATATAAATGAAGATAATCACGTGCGACCAACCTATGCAGATTGGATGCATAGCTGTCAACTATTCCCTTTTTTTAAGGGTAAATTCCCTTATTCCGAATAGGATTCCTCGCAAGAAAAGGGAAAAGTTGACAGCTATGATTGGATGTAGTCAAAGCCTTCTAACTCATGTTCAACAAATGGACCTCTGCTGATTTGGTGTACAGAGTAATTAATTTGTGAACTTTGGTACAGATAAGCACCTGGCTGAGTGTTGTATCCAACCAACTCATCCTCAGAGTAAACTCTTTAAATTTAATGGTAGGTAGTGATGACTAACCTGAGTATATTGACTTTGATGGTTCTGATTTTAAGTACAACTTTGTTAGTTACGGTCTTGAGAAATATTGGAAATGGATGGAGAAGCAGATGGCAATGTAAAATCCAAGATGCAAATGTCTTTTTCTCAAGTCCTGTAAATGGTTTCCTTACCAGAGTCATGCAGCAACTCCACACAATACTCCATGCCACCCGAGTTGTTTGGTTCCCCTTTGTTCCAGCTTTGGTAATTGAAGGTTGATTCATCAGCCCACCTCCAACGCCCATTCTGCAGGAATGATATGGAAGAGATCATGGAGTCATTTGAAACCAGGAACTCCGTTAAAAGATCATGTGGAGCATTGGTCAGAGTGAAGCGATTGCCATTTGGGATGGAGATATTAGAGGACCCCCATAAACATAATGGAGAAGTCACATATTGGATTCATCCTGGGAGATGATTGAGATAAGGACAGAATGGTGGTGTTAGGAAGCCACTATTCAATGATTAGGGGTGCCAACTTGAATAAAATATTGGGAAGGGAGCAGGTAAGCCATGACCCGTATAATCTATCACGCACACCATTTGAATTGCAGTGCCCAATAACAGGGCAAGGGGGCTGGCCCCCGCAAATATTTTATGGGGGAGGGACCTCAGCCCCTAGGAGTTGGCTCCTACTTCACTGACAATGGCCTGAAATAGAATAAGAGAAGACAACTCACCTCACGGGGATCTTGGAGCCCAATCCAGACATTACTTGGGTTTTTCTGGTATGTGGCAATGTGCTTGGCGACCAAGGCTTCCTCTTTCTCAGTGAGGATAGAGGCAAGGTGGGTCCCACGGCCATAGCTCTGGCACTCAATCTAAAAATGGAAGAAATGAAGGATACCTTGTCACATGTTTAGGGAAGCTTTTAATGTGTGATATTTTAATGTATTTGATTTTTGTTGGATGCCACCCAGAGTGTCTGGGGAGATCCAGCCAGATGGGCAGAGTACAAATTATTATTATTATTATTATTATTATTATTATTATTATTATTATTATTATTATTATTATTCAAACTGTGCAACAAGAAAAAGAAAAGAAAAGGGAAGGAAGGAGACTGAAACACAGGCATATCTTGAAATTCACACTTAAAGAGAATGCTTTAGGGGGAAGTATGCATTAAAAGGAATCCATGGGTGAAGACAAGATGTAAAATGAATCATATGAGGGAAAGGTACAAAACTGCTTAGAAAACTGTGTTTGCTAGGATAAATTTGAACTAAAACGCTGAAGAATTTTCATGATTTTTAAATAAATAAATAAATAAATGACAGATTGCTGCAGAAAATGTGAGGAACTGAATTTAAAATTGGAAGAATGAGATATTGCAGGGGGGGGAAAACCCACATATTCGTACCTACCTGTACCAAAGTGAAATTCTCAAAATGTGAGCTTCCCTGTGGAAGACCAAAGCTTTTTCTCCCTTATTACTGTTACCAACTTGTCAGATTCAATGTTATTAGTCTGACAGCACCTCCAGACTCTCAGTATTTTGCACGAGGAACTGAAGGACATACCAACGTACAAAGTGATCTGCGGTTCTAGGGCAATAAATCTACTACAGAAACAATAAATTTTGAGGTTAGGAAAGTGATGGGGAAATGCTTGGGGAAATGTGGGGTGGATGGACGATTAATAGGAAGTTATATAAACACTCGTGCAAATTAAGATGAATGTTCATTGTTGTATAATCTCTCTACATTCTAATATCCATTTAAGGTTTTTGCAACCAAATAAGGAAAAAATATGAATACAAAGATCATATGAGGGAGCTGTAAACTGGTCTTCTAACAAACTGAAAATCAGCATTATTTTAATTGTTAATATTGTGAAAGCTTCAGAAAGACAGAATATGTGTTTGGCTGTATTTAAGGAAATTTGAGCTTGAAGGATTTCCTTTGGAAGATCAAATTGATATTAGCTCAAGCTCTGCAATCCAGGAGGTTAACTTTCCATCCATCTTGCTACATTCTTTTTCTGACACTACAAACCACACAACCCACTAGTAAACCATAGGATGTAAACCAACCCCTTCTCTAAAGCTATGAAGATTTGCAGGAGTACAGCATTTATCTTGGGTTGGAAAATCCCTTTGGAAGTCACAGGAAGCTAACTGGCCTCTTGTAATATCTTAGTCTATTCACAAATATGCATGTTGAGCATAGGTGGAGGGTCGAAACAAACACTTCACTAAGCCCAAGTTTGCATATTCCAAATGATCTATACGGAGGCAAAAAATGCCTGACCCCCCCCCTTTTTTAACCCACACGCCTTTTCCTAAAACTGCACACTACAGTCATACCTCGGGTTACATCCATTTCGGGTTATGTTTTTTCGGGTTGTGAACACCGCAAACCCAGTAGTGTGTTTCGCCGTGCGCACACAACGTGTACAGTCTGTGCATGCGCAGAAGCGTTCTGCACAGTCCGTGCATGCACAGAAGCGCAATATTGCGCTTCCACAAACGTACAATATCGCCACTCAGGTTGCGTACTTTTTGGGGTGCGAACGGCACCCTGGAACGGATCAGGTACGTAACCCAAGGTACCTTGTGGTGTAACTTGTGTACCTTGCCAGTGTGGTGTAGTGGTTAAGAGTGGTGGACTCGTAATCTGGGGAACTGGGTTCGTGTCCCCGCTCCTCCACATGCAGCTGCTGGGTGACCTTGGGCTAGTCACACTTCTCTGAAGTCTCTCAGCCCCACTCATCTCACAGAGTGTTTGTTGTGGGGGAGGAAGGGAAAGGAGAATGTTAGCCGCTTTGAGACTCCTTCGGGTAGTGATAAAGCGGGATATCAAATCCAAACTCTTCTTCTTCTTCTTCTTCTTCTTCTTCTTCTTCTTCTTCTTCTTCTCACTGTATTGTTCTTTTCATGCACAGATGACTTGCTTCTTCTCCTGGGTGGGTAAACTACTTCACCTTATCATAACAAAGCGTGTTCTCCCATCGAAGAGAGCACGGGTTGCAGAAGGGTTAAAGGAGCAGCTCCAAGTTGATGGGAGGGGGTTTTGGGCTGGCCACAGCTAGGATTGGTTAAGGCAAGTTGCTGGGGAGCTTAGCATGTTGCTAGTTGGTTGATTGACAGCTCTTGCCTTTATAACCTAAGTTTGTGAAACTTTGGTTTCACTTTTGCGGTGTGCAACGGATCTCTGTCTCCTTGCTGTCGCTGCGGAAGGAGCTTTGGGATTACGGTTGTATTTGGGCCATTTAGTGCCTATCTGTTTTCCTACCCTTTCCTTTATTCCCTTGTACGTTCTATTTAAAAAAAAAAGAAAAAAAAGAAACCTTCCCTTTATATTTAGCCCTTGTTCCTCCCTTCCACCCTACCCCCCCCACCCCCGTACCGGCTCGTTCCCGGCCGTACGGAGGGGTTTTTCCCCCGCCCCCTTTCTTAATAGCACCTGGGAGCTAGCCTGTCGCTCGGACCACCGTTCTGAAGTGCGGCCTCCCAGCCCCCTCCCCCCTCCGGTTCCTTTCGAGCACCGCGAGGCGTCCGGGGACCGCGGCGCGCATTTCGGGCGCGCAAGTTCTTACCGACCTTTCTTCCCTTGTTGGCCGTTGCACGGGTGCGCCGGGAGTGTGATCTGCCGGCGCGCATCTAATACCGCGGGGCCCCGCTGCGGCCGCGCCGGGGGCCTCCGGGAGAGCGAGCCAAGCCGGAGCCGCTGCACCGCGGGGCTCCGGGGGGGCCTGGGGTGGCGCCGCGGACTTCACCTGGGGGCGGCCGATTGCCTTGCAGCCTGTGCCTTGCCCCCGGTTGCCGAGCGCCGCGCCGCCGCGTGAGCGGGAGGGAGCACTTCCCGGCGCTTCTCCCTAGCGGCGGAGGCTTCCGGCCTCGTTTGCCGGCTGCCTCGCGCGCCGGGGCGTGGTGCGCTGGTCCGGGCCTTCCCGGAAGGGCTTGGCGGCCCCACTGCGGGTGAGCTAGCGTGGCGGCGCGGCTCTCCTGGCCCCGGCGGCCGCTTGCGGAGGGTGAGCGGCCGCTCTGTGCACGGCTCACAGGCGGGCCCGGCCCCTTGCCGTGAGCCTTGGCCGCTGGGCTGCGCTCGGCCCTGTCGGGGGCCTGGCCTTCCAGGCTCGCTGGCCATTCAGGCGAGCGGAGGCTGGGAGCGGGTGCCTTCACATCGGCCCCTTCCCCCCTGTCCCTGCTTCGTGTGCTGTGTTTTGCCAGCTTAGCCCAGGGCCCTTGCAGTTTCTGCCTTGGGCTGCAGCCCCCCCCCTCTTTTTGCTTTAGGATCGGGGCCTGGGACAGGGTGAGGTAGCCTGGGCCTGACTCATTGGGCGGCCATTTTGGGGACGGTGGCCATTTTAGGTGGCAAGGGGGTGACACCCTCCAGTGGCTGTTCGTCTAGTGAAAGCCTGGCCTAGGCCCGACTCATTGGGCGGCCATTTTTGTTGGTAGTGGCAACTGGGCCCATTTCACCTTTTATTATTCGGATTACAGGAAAGGCCAGATCCAGCGGTTTGTGGTGCTTTGAGTGCTGAATTTTCTTGTCTTGCAGCAGCGATGGCACCAAAAAAGAAGTCGGCTCGTTCTCCAACTTCCACTCCATCGAAAAGGGTGATCAGGGGGCCTTCTCAATCGCTGCGATCGCCGCCTCCTCCCCGCGCAGCTGGGAGTGTAGAGTCCTTCATCGCCGGCCTGGCGGGTGACCCCGAGGCTTTGGCCCGCCTGGCGTCTGGGCTGGACGGCCTGCTGCAGCGCACGGCCCCTAGGGGTCGGGGCCGGGCGGGGCCTTCTCATCGGGCCGCAACCTCCCCCCCTCCTTCTGAGGAGTCCGGCGAGGAGGATGAAGGCACCTCGTCGCAAGGAAGGGCCGCCCGAGGTGGCCGGTCAGCAGGGGATTCTCGCCCTGTGACCCGTGCGGCGGCACGGGTGTTGCCTTCGCCGGCCGGCAGGAAGGGGAGGAAAAAACGGGGGAGGTCCACCACACCCCGCGCAAGTAGTGGGGCGCGAGGTGTTCCGGCGCCTGTTTCAGACACTGCTATCTCACCTGTGATTCTCTCTCAGTCCACCGCAGATACGTTGGCACAGGACCCGTCGTCCGACTCCTCGGCTGAGGACAGTCTGCCGATCCCCACTAAAGTTTCCTCGGGAGGCAAGCGTCGACGCGGGCGGCGTGCTGGCAAGCGGGCCAAGCGGCGTAAGGGGGACACCTCGTCGTCTTCATCAGGTACGTCATCTGATACCACGGATGACGATTCCGACTCCCAACTGGGCCTTTATTGGGGCTTCGGGGAATCGGTGCCAGGTTTGCCGAAATGGGCATGGCAGCGCAGGGCCAACTCGCACAGGGCAAGGTATGGGGCCACCCAGGACTGCCTGAATGGGGTGCTGTTACCCGATGTAACGGTGTCCACCAAAAAGGCTAGGGACATAGTGCCGGGATGCCACCTATCCTCCAAAATTCGTGCCAGGATCCTGGATGGCCGCTATGTTGATATTTTCAGATTGGCCCCCCCAGCTGACGAGTCGCCTGGCCAGGCTAAGTCAGACTCAGCGTCTAAGAAACGCTCCAGCTCAGCCAGAGCGGAGCGGACCTTTGAGCGCTGGCTGGACTGTTTTCAGGAATACGCGGGCGTAGTGGCAGCTGCTTATCCCCGCAGGGCTCTGCACCTCCTAGTTTACCAGTCCATTGTTCGCTCGGCCTACTCCATGGCGGGCGAGGCGGCGGCAATCACTTACGATGAGAAGTTTAGGCGCAGGGCACATCGGATACATACCGCTCGTTGGGACCGCAGGGATCTGGACCTGTGGACCACGCATGTGGCCCCGTCCATTGAAAAGGCGCCGGCGGAACAACCTAAGCAAAAGGCGGGGGCATCGAAGGCGACCCGCCGACTATCCTGCTGGGACTTTAATAAAGGGTCCTGCCAAAGGCAGTCATGCAAGTACTTGCACGGGTGTTCCAAGTGCGGGGGGAATCACCCTGCCTCCAACTGTTTTGGTGGGAAGCGGCCCTTTCGAGGCGGGAGAGGGGGGGCCTCACAGGCAGCCAAGCCTGCCCCCTCCCCCGCAGTCGCCGGGGGCAGCAAGTAGCGTCCTTTCCTCCCTGGCCTTCTCCCCAATTAAGGTACCGGCGCTCCTGCGTTGGCTGGACGTTTACCCCAACGCGGTTGCAGCGGCCTATCTGCGGGATGGTTTCGTTGAGGGATTCAGGGTTCCGGTGGCCGCGTTACCCGTGGCACGGAACCCCCCTAACCAAAAGTCGGTGCGTGAAATGCATGAAGTGGCCAGAAAAAAGATTGCAAAGGAATTGGCGCTGAGCCGCATGGGCGGCCCTTTTGAGGCCCCCCCGTTTCAGAATTTGCACCTTTCCCCTTTAGGAATTGTGCCCAAGAAAGCCCCTGGGGAGTTTCGCCTCATACATAATCTGTCTCATCCCAGAGGCACGTCAGTAAATGACGTAATTCCCCAGGAGCTGTGTTCGGTGAAATATGCTTCGCTGGACTTTGCTATTAAATTAATCAGAAAATTTGGCCCCGGGGCCTTGCTCGCTAAATGCGACATTGAGTCAGCATTTCGGCTGCTACCCATTCACCCGCAGGACTTCTGGCTCCTGGGGTTTCGTTTTGAAGGGGCTTACTATTTCGACAAGGCCATGCCGATGGGATGTTCGGTCGCGTGCGCGGCCTTTGAGTGCTTCAGCACCTTTTTAGACTGGGCCCTCCGCTTCAAAACAGGGTTATCAGGGGTGACTCATTATCTCGATGACTTTTTGCTGGTGTCATCGGGGGAGTCGGGAGACTGTTTGTCACTCATGAGGGCCTTTCAGGCCCTGACAGAGGAACTGGGAGTGCCTCTCGCCGCAGGAAAAACGGAGGGCCCCGCAACTCAGCTTACTTACCTGGGTATCCAATTGGATACAGTGGCCCAAACGTCCCGCTTACCTGAGGAAAAGTTGGCGGCGTTGCGAGGGGTCATTCTTGATCTCCTTCCCTTGAGGAAGGTGACTCTTCGGCAGCTGCAGTCACTGCTGGGGCACCTTAATTTCGCTTGTAGGGTGGTGGCTCCCGGCCGACCGTTTTGTTCACGATTGTATAGGCTGACAGCGGGAATGCGCAGCCCGCACCATAGGCGCAGACTGCCTAAGGAAGAGAAGGCTGATTTGAAGGTATGGTTGCAATTCCTGGAGGAATTCAACGGAGTGTCACTATGGCAGGACGTGCGGAACCTCCACACTGACTTCCAGGTGCATTCGGATGCAGCAGGGTCCCTGGGCTTCGGCCTTTACTGGAATGGGCGCTGGTGCGCGCAGGCATGGCCTACAACCTGGCAAGGGGAGGCAGTCACGCGTGACCTAACCTTTTTGGAGTTTTTCCCCATAGCCGTTGCCGTGCATATTTGGGTCGAGGACTTCAGGGACCGACGTGTCTGCTTCTGGTCTGACAACCAGGCGGTTGTGACCATTCTCGCAAAGCAGTCCTCGCGCTCGCCCAGGGTATCGGCCCTCCTCAGGGCTTTCGTGCTTCACTGTCTCAGGTTCAATATTGTATTTTCGGCTCGGTTTGTGCCTGGGGTCACTAACGAGATAGCTGACGCCCTGTCCCGTTTCCAGATGGAACGCTTCAGGTCGCTCGCCCCGGACGCGCAGCTTCTCCCGGAACCCTTCCCGGCATACCTGTGGACCATTGGCAGCACGTAGTTTGGCAGGGAGTAGCGGCATCTGTTTCCCCTTCCACCCTTCGGTCATACGACAAGGCCTGGAAGGACTTTCTGGCATTTCACCGAGAGTCGGTGGCTGTGGGGATGGAGTTGCGCCCATCATCTTCCCAGGTGCTGCAGTATCTGGCGCACCTTTTCCAACAGGGGAGAGCGGCTAGGACTTTAAAATTGCAGGCGGCCGCTATTTCCTTCTTCTCTAAGGCCCTTTTTGATTCGGACCCCTGCGCTAAATTTGTGGTCCGCAGAGCGTTAGAAGGCTGGGGCAGGCTTCGCACTCCCCAGGTGGCCGCGAGGCGGCCCATTTCATTTGAGCTGCTTACCAGCATGCGTTCCGCTTTGCGTTCTATTTGCTGGTCTAAATATGAGGCCCGGCTTTTTGCTGCAGCCTTCTCCTTGACCTTTTTTGGTGCGTTGCGAATTGGGGAAGTGCTCTTGGAAACATTCGCAACCGGGCATAACAGGGGCTTGCTCTATCAGGACGCCAGCCTATCTGACGCTGAGGTGACATTGACAATTCGTAGCTCAAAAACTGACCAGTTGGGAAGGGGTACGGTCATGGCATTGCCAGCCACAGGGCAGGGTGGGCCTTGTCCTGTGAAGGACTTGGCCAGATATCTCGCAGTTAGGCCCTCGGGCGAGGGTCCCTTGCTGATCCATGCTGACGGGCAGCCCTTGACACGCCAGCAGTTTTCTAGGGTAATGCGCAAAGCAATCTCTGCCTGCGGTGTTTCGGCAGTCGGATTTGCCCCCCATTCCTTCCGCATCGGGGCCGCGACCACGGCCGCACATTGGGGTTTGTCTGTAGCGCGGATTAAGAACATGGGTCGCTGGAAGTCGGAGGCTTACAGAGGCTATGTAAGGAGGCGGCGTTAATTCCGGAACTTACATTTTCTTTTGACCCCTCCAGGTGTAGCGGCCACCCGGATTTGGATGGTGGGGCACAGCATTGTCCATTGGGCTGGAGTTCGTGCAGAGGAATCTGGTCTCGGAGCAGGCCTTGGCTTCCCCACACATGTGCAGGTTTCTTGGATGGCCAGGCGGGGCATGCGCTGGTGTGAACTGTTACCTTTAATCCAGCACCGTTTGAATGGGGAGGCCCGCCCTGACGCCATCGTGGTGCACTTGGGGGAAAACGATTTGCCAGATTTGGACTGCCTTACTCTACGTTCCACAATCCAAAGGGATCTGGGGGTTTTGAGGTCGCTGGTGCCTGATTGTAAGCTATTCTGGTCTCATTGGCTCCAGAGGCAGGTATGGCGGGGCAGCTTCCACCCGCAGGGTACAGAGAAGGCCAGGAAGCGTGTCAACGCAGTAGCTTCTGCTAGGGTCCTGGAATTGGGGGGGGTCGCTATTGGGCACCCCAGGATTTATGCTCGGGCAGGTCAGCTCTATTGGGCTGATGGAGTCCACCTTTCTCCCCGGGGGAGCGATATCTGGTTGGAAGATATCGCGGAGGGACTAAAGGTTGGATTGGGTCTGTGAGCGGTTGGCGGCGAGCTTGGGGTAGCTCGTGTGGCGGTTAGGCATTGGTATAAATTTGCTTGCACTAGGGGTCAGGATAGGCTGGGCCTGCCCCTAGTAACGCTGCTTCAGAGGTATGGATAGGCTGGGCCTACCTCTGAATGCGCGGGGCAGGGGTAGGAAATTGGTTGGGCCTACCCCTGAAAATAAGGGTATTCTGTTAAAAGAATCCAGGGACTCTTTCTGCTTTTTGTCCATACCCAATGGTGGGAGGCTTGGGCCAAGCGGAGTCCTAGGGAGCATTTGGGGGAGAAGCCTGGGTCGTTGCCCGACTCCGCTTCTGCCTTAGGTGTTCACCCTTTTCTGACTTCGCCCTCAAAAGCGAATGTCAGCTGTCCCATGGCTGGGGGGACAGTAGTCGGTTCCAATGCCTAAGCAACCACTCACATTGGCTGTATTTAAATAAAGTTGTGGCCAAAATTATGCCAAAAACCCAAACCAAAAATAACGTGTCATGTCTGAATTACTGGGGGGAGCTGGGACGGTAACCTCGACATGCAAAGCGTGTTCTCCCATCGAAGAGAGCACGGGTTGCAGAAGGGTTAAAGGAGCAGCTCCAAGTTGATGGGAGGGGGTTTTGGGCTGGCCACAGCTAGGATTGGTTAAGGCAAGTTGCTGGGGAGCTTAGCATGTTGCTAGTTGGTTGATTGACAGCTCTTGCCTTTATAACCTAAGTTTGTGAAACTTTGGTTTCACTTTTGCGGTGTGCAACGGATCTCCCGCCCGCCCTCCCTAATTTGGGAACGGCGCTTTTGCTGCTTGACCTTGCTATGCCTGTCATGGGGTTGTCTGCTTTGAAGCGGGAGCCTGGTAGGAATTTATCCGGTGGCTGATTGGCTTTTGTCACTGGTTTTGCCTACTGCGTAGCAAATCGTCACAACTTGTAAGGTTGGCGGTTAGGCATTGGTATAAATTTGCTTGCACTAGGGGTCAGGATAGGCTGGGCCTGCCCCTAGTAACGCTGCTTCAGAGGTATGGATAGGCTGGGCCTACCTCTGAATGCGCGGGGCAGGGGTAGGAAATTGGTTGGGCCTACCCCTGAAAATAAGGGTATTCTGTTAAAAGAATCCAGGGACTCTTTCTGCTTTTTGTCCATACCCAATGGTGGGAGGCTTGGGCCAAGCGGAGTCCTAGGGAGCATTTGGGGGAGAAGCCTGGGTCGTTGCCCGACTCCGCTTCTGCCTTAGGTGTTCACCCTTTTCTGACTTCGCCCTCAAAAGCGAATGTCAGCTGTCCCATGGCTGGGGGGACAGTAGTCGGTTCCAATGCCTAAGCAACCACTCACATTGGCTGTATTTAAATAAAGTTGTGGCCAAAATTATGCCAAAAACCCAAACCAAAAATAACGTGTCATGTCTGAATTACTGGGGGGAGCTGGGACGGTAACCTCGACATGCAAAGCAAATCTCTTTTGTTCAGTCTAAGATGCTCCTCGTGTACTTTCACATAACATTATACTTTTGTAGGAGTGGGATGTGCCTTACCTCAGCATCTTCCCATGACATCTTAAAATCAAAATAAGCATAGCAGTTGCCCTGGTTTTGCATCCAATCCCTGGGACATGAGCTGGTCTTGGCTGTATGGAGAAAGAAGGAAGAAAATAAAGAGGACGAAAAGAACTAAGAGGTTTCCATGAGGAAAAAAACAGAATATTTTAAAACCCTGCTCTTTTGTCCCAATAGGATTAGCTGGGCTACTCTCCATTCAAAACCTAAGGAGTACCTTTTAGTGACTGCTTAGCCCTGTGTAAGACTTCTGGGTGATTTGGTATAATGCTCACCTCCTGGGAAAGAACTGGAGACCAGAATTCCAAGAAGGTAAATGCTGAACTTGGTGATGAATCCCATCCTTCTTGGTTTACCTTTGGAAAAGAGTAACGAACCATGAATTCAAGAGGTGCATTCACTGAATGTCATTGATCCAGAGTGGTGATGGAAGGGAGGGGGAAGTAAGTATTTTCTGTATTTAAAATAACAATTATCTTTTTGTTTGAACTTTTGTTTGAAGATTAGAGGAAGAAGAAAGAATTAAACGGTTCAAATTGTCAGTGCTGATGAATCATACACACTAATGGGACCTCCACACTAGGAATTTAAATGTGGAATTGTCATTCATTGCCTGGTAAAAGTGGAGTGAACTGAACACTGAGCTGTTGAAATGTAGAAAGCTTTACAGAGAAAGGTTGGAGACCATTGACTGTAAAACCCTCCAGGTGGAAGCACCTTAAGTATTTATTGATGAAAAACAATAGCGCTTGCTTTCTGGTATCTGTTTTCTATATGGAAAATGATTTACTCCCAAGCAAATGTGATGATTCAAAATCAGGGTTGTTTCCCCCACCCCCTCCAATGATCTTAACTTAGATTGCAATCTGCTTTCTGCATTGTCCAGGCAGCTGCATAAACAAACGCTTTTGCATATTCCTTATGTCAGAGGGATGAAATGCGGCCCTTTCAGAGGGTGTTGGACTGGTACTATCATCATTCTCAACCAGAAGACATACTTTCTGGGGCTGATGGGAGTTGGAGTCCAGCAATATCTTGAGGTCTACGGATTTCCCACCCCCTCCTAATGCAAAGTCCAGGATGTCAGCAAGAGTTGTAATTTGAGAACACACACACACACACACACACACACACACCTCTCTTTCTCAAACTATATTCATCTATTTGACAGTAATCTAAGCAATCAGGATGTAGTGAGGATCTCCCTGGATTTGGGTACATTAGTCTCTTTCTTTTAAAAAAAATGCTTCTCCCTCTCAAAGTCTCCCAGTCATTCTTATATTCTGAGCATCTATCCTCTTGCTCCCATTCCAAACCAGCCTCAGAAAAAGTGTCTAGTTTAATGTAAAATGCAGGGGGCTTTAGTCCCATTGCTTCATTAACTGTAGCAACTGTGCAAATTAAGATTTTATATAGTGCAAACAAAATAGGAAACCCCATTTATACTTCATCCCTTCTAGCAGCCATAAGTTATGAGAGAGAAGAGCATGCCTCCTCTGTAAGAGTATCCTGTAAATATCCTGTAAGAATAGTAATGTACAGTATTGCTCTCAATCACACCATCAACTCATCCTTTTTTGCATATCTAGCAAAGCAAAGAATAATGTTTGAGAAAGTTTGAGGTCCTGTGTGTCTATTTCCTGTGGCTTCAACTTGTGATTGGTTGCCTCCTAAATTTGATGGATGGGATATTGGAAAATATTTGGTGATGGTGCCTCTCCTCTGGCAGAGGAGGGTTTGGCTGGAAAATGGCATGGCTAGTTTGGCTGGTATGGGGTAGCCCACTAGCATTATCCATCCAAACAAGTAGATATGGAGGGGCCAGAGGCAGGGCAGAGGTGGCCTTGTGTGTGCTGAATAAAAATCATTGGAATTATCAGGGTGTTTCCCTCCCTCCTCTTTACCCATCTGACACAGCTGGAGAAATTCAATGGGAAATTCACCTGTGTTAAAAAAAATAGAGGGACAAATTTCAAAAGGTGGCTGTGTTTCAGATCCCATATTGTTTCAGGTGGTGCAAAATCAATAAGTTTGCCTTCAAATGGAAACTGAACTGAATTTCTCCCCATCCCCATCCCCAATTCCAACTTACCCAGGTTCAGTCCAGTTGAGGTGATGGATAACTCTTTCTACAGACAAGTCTGTCTCCCAAGTTGGCTGCCTTAATACTTATATAGACCTTTGTCAGGTCAGAGGCAGGGGAAAGGAGGAAGGAATTCCAACCTTTTAGACATAGATAGAGTACAGATGAAGAAATAAAGGGTGTACTTCAAATACTCATAAAAACACATGATTGGTTGCATGAATGTCCCTAGGTATTTATGTGAAGGGTGATTTAAAAGTAAATATTCTAAATGCAATAAAATACTTAACTAGAATCAAAGAAAAGGTCTACCATCTGGAGATAAAATCAAATCCAGGAGGGACACTTCCTTCACCACTTTCTATTTTGAAACTGAAAGGTCCCAGTGAAGGGGAGTGTTGAGTCTGCTCCAAGGGCACACCCTCACTTCAGGTAGTACAAAACTGAACTGCAGCAAGACTGGCCTGCATCCTTCATAAATGGCGATTATTGACTGAGCGACATTAGGCATGGCCTCTTGGAACGTTTGGAGGATTGCTAAGCGTCTTCTCAGGTGTAGGTAGTCTTGGCGGCGAGACCAAGGTGTTTGCAGTCTCGGGTGGCGGTTGCAGGCCTTGGGCGGAATCCTTTAGTCGTCTTCATAAAGGGGGGGCATGGGGCGGTGACCCCAAGCCCCCATTGCGGCATTAAAGTGGTCTTGGTGGGAAGCATTGGCCATACACCCAGAGGTTGTCATTGTCCTCCCCCCCCAGCAACGGCAAACAGGGGGGCGAGCTATCTGCTTGAACATATGTTCTCCAGAGCTAGCCCAATCCCCTCACATGCTGGATAACCCTGTAGTTACCCAGGTTCCCGGCTGGGGAGCTGAGAAGGATAAATGCCCAATGCCTGAGCCAAGGTTTCCCTACATCTGACTCTTAATAAAGTAGTGGCCTAATTTTAATCCCATAGCACATTGTCTTGTGTCGTTATTCCACTCAGGGGCTGCCTGGGGTTTGGCGGACTCCGCCTGACCACGCAAATGGAGAGACTGCCTTGGAATATTTCCCAGAATCCTCTGCCACCTGCATGATGTTCCATAGCAGATGAGTCAATGTGGCAAGGATCATTTTGGTGTGAGGTGAGGATATTTATAGCAAGAGTAATAAAAAGAAATTGTTATTTAGGGGAACTGAATTTAATTCTAAATTATATTCCGGAAACATGGGAGATTTCAAGGGGTCAAAAAAAGGGATGTACCGTGCTATATTAGAAGCAAAAAAACAACAACAACCTTGTTTTGATGAATTGGAAGAGCCGCAAAAAGATTCCATTGAGCACATGGATCAATAATATGGACAGATTAGCTACATACGAACGAATTGCATGTCGACGCAAAATAAGAATGGATAAATATGAAGAAATCTGGAACGAATATTTAAGCGATAAGGCGGATAGTGGTGGGAAGTAGGGGGAGGAGAGAGAGGTGGGGAAATATTGTTTAAAAAGGTGTAGTCATAGGTAAACTGTGTTATTATTGTATGTTTTGTTTTTTGAGGTTGATGTTTGTATCGAAAAATGATTAAATAAATAAAAGAAAGGAGGAAGGAAGGAATGTTTAACATTGGGGCTTGGCAAGGTCTAGATTTTAGAAGAAAATGGGAAATGACTGAGGGGAGCTAAACTCCCCCCCCCCCCTTGCCTCCTCGTGCTATTTAACTTCCCCCTCCTTGGCTCAAATGGAATCTAAGTAACTGTGGTGATGGAGGGTGAGGAGCTTAGACTGGGGAATGTTCTACCTCTTCTACGACTACACAAACACCCTTGGCTTTCTTCTTCTCAACTTATGAACCCACAAACCCACATAGTATATGTATACTCACTTACCTGTGAGAACTGAATGGGACTTTGCTGGAAGAAGGATGTGGACAGATATGTGGGTATAGGGTATAATGCTAGTGAGAGCCCCCAAAACAAAATATAAATCAGTAGCCATAGCATCATAAGTGAGTTTGTGATTGCCTCCAACTTACCCAAGTTTCGTCCTGCGAAGTGATGGATATTGGTTCATGCAGGGGCAAGTTTGTCTCTGAAGCTGCTGCCTCAATTCTTAAATAGATCTTGGTGAAGTTGGGGGTCGGGGCAGGGAAGGGGGAAGGATGAAAGTTCAATCACTTGCAATATGTTGAGTAGATATGGATAGGAGAAATATCTTTCAATTTCCCTGAAATTCCCACAATTAGTCAATTCACTATACAGTTAGGTTTCTGGTAATGGGTTGGGAAGAAAATACCCTAAATAAAATAAGCACACATAATTAACATCGGATAATGCATCTACCATCTGGAGCTTAGTCCATATCTAGGCAGATTACTTTGTTCAAAATGTTTGATATTAAAATGAAAGGGGAACAGAGTGCACGTTTTCCTCAAGGGCAAAGACTCACTTCGCATTGTTGATACCCAACAAGAATGGCCAGCTTCCTTCAAAATGGAGTGTTTACACTGGAACATTTCCCAGAATCCTCTGCTACATGAAGGGATTCCATGACAGGCAAATCCACACGGCAAAGATTTAATGAAGACACAACTGTGAAAATAGCTTTAATAAATTCAAACTAGTTTCCTTTTTCTAATCTGCATTTAAAAATGGAGCTTGGTGAAGTCCACTTTTTCCCATGAAAATGAAAGATGATGAAGGGGGAACTGAGCTATCAATCTCTTTGCTGTCCATGCCCTTTACTTTCGGTTTCCCCCCTCCCTGGTTCAATTCCAGGATTTCCAGGATTTTTTTTTAGATGTGCTGTAAGCTGCCCAGAGTGGCTGGGTTGTTGTTGTTGTTGTTGTTGTTGTTGTTGTTGTTGTTGTTGTTGTTATTGGGAGAAAAGATAGACAGGGGTGAGGGTGGGTTTCAACTCCCATCACACCCCCCACTAGCATCCAGTTGGCTCAATTATTTATTATTTATTATTTATTGAAATTATATACTGCCCAATACCTGGAGGTCTCAGGGTGGTTCACATAAAAAGATCACAGTATATATATAAAAAATAGAAGCCATAGCCCAATAATGCCCCCCTCCCAAAAGAACCACATTTCAAAAGGGTATGGGATGTTGATCAGGTCAACCAAAGGCCTGTTTAAAAAGGAATGTTTTTGCCTGGTGCCTGAAGGTTGTTAATGAAGGCGCCAGGTGAACTTCTCTGGAGAGAGCATTCCACAGATGGGGGGCCACTGCAGAGAAGGCCTGTTCTCGTGTTGCCACCCACCAGACCTCTCGAGGACGTGACACACAGATGAGGACCTCAGAAGATGATCTCAGAGTCCGGGTAGGTTCATATGGAATGAGGCGGTCCTACCACTAGAATATTATGGAAAGTGGTGGAACCTACTACTAAAGTATTGTGCAGATAGCCCCTGATATCTGCTACTAAACCTCTGTGGCCACTGTATTTTTCTGACGACAGCAGTTTCCTCACACACAACCCCTCACACCACCTGGGTGCTTATGGAAGTAAGACATCCACCAGGGCAGAGATAGGGTATTTTTTTTTTTAAGAGCGTATTCTGAGGCTCTCCTTCGTGTGAAGGTGAATTTTTAGGTATCATCTAAAAGAATATCAAGTTGTAGGTAGTTCCACTTCAGTGTAGCAATACAGAAACACCACAATAAACTGGGGGGCAGGCGTAGAATAGCATTTCAAGCAAGTCCAAATTTGTATTGAAGGACTATGAATATGTACTTCTTAATTCTTTTCACAAGAATGAATATCCTACCTGAAAGACAACTCTGAAAATATTGTTAACATTGTGGTGTAGAGGGATTTGATTAGGTTACATATGGTTACATTAGACTGATGACGCATTTCAGTCTTGGCTGAAATTATAAGGAAACTTGGCTGCATGGAGGCATGTACCTGCCTCAAATCTACCTCCCTAACTGGATTCATGTAAGTTGATAGGCCGGACGCCAATATAGACTACAACACAGGACCGTCACATTTGGAAAGGGCTGTTTCTGTGGCTGTTATTGTGCCTGGCATCTGATTTGCCACAGGACATTTAAAAGTAGTCATGCTGATCAATAATTATAAAATTATTTTATTTTTATAAAATTATAAAAATAAAATTCAGGGTGAGGTATTTGTTTTGCTAAGGTCCTCAAGTCTCAGAACAAGCAAAGTTCTTGTGCCAATGAGATTTCTGCTATAGTCCAAGATCTTCTCCCTTGTGAAGCAGTGCCTTGGACAGTTGGCATAACCTTCTGAATGGAGACAATTTGACGCATGTGCAGGGTAAAGAAAGAGGCTTGTTTTCTGTGAACTGCCCTGAGACCTCTAAGTATAGGGTGGTATATAAACTCAATAAATAAAAACAATAAAATAATGTACATATCCCTTCTTCTGATTCAGACCATTAGCCCTTCTATCCAATTATTGTCTACTCTGAATAGCAATTATGCTCCATGGCGCATCAAAGGGGTCTTTCTCCCATGCAACTTGAGCTTTATTAACTTCAGGTGTTAGTACAGTGGTACCTTGAGTTACAAATGCCTCAGGTTACAAACTCCGCTAACCTGGAAGAGTTACCTCAAGTTGAGAACTTTACCCCAGGAGGAGAACGGAAATCATGGCCGGCGGCACCGTGGCAGAAGAGGCCCCATTAGCGAAAGCACGCCTCTAGTTAAGAACAGTTTCAGGTTAAGAACGGATCTCCAGAATGAATTAAGTTCGTAACTAGAGGTATCACTGTAATTAAACTTTGTCCTTATGTATCCGAAGCTGAGAGTGGTTGGGACAACCCAGTCCGATGGGTGTCATATAAATAATAACTTATTATGATGATGAGCTCCGCTACCTAGCAATATCCCTTCATTGTAACCTGGATGGTTAAGCACTCCATCATAACAGCAGACCAGATATCTCTTCTCTTCTTCTGCCTACCTCAGATGCCATCCCACATGCAATTTTTGTCTCTCATCACAGAAGCCTAAGGATCTTTCGTATTAGGTCTCCTGATATTATTGGACGACAACTCCCATCATCTCTGGCTGCTGCCAATGCTTGCCGGGGATGAAGGGTGTTGCATTCCAACAACTTCTGGGGACAAATGGTGAAGAACAATGATCCATTCCATGGACACTACTGTCCTGGGACCTTCTGCTTGTTTTCATTTCAGGATACCAAACCTGAGATAAAGTTATGATATACAATGCCATCAGAGCTATTGGGACAGAACATGGTCGCTGAAGATGGTGGATTTGAATGTCACTAGGGATGGGTGAACATATGACACACAGATCTAATATACTAGCATTAATTTTTAAGCAAATTCTTAATTTTGTTCCAAGTAGATTTTTGGAATTACCAGGTTACGTAATGGTCCATTAAGGAAACAAAGGGAGAGGCTCTGAACTCTTGGGTAGTTAGAAAGCCAAATATAGAGATGAGCATTGAGAAATTGGACCGGGATTCTTTCTTCAAAAAGCTGACCTGTGTTCTTTTATCTTCCTGCATACAAATCAATATTTCACTTTTTAAAATCCAAACTTAGTTCACAAAGCTCTTGGAGAGCATGACATAAAAGACCCAAATCGAGAACAAACTCACATGATGTTATTTTCCTTAAAAGACCCTCATAAAGACAGTCATCCATTTTGCTGCTTCTGCTGGGAGGGCATTCCACAGGGCAGGCACCACTACAAAGAATGCTCTCTGCCTGGTTCCCTATAACTTCACTTTGCAGTGAGTGAACTGCCAGAAGGCCTTCAGAGATGGGCCTCAGTGTCCATGGTGAATGGTGCAGGTGGAGACACTCCTTCAGGTACCCTCCAATAGCGGTGAATTGTCTTCTTCTAAAATTGCCTAAAGCTGTTGATCTTTGAATTTCCATTCCCCTGTTACCAAAGGCTCATTGTTTGTTGTGAATTTGGAAACATTTGATTTTGAGGGGAAATATGTGCCTCAGAATGTACAATAGTTTTATTTTAACTTTGTAGACAGGGAATACCCCCAATAAGCACTATATCTTCCCTTCCCACATATTATTCTGAGACCTACACAAGCTGCAATGGAAGTTTTAGACAGCTTTTTCTAGGGGAAGGGTTCTGGTCTAAAACTTATGTCCCCCTCCCCTCTTTTGGAGTAGCACATTTACCACACTAAGCTCCCCTTGAAAAAGAGGAGAGATGGTCTCTCCCATAGGGAGGCATGTGGGCAACCATGTGAGGGCATTTTGCCCTATGGGGGGGGGGAGTGGAGATCAGCGTATTTAAGCTTCTTCCACCACACTCTTCCCTCTTTTCTTTGAGACACCTATCCTCCCACCCTTTGTAGTGTGAGCCTTTATAGGTGGACTAGGAACCTATTTTTGGCGGGGTGACTTTTATTGGCCCATGTATTCTCCTTTTTGTCTGTTTCAAACTCTTGGGTGTTGTCTGTGTGACTGTATAGTGGTGTTTTTGTTTGAATTGGGTTAATTGGCATTTGGTCCAGGTGGGTGAGTAGATTTAGGAAACCATCAATTTAATATCAGAGCCAGTGTGGGGTTTGGCTTGTCATCCAGCTGAGCCACAATGTGAATGCTGGGTCCATACACTGGGAGCACACAGTGGCATGTGGGAGACAGGGAGAGTTTCCTTGAACCTTGCTGCATGACCACAGCATGAGTCTGGCAGTTGGCTCAAGAAATGGGAGTGTTTAGATCCATTAATCCAGCTCATCTGGCCAGAACTAATAGGTTATGTTATTTTGTTTTAATTACATTGATTAGCTGTTACCCATCTTATTGCCTCAAGCCTTCTTTTGTCATGCTGGAAATTGGTCTGGCATCCCACAACATTGCAGGGGTTAGGTAGCGTGTGATCTTGCAATTTTCAGTGCTAGGATGCCCTAATTAGGTATAGTTCTCTCCCTTCCCTGGGGAGGAAAATTCAAGGATTGCTCCCAACTGAGATTAGTGGTCTTGGAAGGGGAACTGTAAGCATGGATGGACAGAAAAGGACTGTGGTGCACCAGGAAATAAATGCACGGAAGCAAGTTTATTAAGGATATTTCAAAGGAAAGGGGAAAACTGAAGAACATCTCTATAGGGATGTTAATTTTGAAACTGATGGTTGACATCTGGCCATTTAAGTTGAGGGATGGGGAAGGAGGGAATGAAATCAGAAAGACATCTGATGTTAAGGCAACTTCCTAGTAGACATGGTTCTGAAGTACTGTCTCCGTCAGAGTTCTTGTTTGCAGATGAAGCTGTTCTGAACGCTACAGGGTCTATCATTCCACTGCTTAAAACCTAAAATTCAAGACCAAAGTTATAATTGAAGACATAACAAAAATTACTTGCCCCATTGTTTATTGTCCCAATGCATGTAGTTTAGAGTAGGAATAAGGAATTGGAACCAGATTGCGGGCTTGACCCCTATCTGACCAATAATTTATAGGCCATTCACCTGCAACACTTCAAAGCGTCATGTGCTCTTTAAGCCTAAGCACTTCTTAAAGAAACATAGCAGAAAAACAATGGGATGACCCAAACCATAGTGTGTGTGGCAACTACTGTTTTCTGGATAAAATATGCAGGTGATGATAATCACATGCAGTCAAAGTATGATGACTGACTGTAGAAAAACCATTTACTTTGTGGTGTGATTGAAAGTGACCCTAAATGACTGGCAATGGGACCACTGCTGGTCTGGTCTACAGATCTATTGAATTGTGAACCTTGAAACATAAAAGCACCAGGTTGAGGGTTGCATCCATGCAACTCATACTTGGAGTCAGAAGGTAAAAGTTATAGGTAAATGACTCCTGGGTGGTTAAGCCCAGTCAAATGTGACTATGGGGTGTGGTGCTCATCTATCTTCAGACCAAAGGAGCTGACATTTGTCCATAGACAGCTTTCCAGGTCATGTGGCCAGCATGACTAAACCACTTCTGGTGCAACGGAACACCGTGATGGAAACCAGTTTGCACAGAAATGCCATTTAGCTTCCTGTCACAGTGGGACCTATTAAATCTACTTGCACTGGTATGCCTTTGAACTGCTAGAGTCTACCCAGATTACATTGATTTTGATGGTTCTATGTTTAAAGTGAGATCATAGAATTGTAGAGTTGGAAAGGACTCTGGGGATCATCTAGTCCAACCCATTGCAATTCAAGAATATGCAGCTGTCCCATACGGGGATTGAACCTGCAACCCTGGGGTTATCAGCACCATGCTCTAGCCCACTGAGCAATTCCACCCTTAAAAATCCTGGAAATTGATGAAGAGAACAGAATATAGTCAGTTCTTTTTATTAGCCCCTGCGAACGGCTTCCTTACCTGTGCTAGTTCGCAGTTCCACACAATACTCTGCGCGGCCTGCGTTGTCTGGCTGATTTGGATACCAGTTTTGGTAATTGTAGGTCGATTCGTCAGCCCACCTCCAACGCCCATTCTGCATGAATGAGATGGAATAGATCATGCAATCATTTGTAATGAGGAGGCCAGTGCAAAGTTCATGCAGAGAGTTGGTCAGCCTTAAGCTATTGCCAGTTATAGTTGAGATATTAGAGGAGGAAAACCATAGAAAAGAATTGAAAAGGAGTGTATGAGATTCATCCTGGGTGATTTTCAAGGTAAGGGTAGAATGGTGTTTCCAAGAGCTCACTTCTCTGTGACAATGACCTGGCACAGAGTAAGTGAAGGCAACTCACCTCACGGGGATCATGGAGCCCAATCCAGACCCGACCTGGGTTTTTCTGGTATGTGGCAATGTGATTGGCCACCAAGGCTGCCTCTTTCTCAGTGAGAATGGAGGCAAGATGGGTCCCACGGCCATAGCTCTGGCACTCAATCTAAGAACAGAGAAGAAATTAAAGACGATTTGCCAGTATCGGGGAGAATCTATCAAATTCACACTCAAAAAACATGAATGCAAACACAGCTGTCCATTGAAATTCACACTTGCAGAAAATCATATCTTAAAGGAAAGTTTGCATTAAAAGGAATCCATTGGAGAAAATAATGGAGAAAATAAATTATGGAAAGTTGGTTTGCAAAAGATGCACTTGAGAAATGATGAAGAATGCTGAAGAATTTCAATAAGATTAAAAAAAAAACAGATTGCAGCAGAAATGTGGAGATTTGACATGAATTTGGAAAATCACTACCCACCAATAGGAGTCTGCAAACCAGAAGTTTCCCAAGTATGAGATACTTAGTGGGATGTCAAAGTTATAATAATAATAATAATAATAATAATAATAATAATAATAATAATAATAATAATAATATATTATTTATACCCCGCCCATCTGGCCGGGTCTCCCCAGCCACTCTGGGCGGCTTCCAACAAATACCAAAATACAATACAAGTCACAGTTTAAAAACTTCCCTAAACAGGGCTGCCTTTAGGTATTTTCTGAATGTCAGGTAGTTGTTTATTCCCTTGACTTCTGATGGGAGGGTGTTCCACAGGGCGGGCGCCACTACCGAGAAGGCCCTCTGCCTGGTTCCCTGTAGTTTTGCTTCTCGCAGTGAGGGAACCGACAGAAGGCCCTCAGCGCTGGATCTCAGTGTCCGGGCTGAATGATGGGGGTGGAGACGCTCCTTCAGGTATACAGGACCGAGGCCGTTTAGGGCTTTAAAGGTCAGCACCAACACTTTGAATTGTGCTCGGAAACGTACTGGGAGCCAATGCAGACCTCTCAGGACCGGTGTTATGTGGTCCCGGCGGCCACTCCCAGTCACCAGTCTAGCTGCCGCATTCTGGATTAATTGCAGTTTCCGAGTCACCTTCAAAGGTAGCCCCACGTAGAGCGCATTGCAGTAGTCCAAGCGGGAGATAACCAGAGCATGCACCACTCTGGCAAGACAGTCTGCGGGCAGGTAGGGTCTCAGCCTGCGTACCAGATGGAGCTGGTAGACAGCCGCCCTGGACACAGAATTAACCTGCGCTTCCATGGACAGCTGTGAGTCCAAAATGACTCCCAGGCTGCACACCTGGTCCTGCAGGGGCACAGTTACCCCATTCAGGACCAGGGAATCCCCCACACCCGCCCGCCTCCTGTCCCCCAAAAACAGTACTTCTGTCTTGTCAGGATTCAACCTCAATCTGTTAGCCGCCATCCATCCTCCAACAGCCTCCAGGCACTCACACAGGACCTTCACCGCCTTCACTGGTTCTGATTTAAAAGAGAGGTAGAGCTGGGTATCATCCGCATACTGATGAACACCCAGCCCAAACCTCCTGATGATCTCTCCCAGCGGCTTCATATAGATATTAAAAAGCATGGGGGAGAGGACAGAACCCTGAGGCACCCCACAAGTGAGAGCCCAGGGGTCTGAACACACATCCCCCACCACCACTTTCTGAACACGGCCCAGGAGGAAAGAGCGGAACCACTGTATAACAGTGCCCCCAGCTCCCAACCCCTCTAGCCGGTCCAGAAGGATGTTATGGTCGATGGTGTCAAAGGCCGCTGAGAGATCCAGCAGAACCAGGAAACAGCTCTCACCTTTGTCCCTAGCCCGCCGGAGATCATCAACCAGCACGACCAAGGCAGTTTCAGTCCCATGATGAGGCCTGAATCCTGATTGGAAGGGATCCAAATGGTCCGCATCTTCCAGGCGTGCTTGGAGTTGTTCAGCAACCACCCGCTCAATCACCTTGCTCAAGAATGGTAGATTTGAGACTGGGCGATAGTTGGGCATATTGGCCAGGTCTAAAGATGTTTTTTTAAGAAGCGGTTTAATGACCGCCTCTTTCAGTGGGTCTGGAAAGATTCCCTCGCAGAGGGAAGCATTCACCACCCCGCGGAGCCCATCGCCCAGCCCTTCCCGGCTAGCTTTTATAAGCCAGGATGGGCAAGGATCAAGGAGACAGGTGGTCGGTTTCACTCGTCCAAGCAGCCTGTCCACATCCTCGGAGGTAACAGATTGGAATTGATCCCATGAAACATGACTAGACAGGGCTCTAGCACTCTCCCGCCCTGGCCCCGCTCCCACGGTGGAGTCTACCTCCTTCCGAATCTGAGCGACTTTATCTGCAAAAAACTTTGCAAAAGCATTGCAGGAGATCTTGGGGTCCCTACCAGACCCCGGTGACAAAGGTGGTTCTGCTAGGTTGCGAACCACCTGGAAGAGTCTCCTGCTGCTGTTTTCTGCAGATGCAATAGAAACAGCGAAGAAGGTCTTCTTCGCTGTCGCCATTGCCACTTGGTAGGCTCGAAGTTGAGCTCTAGCCCGTGTCCGGTCTGATTCAGAATGAGTTTTCCGCCACCGGCGCTCTAGCCGTCTCAGCGACTGTTTCATCGCCCTCAGCTCCAGGGAGAACCACGGGGCTGCCCGGGCTCCATGCAATTGGAGAGGACGCTTCGGAGCCAGACAGTCAATAGCCCTGGTTAACTCCGCATTCCAGCGGGCCACCAGGGAATTAACTGAAAGGCCATCAACATGGGATAATACATCCCCCACCACTCTCTGGAAGCCAATTGGATCCATTAAGTAGCGGGGGCGGACCATTTGAATCGGTCCCACCTCCCTGCAGAGGGGAAGGGTCGCAGAGAAGTCCAGTTGCACCAGGAAGTGATCTGACCACGGCACTTCTTTTGTTTTGTTTTTACTTAGTGTCAGATCACCACCATCCATAGAGGTAAACACAAGGTCTAAGGCATGTCCACGGCTATGAGTTGGACCAGACTTATTCAGGGACAGCCCCATGGAGGCCATGCTTTCCACGAAGTCCCGAGCGGCCCCTTGTAAGGTCGTGTCGGCATGGATGTTAAAATCCCCTAAGACAACCAAACTAGGTGTCTCCAGGAGCATATCCGCCACGACCTGAAGCAGCTCGGGCAGGGAATCCTTGGTGCAGCGGGGAGGTCATTCAGCGGGGAAGTTCTTCTTTTGTTGTTATCAGATTTGAGAGGTTCATTTAAGAAGCACAATTTTTCAGTGGTAAATCTTGGATTCATAGTGCCACATACCAACTTGTCAGATTTAATGTTCTTACACCAAGAACACCTACAGATGGTCAGTATTTTGCATGAGGAACTGAAGGAAATACCATGAAAAGTTGGTATGTGCACTTAAAGTGGATGAACATTGTCATCCAAGGGCAACAAATGTCCACTATAAAAAGGATACTGAGATTTTTGCAGTTAGGAAAGTGCTGGGGAAAGACATTGAAAAATGTGGAACGAATGATTTATGGGAAGACATATCAACAGCTCTCACACAAATTGATATGGATGCAGTATACCGGGTAAATGTTCATTGTTATATAAAGTGCCTATAACCTAAACTCTGCAGAAAGTTTTGATTTTTAACGCTGTGAAAGCTTCAGAAAAGAGAATATGATTTTGGATACATGCAAGGAAATTGAGGGATTTCACAGAATCAGCTCCACAACCCAGATGCTCAGCATTCCAACCCCACCCACTGGAGGCTTACTGGCGTTTTGTAATATTGGGGTTTATTTCCAAATATACAAACGGAACATAGGTGGAAGTTTTCAGGTTCCATGTGATCTCAGCGGAAAAAGCCAGTGCTTACTATGGTTACAAACTGCGTATACATTTCCCTATTCCCCTGCCCCTCTCTGAAAGGCAGGCTATTGTCCATTTCGCAGAGAAACAAAGTACATAAAATTTTACTTTGGTAGGTGAGGCACACTTCTTACCTAAGCATAGTCCGATGACAACTCATAATCCCAAATTTACACACTGAGCATAGGCCAGTGTTTTTCAACCTTTTTTGGGCAAAGGCACACTTGTTTCATGAAAAAAATCACGAGGCACACCACCATTAGAAAATGTTAAAAAATTTAACTCTGTGCCTATATTGACTATATATAAAGTAATTCTCTTGAATAGGAATCAAATAAACAAATTTTTCCCACGGCACACCAGGCAACATCTCGCGGCACACTAGTGTGCCGCGGAACAGTGGTTGAAAAACACTGGCATAGGTGGAAGATAAAGGGGGGGTGGGCTTCAATAAGCCGAAGTGTGCAGATTCCATGAGATCTTGAGGGAAACAACCAGCAACTGCTATGTTTACAGAGTTAATATACTCTCTCTCTCTCTCTCTCTCTCTCTCTCTCACACACACACACACACACACACACACACAGCTGCAGACTATTGTCTTTTTTCCACACAGAGATGAATTCCTTATTCAATCTGGTTGGGATGAATAAGTCTCATTTTTAACTGTGAGATGCTGTCCAGGTATCCTCTAAGGCAGTAGTTTCCAATTGGTCCACGTAACCCATCTTCTGTGGCACCATTCACATAACAAAAAACTACAATAGAGATATCAAAATTTTCAAAAGTAGGGGGTCCATGACTTGGCTTTTGAAAAACAGGGGGTCCACAATACTTAGCTAATTGGGAACCACTGCTCCAAGGGAACCCGCCATTTCTCACAGAAATCTGATAGGAATTTCACAAAAATACATACAATTATTCTTTGGTAAGTGAGGCGTGCTTCTTACCTCAGCTTCAAACCACGACATCTTATAATCGAAATATGCATAGCAGTTGCCCTGGTTTTGCATCCAGTCCCTGGGGCAGGAGTTGGCCTTGGCTGTAAGGTGAGAGGAGAAAGAAGTAAAAAGAGAGGACCAAAGCAGTAAGAAGTTTGCTCTTTATGAATACAATTGGGGATTCAATTGAATATTTTAAACTCAAAGATACTGTTTTGAAAATCCTGGTCCCTTGTCCTAATAGCATGAGCTGGGCTACTCTGCATTGAAAATCTAAGAAGTACCTTTTAATGACTGCTTAACTCCAAGTAGACTTCTGGGTAATTTGGTATTATGCTCACCTCCTGAGAAACAACTGGAGACCAGAATTCCAAGGCAAAGGCAGAACTTGATGGTGAATCCCATCTTCCTGTTGACCTTTGGGAAAGAGGAACATACCATAGGTTCAGCTGGTCTACAGGGTGAAACTCGAAAAATTAGAATATTGTGGAAAGGTTCATTTCTTTCAGTAATTCAACTTAAAAGGTGAAACTAATATATGAGATAGACTCATGACATGCAAAGCGAGATATGTCAAGCCTTTATTTGTTATAATTGTGATGATTATGGTGTACAGCTGATGAGAACCCCAAATTAACAATTTCAATTTTGGGGTTTTCATCAGCTGTACATCATAATCATCACAATCATAACAAACAAAGGCTTGACATATCTCGCTTTGCATGTCATGAGTCTATCTCATATATTAAACTCCAGTAGCTAATGAAAACAATTGCTTACATAAATGGACTTTTCCACGATATTCTAATTTTTCGAGTTTCACCTGTATTTATTGATTGTCGTTCATTCAAAGTGATGATGGAAGGAAGGAGGATTAAATGTTTTCTATATTTAAAATCACAATTCTTCTTTATTTGAGCTTCCAAAAAGTGGAAAGATTAGAGGAAGAAGAGTGAAAGAGAAGGGAAAGCTTCAAGCTTGTCAGTATTGAAGAATCATACACAGGAAGGCGGCATCTACATTTCTTACCCCGGGGTATGTGTGTCCCAATACCCTCCTTTCTAGAGTTGTTTGAAGTGAATGGTATCCGTGGGGACTTACATTGCTCCATCTTAATTTGTAATACTATCACTTTGATTCTGCTCTGCGTGCAGGAGGTTTAGAAGAAATAGAGGTGCCTATCTTCTGGCTAATTAGAACTTTAATGGCAGAAGGGCTTGGATAGTTTGGTGAGTTGATGCCCAAAGTGAATGTCTTCAGGATGAACATGGCTTTCAACCCACTGGATCAAAGGTTTCACTGTTTGTCAAAGAGATGACAGAATTTGGTCCTTTCAACACCAGCCTAGAGATGGTGTATTGAATACCCCCATCCCAATGGAGCCAATGACTGGTAACAAAATAAAATATGGTAAGTCACCTCAACCACAAATAGCTTATGCCATAGCTAGAGCCATGTTTGGAGGTGGAAGACAACTCACTAATTTGCACCACCCCATCCCATTTAGGATTAAACAATAACAGGGAAATTCCCCGGGGGGACTCGGGGGGACTTTGCTGGCAGAAAGGTGTAGATGGGTGGGTGTACTGCCAGTGATGCGGGTGGCGCGCTGTGGTCTAAACCACAGAGCCTAGGGCTTGCCGATCAGAAGGTCGGCGGTTTGAATCCCTGCAATGGGGTAAGCTCCCGTTGTTCAGTCCCTGCTCCTGCCAACCTAGCAGTTCGAAAGCACGTCAAAATGCAAGTAGATAAATAGGTACCGTTCTGGCGGGAAGGTAAACGGCATTTCCGTGCGCTGCTCTGGTTCGCCAGAAGTGGCTTAATCATGCTGGCCACATGACCCGGAAGCTGTACACCGGCTCCCTCGGCCAGTAAAGCGAGATGAACGCCGCAACCCCAGACCTGTCCGCGACTGGACCTAATGGTCAGGGGTCCCTTTACCTTGACCTTTACTGCTAGTGATAGCCCCCAAACAAAATATAAATCAGTAACCACAGTGTCAAAAGTGAATTTGTGGTCACATCCAACTTACCCAAGTTCCGTCCCCTTCAAGTGATGGCTATATTTGCACAAGCAAGGCTGTCTCCCCAGCTGCTGCCTACATTCTTATATAGCCCTTGAGGGGTGGGGAAAAGGAAGGAAGTGTACAGATAAATAGAGAAAAGGGTTATTACCAATTCCCCTGAAAACCATAAAATTTGCTTATTGGGATCCAAATGATTTTTTTTCCTATCAGGTGCTGAGAAAGTAAATACTCTAGATATGATCAATATACATAAGTAGCATGCGAAAATAGGTCTGGAGATTAAGGTATATTAAGGTATATCAAGGAAATGCCAGCAGAATGGGTGTGCTTCAAAGTTACACCCTCATTTTATGAGCTGCAAGGCTGACACTCAACAAGACTTGCCTGAATCTTTCATGTGTGCCTTGGAATGCTTTTGAGAACCCTCAGCCATGTTTGAGGGATCTGTGGCAGGCGAGTCCATGTGGCACCAATTCTGGGAAGCTGCTGTTGTGAAGATCACTTCTGTAAAGCTGAACACATTTGTTATTCCTATGTTTGGTGATGTGTCATTTGTTGTTCAGTCGTTCAGTCGTGTCCGACTCTTCGTGACCCAATGGACCAGAGCACGCCAGGCACGCCTATCGTTCACTGCCTCTCGCAGTTTGGCCAAACTCATGTTAGTAGCTTCGAGAACACTGTCCAACCATCTCATCCTCTGTCGTCCCCTTCTCCTTGTGCCCTCCATCTTTCCCAACATCAGGGTCTTTTTCCAGGGAGTCTTCTCATGAGGTGGCCAAAGTACTGGAGCCTCAGCTTCAGGATCTGTCCTTCTAGTGAGCACTCAGGGCTGATTTCTTTGAGAATGGATAGGTTTGATCTTCTTGCAGTCCATGGGACTCTCAAGAGTCTCCTCCAGCACCATAATTCAAAAGCATCAATTCTTCGGCGATCAGCCTTCTTGATGGTCCAGCTCTCGCTTCCGTACATTACTACTGGGAAAACCATAGCTTTAACTATACGGACCTTTGTCGGCAAGGTGATGTCTTTGCTTTTTAAGATGCTGTCTAGGTTTGTCATTGCTTTTCTCCCAAGAAGCAGGCGTCTTCAAATTTTGTGACTGCTGTCACCATCTGCAGTGATCATGGAACCCAAAAAGGTGAACCCATGTGTCATATTTACATGAAAATTGGAAGAGTTGAGTTCTTCGCCTTCTTTGCCTACCAATGTTCTTCAGGTACTCCCTGCCCCGGGTCAGGCCAAGTTGAGAGATTGTTAACAATTTAATAATGACTGGAATATATTCCAACAATATTTGAAAAATTATTGTGGAGAATTAAATGTTTTGACCAGTTTAGAATAACTCCTGTAAGGAAAAAAGATCAAACTTATCCATCCTTAAAGAAATCAGCCCTGAGTGCTTACTGGAAGGACAGATCCTGAAGTTGAGGCTCCAGTACTTTGGCCACCTCATGAGAAGAGAAGACTCCCTGGAAAATACCCTGATGTTGGGAAAGATGGAGGGCACAAGGAGAAGGGGATGACAGAGGATGAGATGGTTGGACAGTGTTCTCGAAGCAACTGGCATGAGTTTGGCCAAACTGCGGGAGGCAGTGGAGGATAGGGGTGCCTGGCGTGCTCTGGTCCATGGGGTCACGAAGATTCGGACACGACTGAACGACTGAACAACAACAAGGAAAAAATAATAAAATATAATGGAATTAGGTTACTGAATACATGGATGTGTTAGAAGGGGCAGTTAACTAAGTAAAACAGAGGAGCCAAATGCAAATGGATTATAAATGAATCAAATAAATATTTATGTATTCAGTTTCCCCCCCTTGTACTGTGTTTTAGAAATATATGTGTAATTTACAGGAAAATAAATTTGTTACCAGGTGATATGATGAATGTATGTCTAAAGAAACCAATAAAAATGAATGGCAAAACAAACAAACAAAAAACAATTAGGGGGTCTGTATAGTTAATAGAGAAGCACAGTTCCAGTGCCCTAGATAGGCTTTCTCTAGGAGGAAAATATAATTTTGCCCTCATCCATAGGACTAGTCACATATTTGAGGCAGCTCTCGGCAAAGTGCGTTCTGCATTGTTAGCTCAGATCCCAGAGTTTCTTCTGCAACAAGGGTGAGAAACGGGGTGCTTTTTTGTTATTGTCACTTTTGTCTTAGAGACTGGGGGGCTTTCAGTCTTCTGGTCCCTCTGCCTGAAATCTGAAATAGCTATTGCCCACAATCAGCCTATAACCCTCACTGGATTTGGGCCAAAAGTATCAAATATGGAGTATAAAATACCAAAGTAAAATATTTACCTCTGCAAGGTTAATATTTGCAGAAGGCTAACACTATGGCAAGCTTATACCGTCTGATATCAGATACTGGATGTCAAATATTGGGTATTTACAGTTCTGAGTATGGCCGCCTGACCAACTGTGTTTTTATTTTATTTTTAAACAAAATAACCATAAAAGATAATTAAAGCTACAAAACTACATAGTATATATGCAAATGGATAAACTTATTGTTTTCCTCAAGTCTATGTTAACCCATTCGTCACCATAGTTTCGACAAATACATTCCAAATATCATTAAATTTCTCCATGCATAATCATTGTCTGAGGGTGATCCCTTCATGGGTTGTAACAGTTCTCAAGTCATCTATCAATTGATTGAAGGGAGGCATATTTCTGTCCTTCCAATATATCAGTCTTTTTTCAGATGTGAGAGCATGGAGAATCCATTTACTTTGACCGATTGTCAAGCCCCACATATTAGGTATATAGTTTAAGATGGTGCTATCTTCTGAAAATTTTAGCTCTTTCCCCACAATAGTATTTAAACATGCTAATTCCCCCCCCCCCAATTTTTTTTTCCAATATCAGACTGCTAATGCAATAATGGTGTCCTAGAATCCAATTGACTCTCTTCATTAGGACTCGGGCAGCCACATTCTACAGCAAATGAAGTTTCCTAGCCACCATTTAGGAATATTTTAGACCCATAAATTTATTTCAGCTGCATAATGTTAGGGCTTCGTATCAGTCCTATTTCAACAACATGTTGGCTGGTTAACATTCAATAGCTTTTTAAATATTTTATTTTTGTGGTAGGGGGGATTTGTTGGTTTGCTTGTGTGGATCGCCCTCCCATCAGATGTCAAGGAAATAAACAACTATCTGACTTTTAGAAGACATCTGAAGGCAGCCCTGTTTAGGGAAGTTTTTAATGTTTGATTCTATTTTTAATATTCTGCTGGGAGTAGCCCAGAGTGGCTGGGAAAACCCAGTCAGATGGGCAGGGTATAAATATGTTGTTGTTGTTGTTGTTGTTGTTGTTGTTGTTGTTGTTGTTGTTAGTTTTATTATGTATTTTGTGTTCTTATTTTGTATTTTTCCTGTTGCAAAAGGCCTTATACAAATTTTAACAACAACAACGTACTCTTAGATCCTGAAGGACAACGGTAGCTGTGCAAAAGGATTTTATAAAAAGGGTAAAATGAAGCTACATAGAGGAAGCATCAGGGATGGTGTGACTGTCGGGATACACAGAATGTTGTGTAGCCTAGTAAGTCTGCAGGCTTGAGCTTGCTTGTAAAGTAAAAGAAGCTGATGCAATAGACCTGGAAACCTTACTGTGTCAGAGAGACTCAGCAGAAGTGTGCAGACAGATGATTGGCTGTTGTCTTGTATTAAAGGGAAACCTGTTAAGCAGTGGTTGTAGAGTGTTATCAGGGGGGGGGACTCGTCCTACTTGTTTGTTTGTTTGTTTGTTTGTTTGTTTGTTTTTGGTGCAGCCAGGCACTCTGTTCTATGAACTGTCTGTATGTATATAGCTCACAATAAAAAGAATACTGCACAGAAGAACCTGTGGCTTTTGCGTTTCTCTGCTACAACGCCATGGAGGAATCCACGACAGTGACTTGGTTTGCTGCCTGAAGTGTCTGTCGCCACCTCCCTGCCACCACCACCACCTCCTTTACCTGGGTCATGAAGAAGTTCCTTATCTCCTACTTGTCACCGGCAAGGTGATTGATGTCAGCCACGGCAAGTAAAAAAGATGGTAAGAGTCAAACTGCCACCAGTCCATCACCCCCTCTCTGCTCCCACTACACGCAGCAAAGGAAGAGGCTGGGTAACAGAGAGAGATGGCATTGGGAAAGAGAGAGAAATGGTGTTGGAGAGTTTCAGCCTTACCTTAGATTTAAAAAAAAAAACTGAAGAAGAAGAAGAAGAAGAAGAGGAGGAGGAGGAGGAGGAGGAGGAGGAGGAGGAGGAGGAGGAGTTTGGATTTGATATCCCGCTTTATCACTACCCAAAGGAGTCTCAAAGCGGCTAACATTCTCCTTTCCCTTCCTCCCCCACAACAAACACTCTGTGAGGTGAGTGGGGCTGAGTGACTTCAAGGAAGTGTGACTAGCCCAAGGTCACCCAGCAGCTGCATGTGGAGGAGCGGAGACGCGAACCCGGTTCCCCAGATTACGAGTCTACTGCTCTTAACCACTACACCACACTGGAGGAGGAGATATCCAGCCTGAAAGTTGAAACAGCTCAGATTAAACAAGATATAACAGAAATAAACACAGGAGTGGAAAATTGTTTAGGTCTCCAGGAAGACTTGGCAGAAGCCAATTCTAATACAGTGGTACCTTGGTTCTCAAACTTGGTTCTCAAACCATTCCAGAGGTGCATTCCAAAACCAAAGCGTTCCAAAACCAAGGTGCTCTTTCCCATGGAAAGCAATGCAAAATGGATTAATCTGTTCTAGACTTTTAAAAACAACCCCTAAAACAGCAATTTAACATGAATTTTACTATCTAATGAGACCATTGATCCATAAATTGAAAGCGATAAACAATGTACTGCAGTTACACAATCAATCAATCAATCAATCAATCAGTAGCTGAACGGGGTTCCACACAGTCACAAAAACAAAACAACAAAGCTGCCAAAACAAAAAAGCAAAATAAATAGCAAAAACAGACAGACCTCAGAGTAACACTCAAAACAAAATTGCAAGAATTGCAAAACATATAATGATATGGGGGGAAATTGGATGGAAGCAGGTGTATTGACATTGGACCAACTGATAGATGGGGAAGATGAATTTTATACTTTTGCTACTTTAAGACAAAAATAGCATCTATCAGATGCAGCCCAATGGCAATATCTTAAATGACAACATCTCCTAACAAGTGTGTTTGGGTCATCAGCCCTTTCAGCTTCCAAGTTACCTGAGATATTGGAGCAATTAGACAGCTCATTCAATTGCTGGCTTTTTATTTTTGAATGAGCTGTCCAATTGCTCCAATATCTCAGGTAACTTGGAAGCTGAAAGGGCTGATGACCCAAACAATACAATATGACAGCACAGCTGTCTCTTGGGTGGTCTGGTGCTAGAATTGACACACACACACACACACACACACACACAAGAACTGCAGCTGTGCAACATTACAACTGAAATACTTCCTCAATGTGTCTCAAATGTCCATCAACCATGTAGCTTTGAGATGTGCTGGCAAATGTTTGGTCATTGCTGTATTGTGGAATGCCACTGACTGCCATTATGTGTGTATATGTGTTCTTTTTATTTGTAGGTCTAAACTTCTCACTTTAGAAAAATAAATTTAATACAGTTGATTTTAGGGTGGGTGTGTTCCTGCGCTGTGGTCTAAACCACTGAGCCTCTTGGACTTGCTGATCAGAAGGTTGGCGGTTTGAATCTCTGTGACAGCATGAGTTCCTGTTGCTTGGTCCCAGCTCCTGCCAACCTAGCAGTTCGAAAACACACCAGTGCAAGCAGATCAATAGGTACCGCTGTGGCGGGAAGGTAAACGGTGTTTCTGTGCGCTCTGGTTTCCATCACGGTGTCCTGTTGCACCAGAAGTGATTTAGTCATGCTGGCCACATGACCAGGAAAGCTGTCTGTAGACTAACGCCGACCTGAAATCAAGATGAGCGCCACACCCCATGGTCGCCTTTGACTGGACTTAACCGTCCAGGGGTCCTATACCTTTTTACCTTTAAATTTATGCTATGTAATTTTTACTAATGTTTGTTGAATGTTGACAGTCTCATTGGTTCCTTTCTTACATTTGCTGCAAGCAAACAACTTGTATAACAGTGCTATGAGCAGTCTAGGTATACAGTTCTGTGTGGTTAATAATTTACTTTTGCATGGAAATCAATTTAATTTTTAGTGCAAGCTTCCTTATTTGTTTATTACTGTCAGGCCGGAGCAAACTAGTGAGCTCTCACAGCTGTTCGACCTGGCAACAGAGAGCTGCAGAGGAGAGAGCTGCAGAGGAGGAGGCAGAACAGAGTGCTCAGCTCAGAGAGACCCAGGACATATCAGAATATAGCTCTTTGGGGCCTCATACCCCTCCCCTCAGCGTGCTGGAGCGTCGGAGGGGTGGGTTACAAGAGAAGGGGAAGTTTATGTCAATTAAGCACCGTCAGAGGGTGCTGTTCTAACATGGTGTTAAAGGCAGGAGGAACCACGCTGTACTCTCAGATGAGTCATCAAGCGAGTAGTCAGAGGTTCTGAGAGCAGGGAGCTTGGTTGTTTTCTTTTAATAAACTCAACTTCTCTGAATTAACGTGTACGCGTCTTGCTGCTGCTACAATTACCTATGTACATATAATTATTCTGCAGAAGAGAACTTCCTTTTAAATGTCACAACAAATATGTAACCAATTTGAAAAGTGATAGGTGTCAGCCATTAAAAATGAGAAAGCCTGTTTCTTCTGAGTGAAAATGTGTATAGTACTCACAGGCACATGATTTAGCAGTACTAAAAGTGGTTGGCAACTTCCCAGCCCCAGTCTCATACCCTCCCGCACTTGGTAGCCAAAATCTGCGCTGCCATCTTCCCAGACACCATCTTCCCATTTTTTTAATCGCAGAAGCACGGCGGCCATTTTGATTGCTGCGATCTCTCACATTTCCATGCCACAGTTGCTGCCCTTTTTTTTTTTAGCCATGGCTCCCAGAAATGTGCCTTTTGAGGAGCCACACAAGATTTGGGGAAATCGTGCCACAAAATCTTATGAGATCATGGTAACCAAAATGGTCGCCATTCTCTCGTGATAAAAAACCAAACAAAACAGGATGAGCTGGTTTTTCCAGGACATATGCAGGGTATGCAGTCTCCATGTTAAAAACCACTGTCTTCTCTGTGAAAGCATGCATAGCACATGATTTAGCATGTAACACATGATTTAACAATTCTGCAAGTGGTTGCCAATCAGCACCCTCCTTCTTAAAACCACTTTTTTCAGTACACTTGCCCCTCCCTTTCACAGTAGCGTAGATAGTTGATCTGTGTATGCCAGGGGTGCCCAAACTTATTTCAAAGACGGCTAGATTTGATGAAGCTTTTGGGGGGATTGCAGTTGTTGAGCTTTTGAGCTTTTTTTTTTTTACAATTTTACCCCAAAGTTGGTGAACTTTTTAAAGGATTTTATCCCAGGACATATACTTCCATGGGGGTCCGGATTAATTTGACAGGATTAGGTCCCTGAAATGGACTTGGGACATGCCTGGTGTCAGTGGTGGAGGAACCCTGTCGGGCACCCAGGGCGGGACGACGAGGGGCGGGCGAACCACCTGGCGGTGCACATGCAATGTCCATATGAACTGCACACATGCATTATCCCATGCGGACTACGCACTCGCTGCATCCCATACGGTCGCTGTGTGAGAGGCAGCCTGTATGGACGCCCGTATGGACGGTGTGCATGAGCGGTAGCCCATACGGACTGTGCATGCATGGTAGCCCATACGGACACTACACGAGCAGTGCCCATACTAACTGCATGCACGCCCTCGGTCGCTCTACAGCTGGGGGGAGTCAGTGGGCCATCTTGTCACACACACCCACAGTAGTGCTCAGGACAGCAGAGTAGGCTATTGGTAGGAAGGGAGTGTAAGGAAAGGAGGGAGGCAACACTTTCTTTCTGTAGCTATTAAAATGAGTGCCAAGGCACAAATAGGGATGGACAAATCTGTCCATATAACTTTCTCCCAGTTTCTCATTCTTCCAGTCTTAAATTCTGCACCAGTTTATCATTTTTTTTCAAGTTAATCATCATTTTAGTAAACATTTCCTTAATATACACATTTTTTGCGAGCAGTACCCCTGAATCAAATCAAATCATTCTTTATTACGGTCAAAGACCAGCTCTTACCCCTGAATAGAAAACATTTCTGTTTATAATTTTCACAAATATGTGCATTTCTATGCTCACATTCCCTTAGTATACTCATATTGGTCAGCATTACTCATATGAAGAACTGTATTGCAAAATTCAGAGAAGTATGTATTTCAAATGTTTTTGTCCCCATGTAGTTTTGGAAGATGTGAATTAAATTAAATTAAATTAAATTAAATTAAATTAAATTAAATTAAATTAAATTATTAAATTAAATTAAATTAAATTAAATTAAATTAAATTAAATTAAATTAAATTAAATTAAATTATTAAATTTAATTAAATTAAATTAAATTAAATTAAATTAAAATGTGAATTAAAATGAATTTGTCACGAATCCTTGGTGCAACAAATATAGCATGTTTAAACTTCTGATTAGAAATCTGATGTCATTTGGTGAAAATGCTGACGAGGGGACGCAGCAGGTGATGTTTTCATTATCATGGTGGAAAGAGGGAAAAGATACCCAAAGAGGCCAAAAGGAAAAGGGGTAAAGAAATGTCATCCAAAGGTATTTCCCAAAGCTGCTTCTTGAAGAACTCCAGTTCCCAGCGTTCACTGGGAAAGCAAATGACTCTTAGAGCAGGATAAGTTTGTATTGTGGATATGTTACAGAGATACACCAAGGAGAAAGCATGCAGGATAATAGAACCGAGTTTGGGCCAACATGTCCAACAGCTTCTAACTTTAGCAGATGGAGGGTGAGTTGCTTCCCCATTTGCCTATGTCCTTTGAGTCACATAGTGAGTAGGGTGGTTGCCGGTGCAGGTCACGCGAATGCGCAAGTGTGCAGGGTTTCCACTGTACCTGCAGTTATAAGGCGGTGGGCCACCTGTGTATCTGCAGATGACCATATCGAAGGAGTCTGTGCTGTCAAAATAGTTACTTGAAGGAGTCCCTCTCCCTCTGCACACTTGCACGACACTTATGGGGAAGTCGTTGATGAAGGTACTTGTCTCTTTGCAAACATATCGAGTCATCCCTTTCTGCATCATCATCAGCGTGCAGTAGGTGTCAGGGTGGGAGGTTGGGTAGCTTTTGGGGTAATCAATGTGCTTCCAAACAAAAGCTTCACGGGACTGTCCTTCACCGGACCGCACAAGCAGAAGCCCAAGAAGGATGGCCGGATGTGCCAGCAATGAGCAGGAGACCTCGGAGGACCGCATGGTGGGGGCTTGGAATCTAGAGAGAGGAGGAGGAGGAGGTGGAGGAGGAGGAGGAGGAGGTGGAGGAGGAGGAAGGAGGAGGAATAAAAGGGAAAATGTTAAAGTGATGCCTATTTGTGTAGGGTGAAAACAAGGCCATATACAAAATGAGGTGGTAGAAGTCTAGAGTGAACCATTTCAGGCTTCAGGTAGTAGTGCTGGTGGGCTGAAATTAGGCATTAGGGAGAAATAAGATTCAGTTCACATTTAAAGGCAAATCCATGAAATCTACGCTGTCTTAAACAATATACAAACCAAAACGCTGCTGTCCTTTGAAATTCACATTTCTCCCCAAATTTTGCAATGCAATTGCGTGGCGCGGCGGAGTCCCCCAAACCCCGGGCAGCCCCTGAGGAAATGACTCAAGTGCTATTGTGTGTCCTGTATAATCCCTCCTTCTACCTGGCCAATCCCCCCCTGGCAACACCTCCCCAGCCGGGATTGGGAGGCTGCTGGAGTAGGTGGAGTCCACAGGTATCCAACCTGGGAAGGTGGTGCCAGGCCCAACTGCCAGGAGCTGCTCCGTGATCCAAGGGGGCTACTCGCGACCACGCAAAACGCGCACCCCATTTGATGTGGGGAACATTCATTGTTGTTGTTAGTAAAAATTCTATACCACCCTTCATCCAAAGATCACAGGGTGGTTTACAATATAAAGACACGAAATACATACCGCAATAACAATCATTAAACATATTTTCCATAATCAGGGAAAGAAACACCAATGAGAGGGGTGTAGACAGAGCCAGTGGTGGAGAAAACTTAGCAGGTAATATTGTTTATCTTCACCTGCCGATTTCTGCAAATCTTGTTACTACATAAAGGTACCAAAGGAACCCTTATTAGTTTATGGAATGTATGGATGCAAAGAACAGACTCAGAGCAAGACTGATTGGAATGGTTTCCTACTTACCATATATATAAGAAAGAATGACAGGAACAAGAGTAGCTTTTCAGGTGGGAAAAGACTTTATCCGGGTATCCTCTGATCACTTACGCTTAGGGAGATCCCACTTATATTCCATAAGGTTGCAGAATCTCTCTCCAGCACACAAGTTTTTGAGTGGCAATGTGACTGCACTCTTCTTGTAAAAGTGGATCTCTTCCAATGTAGTTAGGCACTCTCCCAGCTCTGAATTGGGAAATTCTTACGTTTCAGCTCCATTCATTGGTCAAGGGACTCTTGAGTACATATATCCACCTGATGTTTATCTCACTCAGTGCAGATCTCAGAAGCTTACTGGAGAGTTTCCACAACTAACAGTGCAGCAATGCTGGACAAATAGCAGCTGATGCCACAACCAATTTTAATCTTAATATTTCTGAGTGTTGAATGTAAGAAGAGACCTGGTGGGTCAGATATGCATCAGGCTGCCTTCTGGAGTGCCTAGAGCGGGAACCGAATGCTGCCAACAATTTCAACTTCCAAAGGCATGGCAGGAAGGGGAGCGGGGGGAGACCAAGGCACGGGGATTTACCAGGGTGATGATGGGTTCAGTAAATATGGAGTAAATGTTTTCTTCTGGGTAGATATGGATAAGCTTTCACTGTTGACTTCTAGAGAGCCTAGAGAGGGAAATGAATTCTGACAACTCCAAAGGAAAGAAAGAAGCCTGTGGACAATAATTTATCAGTGAGATGATGTGTCAGAATGTATTGACAGCTGGAACAACTGTAGGAACCATCATGTGAGCAAATGATCCTGGCCCTTTAAAAGAAAAAAAGAAGAAAAAGAAACTCCAATGCTCTGCTTGTTCAGGTTTCACACTTGGCACGCTTTACTGGGACTGCTCTTATCTACTTTCACGGAATTATCTGCCCAATTCCAGAGATGTTCAGCCCTGAAAAACAATGACAACAACCAAGAGTTCAGAGTACAAACACTTCGCAGCTAAGCCAACAGAATGCTTGTGGTATTTAAATATCATCTGATACCTAGTGATGTAGCATTGTAATTTGATATACTGGTTTTCTGTTGTTATTCCATCCTGTAACAATTTCCCCCCTTTTCTTTTCTTTGCTGGACTAGGTTAGGTTGGATTTGACTGACTGAATCCAAAGAGTGCTCACTAACAGTTCCTCATCATCCTGGAAAAAAGTGGCAAGTGGGTTGCTGCACAGTTCTTCTCTGGGCCCGTTGCTTATGAATTACTTGGATGCAGGAACTGAGATTATGCTCATCAAATTTCAGAGGACACCAAACTGGGAGAGGTAGCTAATGCTACAGAATATACTGAATATAAATAATAATACTAAAACATCAAACATTAGAAACTCCCCAATACAGGGCTGACTTCAGATGTCTTTGGAATGTTGTATAATTCTTTATCTCTTTAGCTTCTGATGGGTCCCTGGCTACCTGTAACTTCATCACTTGTAGCGAGGGAACCACCAGAAAGCTTTCAGAACTGGACCTGGTATCTGGGCTGAATGATGGGGATGGAGACGCTCCTTCCGGTATACAGGGCCAAAACCATTTAGGGCTTTAAAGGTCAGCACCAACACTATGAATTGTGCTTGGAAATGTACTGTGAGCCACTATAGATCTTTTAGAAGTGGTGTTATATGTTCCTGGTTTCTGCTCCCAGTCACCAGTCTGGAAGTTGCATTCTAAATTACAGTAGTTATAGTTTCTGCATCACCTTCAAACAGAGACCATGTAGAGCATATTGCAGTAGTCCAAGTGGGAGATAACTATAGCATGCACCACTCTGGTGAGACAGTGCGTGGGTAGATAGAGTCTCAGCCTGCACACCAGATGGAGCTGGTAGGCAGCTGCCCTGAACACAGAATTGAGCTGTGCCTCCATGGACAGCTGTGAGTCCAAAATGACCCCAAGGCTGCAATACCTGGTCCTTCAGGGGCACAGTTACCCCATTCAGGACCAGGGATTTTTATGGCAAAGGAAAGCAGGGCCCCAGTACTTATGAATTTCTTCATAGACACAAGTACTCATTTCTCTTCCACAGCTAACCACTACCATAGAATGAAGAAGGAATTCTCTGGGCATGCGCAGAGTGCATTACCCACTTTTTTATTATTATTTTCATTTTTATTGGTTATACAATGTCTCTGTGTTATGTTTGTTTGTCTGCACAAAAGAAGAAGAAGAAGGAAATAACCTTAAGGAAAGCAGGGCCTCCTGTTTTAGAAATGACTTCACAGACACAAGTCCTCATTTCTCTTCCACAGCTAAACATTTCCATAGAATGAAGAAGAGGGAATTCTCTGGGCATATGCAGAGTGCATTACCAACAATACAAAGTTTGCCACAGCCTTAAGAACTTCGTGGACACAGATACACCATTTCAATATTTGCATTTGCAAAAATTCATTTTATTGCATGCTAAAGCAAGGGTGCTTATGAAAGTCAAGGCCTCTACAAGCTGATACATATTTGCTAAGATTGGAGGAGGTAGGAGAAAGTGTTATTTATTAACATTGATTATAGATTTCTTGCTTGCCATTCATCATATTGTCCCAATATACTATCTACAATGTAACTATAAAGGATTAAAACCATTTGAAACAATTTACAATCCTAAAAACAAATATCTCAGGTGTCGAAAACCAGGGCAAAGAGATGAGTCTTCATCATAGGATGAATGCTTTGTAATATAGGTTTCAGAAACATCCCTGTGTGGAAAGGGGAATTTAACACCTTAGGGACTGTGACAGGGAATGTCTTCTCTCAGGCAACAGCTCCCAGTCACTGCTAGGGAGTGACGATGTATACAGAAATCAAGCAATATGCATGCCTGGGTGAAGCAGAGCTTTAATGCAGTTGGGGAGCTTTGTGGCCTTCTAGGTATTGCAGGATCACAGCTCCCTCATCCATAACCATTGATCATACTAGCTTGGGCTGGTGGAACTTAATGGCCACTAGAGGGCCACAGATTCTCCACCCCGGTTCCAGTTTCTCAGTGCACAAATTGACTCATTTGAAATGCATTATGTTTCTCAGGTGAGGGTGCTGAGGATGGGATGCTGGAGGAGATGAAGAGGGGATATGAGCAGGGTTACCAGATGCAAAAGAGGGCAGGTGTCCTACAACTTGAACAGTTGTGTAGATGAGGGAATTTCAGCAGATCTAGCTTTCGTGATGAGCTACACATTCTGTGATTATTCTTTTTAGTACCCAACCACTAAAATTGCAAAAATTGTGCCTGTCCTCTTTGGCATCTTTCCACCTTTGGCAAAACCCTGCACAGACACAAAAATCTGACTGAGTAAGGAATACTTTAATTCCCCTAGTTCCGCTTCTTAGGTCTGCAGTTCCCAGGGGCCCCTGGGGAGAAGGAACTATTGCTCAACCAGGTTTAAACCTGCACTGTGGAGGTACATTGTAGAAAAAGCAGAAAGCGAAGAAGAAGAAGAAGAAGAAGAAGAAGAAGAAGAAGAAGAAGAAGAAGAAGAAGAAGAAGAAGAAGAAGAAGAAGAAGAACTGAATGAGCAAAGAAGTGACACCCATAAATATTTGTTAGTGGCCCCTGACCCCTCCTCTTGGGTCTGCATTTCGCAGTGCTTCCTGTTAGGAAGGAACTATTGCCAATCCACTTTAAGCCTTCAGTGTGGATATGCCCTCAAAGTAAAGAGATAGAGATAGCAGCAAGCAAAGGGAAATTCAACGGTTGCCAGGACGTCCTCAGACTTCTGCTTCCTGTGAATGAATGGTGGGTCGCATCACACCAGTTTGTCAAGGTGAACAGGCAGTCTGTTTCTGCAGCCCACACGGACTTTCTTGGACTGCGCCCTGCCACGATAATTACAGTTGGGGAATCTTCCTGTGCTGCGGCAGACGACCACACGGAAGCGTCTCCTGCTGGTATACAAATTGCCCCGGAAGCGAGTTCCCCCACTGCCGCAGATTCCCTGGACGGAACGAGGGCTGCCATTGATGAAGGTGTTGGTGGGTTTGCAGACCGGCCTGTTCAGTCCTCTCCGAGCCATCATCAGGTTGCAGTAGGCATTGTTGTTGTTCGCTCTGGTTTTCGGATGATCAATGTGTCTGTTCGCAAAATCCCGGTAGCTTGCTCCTTCGCTGGATTGCACCAGCACAACCATGAGGAGGAGGGCCAAACGCAGCAGCAGCCAGCAAGAACTTTTGGTGGTGTTCATGGTAGGGCTGCTGAATCTATAGAATGGAAGGAAGAAGGGGAGGATATTTTAGAGCCAGCAGAGATTTTCTTAAGGAATAAAGTAAGAGGCACTGATTGGGATGTTTCTCATCACCCCCCCCCCCCAACTTTAAGTTTCATTTTCTGCATTTCCGCATTTGTTTGCAATTTATTTATTAATTTAGAAATTCATCAAGAACTTTCAGCAACATTTTAGCACCTATTTCTCGTAATATGCACATGTTTTTGTCTGCAGTTTTGCCTAAAATGAACATTTCTTTCAAAACACTTTTCTCTAATATAATGCACTTTTACATGTTATTTTCATGAATATATGCCTTTATATGCACACTTCACCCTAATATAAGCATTTCTGTAATATAAGCATTTCTGGCTGGAGAAATGAATTGCAAAATTCGGAGAAGTATAAATTTCAAAGGGCTGTGTTTCACTTCTCCCTCCTTCCCTCCCTCCCTCCCTCCTTCCCTCTCTTAGGTTAGGCTCTTTATTTCTTGACCTTGCTATGCACCTCAGTTGGTCGCCTTGGTTGTCCAAGGGGCCTAGTAGGATTTTTTTTCCCCTCTTGACAAACTGGCACCAGCCATTTGGTTTTTTCACCTACCTCGTAGCAAATCGTCACAACTTTGCAAGGTTAGGAGTATTATGTTGATGGTGAGGGAAGGTACTTGCCATCGCCTACCTTTCCTAATTCAAGGGAAAGGAATCCGAGGGGTGTAGTGTCTGTCCAAAGCCCCAAACGGAGAGCTAGGGCCATGGCATGACCCCTAGCGGTGACCCTGGGGGAGTTCCTAGTTGATGTGCATCAGCAGAACTCCCCCTGCTGGTGGTTAACCCTTTCAAGACTTCCTGCGGACGGGCAAGAGTCAGATACAGTATAGTCGTGTGGTTTCCAAAGCCTAAGCCAATACCACTCACATTCTGTAACCAATAAAGTTGTGGCCTTTTTCACCCATTAACCTAAAACACTACCCGGGAGGGTTTGGGACCTTGCCACGCAAGCTTTGTTATAAGCCAGAGACAGGGCTACCAGCTCAGTGCGCAGTACCAACAGCACGTGTGATGGGGTGGGGCCTTCCTCCTAGCACCTGCATCACCTGAAAGGGATTGGAGCAGGGCAGGGTGGCAGCAGGTGGTTTTGGCCAGGTGGTTGCCCTGGCAGGATCAATCTGGTATTCCTGCTGATGCGCTTGCATGAATCAAGCCGTGCCCCTGCCCTGTCCCAGCCCTGTCCAGGAAAGCAGCATTGATGCTAGCGCCAGGTGGGTGGCTTCACCCCAAGACATGCGCCACAACTGTCGCTGTGCTCTGCAACTCATTTAAGGTGGGTGGACTTCACTGCTAGAAAATATTAAAGATGCAATTCTCAGAAAAGCCAAGCACAGTGCTGGCAGCCACCCGAAGACATTGCATTAGGGAGCAGCTTTATAACGAGGCAGCCCGTTTGTCCATTTGGGTCAGTATTCTTTCCAGTGATTGGCAGTGGCTCTCCAGAGGTCCAGGCAGGAGTCTTTCCCCAGCCCCAGATGAAAATGCCAGTGATTGAACCTGAGACCTTTTGCATGCACAGCATGTGGTCTGCCACTGGGCCACAGTCCTTCCAAAGAACAGATCACACAACAAAGATGCCAGGTGTCATAAACTTGGCAATACTGTCAGGAGCCACAACAGAAGATATCCATTAGTAAATATGCTTCCTTGTTTTCTGGGATGTTTTAAAAATTATTTCTGGTTTCTTTTATGGTAGGCTTGAGGTCCATACAAAAGGCAATTCAGAAATGAGAGAGAGAAAGAAAGAGAATATGTTAGGGAGAAGAAATCCTTTCTACTCTACCCACTGAAGAAAGAAGAGAAAGCTTCCTTAAACATGAGATAGTCAAAGTGCAGTTTCCTTAAAGGGTAAAACAGCAGGCACAAGTTTGCGAATTTCCACTTCCAACTTACCCACCTTCAGAAAAGTCTCAAGGTAATGGATGCCACTTTCTACAGAAGCAAGTGTATCTCTCAAGCTGCTGTCTGAATTATTATATAGGTTTCAGTTAGGCCAGGATGAGGGTAAAAGAGGAGGGAAATTCAAGCACTTGCAACATATAGATGGCGAAAGGAGGACAGAGGGCTTTCATCTGAAAATTGCACCATTGGCTGCATGTTTCCAAAGCTTCCCGTAAATGAGAAATACAGTGGAATGAGGAATAAAGTGTTAGAATTCTTTCTTTCTTTTCTTTTCTTTTCTTTTCTTTTCTTTTCTTTTCATTCCTTCTTTCCTTCTTTCTCTCTCCTTCAAAATGTTGAGGTGACTGTGTGTACATTACTGATAGGAGACTTCACTGAAATCAATGTTTTCAAACACATATAAAGCTGAAAACAATGGCAAGTAAGCTATCAATGCAATTATAATAATTTACAAGCAGAAGCAGCTAAAATTCTTCAAGGATAGTACAATAACTGAGACTGGAACAACAGTAAGAAGAAGTCTGCAGCTCTAAAGGTCTTTGTTCCCAATAGCAACTTTTACTGGTAGGCCAGAAAAAGGGCTCATATGCTGGTCCTATGTGTGCAGTCTATTCCACAGATCACCTGGTCCCCAACCATCAGTGTACATGGAGCTGTGTCACTTTATGTTTATGACAACCCAGCGAAGTGGGCTAACCTTCTTAAGGCCACCCAACTGTTGAAAAAGACTCCAGAGTCTGAATCAAGGACAGGGATAGCCTAACTTCTGTTGTCTATGCTCCAGTAACCTCTAGGTTAGATTCCTGCAGTTCACTATACATAGGCCTGCCTTTGAAGATGGTTCAGAAATGGCAGCTGGTGCAGAATTTGGCTACCAGGGTGCTAACTGGGACAAGATGGCAGTGGCAGACCTTGGCACCTCAAATTTCAGTGGTGTCCTGGGTGATGCCAAAATCTGGCGTTCCCCGCCTCTTACCTTTTGTTGCTCTTCCTAGTTTTGGCATCTGCCGTGACACCCCAGAAGCTCCTTGAATCGGCCACCCTCCCCTAGATCTGCCTTTGAAAGGTGGTCTGAGTATATCGTACCAATCCTGGCCATCTGGCTACCAATTAGTTTCTGGGCCCAATTCAAAGTGCTAGTTCTGACCTATAGATTCTAATGTGCTCCAGGACCCCAATACCTCAAGGTCTGTCTCTCTCCACATGAACTGACCTGGACTCTGCAATCCTTATCTGTGGACCTTCTTTGTGTTCTCACTCCATGGGAGGTCCAGAAGGCGGCAACACGAGAATGGGCCTTTTCAGTGGCGGGTCCCCATTTACGGAGCGCACTCACCAGGTGCGATCATTACATATCTTTAGGCAGCAGGCAAAAATGGACTTTTTCAATAGGCCATGGGCATTTAATTATTTGTGGGCTTTTTGCATGGGTGGAATGTCTCGATTCAGCTTTTAAAAAATACAGCTGTCTTTCAGATTTTCTTAGATGTTGGTTTTAATGTATGAAGGTGTTTGATTGCTGAAATATAATGTGAGTCACCTTGGGTTGCATTGGCCAAAAGAAAGTGACCAGCAATTTTATTGAATAGCCGGGAACCCCAATAGACTGGTGTTTGCTACTTGAAATCTATTCAAATGTGTTACCAGGCAAATGTTTATGTACAACGGAGTGGGGGATCTTTTTCGGCCCAGGCTGTGTTCCTTTCTGGGCACCCTTCCAGGAGTCACATGCCAGTGGTGGGCGAGGCCAGAGGCCAAAGCCAGAAGAGCAACAGATTAGCCTAGTTTCTGTACCCATTCTCCCATCCTTCCTTCCTGCCTCCATTCAGGTGAGCAAACGGCATTGTCAGAGATCAAGGACACATTCCACCCAGTAGAGGCGGTTTTAGGGTCTCACTGGGCACTGAGCTGCAGGGGGCACCAAAACAATGTGGTAGAATGGAGCACAAGAGCCCCCCCCCCAATGTTAGCATCACACAGGGCACTGCGGAAATTTGAGAGCCCCATGTCCACCATTGCAGCCAGTTGGGTGTGAAGTAAACCTGGGGAGGGGGTGTGCATATGGAGAGAGAGTGTGTGTTGCTGGTGAGAGGGTGGTGTGAAAATACCCCCGAGGGCCAAATACAAAGGTGTGGATGGCCACATTTGGCCCTGGGCCTGAGGTTCCCTACCCCTACACGCCCCTTCAACTGACAGGTAGTATGAGGTTTCAGGATGATCTAGGGTTAATATAAGGCTGGGCCGTGGTTATCACACTTTCATGGCCATATTCCATTTGGGCTATTTTCTGGTGTGGGGGTGCATTTTGGTAAAATGGCCAAACTTAATAGCACTCTGGCGGGCTCTCTGCTGATCACCTTGACCTGAGCACCACACAGCTCTTTGACAGCATCAGAGAGGCTGCAGGTGTGCATGGCAGCCCTCCACTCCCCAAAGGAGGAAGAAGGGAAGAACTTTCACTGAAGCCCTCCCAAAATTCAGGCTGAAGTTTTTGGATTGCCAGTAGATGCCAGATCTAGATGCCTCCCCGTATCATAGTCTGCTTCACAACTGTGCATGGATATGAAGTCCTATCCACACACTATATCATGCTGACTTTCTTCAGGAAAAGTGGCTTTTGACACATAGGACCAGAGTGTCAATGTTGTTGTTTTCTTCCACACACACACACACACACACACACACTGGTACAAGGGTAAGTGTGCTATTTGCCAAATGTGAAATAAAGCAAAGGCTCAGCTTTCAGATCAAGACTTTTGAGATACTTCCTCAGCCTTCTCCTGCCACCCTTCAATGGCCCCCTTAGGAATGACTATGTCTCAATCCCTTTAACTGCTTTCCCGACAACTGCCCCCTATAATTCTGGCTGTTGGTTGAGAAATAACGTTGGACTCCAGTTTGGCAAGGTAAGTTCTGTTGAGGTGAAGAAACTGAAGGCATGGCGTAAGTCTGTAATTTCACAGGTGGGTTTCTGCAATGTCCTCGCATAAAAACAAGAGAAAGGGGAAGTAAAATTGTGCCATCAAGTTAGATGGAGTGGGAGGTTGGCTTCATCCATATCCACCCCACATTTATTTAATTTATTTATTGCATTTATATCACCTGTTTTCCTCCAGGGAGCCCAGGGTGACATTGATTGTTTCCTCACCCTCCTTTATATTTTCAGAACAATCCTGTAAAGCTCACCTGGGGATGTCTGTGATTATTTGAAGTCTTCACAATCCTTATCTGACCCTCTAAACTAACCACCACACAGCACCCTCCCTCCCTTCTCTAGAAACTGATGTATCAACCAGTCTCTGGTATGAAGCTCATCTTAGTCAATCAATCTGCCCCCTCCCCCATCTACAATATATTGTGTCTCTCCCCCCCCCTCCAAGATATCAAAGTAGCGCACATACTGTAATTCTACGCCCTTGAAGGAACGGTGCAAGCCTGTAATTTCACAGGTGGGTTTCTGTGGGTTAGACTGAGAGGTAGTGACTGCCTCAAGGTCAAGGTCACCCAGGGAGCTTCATGGCTGAATGGAGATTTGGTGTCCCAGGTCCCAACCAGGCAGCACCAGATTTGCTCAACTTGTGGACCATAAACCCAAACATTAATATCTTTATGTTGCTTTAATTTGTTCAGCAAAAGCTCAGCATTTTTCAAAGTCTCTTGAATTGTTGTGTCACTTTCAGGGGTTGGGGCTGAGGCTGGGGTCATGGGCAATGCCTCTCCAGGTTAAAAGAGGTTCAGATTACATACATACATACATACATACATACATACATACATACATACATGTGTGTGTGCTCATTATATCTGGTTAGGAAAGGGAGAACTGAGAAGTTGGAAACCTGGGAAGGTTTAATGCAGGCTTCCTCAACCTTGGCCCTCCAGGTGTTTTGAGACTACAATTCCCATCATCCCTGACCACTGGTCCTGCTAGCTAGGGATCATGGGAGTTGTAGGCCAAAAACATCTGGAGGGCCGAGGTTGAGGAAGCCTGGTTTAATGGAACAGGGGTAAAGAAACATCATCCAAAGGTATTTCCGACAACTGCTCCTGGGAAAGTGAGTAACATTTAAAGCAGTAAAAGCTTATATTGTGGGCATGTTGCAGAGATACATTGAGGAGAAAGCATGACAGAAAATAAAATTGTAGCCAGACTTCTGGCTTCTGTAAATGGAGAGCGAGTTGCATCACACATTGTCTAGTGCATCTGAGTCACATAGTGTGTTGGGTAACTGCCGGTGCAGGTCACACGAATGCGCAAGTGTGCGGGTGTGCCGCTGTACCTGCAGTCATAAGGAGCCGGGCCACCTGTGTATCTGCATATGACCATATCGAAGGAGTATGTGCTATCAGTGTCACTACCATGGGGAATCCCTCTGCCTCTGCAAACTTGTATCACATTTACAGGGAGGTAGTTGATGAAGGTATTTACGTCCTTGCAAACATATCGAGTCAACCCTCTCTGAAGCATCATCCGCTTGCAGTAGGTGTCTGGATGGGAAGTTGGGTAGCTTTTTGGATAATCAATGTGCTTCCACTCAAAAGCTAGTCGGGACTGTCCTTCACACGACTGCACCATCAGAAACCCAAGAAGGATGGCCAGATGAGCCAGCAATGAGCAGGAGACCTTGGAGACCAGCATGCTGGAGTCTTGCAAACTACAGAGAGGAGGAATAAAAAGGGAAATGTTAAAGTGATGTCTAGTTCTTAGGGACCTTTAACACCCTAAATGACCTCAGTCCAGTATACCTGAAGGAGCATCTCCACCCCCTTCATTCAGCCCAGACACTGAGGTCCAGCTCCAAGGGCTTTCTGGCAGTTCCCTCCCTGCGAGAAGTGAGGCTACAGGGAACCAGACAGAGGGCCTTCTCAGTAGTGGTGCCTACCCTGTGGAATACCCTTCCACTAGATGTCAAGGAAATAGACAACTATCTGACTTTTAGAAGACATCTGAAGGCAGCCCTGTTTAGGGAAGTTTTTAATGTTTGATGCTTTATTGTGCTTTTAATTCTGTTAGGAGTGGCCCAGATGGGCGGGGTACAAATAAATAAATTATTATTATTATTATTATTATTATTATTATTATTATTATTATTATTAAAATAATAATTTGTTTTTGTCATCTACAATACTGTCTTATTTATTTTATAGTTCAGTACATTGATTATTGCTTTCATTTTATGGATCAGTGGTCTCGTTAGATAGTAAAATTCACGTTAAATTGCTGTTTTAGGGGTTGTTTTTAAAAGTCTGGAACGGATTAATTCATTTTGCAATTACTTTCTGTGGGAAAGCACGCCTTGGTTTTTGGAACGCTTTGGTTTTGGAACAGACTTCCCGGAACGGATTATGTTTGGGAACCAAGGTACCACTGTACAGAAATAAAATATAAAACCTAAAAGTGGTCATAATGCACTATTAAAACTAAACTGCCCTCCCACCAGCATTAAAACAAAAACAAAAAACCTGCAAATATAAAACAGATTAATGTGGGAATACTATGGAGAAAAGGAAGGTTTTTCAGCAAACTTAACAATAGCTTGCCTGCTTCACTTCTAAAGCTCCTGTCTTCAAGTGTTTCCTATATGTGGCCTGAAAGGAGGGGTTCGGTCTAAATTTGGGCTTGACACCTCCAGACACCTGGAGAGACTAAGGAGGTTCATCCTATTTTCTGACTGTCTGTCCTGGTTGTTTTTTGGGGTGTTTTAAAAACATGGCCTTCCAATGAGGAAAAGCACACCACCACCACCCCCGATCTGTCGCAACAAGTTTCTTTCCTTTTTCTTTTTTTTCTATTAACATAACTTTATTGAAATTCATAAATAACATACATAATATACATACTATAGACACTCTTAATTCAGCAAAAATGAAAGCAACCATGTACTAATACTCTTCTTTCGATTCACAAAAATTAAACTTAGTTTAAATTTACACAATCTCTTTTTTCCTATCTTTTTACTAACATAAAATAGACTTCTTATCATTTCCCGATGTAAACTTTCTTTCTAGTATTGAATGTACTTAACATTATTACCTTACTATTTCTGTATTTTCTAATACCTTCTTACAACAGTTTGTACTCATTACCTTATTTCTTAACAACTACTTTAAACAAGGGTCATTCAAATGCTGCCACAGATATTATATCACTATTATATTTCAGTAAATAACTCTTATACATATCCCATTTTTGAATAAATGATTGTCTTGTAGTGCCTCTCAGAGTGTTGGTCAATTGCGCCATTTCCACATATTCCTGTAATTTGCCTTGCCAATCTGATAAAGTTGGAACTCCCCCCCCCCCACTTCCAATTCATTGCAACCAATGTTCGGGATGCATCCGTGGCGTATAGGAAGATTTCTCTTTAAAAAAATTTGGAATGTCTTTACCTAAAATACCCAGTAGGAGGGCATCTGGCTTTTTTAAGAATGTTAATTTAAATATCTTTTTCAGTTCATCATAAATAAGATTCCAAAACTCTCTAATTTTCGTGCATGTCCACCACATGTGGTATATATCTCCATTACCTTACCTTCACAACAAGTTTCAACTAAAAATGGCACACCTGACGATAGCTGACAGCTGTCAACCTTCCCCTTTTTTGCGGGAAATTCCCCTAATTTCCCACAAAAAAGGGAAGGTTGACAGCTGTGCACCTGACTGTATGGTGTCAAAGCCCCCCATTGTATATACATCCACAAGCAGAGAAAACCATGCTGCCAAGAGAGGTGCGGGTAGAATGAGTGGGAGACAAGGTGTCCCATCTGCTGGCGGGTTCTCTCCATTGAAGATGAATAAAAGTAAAGGACCCCTGACCATTAGGTCCAGTCGTGTCCGACTCTGGGGTTGCAGCGCTCATCTCGCATTACTGGCCGAGGGAGCTGGTGTACAGCTTCCGGGTCATGTGGCCAGCATGACTAAGCTGCTTCTGGCAAACCAGAGCAGTGCACATAAACGCCATTTACCTTCCCGCCGGAGCAGTACCTATTTATCTACTTGCACTTTGGCATGCTTTCGAACTGCTAGGTGGGCAGGAGCTGGGACCGAGCAACAGGAGCTCACCCTGTTGCAGGGATTCGAACCGCCGACCTTCTGATTGGCAAGCCCTAGGCTCTGTGGTTTAACCCACAGTGCCACCTGCACAACCCACAGATAAATACATGGAAGCAAATATCACAGCACAAGATAGAATATAATGATTTCCTACTTACCCTCAGAATAAAATATAATAACGGATGTGTGACAATAAGAAGACCAGTCTGCTAGATGGGAATTGCCTTTCTCCTCTGGTCTCTTTGGCTTAGATAGATCATTTTTATATTCTAGAGTTTGCCCAATCTCCCTCTGAGTGGCCACATGACTCCTATCTTCCTACAAAAATGGATCTCTTCCAACATAGCTGTGCCCTAACCCAGTTTGGAATGAGGAAATCCTTCCTTTTGAACCTCCGTTCCTAGCTCAAGAGACTCCTTGAGTAGCCACTTCATCTCAAACATTCCCCAACCACCCACTATAGATACCAGAAGTTTGTAAGGTAGATAACAGCTGACTTGCCATAATTAACTTTAACTCTGAAATGTGGAACTGGAATCAACCATTGTTAGTATCCCAAGAAGCACAAAAGACCATTGCTGGATTGATTGAAAGGCCTGTGGAGTCCTGCATCCTGTTAACCATAGCGATCAACCAGCCTTATCCTCCCTGAATTTGCCCCATCTCCTTTTAAAGATGTCCAAGTTAGTGGATGCAAATTCCAGAGTTTCTGTGAGGGAGTGCTTGCTTTTCCCTGCCCTGAATTTCCTACCATCCAGCTTCATTGGGTGATCTGGGCTTCTAGTATTATGGTGAGGCTTGTTTATTTGTATTTTAGGGCATAGAGTATTTGAGTTGGCATTTCCCCATCTAAGTCTGATCCTGTACCCAACACATCACACTGAAACTCTAATGCCTCCAAGTTAAGAGACTTAATGGCAAGAGGTGAGCAAATAACCAAGAAATTGAATTTCTCAGGTGGAAATGGGGTTATGCCTTGCTGAAGGCTGCCTTCTACTTTTTATGCTACAAATTGTGGTTTTTTGGCCAAAGATATAGTAGAAAAAATTGAAATTGTACTATGTTCTAGGTGGCTTTAAATGTGTCCTGGAAGCTGCAGTGTGTAAAATATGGTGGCGCCTTTGCGCGCATGAATAATACTTCACATGCATGTGCATTTGAGCAGCGATGAGGAACCCATGGCCCTCCAAGTGTTGCTGGACTAGAAATCCCATCATCCTTGGCCATGCTGGGTGGGGCTGATGGGAACTGGAGTCCAAAAACAGGACTCCGCAGACTGTCCAACCTTCCCTAGGAAACAGGAGTAGTCAAGAAGCATCCATTAGCCACTGAAAAAATTAGCCTGCTATCGTAGACAAGGAGTATGTACCATTGAAATTCATGGATCTTTCTTCTGAGTGGATGTACAGAAGGTGAATTTTCTACAGAGGCTTAAGAAGGAGTGGAATGCTGGAAGCAACCCTAGCACCTCCAGCTATCCAGAAATACCGGATCACTGTCCATTGTCTTACTGTTATTATACATGATAGAAAAATATATACTACTTGTATTGAAGATTGCATCACAGAGGTTCTTTGTTTTTACTAGATATTAAAACTAAGCTGCTCTCTAGAATGTACCAACTCGGAAGTCGAGGAGGAGGAGGTAAAGACAGTAATAATTAAATGGGCCCAGGATTTTGGTCATCCTATCCAGAAGACTGACTGGGAGAATCTTTGGAAAGTAAATATGAAATTTACAGCTTATTATAGAGGTAAAGGTACCCCTGACCCTTAGGTCCAGTCATGGATGACTCTGGGGTTGCGTGCTCATCTCGCTCTATAGGCCAAGGGAGCCGGCGTTTGTCGGCAAACAGCTTGCAGGTCATGTGGCCAGCAGGACTAAGCTGCTTCTGGCAAACCATAGCAGCGCACGGAAATGCCGTTTACCTTCCCGCCGGAGTGGTACCTATTTATCTACTTGCACTTTTGGCATGCTTTTGAACTGCTAGGTGCGCAGGAGCTTGGACCCCGCCACAGAGGTTCAAACTGCCTTGTTATACCATCAAGGAAAACCTCACGAAGATGCAGTTTAGATGGTACTTGACGCCGTCAAAGATGTATAAAAATATCTCAAATAAATGTTGGCGGTGTGGGGTATCTGAAGGCAACCTGATTCATATGTGGTGGATCTGCCCCCAAATTAAAGAGTTTTGGAATATTATATATGATGAACTAAAAAAAAAAAATACAAGAACAACATTTCCGGGGGAAAACTGAGGTGTTCTTACTTGGGACTGTGGGCAGAGAAGTACCAATAAAAGTAAAATAAATCTTTCTGGCTGAACAAATTGTTAGAATTTGCTGAATTGGCTCAAATGACAAACATGAGCTTTATTGAGAGAATAGCCATTGAGAGAAAGCAACAGAATGCTTAGTTAGAAGCCGGGCACCATTGCCCTTAGTGCCACAGCTCCCAGGGTCCCCTGGAAAGGGCAAATGACTGTTAAACCGGGGAAAGCCAATGATGTGGATGCATTGCAGGGAGAAATGGCCCAAGAAGCATTCTGGCTTCAATGGGCAGAGCTTGGCTTGTGTGGTTTTCTGCCTATCACAGCACCTTCTCCAGGTGAACAGGCTTCTTGTTTTCACAGGTGACACGAATGCGCCTGGAGGAATCTGTGCCTTTGTATTTGCAGTCCTTTGGAGGTTTGCCATCAGTGTAGCTGCAGTCAATCATGGGGAAGTTCTCGTTGCTGTCATAGAATTTATCTTGCCAATGCTTCCCACCTTTGCCGCAGACCTCTAGGACAGACTCCTTGGAATGGTTGATGAAAGTATTCCTCTGTTTGCATCTACTAGGATTCAGATTCCTCTTCACCATCATGAGGTTGCAGTAGGCATTGGGGTTGGAGGCTCGGGTTTGGGGATAATCAATGTGCTTGTTTTGAAAAGCTTCCCAAGACTGCCCTTGGCAGGACTGCACCAGGAGGACGCTGAGAAGGATGGCCAGGCGAACCAGCAGGCAGCCAGAGACCAGCATGGTGGCGTCTAAGAATCTTCTGGGAGGAAAAAGAAGAGGAAGAAAAGGGGAAAACGTTAAAGAGATGCCTGTTTCTTGGGGGGGGGGCAAGAGCCTTTATACACCTTACAGATAATGTAGTGGTAGAATTTGGAGTGTTTGTGGGAAGCTTCTATGAAAACAAAGTTAAATATGATTGGCAGGAATGGGAGGACCTGCCCCCTTTGGCTCAAATATCAGGTGTGTTATGTGTGTGAGAGAGATTTGGACCAGGACCAGATTGGAGGAAGGGGAGATAAAGAGCCCCCTGCCTCTGCCACCATGATCGCAGTCCGGATGCCCCAAAATGCCTAATTTTTATAAACCCATTTACTTGATTCCGAGCACAATTCAAAGTGTTGGTGCTGACCTTTAAAGCCCTAAATGACCTTGGCCCAGTATACCCAAAGGAGCGTCTCCGCCCCCAGCATTCAGCCCAGACACTGAGGTCCAGCTCCGAGGGCGTTCTGGCAGTTCCCTCACTGCGAGGAATGAAGCTACAGGGAACTAGGCAGAGGGCCTTCTCTGTGGTGGCACCCGCCATGTGGAACGGCCTCCCATCAGATGTCAAGGAAATAAACAACTATCAGACTTTTAGAAGACATCTGAAGGCAGCCCTGTTTAGGGATTTTTTTAAAGTTTGATGTTTTATCACTAATAATAATAATAATATCCTGTTGGGAACCGCCTAGAGTGGCTGAGGAAACCCAGCCAAATGGGTGGGGTATAAATTATTATAATTATTATTATTATTATTATTATTATTATTATTATTATTTGCTAATTACAGAGCCAATGTGGTGCAGTGAATGCTGCTACCTGCAACATGCATGGGAGGTCCTGATCACAGATCTCCCACATCTCATTTGGCCCCATGGAAAAAATAATGGTCTCGTTACATAGTAAAATTCACATTAAATTACTGTTTTCCAGGTTGTTTTTAAAAGTCTGGAACGGATTAATCCATTTAGCATCACATTCTGTGGGGAAGCACGCCTTGGTTTTGGAACGCTTTGGTTTTGGAACAGACTTCCCGGAACGGATTAAGTTTGGGAACCAAGGTACCACTGTACAGAAATAAAATATAAAACCTAAAAGTGGTCATAATGCACTATTAAAACTAAACTGCACACCCACCAGTATTAAAAAAACACCTGCAAATATAAAACAGATTAATATGGAAATTATGGAGAAAAGGGAGGTTAAAGAAAAGAAAACTTAACAATAGCTTGCCTGCTTCACTTCTAAAGCTCCTGTCTTTAAGCATTTCCTATATGTGGCCTGAAAGGAGGGGTCCGGTCTAGATTTGGGCTTGACACCTCCAGACACCTGGAGAGACTAAGGATGTTCATCTTATTTGCTGACTGTCTGTCCTGGTTGTTGTTGTTTTTTTGGAGTGTTTAAAAACATGACCTTCCAATGAGAAAAAGGCCCCCAGATCTGTTGCCACAATTTTCTCTTTATTTTCCCTTTTCTCTGGGGTTGCGGTGCTCATCTCGCTTTACTGGTCGAGGGAGCCGGCGTACAGCTTCCGGGCCATGTGGCCAGCATGACAAAGGTGAACCAGAGCAGTGCACGAAAACGTCATTAACCTTCCCGTCAGAGCGGTACCTATTTATCTACTTGCACTTTGACGTGCTTTCGAACTGCTAGGTTGGCCGGAGCATGGACCGAGCAACGGGCGCTTCACCCTGTAGCAGGGATTCAAACTGCCGACCTTCTGATCAGCAAGCCCTAGGCTCTGTGATTTAACCCACAGTGCCACCCACGTCCAAAAATGAAAGCAACCATGTACTAATACTCTTCTTTGGAGTCACAAAAATTAAACTTAGTTTAAATTTACACCATCTCTTTTTTCCTGTCTTTTTACTAACATAAAATAGACTTCCTATCATTTCCCGATGTAAACTTTCTTTCTAGTATTGAATGTACTTAACATTATTACCTTACTCTTTCTGTATTTTCTAATACCTTCTTACAACAGTTTGTACTCATTACCTTATTTCTTAACAATTACTTTAAACAAGGGTCATTCAAATGCTGCCATAGATATTATACCACTACTATATTTCAGTAAATAACTCTTATACATATCCCATTTTTGAATAAATGATTGTCTTGTAGTGCCTCTCAGAGTGTTGGTCAATTGCGCCATTTCCACATATTCCTGTAATTTGCCTTGCCAATCTGATAAAGTTGGAACTCCCCCCCCTCCACTTCCAATTCATTGCAACGAGTGTTCTGGATGCATCCGTGGCATATAGGAAGATTTCTCTTCAAAAAAATTGTAATGTCTTTACCTAAAATACCCAGTAGGAGGGCATCTGGCTTTTTAAAAGAATGTTAACTTAAATATCTTTTTCAGCTCATCATAAAAAAGATTCCAAAACTCCCTGATTTTCCTGCATGTCCACCACAAGTGGTATATATCTCCATTACTTTACCTTCGCAACAAGATTCAACTAAAAATGGCACACCTGACTGTATGGTCTCAAAGCCCCCATTGTACATACATCGACAAGCAGGAACAGCAGTGCTGCCAAGAGAGGTGCAGGTAGAACGAGTGGGGGTATTGCTGATTTCTGAAAATTATGTTTCTATAAAAGAGGAGACAAGGTGTTCCATCCCCCGCCGGGTTCACTCCATTAAAGATGAACACATGCAGTCACTTTTTCATGTTGCAATTTGTGCACACAACAGCTCCCTCATCTTGTGGTTTAACCCCTCTTAAAATATATATATTCCCCTAATAATAACAACTGCATGCTTTATATTCTGCTTATGCTTCCCAGGCATGTAATGTTCACTGACATTTCCCTTTTTCTAAGATTCGTCTGTGTGGAATGTGCTTTGAATTCCCTTTGTTACTCTGTGTAGATTATTACTCCCATCCAGGCCCATGAGAGAGTAGAGGGAAGCCAAGTACTGTGACTATGAGTTGGGCCAAACTTATTCAGGGACAGCCCCATGGAGGCCATGCTTTCCACAAAGTCCCAGGCGGCCCCTGGTAAGGTCGTGTCGGCATGGATGTTAAAATCCCCTAGGAAAACTAAACTAGGTGTCTCCACAAGCACATCCACCATGACCTGAAGCAGCTTGGGCAGGGAATCCTTGGTGCAGCAGGGAGGTCGGTACACCAAAAGGAATCCTGTACTGCCCCTATTGCTCGACTTCCAGAACATGCAGTCTTCCTCTGTATTGTAACTCTAGATACAAAATGATGGGCCATGGCTTGCTGAGTCACTCTGTGAAGACAACTGCTGCATGATTTTGAGGATATATTCATGGAACAAATCACCATGAGTTCTAGCATCTAAGGAGTGCCACTAGACTCCTATAGCTTCAAAGGCTGAGCTTCCTTATATGTGAAAAATCTGATTTCAGTTCCTCAAAGTGTGAAACAGCAGCCACGATGTCAGAACAGAGGTGGTGGCCACCTTCAACTAGGAACGTGGGGAAAACATGTTCCAGTTTCATACAAAGGGAAATCCACCTGATTTGCATGTATTTCTCCAGATTGGCAGTGCAGTTCTCCAGACAAGTAATGTGAAGGGAAATGCAAGGACTAGAACACAGTGTGTAGAAATGCGTATGTATATGAAAATAGCAGGTAAAATGCATTATAGAAAAGAGAAATGTTCGCAGAAATGTGTCAATTTTTTAAATTTTAATAATGCCAACTGATGTGGAAGACTACAAGATACCAAAGCTGTCAGATTCCCGACCTCCCGACCTCCAACTTACCCAAGCTCCGTCCCGTTGATGTGGTGGATGCTGCTTTCTGCTGTGGCAAGTTGGCGCTCTCAGGCTGTGGAGCCCATTCTTATATAGAACTTGGCCAGGGAAGGGCATGGAAAAGAGGGAAGAAAGATAAACCACTTCCCCATATATGGAGTACAGATTTAGAGAGAAAAGACGGGTTTCAAATTCCACTGAAAACCACACACATTTTGAATGCGTGAATATTCAGAGCATTTGCTAATATGCTTGTCCTAATGCCAAGTTCCCTATGCTGCTGCATGCAGATAGCCACAAACTTGCCACCACCCTAGCCCTCTCCACATTAGCTGTGTTGTACAACACCATCAAGACAGGCCCCTGTAGTAACTGGAACCAAAGTTTTGTCCCTTGGTCTAGCCCTGATGAAGCTCTGCTCCCCCTGCCCCACATCACCCCACCCCACCAAACAATTATTACCCCAGAGGGAAATCTATCAATGGTCTTCGCCCTCATTGGCTACCATTCTAGGAGTCATGGCAGCTCTGGCTGAACAACTTCTGTTGAGATTGCAGTGGACAAGGGAAGGTGTCCCTCTCCTCTCTGCATGCACTGAAGTCCAAAGGAAAATTGGGACCCTCTGTGCCTGCTACTATATTATTTGTCTGGACCATGTTTAATGTGACATCTAGTTCACCCCTCAGAAGGTATCTCTCAAGGGCAGAACTTATGAAGCAGAATGGGGGGGTTCATGTGTGACATTACGCACGCAGTAGTTGGTGTGTGTGTATTGATGACATCACTTGGCCAAGTGTTCTGAACACTGACTTTTCCTCCTCCTCTTCCTGTAGCTGTCGGAGAAAGAGGTCCCGACTTCTCCCGACGTCATGCAAGTGATGTCACGGGAACCATGTCTTGAGTGTCCCACATGCTGCATGTTGCTTGGCATCATGCCAAGAGGAGGAGCCAGGGGCTGGAAATGAGCGAGGTCCCAAATAATGAAGAATGGCAAATTAAACTGATGGAATATGTGCAGTTTGCGGACCTAACATATCAAATAAGAGAAAAAGAAGATTGGAAATTTCTTTTCTTTTTTTTTTACAAAAATTTTATTGGTTTTCCACACAAACAAATACACACACAATATAAGACATACAACAACAGATATAACAATCAATACAAAAATAACAACAATACAAAAACAAAAATACAAACCTATACTGCAACACCAACATTCCTTTCACTAATTTAAAAAAATACTTATTTCAAATCTTCTTGGGGGACTTCCCCCGTTTTCTCTCTCCCATGCTTCCAAATCTAATTTACTTTATTAAACTCTCATCTTAAAGATTTAAAACCATTACCATCTATATATTCGAGTATAATTTCTTAATATGCAATATAAATTCACAATACAAATTACTTCTTCTAAAGTCAATTCTTAAACATCTTAAACATCTTATTTTACTAAAACTGCTGCTAATGATCAATCCAAATATTCCTTCAATAATTCAAATCAGAAGTTTCTTAGCACACCGATTTCAGGGTACCATGGTAAGCCATCCTAATACATTTTTTATAAACATTTTACCCTATCCCCCTTCTGTCCATTTTCCTTCACCATCTCGGGATCACCCACCCGACTTCTCTCCACCACCATCCAGCATTGTCCAGAATGTCCTCTTTTTCTTTGTAACCAAAAACCAGCAAACAGTCCACAGATATCCTTGCAGAGAACTCCAGGGGAAACAAACCGTCATCTTCCAGCATCTCCATTTCTAACTTCCAGTCTTCTAATTGTAGTTTCCACAAATCTTGTCCCTTCATTTCTGGGCTTTCACCCCAGAAATCGGATATAATATATCGTTCATCCCTGGGCCTCTCACACCACCAGGATTTCCTTTCTTTTTGGAGTTGCATAGTCACAGTATATTGTTGCTCAAATAGATCCTCGAGTTCCCTGACAAGGTTTTCTTCAGGTTTAAAAAAGTTCTCAAAAGTTTTCCTCGTTGCTTCAAACATTCCATCAGCATCTTGCTTCAGCAATTCTAATTTCTGGTTTAGCAATTCTAACTTCAAAAAGATTATCCTTTGTTCGTGGGTCATACCCGGATCTAACACCAGTTTGAAAACGAAACCAAGCATGGTCGAAGAAGGCATGGGGTATCAAATTTCAGTACTTTTCCATCTTTAACCACCAGTCTCACCACAAATCTCCGCCGCCATTTTCCCCCAAAATCGGGGTGAAAAGATTATAATCCAACGTTTAAAGGAAGAAATACTTCCAACTTCTTAGTTCCCCTGACGGGGATTCAGCCGATCAGACTTGTCAAAAGAGCTCCGTAGAAACACTGTATCACTTATGCAGCAGCAGTTAGAAACATTGTTATTTCTCACACTCTGCAGGGAGAGGAAAGGGCTTCCTTTTTGCATTCCTCCAAGAGAGCCAATTGTCCAAATTTAATCAAATAACCTCCGTACTCATGGCTTACGGGGTTCTCCTTCTTTTCCTTCAATTTCAGAAAGAACGATGCGCTTGTCACGGGCAGCTGCCGCCACATCGCCGACCCGGTTGGGGCATAGCCTCCACAGCCCCGCGCCGTTGCCCCTTCACTCCCGACGCCCCTTTACAAGGGGATCGGGAGAAGGGTTCAGCGCAATTTTGGGCCAGCTGGAGTGCCCATGCCGCGGGACGCTCGACCTGCAGTTTAGCGGAGCCCCGCTGTGCGGTAGCGGGGCTTCTACCCCCGGGAAGGCCAGGGTCGCTTCGCTGCCGAAACGACCCTCGACCGTCCGCAATGGCGTCGTCGCCGGAAGTCCCTAGAAGATTGGAAATTTCAACATCAAAACAACTAAGATCAAGGTCCCATCACCTCCTGGCAAATAGAAGGGGAAGAAATGGAGGCAGTGAGAGATTTTATTTTCTTGGTTTCCATGATCACTGCAGATGGTGACAGCAGTCACGAAATTAAAAAACACCTGCTTCTTGGGAGAAAAGCAATGACAAACCTAGACAGCATCTTAAGAAGCAGAGATAACACTTTGCTGACTAAGATCCATATAGTTAAAGCTATGGTTTTCCCAGTAGTGATGTATGGAAGTGAGAGCTGGACCATGAAGAAGCCTAATCGCCAAAGAATTGATGCTTTTGAATTATGGTGCTGGAGGAGACTCTTGAGAGTCCCATGGACTGCAAGAAGATCAAACCTATCCATTTTTAAGGAAATCAGCCCTCAGTGCTCACCGGAAGGACAGATCCTGAAGCTGAGGCTCCAATACTTTGGCCACATCATGACAAGAGAAGACTCCCTGGAAAAGACCCTGATGTTGGGAAAGTTTGAGGGCACAAGGAGAAGGGGATGACAGAGGACGACATGGTTGGACAGGGTTCTCGAAGCTACCAACATGAGTTTGACCAAACTGCAGGAGGCAGTGAAAGATGGATGTGCCTGGCATGCTCTGGTCCATGGGGTCACAAAGAGTCAGACACAACAGAATGACTGAACAACAACAACAGTAAGTATGACCTGGTGCAAAAGGTGAAAGGGATCCTACGCATGTAACAATTCTGCAGAAGAAGGAACTTGACCAACTACAAAATTCATGGTTGCAAAATCCTATTCCACCACTATAGCCAAGTCACCCTTGCTAAGAAATAGTTTTATTTGGTGCAAAGGTCAATCTGGCATAGTAATGTTATGAGTTGGGAGCAGGGTGCCAAACCCCTCTAACCCCTGGATCCAGCAGGTGTTGAAATGTAATCAAGCAAATCTCGCTTCCTAGTGAGGTGAAGTGGGACTAAGGTGCTCAGGGCAAGACAGCAAATGGGTTGGACCCCGTCCCTCAACAGACAATGCCAAATTGGAGAGGTGAGTTTTGCAGGGGTGTGACCAAGAAGTGAAGCAGCAAGCTGGAGAGAGAGTCAGAGCAATGTTTGAGCTATGTATGAATCCCAAGCTGTGGCTATGAGAGAAACAAGGCCCTGTGGAGATGTTAATGCTGTGAAGCCCTCCATCGTAGGCTAAGGTTGTATATCTGTGAAAATAAAGTATATATCATAAAGCACCACGGTCTCCGCTGTGCATCATTCCAAAAGGAAACACGAACCCAGGGTCAGCACCTGAAACCCCTGGAATCTCACTCTGATTGGTGAGGTGTGCAACAGACAGTAGCTGATACAAACCCAGCAATGTACTCCAAAGTTCTCATCCCCATATTCACACGCCATGTGAGAGAGCCAGTGTGGTGTAGTGGTTAAGAGCGGTAGACTCGTTATCTGGGGAACCGGGTTCGCGTCTCCGCTCCTCCACATGCAGCTGCTGGGTGGCCTTGGGCTAGTCACACTTCTCTGAAGTCTCTCAGCCCCACTCACCTCACAGAGTGTTTGTTGTGGGGGAGGAAGGGAAAGGAGAATGTTAGCCGCTTTGAGACTCCTTCGGGTAGTGATAAAGCGGGATATCAAATCCAAACTCTTCTTCTTCTTCTTCTTCATGTGAATAAATGAGTTTAGTGTTGCTGCTGATCCTTAAGGCCCTCTAGAGAAACTTCCTTAAACTTTTTGTGCATCGGCAAGTTGGAATCCCTCGAATGGAAGGTTTCTTGGATGGTTGAGCAAGGGTTGAAAGGCACATGCAGCATGGCTGATCTTTTGGTGTTTGCAGCAGTTCTTTGCAATTATCCACACTTGGGCAAGAGATAATAGCTTCTGTTGTTGTTGTTGTTGTTCAGTCGTTCAGTCGTGTCCGACTCTTCGTGACCCCACGGACCAGAGCACGCCAGGCACGCCTATCCTTCACTGCCTCCCGCAGTTTGGCCAAACTCATGTTAGTAGCTTCGAGAACACTGTCCAACCATCTCATCCTCTGTCGTCCCCTTCTCCTTGTGCCCTCCATCTTTCCCAACATCAGGGTCTTTTCCAGGGAGTCTTCTCTTCTCATGAGGTGGCCAAAGTACTGGAGCCTCAACTTCAGGATCTGTCCTTCTAGTGAGCACTCAGCTTCTAACAACCCTTTTAATGGAGCCCAGGGTATAATTGCACATTATAATCCCCAGAAACTCTCTCTTATCCATATATTTCCAAGAGCACCAACTCAAGGTCCAAGAGCACCAACTCAAGTTTGGGTGGTGGTCGCAGGGAATGAGGAGCACAGCACCCAAGGGACCCTGCGCCCAGCACTGCTGCTCACTGCAGTCAAAGCTAAAAATAGCTACAAATTCCCACCCCTTGATAATGGCAAGAGGCCATGCACCCCACTGGCCTCGTAAGACACTTTCTGGCATGCTAGTTGCCTGTCTGAGAAACTGCTAGTTTTCCCTCTAGGCAGGTAGAGACTTTAAGAAAAGAAAAGCTCAGTCTATGGCTTCCACAATTATGGCTATAATATCAACAGAGAAAAGGAGTGTGCTTTAGGATGGGAATTTGTAGATATTTTGAGGTTTGAATGCTCTATGTGTTGTGAGCAGCAGTGATGGTAGAAGAAGTGTCCCTAAGGCAGGGCCAACCCAAGGTATTCTGGCACCTGAAGCAAATGAGGAAATTGCACCCCCAAGAATCATAGTTAAGAAGTCTAAAAGACAATGGGGCTCCTTTACATGGCAGGGGATGCTGTTCTTTCCTGCTTCACCTGCCTGCCCAAGGACTACATACCTTGCAAAGGAGGGACCAATCCTATACAGCCTTTCTTGTCAGCTGTGCAGTCAGTCGGGCTTATCCTAACTAACAGCAACATGACAATCTTCCTGACTCCAGTACTTGGTAAATGGCTTCAGGAAGGGATTGAGCACTTGGGTTTGTGGAAGAGGTAAAGGCAAAGCCAGGATAACTGTCTCTCCTCCTGTGACTTCAGCTCCTGCCACCCCACCAGCCACGCGATTCCAGCTCGCATGACACCCCTGTCAATCACCACCCCAGGTCCCCACTCGTGTGCAGCTGGCACTCACCCAGAAAAGGCCTTCCAGTGCCAATGCCCCCATCATCATCATCCTCTTTCCCATTCCCTCATGGCACATACATAATGCATCCGTGTAACAGGAGCAGGTCTCTCCTATCATCTATGATGTCCTTGTATTATAGGAGAGAATGTGGATGCAAGCAGGGCAGGCCGGTGGAGATGGAGGAGACAGTCAACAAGAGCAGGAGGCCAAACTGACACACATCCCAGCCTGCCCCCCTGAGGCAAGAACTTCACCTTGTAAGTATGGATGGACAAAGCAGAACAGCAATGTAATAAGGAAAATATGCATGGAAGAGAGTTTATTAAGATGATGCTCTGCTGCAGCTCCAAGGAAATTTCAAAGGGAAGGGGGAAATTGATGAGGAATCTCTATCACAGTGGCTATTTTGAAAGTGATGGGAGAGAGCTGGCCATTTATGGGAGAGGAAAGAATGTTATCAGAAATACATAATATCAAGGCAGTTTCCCAGCCAAAACAGTGGAGAAGGGAAGTCTCCTTTAGAGTTATTGCTTGCAGATGTAGGCATACTTTTTTCTGCAATTTACATCATTCCACTTCTTAAAACCTGAAATTCAAAAGAAAAATTATAATTCAAGAAATAAGGAAAGTTACTTCTTATTGCCTATTATTCCCTTCCCCAATGTGTAGGGGGAAGGAATTAGATTCAGACTTTAATAATAGTAAGGGAACCACCAGAAGGCCCTCAGAGCTGGACCTCAGTGTCCAGGTTGAACAATGGGGTGGAGACACACCTTCAGGTATACTGGGCTGAGTTCATTGAGGGCTTTCAAGGTCAGCACCAACACTGAATTGTGCTCGGAAACATAGGGGGAGGACCGAAGTTATATGGTCTCGGTGGCCACTCCAAGTCACCAGTCTAGATGCCACATTCTGGATTAGTTGTGGTTTCTGGATCACCTTCAAAGGTAGCCCCACATGGAGTGCATTGCACTAGTCCAAGCGGGAGATAACTAGAGCATGCACCACTCTGGCAAGACAGTCTACAGGCAGGTATGGTCTCGGCCTGCGTACCAGATGGAGCAGGTAGATAGCTGCCCTGGACACAGAATTGACCTGTGCCTCCATGGACAGCTGTGAGTCCAAAATGACTCCCAGGCTGCGTACCTGGTCCTTCAGGGGCACAGTTACCCCATTCAGAACCAAGGAGTCCTCCACACCTGCCCACCCCTTGTCCCCCCTAAACAGTACTTCTGTCTTGTCAGGATTCAACCTCAATCTGTTAGCCGCCATCCATCCTCCAACCGCCTCCAGACACTCAAACAGGACATTCACTGCCTTCACTGGTTCTGATTTAAAAGATAGGTAGATCTTCCGCATACTGGAGCACACCCAGCCCAAACCTCCTGATGATGTCCCCCAGCAGCTTCATATAGATGTTAAAAAGCACAGGGGTGAGGCACCCCACAAGTGAGAGCCCGGGGGTATGAACACTTATCTCCCACCACCACTTTCTGGACATGGCCCAGGAGGAAGGAGCAGAAACACTGTATAGCAGTGCCCCCAGCTCCTAGCCCCTCTAGACAGTCCAGAAGGATGTCATGGTTGATGGTATCAAAGGCCACAGAGAGATCCAGCAAAACTAGGAAACAGCTTTCACCTTTGTCCCTAGCCCGCCGGAGATCATTGACCAGCATGACCAAGGCAGTTTCAGTCCCATGATGAGGCCTGAATCCCAATTGGATTTAGGCCTCATCATGCCTGGAGCTGTACAGCAACCACCTGCTCAGTCACTTTCCACAAGAATGGAAGATTTGAGACTGGGCGATTGTTGGCCATATTGGCAGTTTCCAAAGATGTTTTTTAAAGATGTGGTTTAATAACTGCCTCTTTCAGTGGGTCTGGGAAGGCTCGCTCACAGAGGGAAGCTTTCACCATCTCGGGAAGCCCATCACTTCCTGGCTCGCTTTTATGAGCCAAGATGGGCAGGGATCTAGGAGACAGGTGGTTGGTTTCACTCGTCCAAGCAGCCTGTCCACACCCTCGGAGGTAACAGATTGGAATTGATCCCATGCCTGGCCCTGCTCCCATGGTGGCATCCACCTCTTTCTGAATTTGAGCAACTTTGTCTGCAAAAAACGTTGCAAAATCAATGCAGGAGATCTTGGGGGCCTTACCAGGCCCCAATGGTGAAGGTGTTTTTGTTAGATTGTGAACTACCTGAAAGAGTGGTTTCCTAGTTCTGCTGGATCTCTCAGTGGCCTTTGATACCATCAACTATGACATCCTTCTGGACTGTCTAGAGGGGCTAGGAGCTGGTTGCACTGTTATACACCTGCTGCTGTTTACTGCAGATGCAATAGAGGCAGTGAAGAAGGACCTCTTCACCATCACTATCACCACTTGGTAGGCTTGATGTTAAGCTCTAACCCGTTTCTGGTCCAATTTCCACCACTGGCACACTAGTCATCTCAGCAATTGTTTCATCACTCTCATCTCTGGGGAAAACCACAGGGCTACTGGGCCCCATGCAATTGGAGAGAGTGCATCGGAGCCAGACAGCTGATAACCCTGGTTAACTCTGCATTCCACTGGGCCAGCAAGTAATCAGCTGAAAGGCCATCAACATGGGATAAAACATCCCCTACCACACTTTGGAAACCATTTGAATCCATTAAGTGGGGGGGGGCAGATCCAAATTGGTCCCACCTCCCTTCAGAGGGGAAAGGGTGTGACACCAGGAAGTGAACCGACCATGGCACTCCTTTAGTTTCGCTTTTACTTTGTGTCAGATTACCCACATCCATAGAGGTGAACACCAGGTCTAAGGCATGTCCGTGACAATGAGTTGGGCCAAATTTATTCAGGGACAGCCCGAAGGAGGCCATGCTTTCCCACGAAGTCCCAAGCAGCCCCTTGTAAGGTCGTGTCGGCATGGATGTTGAAATCCCCTAGGACAACCAAACTAGGTGTCTCCAGGAGAACATCCACCATGACCTGAAGAGGCTCAGGCAGCTAATCCTTGGTACAGCGGGGAGGTTGGTACACCAAAAGGAATCCTGTACTGCCCCTGTTGTCCAGCTTCCAGAACACACTCTCAAAGAACTGGATCTTCCCAATAGGATGCCTGGTGCAAGCTAATGACTTCCTAATATTCACTGCAACCCCACCTCCCTGCCCATATGAACTGAGTAGCTGTGTGTAAGAAAAACCTGGTGGACAAGCAGCAGCAAGGACAGGCACATCTGCTTCATACAACCAAGTCTCTGTTACACGTGCCAGGTCAAGTCCTCCATGCAGTCGTGGATGGCAGTGGTCTTGTGAATCATTGACCTGGCATTGCACAGCAGCACCTTCAGGTCATGTGGGTCTCCCTTGTTGATTCCAGTATCCTTCCAGTCAAGACCAGACCCAGAGGCTGGGATAGTCTTCAAACAACAACTAAACCTGCCTCCTCGGTAATGACATGGTCTGGTCTTAGTGTAACTCCTCCTCCTCCCGTGATCACTGAGATCAGGTATCCCAGTGCACACCCCCTGTGGAACATGCCCCAGCCATTCTGTTGGCTGGTGCCCACTCCCAGACAGCCTGACCCTCTCTCCTTCAGAACAGAATACAAACTATACAATGAACCAATAAGACAGTAGAAACTGACAACAACAACAACAACAACAACAACAACAACAACAACAACCAATTTACAATTATACTAAAATTAAACTAATCCCCAGTCCCAACTAGAATAAACTAGAATAGAATAGAATAGAATAGAATAGAATAGAATAGAATAGAATAGATCTTTATTGTCATTGTCCCCTTGTGGGAAACAACGAAATTCCTTGGTTGCTATATCAACTCAAATAAGGCTCTCCACATAATTTAAAAAGAAATACTGATACTAAGCGCAATACAACACAGGACAATGTAACAGATAAAATAAGTTGACTTCAAAGTCCAAAGTTTCCATTTAGGGCCAAAATTGCTCTAGGGAAGAAACTGTTCTTAAGACAGCTCGTTCTCGCCTTCATTATTCTTTATCTCTGTTCCGATGGCAGAAGCTCAAAGAACCGGTGACCTGGGTGCTATGGGTCTCTTGATATATCTAATGCCTTTGTGTGGCACCTGATGGTAGAGGGTAGAGAGTGAACAGCCAATAATACTCTCTGCTGTTTTGATAATTCTTCACAGCATGATCCTATCCCGAGAAGTGCAATTTCCATACCACACACATAAACCGTAAGTGAGCACACTCTCAATAGCACAGTGATAGAAGGCAAGCAGCAGCTTTTGCGGAAGATGATTTTTCCTCAGAATTCTCAAAAAATACAATCTGTGCTGCGCCTTCCTCACAATCCCCCCTATGTTCACACTCCAGGACAGATCCTCCTGTAACTCAGTGCCCAAAAATCTGAACGCTGTCACCCTCTCCACACAGGTCCCATCAATCTATGAAAAGCAGCCAGACATCGCTTTTCTGCTTCCTAAAGTCCACCACAAGCTCCTTTGTTTTCTTTGTATTCATAAGCAAATTGTTGCTTCCACACCACTTTACCAACCGTTGCACCTCATCTCTGTAAACCATCTCACCCTTTTTATCAGAGATGAGCCCAATCACAGTCGTATCATCTGCACATTTAACAACCCTATTACTAGGGTAGGCAGAGACACAATCACATGTGTATAGAGTATAAAGGAGTGGGCTAAGCACACATTCCTGTGGTGCTCCTGTATTAGTACTGATCATATTGGAGATATAGGGGCCCAACCGGACCCTCTGGGGGGCAATCTGACAGAAAGTCCAATATCCACCTGCAGAGTGAGGGCGGGAGCCGCAAAACCTCCCAATTTGGACCCCAGACATCACAGTAAGATGGTGTTAAATGCCGAGCTAAAGTCTACGAAAAGCAATCTGGCATAGCCTCCCCGCCACTCCAAATGTGCAAGAACAGCATGGAGGACAATCGCCACAGCATCCTCTGTCAATCTTTTCATTTTATAGGCAAATTGGAATGTATCCAGTCCCTCTGGTAGGCAGGCAAACTAAATGTCTATCCCACCCCTAAGAGAGCAAAAACAAAACAAAAAAACCAAAATTAAAAATGCCACAGATTAAAAACTATTTTGAAGCATTTAAAAGCATTTTTAACATTTGCCCCAACCCAAGTTTGTTCCAGTGAGTCTGGACTTTGGAGGACTCACAGCAGGGCTGTGACCCAGAAATAAGCAAACATATGAAGGTCACTCATTGAACACCTGGCTTCAAAGTCTTAAATGTTTTATCATGCTTTTAATATTCTGTTGGACGCCAACCACATTGATAAAAATGAATGAATGAATGAATGAATATTATTCTTAGTATTATTAAATACTGTTTGAGTCTAATCATTTTGTTAAGAAACATGATAGAATATAAGATGGCATAACCCAGACCTTAGTTTGGCAACCACTGTTTTCTGGATAAAATATGTGATCACGTGCAACCGAAGAATGAAGGTTGAGTATAGAAAAAGATTCTGCTTCATGGTATGATTGGAAGTGTCCCTAAAGGATCAATAAGTTGGACCACTTCTGGTCAGATCTCCAGAGATATTGACTTGTGAACCTTAGTAAAGAGAAGCACCAGGCTGAGAGTGTATCCACACAACTAATACCCAGAGTGAACCTTTTCAAATGAAAGGGCAATCAGTAGCAATGACTAATCAGAGTATATTGAGCTTGATCATTCTGATTTTTAAAGTCAGATACTTGAAGCTGATTGAAAGATAGGCAGTAATATTAAACCTTTTTTGTTCGGTACCAACAAATTGCTTGCTTACTTGTATGCTGTTGCAGATGCACACAATATTCTTCATTCTTGTGGTTGTCTGGGCGATTTAAACCCCAGTTTTTGTAATCGTAGATCTCATCGTCCGACCACCTCCAATGCCCTTTCTGCAGCAATGTGATGGAACAGATCATACATTCATTTGAAATGAGGAAGCCAATGCAAAGATCATGTGGAGAGTTGACCAGTTATGAAGCTATTGCCAGTTATGATGAAGATACAGTAGTACCTTGGTTCTCTAACGGAATCCTTTCCGGAAGTCTGTTTGACGTCCGAAAATGTTTGAAAACCAAGGCATGGCTTCCAATAGACTGCAGGAGCTTCGTGCAGTCAATCAGAAGCCACATAAGCCACGTCAGATGTTTGGATTCCAAAGAACATTTGCAAACTGGAAAACTCACTTCTGGGTTTAGGGCGTTTGGAAGTCAAAACGTTTGAGTCACAAGGGTTTCAAGAACCAAGGTATGACAGTTGCTGTAAGAAAAACACTGGGACCTAATTTGAATAGTAGAGTGCTTGGTATCTGGTGGGCGGGGCTTGTGTATTTTGCTCCAGAATCAGCCCCTCCCTTCAGTGTCTGTGTTCCATTAAGAATGTCAGTTAAGAGGGACCAACTGCCTCTTCTCGCTTCTTGCCTCAGACTTGCCTCGTGTTGTTGTATTTAGTTTCTCTCATTTTGTTATTTCGTTACAGTTTTCTTTATTACGCAAGCTTAGTTTACATTTGCGTGAGGCACTTATTTTCCTCAAAGAAAAAGAAACTCTGCTGAAGAATGGCGGAACATCCTAAACCTGGGTGAGTGAGGGGATATTATTCCCAGTTTGTCTGGAGGATTGAATGTGTTAATCATCTCCCCACTTCCAAAACAATCTTAGAGGAGGCTTCTATTAAAAAATTGTGGGAAAGTCACATGTTGGAGTCATCTGGGGAGACGATTCGGGTTAGGATGGAATGGTGATGCTAAAAAGCCATTACTCAATGACAATGGCCTGAAATAGAGAAAGTGAAGGCAACTCACCTTAAGGGGATCATGCAGCCCAATCCAGACCTGATTTGCATTTTTCTGGTTTGCAGAGATGAAATTGGCCACCACATCTGACTCTTTCTCATTGAGGATGGAGGCAAGATGGGTCCCACAGCCAAAGCTCTGGCACGATTTCTGAGAATAGCGAAGCAGGTAAATAAGTTCCAACCCACCACTATAACCACCACACACACACACACACACACACAAACACACACACACAAACACACATACACAAAAACACATACACAGAAACAGTCGTACCTTGGAAGTCGAACAGAATCCGTTCCAGAAGTCCATTTGACTTATGAAACATTAGCAAACCAAAGCATGTCTTCTGATTGGTTGTAGGAAGCTCCTGTAGCCAATCAGAAGCCGCAGAAGCCCTGTCAGAGGTTTGGCTTCTAAAAAATAGTTCACTGTTTTGTGACATTCAGGAGCCAAAACATTCGGGAACTAAACTATTCGACTTCCAAGGTACGGGAGTGTGTGTGTATGACATTCTTTCCCACAAAATTTCCCCAGAGTGATTCACAACTTGTCAAATAACCACAAACAATTCTTTAAAAATAATAAATCACCAGTGCTGGAAAGTTGGGAGTTTTTCAAAAGGGAACTAAAGCAGCTGAGGAAGGAAGAGAGGAAAGGGGGAGAAGAAAATGCTGTGAGTGAAGCCGGGCCCCTTTCTCCATCCTCTGGACCTGCTGGGAAACTAAAGAAACCTGTTGGACCTGCTGCACACGAGTGGATGTTGTTTTATGCAATCAAAGGTGCTTAAAGCACTCCATCATCTTATTGCAAGAAAACCACCTTTAAGAAGAAACACATACACAAAAACTAGGAAGAATGCTCATTGTCATGATATGACTGCACTCTTTTTGAGCGATGCTGAAAACATTTTTGTTTAGACAGGCATGGGAAAGCTGGTGGCGCTGTGGGTTAAACCACAGAGCCTAGGGCTTGCTGATCAGAAGGTTGGCGGTTCTAATCCCTGCAACGGGGTGAGCTTCCGTTGCTCGGTCCCTGCTCCTGCCAACCTAGCAGTTCGAAAGCATGTCAAAGTGCAAGTAGATAAATAGGTACCGCTCCGGCAGGAAGGTAAACGGTGTTTCCGTGGGCTGCTCTGGTTCGTGCTGGCCACGTGACCCAGAAGCTGTACGCCGGCTCCCTCGGCCAGTAACGCTAGATGAGCACCGCAACCCCAGAGTCGGACATGACTGGACCTAATGGTCAGGGGTCCCTTTACCTTTATCCAGGCATGCATAATGTTGACCTGTGTTTTAATCTGCTTTGGTAGCTTATCCTTGAATTTAAATATTACCTTAATGTTTGAAATAGTTGCTCTTAACTGTATATAGATTGGTGATGTCAGGTTTTCAAATCATGATGTATCACCAGCCAAACATTGCAATCTGGTGATACACCATGATGTTGAGAAACAACAAGCTATATTGGCCCCAGCCCGCAAGGCATGGGGTGAAACTGCCACAGCCCACACTGCAAGAGCTGAAGCTCTTTCACCCCAACACCCCGCGGAGCCGAGGATGACACAGCTTGCTTGCGCTGCTTGGCTTAGGGGTGGGAAGGCTCCGCTCGCCCCAGCTGAGTGAGCCCTGAGGTCCCTCCTGCTCACATGCAATCTGAAGGGACAAAGGGGCAGAGATATCTTGCATCTTTTGACTTGTGAGATGGTACCTTCTTGCCAGGCCATCTCTCCTGACTGTTAATTAAGCCTTCTTGGCTCCTATGGAAACAGGTTACTTGTACACAATGGGTGAGCAACTCTCTTTTGATAAGGCTGAAATGCTGGCAGCTTGGTTGGTGAGAAACAGCTTCTTACCTCAGCTTCAGACCAAGTTAACTTAGTGTCAAAATATGCATAGCAGCTGCCCTGGGCTTTCAGCCAGTTCCTGGGACAGGATCTGGCCTTTGCTGTATGGAGAGAGCAGTAAAGGAAGAAAAAGAAGGGGGCACAAAAGCTGTTAGAATGCTATTTTCCATGTGGAATCCTGCTTCATCTACACCTTCGCAATTATAATTTTAAGATCAATGAATGCAGACCTAATTTAAACATTCCTGCTTCCATTGGTGACTAGTACCCCATGGCACCAATAGGAAATTGGGACAGAAAGCAGGGAGACAAAGAGTAGGTGGATCCAGAGTCAATGACAGGCAGCGCCACTCCCTGACTGGTTGTCAATATGAATATGAGGAGTGGTTCCGGGCAGACCAATAGGGCAGTTCCCCATTCACCCTAATGGACCATCTTCCATTGCCTGGTTATTCATTCCAACAGCCTTGGGTGGATTGCCATTACCTGGAAATCTGACAAGTAGTTTTGTTTTTATAAATGCTTAACTCCAGTTAGGATTTCTGGGGAATTCCCAGATAATTGTTAAAACACTCACCTCCTGGGAAAGAATAGGAGACCAGGAGACCAAGAAGGCAAAAGTAGGTGACAACCCCCATCTTCTGGTTGACCTTTTGTGGAAGGAAATTTGCAGCAAATTATAAACCTATCCTTACTTACGGCATTGTCAATGTGGTGATAGCAGAAAGAAGTAAATCAGCATTTTCTGTTCTTAAAATCATAAATGGGAAGATTAGAGAAAGAAGAGAGGATCCAAAACTTAAAGTTGGCGATTGTTGAAGTATCATGGAGTCAAATGAGTTTAGTGTGCAGGTGCACCTATTGCTGACCACTGACCCTTCTGGCCAATGGAATCTGGTGTCCATTGGGGCAGGTAGGTCATAAGGCAGGAAGACCAATGATAGGTGGAGCCAGTGTCAGTGACAGGCAGAACCAACCAATCCTAGTCTTGTTCCCATCCTCTTACCTGCAGAGTTCCCGTCCTCTGTAGTGTTTCCTTAGGACACTCTAGACCCAAAATGATGGACCATGGCTGTCTGAGTCATCTCTGTGAAGACAACTGCTGCATGATTTTGAGGAAATATTCATGGAACAAATCACCATGAGTTCTAGCATCTAAGGAGTGCCACTAGACTCCTATTTCCTCAAAGGCTGAGCTTCCTTATATGTGAAAAATCTGATTTCACTTCCTCTAAGTGTGAAACAGCAGCCACGATGTCAGAACAGAGGTGGTGGCCACCTTCAACTAGGAACGTGGGGAAAATATGTTCCAGTATGCATACAAAGGAAAATCCACCTGATTTGCATGTATTTCTCCAGATTGGCAGTGCAGTTCTCCAGCCAAGTAATGTGAAGGGAAATGCAATGACTAGAACACAGTGTGTAGAAATGCATATGTATATGAAAATAGCATGTAAAATGCATTATAGAAAGGAGAAACGTTTGCAGAAATGTGTAAATTAGTAGACGTTTACTAAAATGCAGATTTTTAAATTTTAAATGTGATGTGGAAGATTGCAAGAGACCAAAGCTGTCAGATTCACCCATCCCAGTCTCCAGCTTACCCAAGCTCCTTCCCGTTGAGGTGGTGGATGCTGCTTTCTGCTGTGGCAAGTTGGCGTCTCAGGCTGTGGTGCCCATTCTTATATAAAACTTGGCCAGGGAAGGGCATGGAAAAGAGGGAAGAAAGATTAACCGCTTATCCATATATGGAGTACAGATCAAGAGAGAAAGGGCAGCTTTCAAATTCCACTGAAAACCACAGACATTTTGATTGCGTGAATATTCAGAGCAATTGCTAATATGCTTGTCCTAATGCCAAGTTCCCTCTGCTGCTGCATTCAGATATGATTTATCTGAATGATTTATAACCAATTGAAAAAAAATGTTTAAAAGGACTTTTGTTAAAAAGCCGGAAAAATTTTCATTAGGGATTTTAGGACAAGATATACCAAAGAAAATAATCAACTTATTCATGTATGCTACAACTGCTGCGAGATTTCTGCTGGCACAAGGATGGAAGAATGAAGAAACACCAACAAAGGAACAATGGCAAGAAAAATTGATAAACTATGCAGAATTAGCTAAATAAATGATAAAGGACAGTCAGGACTTTATGGAAGAATGGGGACTTTTTACAAGCTATTTGAAAAAACAACAAAGAGACTTCGAATCACTGGCATTGTTTGAATAAACATTGTTGTTGTTGTTCAGTCGTTCAGTCGTGTCCGACTCTTCATGACCCCATGGACCAGAGCACGCCAGGCACGCCTATCCTTCACTGCCTCTCTCAGTTTGGCCAAACTCATGTTAGTAGCTTCGAGAACACTGTCCAACCATCTCATCCTCTGTCACCCCCTTCTCCTTGTGCCCTCCATCTTTCCCAACATCAGGGTCTTTTCCAGGGAGTTTTCTCTTTTCATAAGCTTAACCCCAATTAAAATTTCTGGGGAATTTCCAGATAATTGTTAAAACACTCACCTCCTGGGAAAGAATAGGAGACCAGGAGACCAAGAAGGCAAAAGTAGGTGACAACCCCCATCTTCTGATGGACCTTTTGTGGAAGGAAATGTGCAGCAAATTAAAAAAAACTATCCTTACTTATTGACATTGTCAATGTGGTGATAGCAGGAAGAAGTAGATCAGTATTTTCTGTTCTTAAAATCATAAATGGGAAGATTAGAGAAAAAGAGAGAACCCAAAACTTAAAGTTTCTATTGTTGAAGTATCATGGAGTCAAAGAAGGTTAGTGTGCAGATATACCTAGTGCTGACCTTGTCTCATCTTCTGGTTGACCTTTTATGGAAGGGAAAGTACAGTAAATCAAAACCTATCCCCACTGATTGCCATTTCGTCCATGTGGTGATGGAAGGAAGAAATAAAATAGTATTTTATACTCTTAACATCACAATTCTCCTTCATGTGAACTTCTAAAAATGAGAAGAGAAGGAAAAGAATGGGGGGGTGAGAAGGTTAGGGAAAAAAGGGAAAACCTAAAGAGTTTGCCATTGTTGAGGAATCACAGATCCTGGATTCTGGACCAGTAGAGGCTGGTGTCCATTGCGACTGGTAGGATTTGTAGGGCATCCTGTTACACTGTCTCTTACTGCATCAGTTGTCAGGGAATGACCTCCGTATTTGATTCCCTGCCGTGCTGAATTTCAAAAGATTTGTCTTATGTTAAATAGGTACTTACAAAGTCCAAATAGATCCTAATCGTGGAGGAATTGAGCGCTCCTTCTGCCAGCAGCCGCTACTTCTTGCTGAAAGGGTAGTGGAGATCCACAATACCGAGCCTTCGACCCCGCTCGCTTCAGCAGCCCTTACTAGGGCTTGCCGAAGAGTAGGGGAGGCTCTGGGGGTATCCACAGGATCCATGCCTCCAGGACGCTCTTCCTGGAGTTTTTCAGGGGGTCGCAGCGCAGTTGCGACTCCCCCTCCCCCCTCAGCAATAGAGAAACCTCAGAACCAAGGCTTCTCCCGACTGTGCAGCTCGGTGCCCAACCGGAAGTCTCTTCTCTCACTATTTGAACACTCTCTATTTGAAAGAAACATTTCCCATTTCCTTTACGTCTACAGTTGTACCTTGGTTTTCGAAGAGCCTAGTTCTCAAACATTTTGGCTCCCGAACGATCGAAACATGGAAGTGACTGTTCCAATTTTTGAACATTCTTTTGGAAGCTGAATGACCGACAGGGTTTCCATGGCTTCTGATTGGCTGCGGGATTGATTCAACTTCCAAGATACAACTGTACTTCTTTGCGCAGGTATTCCACAACCTTGGTTATTCTCAGTTGCAATCATTAAATCATCCACAAATGCCAAAACGCAAGAAAATTATTCATTTTTTTGCACTTGGTTTACACGCACATGTCTGCATGACCTTGTGTGTATCCCAGCTGTTTGAGCATTCCATGCTCCAGCAGCGTGTTTTAATCCTAAAGCCCCTTCTGAAGTTTGCATACTAGATGTACTTTGGTTTGATAAAACCTTGGGGCTGTTCCATATAAATCTCTTCCTAGATGTGGCCATGCAAAAATGTGGCTATATGAGACTGGTTATCCCACACTATGAGGATTCTCCTAATAACTCAGCACCCTTAACAAAGTGCAGTTCCCAGAATTCTTTGGAGGAAGGTATAAATGTGATGTAAAGAGTGCTTTAAATGTATGGTGTTGAAGTGACCTTGGTGTCAGAGAGATGTCAATGTCTGTGGTATAATGTGTATGCCACAGAGGACAGGAAATTGCATAGGTGCAGCTGGCAATGTAGGTTTGCTTCAATCAAAGCACCATCTAGTGAAATGTTCTCTTGCACTTTCACACTTGTGAAAGGAGACCCTTGCAGTCCACCTTAGGTGTCCCAAGATAAATCTCCAGCATCTACAGGTGGGACAGAGAATGTCCCCTGTCTGAATGAACCTGGAAAGCCACTGCCATTCAGTGTGGTGTAGTGGTTAAGAGCGGTAGACTCGTAACCTGGTGAACCGGGTTTGCGTCTTTGCTCCACCACATGCAGCTGCTGGGTGACCTTGGGCTAATCACACTTCTCTGAAGTCTCTCAGCCCCATTCACCTCACAGAGTGTTTGTTGTGGGGGAGGAAGGGAAAGGAGAATGTTAGCCGCTTTGAGACTCCTTCGGGTAGTGATAAAGCGGGATATCAAATCCAAACTCTTCTCTTCTTCTTCTTCTTCTTCTTCTTCTTCTTCTTCTTCTTCTGAGTTAGATGAACCTATAGTCTGACTTGGTATCAGGCAACTTCCTATACATTTCTTAACTGATCATCTTAGAGCAGTCTGAGTGGATTGTGAAGGACAGAAACACACCAGGAAATATGTGCATCCGAGAGAATTTATTAAGTTCATAGTGGAGTACAGGCACAAGAAAAGTTCGAACCAAAGTGGCACCTCTTCAGTTATGGTCATTTTTAAAGTGGTGAATGAGGACTGGAAGAGGAGGTACTGAGATCAGAGAGATTTCCAGCAGGCTAGTGTCCTCGCACACAGTGAAGGGAACTAGAATCTTCTTTAGGGTGATTGTTTACAGACAAAGGCATTTTTCTCTTTACAGGTAACAGCATCCCACTTCTCAAAATCTAAAATTCAAAAGACACGGCACAAATTATTTCTTGTTGCTCATTATTTAATGACCCATTCCATGTGGTCTACAGCAAACAGGAAGAATCAGATCCATCCAGGAGGCCCACCGTCTGCAGGTCGCTTGAAGTGGGTGGCCCACCTGCTGATCTCTGGACATCAAACTCTAAATGTTCTCCTGATCCTAAATATGCAACCAAATTCAGCGTTTTTTGAATATTGCACCTTTTTAAATATCACTGTTCAGGGAAACACAAAAAGGCGCCAAATTCAAAAACTGTAAATGTTTGCTGCAATGGAAGAATTGGGAGCCCAGTTGGCTTGTTTCAGTGTTTGGAATAAACTGTATCTGAAGAAGTGTGCGTGCACACGAAAGCTCATACCAAGAACAAACTTAGTTGGTCTCTAAGGTGCTACTGGAAGGAATTTTTTTATTTTTAATTTTGTTTTGACTACGGCAGACCAACACGGCTACCTACCTGTAACCATAGCTGTCAACCTTTCCCTTTTCTTGAGAGGAATCCTATTCGGAATAAGGGAATTTCCCTTAGAAAGGGGAAAAGTTGACAGCTATGCCTGTAACTGGAATAAACTAGTTCAATTGAACAAAGTTCAATGAATTATTTCAAAAAAATCTCTGAACTGCACCTGAATTTCCATAATTAAGTTCATTTTGAGGCAGAATTTTGTAACATTTCTAATTTATCTTCAAATTCACTCCTTCTTTCCCCAACCTATCAGTCTCTTAGCTTTCAGTTAAAAAAAAAGTCAGTCAGCAAAATGTGGAGACAGTGTTCTAAGGAGGTGCTGCTGTTACTAAGGACACCAGTAAATTAATCACAGTTGATATGCAGTCAAAAAGGAGAAGGGTAAGACATTTTCTGTATCTTCCCTGCTGAGGATATTTGCTGTCTTCCAGCAGGAGCAGCTTTCAGCAAGAAGTTCAGACCAATGAACAAAGCAAATTATGCTTCATGCCTTAGCTGTGCGGTTTTTCTAGTATGGAAATGTTTAAACTGTTGACATTTTGCCTGTGAGACATCTTACTTCATGTATGTGGCTCCTGATTTACATTTTACTTTATAACATTCTGAATGCTAAAAAAAAAAAAATAGCTGAGGGTGAACTTTTTATGAACTGGAAAGTTCATTTGGATTAACTTGAACTGAACTAGTTTGTTGTGCAAAAGAATGAACCTGAACAAGAACTAGTTCCTTTCAAAAGTGAAGTTTCCAATCACTCATAGAATCATAGAGTTGGAAGAGACCACAAGGGCCATCCAGTCCAACCCCCTGCCAAGCAGGAAACACCATCAAAGCATTCCTGACAGATGGCTGTCAAGCCTCCGCTTAAATACCTCCATAGAAGGAGACTCCACCACACTCCTTGGCAGTAAATTCCACTGTCAAACAGCTCTTACTGTCAGGAAGTTCTTCCTAATGTTTAGGTGGAATCTTCTTTCATGTAGTTTGAATCCATTGCCCTGTGTCTGCTTCTCTGGAGCAGCAGAAAACAACCTTTCTCTCTCCTCTATATGACATCCTTTTATATATTTGAACATGGCTATCATATCACCCCTTAAACGTCTCTTCTCCAGGTTAAAAATACCCAGCTCCCTAAGCCGTTCCTCATAAGGCATCGTTTCCAGGCCTTTGACCATTTTGGTTGCCCTCTTCTGGACACGTTCCAACTTGTCAGTATCCTTCTTGAACTGTGGTGTCCAGAACTGGACACAGTATTCCAGGTGAGGTCTGACCAGAGCGGAATACAGTGGTACTATTACTTCCCTTGATCTAGACGCTATACTCCTATTGATGCAGCCCAGAATTGCATTGGCTTTTTTAGCTGCTGCATCACACTGTTGACTCATGTCAAGTTTATGGTCTACCAAGACTCCTAGATCCTTTTCACATGTACTGCTCTCAAGCCAGGTGTCACCCATCATGTATTTGTGCCTTTCATTTTTTGCTGGTTTGCTCATAATTCTTCCTTCAGAGCCCCAGCTTGAATCCAAGTTTTCCTTTAACTTTCAAATACCTGGCATCATACAATATCAGGCCCATGAAAAGCAGGCGTGGTTTACACCAAAGAGCCTGGCCAGGGCAAACTCCAAGGCCTGGAAGGCCTAATTAGACTGGTCTGGAGGAAGTTAGTTTCTTCGAATCTCAGTTTTCATTTATGAAAAGCAAAAGATTCTTTACTTAAGACTTTCCCCAGTTTTCCCACATTTGGGCCTAACAATTTCTTAAAGGAACACACTAGAAAAAATATAATGTAACCCAGACTTTAGCAACCAATGCTTTCAAAATGTATAGTAATCATACACTATATTATGCAGATTGGCTGTAGCCAAAGCCTTCAGCTCCTGGTGTATTCGGAGGTGATTCCAAATGTTGAACAACTGGACAACTGCTCATCTGTGCAACTGACTTGTGAACCTTGCTGCAAATAAACACCTGGCTAAGGGTTGTCACCAGCTTAGTCACATTCAGAATTAACCACCAAAATCAATGGGCCTTTGTCACTACCAGCTTGTCTTTTAATTTTAATGTGCATATTTCTATTATGATTTAGTCCAGGGTTTCCCAAACTTGGGTCTCCAGCCGTTGTTGGATTACAACTCCCATCATCCCTAGCTAGCAGGACGTCAGGGATGGTGGGAGTTGTAGTCCAAAAACAGCTGGAGACCCAAGTTCGGGAAACCCTGATTGAGTCGGAAACAACCCTAAGAAAAGTTTGGAACTGATGGAGAAAGCAGGAGGTAGTGGAGAATCCAAAACCTTTTATCTGTTCCTACAAAATGGCTCGCTTACCTTTCTGTTCCTCCAGCTCTACACAAAACTTCTTTGCAGATTGAACAAACATGCCTGGCTGGTTTAAATTCCAGCTTTTGAAATTGAAGGGAGAATTATCAGCCCATTTCCACTTCCTATTCTGCAGGAATGAGACGGAAGAGATTGTGTGATTAGAGAAGACAGCATCCCACCACAAAAACGGGAGAGTTTGACCAACTGGAAATTACTGTTAGTTATGGTGGAGACATTTGAGGAGAACCCCACCCCACCATAGGAAAATAAAGCAGAATTTGTGTATGGAGTTTAGACTAGGAAATTGTTGAGACGATTGCGTTGCTAAGGAGCCCCATCTCTGATGACAATCAGGAACAAGCTATGTGAAAGCAGCTCACTTGCAAAGGATCATAGAGTCCAATCCAGACATCTGTACGTGTTTTCTGGTATGTTAAGATGTACTTGGCTATAATGGAAGATTCTTTCTGATTGAGGATGGAGGCAAGATGGACCCCGCGGCCATAGCTCTGGCACTCAATCTAAAAATGGAAGAGAAGCATTTGCTACCATTATCATATCTCACCAGTAAGATTATTGCAGAGTTGGAGCTTGCCAGTGTCAGATCAATTTCCTTGCGTCGAAGTTTTTAATGTTTTCTGAATTAGACTTTCATGAGTATTTTTAAGACACACAGGTCTTCCCGGAAGATTGGAAGGCAATGCTGTTCCATACTAACTTGTGTGATACAATGCTATTGAGCCTGTCAGTATTTTGCTGGAGGAATTTAAGCACATACCAGAAAAATGTTAAAGTTTGAACAATTAGAGTGCTTTAAAGCATCATCATGGCACAATAAATCTACTTCTAAAAAGAAACAAAAAAAAATTGTGGCTAGGAAAGTGATGGGGGAGTAGATTGAAAAATATGGGATCTTTGGAAGATGTATAAACACTCTCACAAATAATATACACAAGTATCAATTGTGGTGAAAATACTAGTTAAACACTCCCACAAGCAACTCAGGATGAATATTCATTGTTCTATAATCTCCCTGCAAACAAATGAGAACGAATGGGTGAGAAATATGCAACCCAACCCTCATGAAAACTGCAAGAGAATCGGGATGAATACCCAATGAATAGATCAATCTGGAAGAGCCTTAAATTAGTCTTTGTACAACCCCAGATTCAGAAGCATTCTTATTTGCAATTTTACAAACATTTGAGGGAAAGGGAACATATGGTTGGATATGTACAATGAAACTTGACCTTGAGAGATTGGCTTTGGAGTGTCTGCTCAGTAGCAGAGCAACGTGGGGGCGGTGGGGGCGGTTCACCCTGGGTGTCATCCTGAGGGGGGGTTGACATTTGGCATGCCGCCCACGACGACTCCCAAGCCTCCTCCAACTCCTGAGATGTCAAAACAAAGGGGGAAGACCTCCAGCAAAGTGGCACAGCTCTCCCCTTTCCACCGATGGCTTGGGGGAGAGTCGTGGGTGGGCGGCTAGCCCCTGTATGTGGCTAGTCCCCCTGGGATGTGCACAGCTAGCCCCAAACCCGGGTGCACAGCCTGTGCACAGCTCCGGGTGCCAAAACACCTCGCTCCGCCTCTGTGTCTGCTTTGTCTCCGCTTGAACTCTGCAACTCAGGTGATCAGCACTCCATCTAACCAGCTCTCCTTTGTTAACTCAAAAGTATCGGCTAGATGTTGTCATGGGACTACCCATGCCGATTGCCTTTCTAATTGTATTATGCCTTGGTTGGTGAGAAACTCCTCTTACCTCAGCATCAGCCCACGTCGTCCTCGTTTCAATATATGCGTAGCAGTTGCCCTGATTTGCCAGCCATCCATTAGGACAGGCAGCCTTGGCTGTCGGGGAGAGAAGGAAATGAGGAAAAATAAGGGATTAAAACAGTAAGCGGGTTGTTCTGAGTGTGACATTGCATATACCATTGGTGATTCCCTTTAGAAAGCACAAGTCATTTAGAAACCAATGGATAAAGATCTTGTTAATATTAAAAGTTTCATTTGCAGAAAATGTATGCATTGAAGTTTAAACGTCTGTAAATCTTTGCATTTGTAAAGCAGAGAAGTTTACATTAAGCAAGAGGTTTCACTCTAGCTGAAAGCGGAAGGCTGGTGTTTTTCCATTTCAGAGGGTTTGGCTTACCTGATCACTATTCTCTGGAAACCTGAGAAGATCCCTTGTGAGCAGGAAGCTGAAACCTGAGAAACTCAGTATCTCTGTGTTGTGGGAAGCCAGCAGAGATATTGCCAGCTCAGCATGGTGGGAGAAGGAGCCTCCAGCATAATGGAGTATCTCTTTGAGATCGGACTGTATTAAAGGGTAAAGGGACCCCTGACCATTAGGTCCAGTCGCGGATGACTCTGGGGTTACGGTGCTCATCTTGCTTTATTGGCCAAGGGAGCCGGCGTACAGCTTCCGGTTCATGTGGCCAGCATGACTAAGCCGCTTCTGGCGAACCAGAGCAGCACACGGAAACACCGTTTACCTTCCCACCGGAGCAGTACCTATTTATCTACTTGCACTTTGACGTGCTTTCAAACTGCTAGGTTGGCAGGAGCAGGGACTGAGCAACGGGAGCTCACCCCGTTGCGGGGATTCGAACCGCCGACCTTCTGATCGGCAAGCCCTAGACTCTGTGGTTTAACCCACAGCGCCACTGTATTAAAGGATTTTAAAGACTGAACTGCATTGCTGCTACTTTAATGCAATGTGTAACTTTGTATTTTTGTTCTTTGTAACATTTATATGCCACTAGTTTTAGACTGCTCTGCAGCAAAGCTTTGAAACTAATTCTTGGGATGGAAAGCTCATTTATTTCTGGTCCACAGCAGGGATTCCGCTGACCAACTCTACCAGACTTAATTTAAACTCTCCTGCTTCTGTGTTCTAATAGGCTTAGCTGGGTTGCCATCCCTTGAAAATCCACAAAGTACAGTACTTTCGTTCTCATGACTGCTTAATTTTAGTGAAGATTTCTGGGAAATTCTCAGGTGTTCGCTAAAATGCTCACCAGGACTAGAAACCAGGATTCCAAGAAGGCAAAGGCTGAAGTAGGTGACAAATCCCATCTTCTGACTGACCTTTTGGAGAAGAGGAATGTACAGTTAATTCAAGCGGTGTGTTTGTCAATTTTGCCTTTCATCCAATGTGGGTGGGAAGGAAGGAAGGAAGGAAGGAAGGAAGGAAGGAAGGAAGGAAGGAAGGACAGATAACTACTTTATATCCTATATAAGAAAGAAAAGAAAACCTGAACTTTGTCGGTGTTGTGGAATCACAAAATCACAGAATGTTAAGATCTGGAAAGGACCTTGAAGACCAATTCCTCAGGGCAGGAATCTACACCATCTCTGCTTGTCCCCGTCAGATAATAATCCAGCATTTTTCTCCATTGTCGAAGAACTCATACCTTTGTGGATTGTCTCCTGTTCTTCATCTAAAATCTACTCACCTGAAATTTCCACCCATTTAGCTTTGCTCTGTGGCACAAGGGAGAACAAGTCTGCTCTATCTTTTTTGAGACAGCACTTCAGATATTTGAACGCTGCTATGCTTAATCTCTTTAATCTTCATTTTTTTGGGGGACACACACATCTGAGTTGACATAGTTATGTCCTGTTTTCAAAGAAAAACTAAGGTCATGTCAGTGTGTGGAAGTATGAGAGGTTTTGTTTTTTGTTTTTTAATCCAAACTGGAAGGAAAATGTTACATTATTATTGTTTTTTAAACAAGGAGGAAAACAGTGCATGCTGGCAATCTTGTAGGGCCATTTCACCCACTACACAGTAGCAAATCCAGCAAAGGGTAACGCCCTAGGTTTTCCCTCAATGGGGTATTTTCCTCTATAATGTGCATATCATGAATGCAACCCAAGATCAGAGGGGAAATCAGAGAGACCAAGTCTACTATGTCTACCTGTCAGGCTTCAGGGGAATCTGATCCCCCTCCCTCATGGCTGGCTGCCAGAAATGGGAAAACAAGACATTCTTACCAAGGTAATTTATTCAATATTCACAGAGAGAGACGTCGCCTCTCAGATAATGGCGTTGCTCCAAATAAGTCCCACCCCCTCCGTCTCTCCTATTATACATCATTCCTATGTCAGCTAATCTGTGCTTTCTACCTCTGAGCTTTCTGTTCTCCTACTCTCAATGCCCACCGGGACCTGGGAGGGGGCTTAAGGAATGCTTGCTAAAGACACTGAGTCTGTCAGCTGTCTCTCCCCTAGTTCTTCTTCCTCCTGCTCCTCTCCCAATATCTCCCAGCTTCTCCCCTCTGCAGCCTCTGAATTATGACCTTCTGCAAACCACTGTTCTAAATCAATGCTGTCTCCTCTGGGAAGTGCAGGAGAAGGGGGGGAGCGGTCTCCACCATTCCTTCTCAGTCCAGTCCCTGACACTACTTAACACAAGTCTCCTAGGACCTCCCAGACTCCAACAAGACTGTGTCCAGAGGTGATCATCTGTGCTCTCCCCCTTTACATTTTCTATCATTGCCATGAGGGCAACCTGAGATCAAAGGGGGAATACACATACACCAAGGCAATGGTAGACCAGTCTTCAGAATTTTTTTTATTAATTCAATCCATCTAGAAGCTCTCAATCATTTATCACATTCACACTGTAGGGATATATATTTACCAAAGACTGCTGCTCTGTCTGATTAGTTGGCCGTCAATGGACAGGTCCTCCAGGTGTTGCTGCAAAGGTCTTTGACCCCAAACCGGTCTGTCTCCAGGGTTCTTATACTCTCTGCTTAATCTCTTATTATGTGTCAAGTGGATGAATATGTTGATTGCAGAGCTTTTGGATTATGTGCCCCTTTTCTGGCAGCATGATCCATCTCTAGCCTTGTCCCCGTGTCACTAGCAAAAAGGACACAAAGGTCCTGCAATGTGACATTTCTTCTTCCAAGGAATATTGTTCCTTCAAAGAAAGTCCTGGTGATCTGCAATGGCTATCAGTCACCAGGACTTGCTGTTCCTCTTTGGCAACCTTGCAGGTATTGACTTTTCATTCCAAACATCCATCTATCCTTCTCTCATTCATACAAGTTGCAATGAATTACATTAAAAATAATGCATGTTATAAGTGTAGTGGAGACTTGTTATTTTGAAAATAATACCTGGTGTGGTGGGAGACAATCCCCTTTTTGATCCTGAAATGTTCTTCCAGGTGAAAACCAAGGCCAAGGCATCAGTTCTGAAAAATAAAATATTGATTTCATCTACTCAGGAGCTCTCAATCATACCACATGTTCACACGTGTTCTGCAGGGATATATATACAGTTCTGTGTACGACTGCATTCCCAAGGCAGTTTATTCAATTTTCCTGACCATTTGCTAACTGTTAACTTGTACGTTACATTCAAGCATTTGCATGCTTCTGGAAATCTAGTGGAATAAACTAGAAGTTTAGCATTCATTTTTGTGCTATTTCCTTCGAGGGGGGGAAAATATATGTTTGCAAGCCTGGAATCCACTTGCAAGTCTGGAAGTCTGTATAGGGCTATGCACCACCTGAGGCCATGCAAGTTCCTCCACAAGTGCCTTTCCCAAAAGAAAGATGTTTGCAGAGCATCACACACACACACACACCCCAGATCAACTGCTCAACAATTTGGTCAATGGGCATAGATGAAGCTCCACTAGAAGCCTTTCTTTTAGAAAAACTGCTTGCAGAGCACTACTGGTGTGAATAAAATTTAGCTGGACATAGCAGTATACAGATACATGAGAAAACAGGATAGAATCACTGGCCTTTTGATCAGTAAAACTAATGAAATAAACCCCTTGTGTTCAGGCTGCCCAAGTAGATTACCAGTCTAATAGGACAGAGGGTTGTTAGACTGATTTTTGGGCTGCTTGTGCAAAGGTCTTCAACCTCAAATGGATCTGTCTCTGAGGTTCTTACACTTAGTCTCGTACCATGTGACAAGCAGACTGATACTGTGTATTGTATATCTTTTGAATTATGCACCCCTCCTCTGGCTACACAAATTGAAGATAATCATCTCTGGCCTTGTCTCAGTTTCTCTAGGCAAAAGGACACAATGTGGTCCTGCAATGTGACATTACTCCATCAAAGGAACATTGTTCCTTAAGAGAAAGTCCTGGTTCTTTGAGATGGCCATCAGGCACTGGGACTTGCTTCTCCTCTTTGGCAACGTTGCAGAGCTTGACCTTTCAAATATCACCTCATTCTCTTGCCATTTATACTCAGTTTATAACTGGGCCTGTTAAAATTAGTAACATTATCAAGGTAACAAGCATATATCCACAAAATCTTCAGACTCGTTTTGCAAAATAGCACCTGACTTATTATGGTGTGTGACACGTATGCACCTGCTTACAAGTCATAGGTAGGGATGCAGTGGCTATACTACTGATTTTTGTTCTGGGTATGATATGTGATGCTACCTCTTCATTTCTATTTATCAGGACAGCTAGATGGAACTTCCGTGTTAAGGGGCAGTAGACCTCTGATTACAAGTGAGATCCTCCTCCCCAGTGCTATTTTTCTTGAAAAAGAGGTGCTGGAACTCACCACGAACACCTCCCTTGCTCTCTTATAATGGCAATGGCACCTACCTGAGAGGTGCTGGAACGGAGTTCCGGTGAGTTCCGGCTGGGGAAAAAGCCCTGCTCTTGTCCACTCCACAAAGACACACACAGAATTCAAATCTCCATATTTAGAGACAGTATATAGCTCACTGCAAAAACAGAAGAGGAAAAATTAGGACTCTCTTGTGGTCAAAGTTCAGGGGTTGCCAATGTGCTGCTCAGAGGCACCAGTTGCCTGCCAATACCTTTTCTGTTATATCATGCCCCTCATGGCAGCCATTTTGTGTTATACATTTCCAGTGCTATTTTTCTAGAAAAAGAGGTGCCGAAACTCACTATGAATGCCTCCATTGTTCTCCTCTAATGGCAATGGCACCCACCCTGAGAGGTTCCAGAACTCCATTCCAGTGAGTTCTGGCTAGAAAAAAAGCCATGCCTTTATCAGCTATTTTGTGTTACATCACACGCAGCTCAGCAGCCATTTTGTGACTGGCACCCATGACCCTTTCTCACCATGGCCAAAAACGTTGGTAGCCCCAACTTAGTCTATTAAAGGCATTAGCAGTTCCCAGGATTCTTTGTAGGAAGCCATGACTACTAAAGTTGTATAAGAGTGCTTTAAATGTGTGGTGCGGATCTGACCTAAGTCTAGGAAGGCTAGAAATCCTCATGTTTTGTTAGCCCAAAAATGGAAAAAGAGCAAAGTCCCAAACAAAGAAAAATGGAAACTTAAATTGACGGAATACTCACAGCTTGCAGATTTAACATATTGAATAAGAGTATTAATAATAATAATAATAATAATAATAATAATAATAATAATAATAATAATAATAATAATACCCCACCCATCTGGCTGGGTTTTCCCAGCTACTCTTGGTGGCTTTCAACAGAGCATTGAAAACAGAATAGAACTTCAAACATACATACATGTAAAGAAGATTGGAAAATGTTTATTGAATATATGGGTGAAAATTGTGTACACTTAAAAACACTAGCAGAATTAAGATTAATTCCTCAGTGTGGATAAGTTCTGATGGATGTAATAATGGAATACTGAATGGTTTAGTTTATGTAAAAAGGGATTTCTTGTATGCAAACTGAACCAGGGAAAGAGAAGAAGGGAAGTCGTTGATTTAAGGTTGTTTAAATGAATATTCCTAAATGTAAAATAGAAAATATATATGAAATCCCAGCAGAACTGTCTAATTCAGGTATACAACTCCTCTGCCTGCCCCGCCCCCACTGAAACTCACAACAATATTTTTCCAAATGAAAGCCTAAATGACATAGCAGAAGTCCTTGAATGATTTAGGACAAGTGGCACTCCTCGTAAGAACATGGTGTTTGAACAGTATATTCCTTTTGGAACCATGCAGAGCTACAGTACATTGAGATATCATTGAACAGTTTGTTTCTGCAGAGACATCTGAGCAGAATGACCAGATTCTCCATCAAGTTATGGAGGCAGTCCATACTAAGAACATCACATTTTAAAAGGGTGAGATTCAGTCCAAACCTGAATCTGTGAAGTGCATGGGCTGGACAGTGACTGCAGCCATACAGCCAGAGGGGTAAGCTACTATACAGGAAGTCACAAAACAAGATTTCCATCTTAAAGCAGTGGAAGCGCTCATAAAGCATGGGTGGCCACAGTATCTGAGAAATGTGTCTTTGCTGCAAAGCCCTTTTAGCATGTAAAGGACTCCTTATGTTGTCTAGAAGTTAGGTAACGGTCTCCTCTGTGCTCCAGAAGTGGTTTTAGTCATGCTGGCCACATGACCCAGAAAGCTGTCTCTGGACAAACGCCGGCTCCCTCGGCCTGAACGCAAGATGAACGCCACACCCCATAGTCGCCTTTGACTGGACTTAACCATCCAGGGGTCCTTACCTTACCTTTACCTAGAAGTTAACTTTTATTTGAGAGACAGAGTGTCTCAAAGACAGCATATCCTCTTGCAACTTCATGACTCATCTAGGCATTCAGATAACTAAAGCTAGGGCAAGAGGATTGATGTATTAACCTGGCATATCTAATGATATTGAGAAGGTGGCTGGATGTTGTTGCGCTTGTGCTAGGCTTGCTCTGAGTAATCAAGGGGAACCACATAAACCACAGGTGGTTCCTGAATTACCAAGGAATATGTTGGGTGTAGACGCACTTGGATATGGCTCTTCCCCTTTTCTTCTTGTGGTTGATGATTTTTCAATATTGAGAAACATCGAGCCTGCCTTGGAAGACAGCAGTAACTGTGATTGTTAAGTTTAAAGTCAGATCACCAGATTTTTTTTTCAATGAATCTGGGGACACTTTTCAACTTCCTACTAAACAGATGGATTTTGTCAGGGGACTGATTTGTAAATCCATGGAATGTCCCAACACTGGGAAACGGGGGCATCTGGTAACCTTAGTTTAAAACTATGTTCATTGGTCATGGAATTCCTGGGATACCTATGTGTGATAATATGCCCTTCACTAAGAGTGTCAACTGTTTGTTCATGATTGGGAGTTTGAACAAGGTTTTAGAAGCTGTTCATCTGGTGGCAATTTTGTTTTTCAACAAAACCAAGCAACTGCTAGAAACTTGAGATGGTGACTGCCCAGTCAAGTCCACCCACGCTAAGGCTGGGGGCTCTTCTCCTTGCAAGGCATGTTAAGGGGGTTCCCTTTATCCATCTATGCTACCCAATGCCATTTCTACCACAAGAGTGTTTGCTGCCCATCCCAGCTACCTTTAAAAGGACCGGCTGCTGTCTTGCCCGGCCTCCTTCCTCCTTTTCCTCATGTAGAGGAAACTTAACCATTTCTCCCTCCCTTCCTCAGTTTACAGGCTCTCTCTGGGGCTTGAAGTCACCACCAGGGTTATCAGATCCAGAAAGGAATTTAACTCCCAACGACAATTGCCTCTAGGTTGATTTTTTTTTTTTTTACTATTCTTTCAGTGAGTAGCAGGAGTTTTATTAGACAACTCTTGTTCTTTGTCAGAACTTTGTGGAACCTGCAGGGTAGGCAGCTAAAGGGCAACCCCTGGTTCTAGCTTCGGCTGGTCTGGTCACTTGGCCACCTCAAATTTCCAGCACTCCCAGTCACTTGTTTGAACACCATTCCTGGGCCCTTAATGCTAGGTAACTTTCCCAAGGAATATCCTGGATGCAGGAAACCAAGCCAGATGAGTGGGGTATAAATAAAATTATTATTATTATTATTATTATTATTATTATTATTATTATTATTATTATTAGTGTTGATTTCTGCCCTCACTTGGACCATGGTATGGACAACCAGTGACTATACGGCAACATCATGTTCAAGCTTTAAGTATTTTTAAAGAAATGCTTGTGCTCAGAGCCCTTTGAAGTTGTTTTTCAGGGTTGAATTTCTTTGGAAATTGGGCATATGGTTCTTGGGAAGTAGATAACAGCAATGCCAGTAAAGCCTGCCAAATGATAAACCTGAACCAACAGAGCCCTGGAAGGTTTTCTATTGTCATTGTTGCTGGGGGGTTTTTTAAGGGCCATTATTACCCTTTGCTCAAATGATGGTGCCTACATTTGCAGACTACCTGAATGAAGCTCACCAATCAAGGACCACCATTTGGCAACAACCCCTACTGGGAACCATTGTGTTTTTCTGTTCTGCCTTTAGCCAAAAGAACACAAATGCAACAGACAACAACATTTCCACTGGTGTGTTCTTTCCCAGCCCTACCTGGAGATGCCAGGGATTGAACCCATGACCTTGTACCTGGAAGACACATGCTCTGCTACTGTCCTTTGTGCGGATAAGGAGAGGGGGGGAAAGCGGTGGGAATGAATTTCGATTGTAAGTGGAAGAAAATGGATTTTTAGTGGGATAAGAGAGTCACGGAGAAGGAGAAAGGCCCAGTTTCCAATTGTAAAGTTCTGGTGTCTCAGCAAGATAAGCAGGTGAGAATTTGGTAATGTCTCCCTGAAGCCATCCTGGTGCAGCAACAATACTTGCTCTCCAACAGCGGAGGTGAGGAAGCTGTAGAAAGCAAGAAAATGAGGATTATTTGAAATATCGTGAAAGACTGGATGTTTGAGTGAAAGCAGCTGAAATATAGGCATTAGCTACATAATGTTCGATATTAGGATATAAGAAGGAAAGAGTGAATAGGAGCAGAAGATAATATAATATGATTAAACAAGATGTTGTTGTTGATGTGTTATATTTAAGAATTAGAGATAGAGATAAGAAAGGTTTTAACCAATAAGCATTATTATGACTGTGAATTACACTGGTTAAGAAACTGCTAAAATAGATTTAATTAAGTACGCAGATAAGGGAATGGGGGAAGTCCTATAACAAGATTAGAAATAAGGATATAAAAATTAGAAAATTTTGTTTTTGTCTTTTTTGCATTGTATTGTTTTTTGATTGTTTTTATTTTTTTGTTTTGTTTTGTATGTTTTCCTTTTTGTAGTGTAGTTATGTTGTTGTGTATTTTTCTATTGTGTGTTTTGAAAAACTTAATAAACTCTATTTTAAAAAAAAGAAAGCAAGAAAATGAACAGGATGCATCTAACACTCCTTTGTCACTAGGTGGCAGCAAAAAGCAAGGACTGAACTCTCGATTGGGGAATCAGCAAGAATGTTAATCAGACTACCAAGATTAACAGTTGCATTTCCACAAATAAGTGCTGTGCTTGGTTCATTCCATTCAAACAATCAGGTTTTTAAAACCAATTTCTTTATTTATGAGAACAAATGGAATGGCTTTTTAAAATTTTTGTTTTTGCACGCCGCATCAGAGACAATAATAAAGTCAAGACTGGGAGTGGGAGATATTTACATTTTAGACCAGCATTTTATCAGCCTGGGGGCCACAGTTCCTTCTGTTCAACCTTCCAAGGGCTCCGTGCCAGCAGTGGGCACAGCAACAAATGAAAAGCTTATCTTTGTGCTGTAGGTTATTTTCTACACACTCACCCTACCTTCCTTCCAGAGAAGCAGCAGACATGATCAGAGCTTAAGGGCACATTCCAGCCATTCAGAATCATCTGGGGTGGCAAGCAAGGCCATGGAGCATTGTTGTTTCAGGAACGTTCAGAAGGCTGCATTCAGCCCCTAAGCCTGAAGTCCCCCATTCTCCTGTGTTAGCCCCGACATTAATGAACTTATGGGGTTGTCTCTTTATACAGCAAGTCAGCCTTATTGTGTTTGGGGGGACCCATTTTCGTTCTGCTCAGGGGGACCCTTGATGTCTGCCCCGAAGTTCTGCCCTGATGAAGGCACCTGAACCTGTTACAGCGTTAAATCTAAGCAGGTTTCAGGCTGTTTGCAGTCTGGAGAAAAAGTTTTGCGGAAGCAGTTCATTTAAGCAGATACTCTGAGCCCTCTGGAAGAAGAACAGTGTCTCAATTATCTTGACTCTACCCTTTTTACCCATCATCTGGTGTGCATCTTTTGGAAGCAAAAAAAAAAAATGCTGTTTCTTCTCCCCAACACAAGGGATTTGTAAAGAGAGACGGGTGTCCTCTCAGAAAATATCCATGCAGGGCAGGGCAGAAAACTATCTCCCTGTATACTTCCTAAAGGGGTCTTGCAGCAGAAAATATTAAGTGGGATCTGGACCTCGGATCACACAAGCTCTTAACCTCCTAGTTTAGGGGATCATTATTGCCGCAAGCAGGACCAGTGCTAGGGCTTCTGGCGCCCTAGGCGAACCACCTTCTGGCACGCCCCCCGCCAAAGCCTGCTTTAGCGGGAGCCGGAGGGGTGAAGAGGCAAGCAGCAGATTCTCCGCTGTAGCGGAGAGCTGCTGCTCGCCCGTCCTGCCCCCCGCCCCCTGCCAAAGCCTGCTTTAGCGGGAGCCGGGATGGTGGTGTAGGGGGCAAGCAGCAGTTCTCCGCTACAGCGGAGAAGCTGCTGCTAGCCCATCCCACCCAAGCCTGGCCAGCGCCCCCTTCATTTTGGCACCCTAGGCCAGTGTTTTTCAACCACTGTTCCACGGCACACTAGTGTGCCGCGAGATGTTGCCTGGTGTGCCGTGGGAAAAATTGAAAAATTACTTTATATATAGTCAATATAGGCACAGAGTTAATTTTTTTAACATTTTCTAATGGTGGTGTGCCTTGTTATTTTTTTCATGAAACAAGTGTGCCTTTGCCCAAAAAATGTTGAAAAACACTGCCCTAGGCAATTGCCTAGTTTGCCTAAATGGACGTGCTGGCCCTAACCACAAGGAATCCCGATGGCTCCCTGTTTGTGGGATGCTCTCCCTGGGGAGGTTTGCCTGGCACCTTCATTATACGTTTTTAGGACCCAGGCAAAAACGTGCCTCTCCAACCAGGCCTTTGACTGATTAGTATTCTATAGTGTTGTAAATGTGTCTGTTGGGGAAAGGGGGGGTTATTGTTTTGTCGTTTTTGTTCTGGTTACTTACTTGTGCTTTTGTCTTGTATTTTATTCTGTGAACCGCCCTGAGATCTTTTGATGAAGGGCAGTTTAATAATAATAATAATAATAATAATAATAATAATAATAATAATAATAGGAGTTTCAGAGCAGGCAACAAAATATCTCAAATTAGGTGTATTTAAGGACATATGGGCCCTACCAGATCAGACCTAAAGCCCATCTAGTCCAACATCCTGTTTTTCAGTGCCCACCCAGATGCTTCCAGGAACTGATGGTTTTGACAGGTGTTGAAGGAAGAGCCATAGCGCAGAGGGAGAACATCTGCTTTGCATGCGGAAGCTCCAGGATCTGGTCCTGCATTTCCAAGTGGAGTTAGGAAATACAGTACCCTTGCCTGTAGTTCTGGAGCCTCACCCCACATCAGCGAAGATCGGGGTGAACTAGGTGGACCAAGGACTTATCTCAGCACATGCTAAGCCACACATGGACTAACATGAAGAAGAAGCAGGAAAGAAGACAAGAAGGAAGACCTGAGAGGAAGTAATGTACTTTACGAACCAGTAACCTAAAGAGAGGGAAGAACAGTTTTCCTTTCCATCCATCAACCCCACCCCCACCCCAAATGCTTCAGGTAGCATATTGCAGGACAGAGTACGCAAGAGGCATTATCAGAGTTCAAGGACGCATTCAACCCTGGCAAAAATAATGAGTATGTTTATGATTAGTATACAGTATTTGTTTATATCCTGCGTATCAGTTATTCAGCTGGTATCATTTATTCAGCTGCAGAAAATCCCAGGGACCAAATATCAAACTTCACTGCAGACCCAACAGTCTCTGGTATCAAATATTACATTTCCAAACACCAGAAGCTTACAGTTCTACAAATACAGGTGGGTAGCCGTGTTGGTCTGCCATAGTTCAAACAAAATAAAAAAATTCTTTCCAGTAGCACCTTAGAGACCAACTGAGTTTGTTCTTGGTATGAGAACCAATCAACTCAGCCAGCCAATGAAATCATAGCCCACAGCCCAGCCATTTGTCAATGTTCACGAGCAGATATTTGGAAAAGGTGTATTTGTAAAGCCTTCTTGAGCGATTGCAGCACAGTAGCCCACCGGAGATGAAGTTCCAAAGTCACTGGGGCACAGTGGAAAAGGCAATAGACACACAAGAAAGGCCTCCACTGAAGATTTCATTTTGTAAGCAGGTTGTTGGTATGTCTGCAGGTGGGCCTTTAAACACCTCAAGTCAAAGTCGTTTAGGGCTTTAAAGTTTAAAAACAGCACTTTAAATTGGGCTCAGAAATGTGGTGGCAACCAAAGGAATGGTAATGGCCGCTGAAATATACTCGGAGTCCAGTGTGAATTTCATGCTCTTTATTCAGCTCATAGTAGTGAGGAATGCAGTTCCCCCAAAACGTTTGCTTTATATACACTATTTACACAATGGGCCCCACGTGATTGGCTAATTCCGGGATACTCCTGTATGCCAATCGGAGTGCGGATTCACTTCCACCTGGAGCTGGATTGGGTGGCTCCTGCGGACCAATCAGACTGCTGCAATCTCAATCCTATTGTTCTGGGACCAATCGGACTGCTGCAATCTCAATCCTATTGTTCTGGGACCAGTCAGACTGCTGCAATCTCAATCCTATTGTTCTAGGACCAATCAGACTGCTGCAGTTTGGATCCTATTCAACTCAGTACATAACAGCCGCAAAAGCCCCCACCTCCCCACAAAAAACTAATGTGGGGACATTTACTTGGGCCTGGAAAGGAACTGGCAACAAGTCCTGGAAGCTTGTCAGCTTGGCTAGCGAAACGACGACCCTGGCTTGCTCTGGTGCATATCTGGAGTGATATAAAGAAATCAGCAGGTGTAGGTAAACATTGTCTCCTGTTCATTTTACCACGACACCCCTTTCCTATCGATGCTACATTCTTTTTTTCTTTTTCTTTTTTTTTTTACAGAGCCATGTTGTGTAATTGTTGGTTAAATTTCAAACATTTCAGGTTCCTTTTTTTTTTTTAATTCTCCGGTAAACTCCTATTGGGTAAGTGGCTTGAAGTTCATTTCTTCTTTTCCCCTTGCCCTGCCCCCTTTTAAGCTTTTAAGCTCTGGGCAGGAGCAGCTAGAAGGACAGTCTCACCTCTTCGAAAAGTCGTATCCATAACTCAAGACCAGATTAAACTTGGGTAAGTTGTGTTTTTGTATATTCTATTGGAAACCACCCAGAGTGACTGGGGCAACCCAGTCCCGATGGGCAGGGAACATTAATTAATTAATTAATTAATTAATTAATTAATTAATTAATTCACATTTGGGGTTCTGGCTCCTCTAAGCTGCTGATTTGCATCCTGAGGACTCTGAAATGAGATCCTTCACAAATAAGGAAGCACACCCCTTGAGGAAGTGGGGGCCAGTTCCCCATCTCTTTGGTAGGCAGAGCTGAAGGGAATTTGCCTCCCTATAATGTCCTCAAAGGGACGCGGGTAGTGCTGTGGGTTAAGCCACAAAGCCTAGGGCTTGCTGATCCAAAGGTCGGCGGTTCGAATCCCTGCGATGGGGTGAGCTCCCATTGCTCGGTCCCTGCTCCTGCCAACCTAGCAGTTCAAAAGCACGTCAAAGTGCAAGTAGATAAATAGGTACCACTCCGGTGGGAAGGTTTCTGTGCGCTGCTCTGGTTCGCCAGAAGAGGCTTTGTCATGCCGGCCACATGACCCAGAAGCTGTACGCCGGCTCCCTCAGCCAGTAATGCGAGATGAGCGCCGCAACCCCAGAGTCGGACACGACTGGACCTAATGGTCAGGGGTCCCTTTATCTTTACCTTAATGTCCTCAAAATCACAGAGTTTGGGACCACTTAGAGCTGGCCAGGCCAACAGGCAGGACATTTTGTGCAGAGGATTTCCTAAGGACACATGGCTAAGGAAGGAGAAATGTCCTATATAGGTGTATTTCCTGTAAGGTGTATAAGATGCCTTAAGAAATAGGCATCTCTTTAATGTTCCCCCCTTTCTTCCTCTTCTTTTTCCTCCCAGAAGATTCTTAGACGCCACCATGCTGGTCTCTGGCTGCCTGCTGGTTCGCCTGGCCATCCTTCTCAGCGTCCTCCTGGTGCAGTCCTGCCAAGGGCAGTCTTGGGAAGCTTTTCAAAACAAGCACATTGATTATCCCCAAACCCGAGCCTCCAACCCCAGTGCCTACTGCAACCTCATGATGGTGAAGAGGAATCTGAATCCTAGTAGATGCAAACCGAGGAATACTTTCATCAACCATTCCAAGGAGTTTGTCCTAGAGGTCTGCGGCAAAGGTGGGAAGCATTGGCAAGATAAATTCTATGACAGCAACGAGAACTTCCCCATGATTGACTGCAGCTACACTGATGGCAAACCTCCAAAGGACTGCAAATACAAAGGCACAGGTTCCTCCAAACGCATTCGTGTCACCTGTGAAAACAAGAAGCCTGTTCACCTGGAGAAGGTGCTGTGATAGGCAGAAAACCACGCAAGCCAAGCTCTGCCCATTGAAGCCGGAATGCTTCTTGGGCCATTTCTCCCTGCAACGCATCCACATCATTGGCTTTCCCCGGTTTAACAGTCATTTGACACTAAGATAAGCAACAGACTTCATTTCCTTTATTCACCTGTGAACATACACATAGAGATGGCGGCAGCAGAGCAAAGACACGGTCAGCATCAAGGCTTAGCATGGTAGGGCGTTTGGAGTATAGGGCCTTACACCAAGTCAGTATCTGGCTCAGTATGGGGAGGATGTTAGCCATGCTTGCTGGGGCTGATGGAAGCTGTAGTCCAACAACATCTGGAGGGCCACAGCATTTTCATTTGTAGTCTGCACAGGCTGACAGGGTTTCAGGCAGGTGATATTCTCAGCTCTACCCTGGGGATTGAACCAAACTAACAAAAACCCTGGACTTGTTGCAGTCAGGAGGTAGACCCACTGAAGGAAAGGGGACCATGGAAGGTGTCAGGACCAAGGGCCCTGGGGCTGACACTGGCAGAAAAACCAGGAAGCTGGATATCACAGAGAGGGTGACACCATGAGTATCTATAATCAAATTCAAACATGCAGTGAGTATCTAATAGCCTAGGGTTACTGGGTTCAGTTTGTGAACCAGGCAAAAGATACTGTTCTGTTAACCAAGGGGGAGAGACTTGGTCGTTTAGCTGCTCACCTGAGTCCTTCTGCTGCTGAGCTTCCTTCCTTGGAAGATATGCTGGGGCTTGTCTGCTAAGTCTGTAGGTGCTTGGATGGTCTCCTGGCCACGCATAGCTTTAATATAGAGCTCAGGTGAACATGATGAAATATTAAAAGGTAACAGCTTTAAGGAAATGTCTTGATATGCTATTGGCAACATTGCATAACAGGGGGCCCAGCCAGCAGAAAGGTGATTTTTATCATGATCCCATTCACAAATTATGAGAGATGGGCCAAAATATGCCCTCTAGTTGAAAGTGTTCTGCCCCTGTGAATGGGGCTTCCCTTTTTCTGCCTCATTTCTGCTGTAGAATTTCAGTGGGTATGGATTCGGCATTCCTTATTGTGTTAGAAAGCTGGGGATGCGGGGGGTGGGGTGGGCAGAGGTGTTTCTTCCTGCTGAACTTTTCACCAGCAGTCTGCAGCCTCCCTAGGTGCCCACCATGAACACAATCTGTGCTGTGCAAGCCCAGTTGAAATGAAAAGAGAGTTCAGCAAAACCACAGTCCCAGGGTTGACCTTTCCACTAGAAAGGGGAAGAATTGGTATTCCATGGAGTGCAATTTTGTAGACTTCTGCTTTCAAATAATGCTGCCCAGCAGCAATGTAAATGAACTGGGAAATGACAATGGGAACTAGTGCTGACTCGATCACTTGCTGCTTCTGGATGCGTGGCTCCTGGAGAATGATGCAAATTATATATATATATATATATATATATATATATATATATATATATATATATATATAATAGATAGATGATAGATAATTTTATTAAATTTTCTGTTTTGCAATTTAAAATCTTCATTTAAACAACCTTAAAATATCAATGACTTCCCTGCTTTCCATGGGTCATTTTGCATAACATAAATCCCTGCATATTTTATATGAACTAAACCATTCAGTATTCCATTATTACTTCCATCAAAACTTATTTATACTGTTGAATTTATCTTAATGCTTCCAGCGTTTTCAAGTGTACACAATTTCCCCCCCATATATTCAATAAACATTTTCCAATCTTCTTTAAACGAATGTTCTTCTTGTTCTCTTCTTCTATATGTTAAGTCTGCAAGCTGCGCATATTCCATCAGCTTAAGTTGCCATTCTTCTTTGGTTGGGACCTCGTTTCCATTTTTGGGCTAACAAAACACCGGCCACTGTAGTGGCGTACATAAATAACCTTTTTTTACACCTGGGAATTTCCATCTGAATTATCCTCGGCAAAAAGGACTCTGTGGTTTTTTTTTGGGGGGGGGGAATACTTTTAAACATTTTTTTCAATTCATTATGAATTATTTCCCAATACCCTTTTACAGGTCCACCACATATGACAGAACATACCCACAGCCTCATTGCATCTCCAGCACTTATCTGATTCAGTCTTATACATATTAGCAAGTCTACTTGGAGTTTTCCATTTGGGGGCTAGCAAAACACAGGCCACTGTAATGGCATAAATAAATAACCTTTTAAATAAATAACCTGCCACGTGATTCTCCATACTTCCTCAATAATCAGTCAACGTTCCTTGTCCACTGAGCATACTCAGACTTCAATGGGATGTTTTGGGGGATTTCCCTTCTGTAGGGATTTTTTTTCCTTTTAAAATAATTTCAGTCTTGGGGTTTCCCTGAGCCAGCTGATACTTCCCTCTTGTGCATAGATGATGCCATGATGATCAGCACTCACACAACTGAGATTGCTATTTGCACTGAGAGTGGCATGCCCCAAACTAACCCAGAGACAACTGGATCTGGGTTTTCATTGGGTCACTTTCTCAATCTGGGGTTGCCCTCTTGTACTTGGTGACTATCTGCTAACAGGGGCAAAGGTTGTGTGTGAATCAACAAGGTAGAGTGGCCAAATGGGCAAATGTCATGGCTGCACTCGCATGCACACACACAAACACCACAAATGCCCCTGGTAAAATACCAATCTTATTTGTTTTAGTTCAGTTCTTTCACCTGTAGCCTGAATAAAAATCATGGGTTTTCATTCCACTGAAGGTATTAATTGGCTAACCAATGTCAGGATGTTTGTGTTATCATCAACACTGCTTTGTAATATATATGTGTGTGTGTGTGTGTGTGTGTGTGTGTGTGTGTAATTGTCACAGTTGGTGTTTTTGCTACTGCCTGAACACAGCCTTGAAGGTAAGAACAGAACCATCACAATAAAGTACACAAATAAAAGCAAAAGTAACTGGGTTTTTGCCAACCAGGCAGAAGGCGCTCAGGTTAAGGTGTTGGAGGGCTAAAATATGCAAATATCGTTCTTGACATGAAATACCCTTCCCTCCAGTTAGATCTCCATTTCAAGGAAACCCTCAGGGCTTGGGAGACTCCAGAGAAGCCTCCTAAAAGAGCAAAGTTTCATAAATCATCCCTCAGGGCTTGCTACTGTTAGTGGCGGTTTTAGCCAATTAGATCCAGAGACCACAAACAATGGGGCAAACCAGGAGTCAGGGACAGAGAAGTAAGTCAGGACTGAGGGCAAATGAGATTGAGGAGCATGAACAAGAAGCCCTCTTGCAGTAGCAAGAGGACCCATTGGCTAGCTTGGGTCAAAGCAATGGATCAGCCAGAGGTGGATCTATGGGTGAGCACGTCAAACCCACAGGAGCCTTTTATTATACACATATTCTACGTTGCATCAGCAAGTCTCTCAAGACTCACCATTTGTGACTTCATTACAGGCCCAGTCCTACCATTAGGCACAGTGAGGCAGCTGCCTTAGGCAGTGAATACCGAGATGTGTGGGTTGCAGCAAGATACTGCAGGACAGAACTCTGTGTGCATGACCTACTTTTGACAAGGGAAGGGACCCTCAGGCCTGGGGCTCAGTGCAGCCCTTCAATCCTCTCTCTCTGGCTCTCAGGGCTATCCCTAGGCTACATTCTTTCTCTGGTCACAACCTCTCTTCCCAGGCCATGTGTGTTTTTGTCTGGGTGGAATATCTCCTTGAACTCTTAATTATTTTTCCAGTGAAATCCAGCAATAGCAAAGGATGAGTGGAGAAGCTAGCCTAGTGCACAAAGATAAAATGTACATGTTTTGCTGTGCTCACTTTATATCCAGAACCCCCCACCACTACAGGAATTTGACACCCCACCCCCCACCCCCCAAATTGTTTATGACCCATAAACTGGAAAAGGTTTCCCAACCCTATCCTATGTAGAGATGTGAAGGCTCTAGGTGGGGGCTTAATCGTTTTCCCCATTGCTATTTCTTCCAAATTCTCCTCTCCCCCCCCCATGAAGAAAATGAATGGGGGAGGGGTTGTAGAATATATTATTTTAGAATGATGTATAAAATGTTTAAAGCAAGGCGTGCATATATTTACTCCCCACAAATGCTTTCGAAAAACTATGTAGTAGGAAGACTTTTATGTAAGAGGGTGCACAGCATCAGATACAATGAGGAGAAGCAAATCCTGTGTGTTAATTTGAGACTACAACTCTGAAATGGAAGAACAAGGTGCATTTATGCCTCTAGGGGGCACTGCCGTTGTCAACAAGAACGTTTCGATGCCTTGCTTCACTTGCGAAAGGGTAGAGATGAAGTCCGTTCCTTTGAATTATTATTATTATAATTATTATTATTATTATTATTATTATTATTAGAGAGAGCCAGTTTGGTGTAGTGGTTAAGAGCAGCAGACTCGTAATCTGGGGAACCGGGTTCGTGTCTGCACTCCTCCACATGCAGCTGCTGGGTGACCTTGGGCTAGTCACACTTCTCTGAAGTCTCTCAGCCCCACTCACCTCACAGAGTGTTTGTTGTGGGGGAGGAAGGGAAAGGAGAATGTTAGCCGCTTTGAGACTCCTTCGGGTAGTGAAAAGCGGGATATCAAATCCAAACTCTTCTTCTTCTTCTTCTTCTTATTATTATTATTATTATTATTATTATTATTATTATTATTATCTGGCTGGATTTCCCCAGCCACTCTGGGCGGCTTCCAACAAAAATCAGATACAAAAATATCACACATTAAAAACTTCCCTGAAAAGGGCTGCCTTCAGGTATTTTCTGAATGTCAGGTAGTTGTTTATCTCCTTGACCTGTGATGGGAGGGCATTCCACAGGGCGGGCGCCACTACCGAGAAGGCCCTCTGCCTGGTTCCCTGTAGTTTTGCTTCTCGCAGTGAGGGAACCGCCAGAAGGCCCTCGGCGCTGGATCTCAGTGTCCGGGCTGAATGATGGGGGTGGAGACGCTCCTTCAGGTATACAGGACCGAGGCCGTTTAGGGCTTTAAAGGTCAGCACCAACACTTTGAATTGTGCTAGGAAACGTACTGGGAGCCAATGTAGATCTCTCAGGACCGGTGTTATGTGGTCCCGGCGGCCACTCCCAGTCACCAGTCTAGCTGCCGCACCAGAAACTGCACCAGTGAAACGGGGAGACCTCAAGCTAGCCACCCATCGGAGGACAGACGAGGACGTTTGAGAGACTTTGCTGTACATACCATATCTATGAGCATTCATTGTACCATCACTCTACAGCACATAGTATCATATATGGAACTTTGCACTTTAAGAGTTGATAATATTTGGAAAGTATGCCATAGGCTACGCCTTTGAGGAGATACTTGTAGATAGGTGTTAAGTTATGCTATTTTCTGTCAATTTGTTGGTATAATATATTTTTGTAGTTCATACTTCAGAGTTTTTCACGGTTTTGTGTATTTCATATTGGATTATTATTTCTGTGATTGTCTGTTGGTTTTTGCACATCTCAGCTTAGTTTGGCTTAGCCAGCATGGTGTAGTGCAGCAGATCTGGCTTGTTGTTGTTCAGTCGTTCAGTCGTGTCCGACTCTTCATGACCCCATGGACCAGACCACACCAGGCACGCCTATCCTTCACTGCCTCTCGCAGTTTGGCCAAACTCATGTTAGTAGCTTCGAGAACACTGTCCAACCATCTCATCCTCTGTCGTCCCCTTCTGGCTTATAATTGCTTGTTTCCTGTAATTAAATCCAGTTCTGCTACTCGCAGGCATGAACAGAGGGATGCAGGACACTGACACACCCACTCTGCCCCAGATCACTAGAACCCTTAGACCAGGTGGGGCTATACTTTGCCCTCCAGGTGTGGCTGGACTACAGTTCCCATCAGTCCTGGCCCAATATTGGCTTTGATGGCTGGAGCTGGTGGGAGTTGGGAGTTCAGCTACACGGAAGACCATCACTTAGCCGTCCCTTCTGCTAGTACATCAAGGGGAATTGATCCACCCCAACACACTCACTGTGTGCTGGCCTTCTACTTGCAAGAATAGTGCAGGAGACCCTGCGGAACCACTGTCTTCCCTACTGGAAAGCTCCCATATGATTCCTCCCAGAGCACTCCGAAATGGAACGGTCCATTATAACCACTGCACAATTCTACCACCTCATTCTGTTGCCTGTGCAGACCAAGCCTTTATTCAGCCACCCCTCCAGCCTCTGAGATTTTGGGACAGTGCCGTGCACAAGAAGCTGGTGTAAAGCAAGCCATTGTGACTAAAGCTGACATAAAGTTACACCAGATAGAGATGCTGTTCAGCAGTGGGTCTGCTGCTGCTGCTGCTCTGCCTAAGCCTGACAGAGGGAAAACAAGCCTTTAAAAATAATCATAGAATTGTAGAGTTGGAAGGGACCATGAGGGTCATCTAGTCCAACCCCCTGCAATGGAGGAATATTTTGCCCAATGTGGGGCTCGAATCCATGACCCTGAGATTAAGAGTCTCGTGCTCTTCCGACTGACCTTTCCCAACAGTTTCATAATGTTTTATGCTGTCAGGTCACATGACCAAGGTGAACGGGCTTAGAATCCATCCTAAGTCTCCACTCTCTGGCCCCACCCACCACTAAACCCCAAAACACCACGACGGGGGGGGGGGGGCTTATACCAGCTTCAACTCAGACAGCTTCGGCTCAGCTGGCTGAGCCCAGAATCAGAAAGGTTGAGCAAGTTACACTGGCATATCTTAGGCTGCAGTTACAGGTAGGTAGCCGTGTTGGTCTGCTGTAGTAAAAAAAATCCTTCCAGTAGCACCTTAGAGACCAACTAAGTTTGTTCTTGGTATGAGCTTTCGTGTGCATGCACACTTCTTCAGATACCTTCAAATATCTTTGGCTGGTTAGGGGTTGGGTACTTAATGCTCGCTGAGCCCAAGAATCAATCAGTTGAGCTGGAAACCTGTTGCAACCTAAGCTGCTCATCCTAGCAGATCTTGCCCTAGGATTGACCCCTTCTCCATTTTTTCCCTCACAAACTTTCAGTTCTGCCTGCACAACTTTATGAAGCACTCTGCAGCCTTATAAGGACTCTAGACTATCAGTATTTTGTGGGAGAGATTCAAGCACATACAAGAACTTTAGGTTTGCATGATGAAAGTGGAATGTGCCACTCTGCCACCTTTGCATAACAATTCCACTTTTTAAAAAACTGACTATTTGCAGAAATAGTTTTTTGAAAGTGACAGGGAAATGTACTGAAAAGTGTGGGACGGATGAATTACTAATGGGCAGACATGTAAGCAAATGATGTTGAATGTTCCTTGTCATATACTGTAACTGCCCTGTAAACAAATCACACTGAATGCTCAAGAAAGGCCAGACATAATCTAACCACCGCATAAGCTTTCTGCAAACAAATCAGGATGAATGTGGAATAAAGAGGCCATTTGGAGGATCCCTATATACTAGACATTTGATTTAAAACAAACAACAACAAAGGGGAAACTGGGATTCCCCACAGCAGAAATGTAGACCCAAGGTGTTGGGATTTGTTGCCAACTGAGAGGTAAGAAAATATTAAAAGAAATCACTCACCAGAAAATTCATACTCTTAAGGAAGATTTTATTAGCATTTGTTTGTGCTGCAGCCACTGAAGGGTATGTAGGCAAAGCATATGGATAACTAAGGTTTAACTTCAGAGGGCATGTCTGCATTATGGACTTAAATGGGTTTTATACCACCTTAACTGTCATGGCTCTCCCCCAAAGAATATTGGGAACTCTAGTTTTATGCTGTTTTATGCTTGATAGGATGTGTTCTATTAAGGATCCCTTTCGCAGAACTATGGTTCCCAGGGTTCCCCAGGAGAGAGAGAATGACTTAAACTACTTAAAGTTTCTAATGCAGATAAATGCCCAGAGACTGTTTTGAAAAGGGGCAGTATCATTTGGGTTTAGAAGATTCTGTGTAGGTTGACCCAGAAGACCTTCTCCTTTGCAAAGGCGAGTCTTCGAGATGTACTGGAATTGCAGAAGGTCCATCGGGAGTCCCATTCATCTGAGTTCCTTCCATCTTGAAGTGACGGTTGAGCCAATGCCCTCTCTACAGTTCATGCTTGCAGATGTAGGCATTCTGTTTGTGGCATGCCGCATCATTCCATTTTGAGAAATCTAGAGGGAGAACAAGTCACCAGTTATTGGATGGTACAACAGTCAACAGCTTTGGGTCCCAATACTTTTGGGGTGTCAGAGGCAGTATGCCAGTTGTTGGGAAACACAAGTGGGGAGAGTGCTGTTGTACTTGGGCTGCCCATACGCATTTGTTTGGCTACTTGAGAGGAGGATGTTGGACTATGATGGTCCTTAGGCCTGATCCAGCAGGGCTCTTCTTATGACCCAACTAATCAAGGCAGGAATATTCAAAAACAGACAAGAGGTCCATGCTACACAATAGGTAGCATTACCTCCTACTCTGAAGTATAAAAATATTCTGCTACGCAAATCCAGTCAGTGGGGTTTTTCCACCTGGGAATCATACTTTTTCTCTACATACAGGTATAAAAAGGTAAAGGTAAATGACCCCTGACAGTTAAGTCCAGTCGCGAACGACTCTGGGGTTGCGGCGCTCATCTCGCTTTACTGGCCGAGGGAGCTCACCCCGTCACGGGGATTCAAACCGCCAACCTTCCGATCAGCAAGCCCTAGGCTCAGTGCTTTAGACCACAATGCTGTCCTGACCACAAGTGAGGGCTCATGGGTTAAGAAGAGACATGAGAGTGGCCTATCCAGTTAGTGGCATGTAGGGTCAGACTGAAGTTTCAGGACCTTGGATAGCTCCAGTTCACAGCCTATGGAAGACACTCCAGAGTGGCCCAATTGCTTGGGTAATATGTAGAATGAAGACAGGAGTGCCTGGCATGCTCTGGTCCATGGGGTCACGAAGAGTCGGACACGACTAAACAACAACAACAACAATGTAGAATCAAGCTGGCATTTCAGGACCTTGGATAGCTCCAAGCAGACAACTTGCTCCAATGGCACCAGGAACTCAGCTGAGGTTTCTTATCTCTCTTGGACCTAGTTACCCCTCTCAGGCTAACCTCTGTATCACAGTGTAGGAGATACTGAGATGCTTTTTGAACAGGACAGCCTCCCTCCTGGATAGCAGCTTCCAAAGACTGTTCACCTGAACGTTTAATGATGACTCTTTCTTCCCACTGTTGAGGTGAGTCGGCATCAGGAACAGCTGCCCCACTCACGGAACGTAGCAGCTCCACGCAGTATTTATTTCCGCCCCGTTTGTTGGGTGCCCCCAGCATCCATGCTTTATAGTTGTACGTAGACTCATCTGACCACCTCCACTTGCCGTTCTGCAGGGCAAAGAGAGAAAGGAACATGGAGATAAGTGTGTAGGTGAAGCAAAAGCCTCAATCCAGGATCTGGCGCGAGGCCAGTCCACCCATTAGGCAAAGTGAGGTGGCCACCTCAGGCAGCAGATTGTGGATATTGTGAAGGACATAAAACTGGGAAAGGGCCATAGTCCAGTGGTAGAGCACCTGATTTGCGTTCCAGGATCAATCCCCAGCATCTCTAGGTAGGGTTGGGAATGCACCTTGCCTGAAACCCTGGAGAGCTGCTGTCAATCAGTTAGATAGTCCAATGTTCTGACTCAGTATAAGGCAGTTTCCTACATTCCGAGTTGTTATTTAATTTATAACAACTCTAATGCTACTCCAAGGGGAAAACACATTTGATTTTGAAACTCAGGTGCCAAAAATAACTTGGCTGGCCCTGATTAATATCTACCTTGACTTGGGAGTGGGGGGAACCTCCACCTCACATAGAAAATGTCTTGCCAGAACCTAGATCTACTGGTTCCCTATTGTCTCTGGAATAAATTCCAACCTAGAAGGGTCAGCACCCAGCATCTATCATGCAGTGATCCAAGAACCTTACCCCCCCCCTTGCTACATTTGAACATGTTTCCTATGAATGTCAGTCTTGTGTGGATGCCTGTTTGGGCACCTGGATGTCTTATACCGACATAAATGTTTAATTTAATGCTGGTTTGTCAAGCACCATCTTTACCTAATTTTAGGTGCCAGGCAAAAGCTTTCCTTTCTACCCAGGTTTTTGGCCTTTAATTGGAAGGATTTTTAATGTATTGTTGGCCTCTTTTAACGGGACAGGATCTGCATGACCTGTTAATTATGTAAATGGTTTTTTTAAGGTTTTTATTGATGGTGTTTATTGCAATTGCTTTCAGTATTTATGTTGTATCTGTAAGTCTCTTTGAATAATTTCCATGAGTAAAGCGACACATGACTACTACTACTGCTACTACTACTACTACTTATTATTATTATTATTATTATTATTATTATTATTATACTGATGTCATTTTCAGGAGTGTCTCTCATTCACATTTCCCCTTTGTTTGCATTTCTTTCTTTCTTTCTTTCTTTCTTTCTTTCTTTCTTTCCTATTTGCTAATTTGCTTTGTAAATAAAGAATGAATTCTGAGACTCACATGATCCCAAATCAAATCTGCATCACATAATAGACTGCACACTGATTCCTGAAATGTGCCCTGCTGTATACAAGGGTGTGTGTTTTCTCTTGGGAACACTGTCTGAGGAGAAGCACAGAGGAGTCTAGATACTTACATGTCGGATATCATGCAGTCCAATCCACACATTGCTGGGTTCTGTCTGGTAAGCGAAGATGTGATCAGCCACCACAAGAGTCTCTGCAACAGTGAGGATAGAGGCAAGGTGTGCCCCACGGTGGTAACTCTGGCATTCGATCTGGGCAAAGGGGAAAGGTAGTAAAGGCTTTTAATGCCACTGTTGTCCTCCGACGTCATAAGAAGGAGGATGGTGCTTAGTGCCTCCTCCTAGACTGGCTATAAGTAGGTAAGCAAGTGTGGGCTGGTTGTGGGCAGACTGAGCTTCCAAAAGGAACAGCCTCCACTGCCTTCAAATCACCAAACCTGACAGGATGGAAAGGAGGAGAGCTAAAAAGTGAGGAAGCATCAAACGTATTGGAACCAAGAGTGGCCTCGGTGACAAATACCTAACCCAAGGCTTCATGCCCCCTCCGTTTCTTACCTCAGCTTCTTCCCAGGTCTTCTTAGCTTCAAAATAGCCATAGCAGTTGCCCTGGTATTGCAGCCACTCCCTGGCACATGTGTCAGCCTTAACTGCTCAGCAGAGAGAGAGTGTTAAACCGAAAGTAAGAGGAGTGAGACCGGGGTTGTTGTTGTTGTTGTTGTTGTTGTTGTTACATCCTTTTTCTTCAATAAGTATGCATGGTTCCCTCCCTCCCCCACATCATCTTCACAAGAACCCCATGAGGTAGGTTAGGCTGAGAAATAGTGCCAGGCCCAAGATCGCTGTGAAGTGTAGGTAGGTTCCCACGAGGGCAAGGCACAGTGATAACAGCAAGAACCTTTATTGAACTAACAGAACTTGACAACAGGGGAAAAGCAACTGCTTACATACATTTCTGAAGGCCTGGGCCACTCCCACTCCCAACGTGATTGGCTGTCCAAACTTCCAAGCTGCAAATCATAACTCAGAGTTTAAGGGCCAATGGCAGAGGCCCAAATCCTGAAATGTTCTGTGACTGGATATCATGTATTGAATCAGAACACAGAGGCTCAGAATCCTTAGTCCAGGCTCAAGCTCAGGCAAACACAGACCACTGAATACATAACACACCCAGTGAGCTTCTTGGCTAAGTGGGAATTTGATGACTGATCTCCTGGTCCAACACTGATCCAACACTCAAACCCAGGGTTTGGGAGCTGAATCTGGCCAGTGGGCTGCTCCTGACCTTTCCTAATCACCATTGGGCCATTTTGGCAGGTGGGTGAGAACATCGACTTGTCCGTCACCTTGCACCACCATGACATCAGATGACGCCCACACAGTCTGATGTCAAACTAAGGCACAGGGTTCTACAGCCACTATCAACCAGCTGACTGCTAGCACTTGGAAACCCCATGAATTTGTCCAGCCCCCTTTTGGAGCTGTCTAGGTTGGTGGCCATCTCTGCCTCCTGTGGGAGAGAGTGCCATAGTTTAACTATGCCCTCTCCTGAATCTTCCAACATTCAGCTGTGGTGGATATCATTTCATGCTGTGCCTTCTAGATTGTAAAAAAGGAAAAGGTTGGTGTTTTTTTAAAAACAGATCTGTAAGGTGCTGGGGAATTGGGGCTTTGGGGCTAAGGACCAGGGTAAAAATGCGTTTATACAGATGAAATATGCTTTAACTCTGGGGAAATCCTGCAGCTAAAGAACTGCCACTATGCCTGCTCCATTAGCGCTGAAGAATGCAGGAGAGACTTACCTCCCACAAGGGAGCTTGAAACCAGGAAACTGGCCAGGAAGACACTTAGATAAGTGAGAGACCCCATTTTTTCTTGGTTCACCTGAAATTACATAAGGAAATAGGACCAGAAGAACATAAGAATCCCCAGGCTGGAGCATCCTTGGGCAAATTCAGATCTGCAGCGTGTACTTCCCAACTGTGGATCCCATTGGTTATTTGCTGGGGAAATTTGCTGGGCAAAGCCAGAGCAGGTCTTCAATATTTAGACCAAACCAACAGTCTCGTGTTCACTGCAGATTGCAGTTGGCAATGTTGCACATCTCTGCTGCTTACTGTGCCTGAGACCAAACAGTCCCAGGCAAATTCATTAAGCTAACATAGGAACCTCAGATGTTGTGCTATACTGAGTCAGACCATTGGTCCACCAAGCTCAGTATTGTACCTGCTGACTAGAAACAAACAAATCTCCAGGGTTTCAGACAGGTTCCTTTCCCATTCCTACCTGCAGCTGCCAAGAATTGAACCCAGCACCTTCTGCATGCAAAGCAGATGCTCTACTGGTGAAACCCCAGAGCCCCCTTAGGGGAAGCGTCATAGCCCCGTTGTAGAGTATCTCTTTGCATGCAAAAAGACCAAGGTTGAACTTCCAGCATCTCCAGGAAAGGCTGGAAGAGAACCCTGCCTGAAACCTGGAGAGCTGCTGCCAATCAGTGTAGAGAATACTGAGCTAGATGGTCCAGTCATGTGACTTAGTATAAGGCTTCTTCCTGCATTCCTAGTTGCTCCTATAATACGGAATCAAACGAATCATTCGTCCAACCCAACACAGTAGTCGGGCCCAATTTATGCCCATTTTACAGATGGCCAACAAACAGTGAAGTGTCCATGGTTGAAACCACAGTGGCTTGGTCTGGAATTCAGATTTCCCTCATTTGGATCCTCCTTTATCCAATTGGTTTCACCCTGGCTCTTAACCAAAGTGTATTATTCTTGCTACAAGTGGCATCCGCAACAAGACCCGAACCCTGCAATCTTCATCTGAGGCCCTTCTTTGTGTGCCTCCTCCGCAAAACGTCTGGAGGTTGACTTCACAAGAAGCATAGCATCGTAAACTAGCATTGGTGATACAGAAAAATCACAGAAACTCAACTGCTCACCTGGACCCTTTGACTGATTCTCTTCTGAAGGTGTAGATGCGTATAGCTACCTGATGAGTTTGGATCTTCCTCAATGGTCTCTCCTGCTCCACAGATAGATGTTATATAGGACTCATCTGGACATGATGAAAGACCACAGGCAGCAGATTAAGGAAACGACTTGATGTGCTACTGTTCACATTACACAAGAGATGGCCGGGCTAGGAGATTTTTATCAGAGGCCAAAAGGTGCGGACCTCTGTCACAAATGACTCACTGGGGTTGTGTGGAACATTGGGCCAGTAGCTCATCCAGTCTAGTAGCATCCTGTTCTCACAGCAGCCAATCAGGTGCCAATAGGAAGTCTGCAAACAGGACTTTGTGCTCAAGCACACTATCCCTTTCTGTGGTTTCCAGTAGCTGGCATTCAGTGGTATGGAGGCAGAACATAGTCATCGGGGCTGGTTGCCGCCGATAGCCGTATCCTCTATGAATTTGCCCGATAGTCTTTGTAAGCTATCCAAATTGGTGGACATCACTATAAATACTGTAGTTTAACTGTGTGCTGTGTGAAGAAATTTGTTTGCCATGAATCTTCCAACGTTCAGCTTTGTTGGATGTTTATGGGTTCTAGTGTCCAAATAATAAATATCATTCATTCATTCATTCATTCATTCATTCATTTATACCCCGCCTTTTCCCTGACAGGGACTCAAAGTGGCTTGCAGATAAAATAAGAACAGCTGGAATAATTATAATAATTAATAAAATGGAATTACTTAGCAAAGTTTTTTTTCCCCGCTGAAAGGAGGAAATCTTAGTCAACAGCTCGGATTCTTCTGGGGTCAAACTTCCACCCTACTATTACCCAAGGGAACATATAATATCATACCTGGGGCTCAATTTAGTCACAGCAATTTTTGACGAAAGGTTGGGGTGGAAAAGGTCTTGTTACATGCACCACAAACTGTTGTCAGTATTAGACCATCATTTATTCTCCCTCAAAGAACCCTGGGAAGCCTCTGAAGCAGGGCCAGCCCTGCCATGCACCAGATCAAAATGATCTGTTTCAGGTGGCACCATGGAAGCATGGGAGCAGGAAGTTCAGTGGGGCAGTTGGAAAATATAAGATTTGGGAACTAGTGGTGTACAGGCAGGGATGGGCAAAACTCCATTTTGAGATCTCTCAGTTCTTCATTTTTCTGCTCTTAAGTTTAGTTTTCCACATTTCCACATCAGTCTGTGGGAGAGTAGAGGTTGGTTGTTTTGGGGGTTTATTTTTTAAGTCTTTATAAAAATTCATTAGCATTTCTTTGCAAATTCCTCTTAATATACAAATGTACCCACTGGCCCCAAAAGGGTTAGCCACATCTGCTTTGTAGTCATCCCTTTTCTTTTCTTTTTTTAAAGTAATTTTTATTGATTTATCTGTTTACAAATCCAAAATTTTTTACAATAACTTTACAAATCTGAATAAAAAGAGAAAAAGGGAAAATAGAAAAAATTCGCAACATACAATTTAAACCATGGACTTCCCTTCTTTCATATTATGTCTTCCTTATATCTTACATCTATATTTCGCACATATAAATTCATTTACACACATTTAATTCTTCCCTCTACATCATATTCACTTATTTTTCTAAATTCATTCCTAATTATATATCTTCACATATAACTTAATTTCACCTTCTGACTTTAATTTATTGTACCTTCTTCATTTATTTGGTGTGCCATGAGTTATTTAAAATATTCACATCTTACATACCTTGTCTAAGTAATCAATAAACTTTCCCCATTCCTTTCTAAGCGTTTCATCCCCCTGTTGTCTGACTCTCATTGTCATTCTTGCAATTTCCATATATTCAGTGACTTTCAGTTGCCATTGCTGCACAGTTGGTATTGTCTTTTGTTTCCAGACCTGTGCCAGCAGTAGTCTCGCCGCTGTTGTGGCATATAAAAAAAAACCTTTGATCCGGTTTCTTAATCTCTGGTCCTACCATTCCAAGAAGGAATGCCTCTGGAAATTTTTTAAAGGTGTATTTAAATATTGTCTTTAGTTCATTATAGATATTTTCCCAAAATTGTTTTACTAAATCGCATGTCCACCATAAATGGAAAAATTCCCCGTCCTTCACCTCACATTTCCAACAATATTTACTTCCTGTTTTATATAATTTCCTTAATTTAATTGGAGTGAGGTGCCAACGGTACATCATTTTATACAAGTTCTCCTTCAATGATGTGCACGCCGTAAATTTCAAACTGGTGTTCCAAAGTCTTGTCCATTTAGCAAATTCAATATTATGGCCGATGTCCATAGCCCACCTTATCATCACAGTCTTAACCTCCTCGTCTTTCAGAGTTCATTCTAGCAAGTAGTCGTAAGCCTTAGATAATATTTTTGTATTGTTTTGAACGACCTCCTTTTCTAACCATGACTTTTCTTGTTTAAAACCTTTCATTTTTTAATCCTTTACAAAGACACTATTCAACTGATGGTATTCTAGCCAACTTGTTACCCTTCCTCTAATTTCTTCATATGGCTTAATTGTTTGTATATTACATTCCATTTCTATTAGTTCTCTATATGTTAACCAGTTCGCTTCCTATTAGGTTTTTTAATTGTAAAAGCCTCTTGTGGTGATACCCAACCTGGCGTCTTCCCCTCAAACCAATCTTTATATCGACTCCACACCTGGTACAGAGGCTTCCAAATTGTGTGATTTAAAAAACCTTTATGTACTTCTACCTTGTTGTACCATAGGTAGGCGTGCCACCCAAATCTATTTTCCACCCCCTCCAGATCTAACAAATCCATATTTTTTAATCTAAACCATTCTCCCAGCCAATCAATGCACGCCGCATCATAATATATCTTGAGGTCGGGTAACGAAAAACCACCTCTTGTCTTTTTATCTGTTAATAATCTAAATGCAATTCTCGGCTTCCTCCCTTGCCAAACAAATTTTGAAATAATCTTCTGCCACTCTCTGAAATACTTCTGATTGGTAATGATAGGTATATTTTGGTAAAGAAAAAGTATTTTCGGTAGGATTGACATCTTGATAGCAGCTATCCTTCCCAGAAAAGATAGATTCAATCTTCCCCAGATTTCCAGCTTGTTTTTAATTTCCTTCCAGAGTACTTCATAATTATCTTTGAACAAATTTACATTTTTTGTTGATAACCAAATGCCTAAATATTTTATCTTTTTTACAATCTCAATTTCAGTTTCTCTTTGGATTTGATCAAGTTGTTGCAGATTTAATTTTTTTACCATCATTTTTGTTTTACTCTTGTTTATTTTTAACCCTGCCAATGCTCCAAATTCCGTAATTCCCTTCAAAGTCTCTCCAATACATAGATGTGGTTCCTCGATTGTAATAGCAATATTGTAGCCTTATTGCAGACCTTTCCGTTAACCTTGGGTTCTTTGTTGCACCCGGGGGGGTGAGGGAGGAAGGAGTCAAAAAAAGACACTGAGGATTTGAAATAGAGAAAGAGTTTTTATTCCTGTCATTTAGAATGGCAGGAAGGCACCCGCGTGATAATTCACAGCGAACTGCCCCGAGCATCAGTTGCATACAGTTTATATAATCTTCAAACCCCTCATTCCCCCTCCCCAGGAATCTGCTTCTTGCACGTCACACCATTAGTACCATCCTTGAAAATTCCTGTTCTTACAATCTTATCTTTAGGCCAAAAGGTCACTTAGGTTGAGTTCGTTCCTGGTGCCTGCCTGTCTCCTTGAGTGGGCCCCTCTTGATCTATTCCTTTCCTGGCTTAATATGCCAGTAAGGAATGCACTACTAATCAAGGTTCATATCTATCAGAAAAGGTTTCATCTAAACAGGTTACAGAAAAGCTTTTACTTAAAGGGTTTCAGCCTTGAGTTCATTATTGGGTGAAAGTTCCTGTCTCGCACTCTTATCTCAAAGTGGGGGTTAAGCAGCCCCTGGCTGCCCCTGGTACCTCCCGCCTTTCCCTCCAACCGGCAGGACCATCCATTAAAGAATTATCCTGTCTCTGGCTATCTGGCAACTCTCACATCCCTCGGCCAGGAATTCCTGTGCCATCCAGGGAAAGGGGCGCTCCAGTGAAGGGGCGCTTTTCACTGATTAATGATATGCCAGAGAGGTATGCACTAAGAGCAAGTAACACAAAGACAGAGCTTACAGAAAAAGCAAAATATTATACCAATAACATAGAAATATTAAAAAGGCCATGCAAATAGTATCAAATAAAAGGGGCTACAGACAAAAGCCAAAGTTTTACAAACTCAGGTAAAGTCTAAATACCATTTATAGTGAGGCTAGGAATGCTACACATCAGTAGAAGCTACATGTCAAATAAAAGAACTTAAAAAGCATGAGAGAGAGAGACAAAGAATCTCAGTTTAAAAGACTTAAAAGGGAGAAAGAAGGAAGGAAGGTAAAAAAGGGGACTTAAGAGAGACTTACATAGAGAAAGGAAAGTCAATTAAAAGGACTTAATTGCATAGGGAACAAGGTAAAAGGGGAACTTACATCAGGCTTTCCAGGAGGCTTTCAATATATAATCACAGAATAGAATCATAGGGTTGGAAAAGACCACAAGGGCCATCCAGTCCAACCCCCTGCCAAGCAGGAAACACCATCAAAGCATGCCTAACAAATGGCTATCAAGTCTCTGCTTAAAAACCTCCAAAGAAGGAGTCTCTCCTTGGTAGCAAATTAAAAGACTGTCTTTCAGAAGAAGAAGCTACCTGTATTCAGGGAGAAGGGTCTCTTTCTTTTCCAGAAAAGGAAGATTTTCAGCCCAGAAATCCAGTTCAAAATTAAAAGCTCTCTCTCTCTCTCTCTGTTCAGAGACTGTCCTTCAGAGAAAACCAAATGCGCGGCTCTGAGCCACTAAAAAAAAAACCTGACTTTCAGTTCAGCGAAAGTTGAAAGCTCTAGCCAAAAAGAATGCCATGCAGTACCAGGAGAAAGAGATAAGGGGAGGAAGCCCCCTCCCTTAGCTGCCCGCTTCTGGATTAACAGTATGTCAGTAAAGAATGCATTAGCAGACAAGCTCTTAGCTAAAAACTCCCCCCCCCCAACTTATACAGAGAGAGAGAAAGCTAACCAAGAAAGCTTGGTTACAAACAGACTTATAAACTTATAAACTAGAGAATTAAAACTCTCCCTCTTCAATATCATCGGCAAAAGCTTTAACTTTGCACTCTCTGCCTCCGTATCTTATACCTTTTATTTTGTCATCCCTTTTCTTCGGGGGACCCAGATAAGTATATAGAAAAAGAAAAAGAAGAGTTTGGATTTGATATCCCGCTTTATCACAACCCGAAGGAGTCTCAAAGCGGCTAACATTCTCCTTTCCCTTCCTTTCCCTTCCTCCCCCACAACAAACACTCTGTAAGTTGAGTGGGGCTGAGAGACATCAGAGAAGTGTGACTAGCCCAAGGTCACCCAGCAGCTGCATGTGGAGGAGTGGAGGTACGAACCCGGTTCACCAGATTACAAGTCTACCGCTCTTAACCACTACACCACACTGGCATGCCCAACACACTACCCCTGTGATCTTCAAAACCTAAAAAGGTGCTGGCACTGTATTTCCCATAGGCCATTATGCCATATTGCGGTCTACCCTCTTGTTCTTAAGGGATATCTGATGGCAAGGATGAGTGCATAAGACCGAATCAACAACATAGTGGCCAGACATGATTTAACTTTTTTAAAAAAAAATGAATGCAAGGACATATGCTGAGACACAGGTTTTTATTTGTAACTGATATTATTACTCATGCCCGTCATCAGCCAAATTACTGTTCTTACCCTATAGTGCACTGGTCGAAGCAAAAGTGAGATTTAGCAAGGCTGAACTGTCAAAAATCTGAAATATCCTTGCATACACAGACCTTTCAGCTGTCCTTTTCAGGCCATAAGGAAATCTATAGGCCTCAGGCTTCTCCTTTGACACTTCCTACAGTGGAGAGGTTTCATAAACCATCACCTGGGTTTGATCTTGTCTTTGCCTTTGTTTCTCAACATGGGGTAGCTGCGTACGAGTGTTTGTGTCTGTAGCCTCTGGTCACGCCATAGCGCGACTGTCACAATGCATCCGCAGCCGCTGGCCAGCCTGGGGAAAGAGTGGATGCATAATGAAAGCTGCCTCACTGAATCGACGTTGGTGAACTGGTGTCTCACAGGTTTGATTGGTTTTTTTATTTGAACTGGGCTCTATGTCACAAGTGTTCCTTGAGGACACCCTCAGGCGAATTCATGCCAAAGGTTTGTGCCTATGGCAGCCGAGTTGTTTCGGGTGTGGACTTTCCAGCTGTCTTCTCACAAGCTCAACCTGTTGTGTACATACTAACTGCTACACAACACATGGAATTCAGTCTGTTTGGGTTTGTAACACATCTTCACAACTGTGAGATTTGTTGATAGCCGACATCCATATGCACCTGCTCAAGATAGATAGATAGATAGATAGATAGATAGATAGATAGATAGATATATTGTTGTTGTTCAGTCATTCAGTCGTGTCCAACTCTTCATGACCCCATGGACCAGAGCATGCCAGGCACGCCTATCCTTCACTGCCTCTCGCAGTTTGACCAAACTCATGTTACTTTTCTTTACAGCATTGGACTTTCCTTTCGCTTCCAGGCATATCCGCAACTGAGCGTCCTTTCGGCTTCGGCCCAGCCGCTTCATCAGCTCTGAATCTACTTGTACTTGTCCTCCGCTCTTCCCCAGTAGCATGTTGGACGCCTTCCGACCTGAGGGGCTCATCTTCCAGCGTCATAACTTTTATATGCCTGTTGTCTTTGTCCATGGAGTTTTCTTGGCAGGGATACTGGAGTGGGATGCCATTTCCTCCTCCAAGTGGATCACGTTTGGTCCATACTCTCCACTATGACCTGTCCATCTTGACCTGTCCATAGCTTCCCTGAGTAATTCAAGCCCCTTCGCCACGACAAGGCAGTGATCCATGAAGGGGTATACACATACACACACACACACACACACACACACACACTTCTCTTCTTCTCTTTCCATGGTTCATTTTGCATATCATAAATCCCTGTATATTTTACATAAACTAAACCAGTCAGTATTCCATTATTACATCCATCAAAACTTATTTACACTGCTGAATTTATCTTAATGCTTCCAGCGTTTTCAAGTGTACACAATTTTCCCCCATATATTCAATAAACATTTTCCAATCTTCTTTAAATGAATGTTCTTCTTGTTCTCTTACTCTATATGTTAATTCTGCAAGCTGCACATATTCCATCAGCTTAAGTTGCCATTCTTCTTTAATTGGGCCCTCACTCGTTTTCCATTTTGGGGGCTAATAAAACACAGGCTGCAGTAGTGGCAGACATATATAATCTTTTTTGACACCTGGGAATTTCCGTCTGAATTATCCCCAACAAAAAGAACTCTGGTTTTGTTTTTGTTTTGTTTTGTTTTTTGAAAAGTACTTTAAAACATTTTTTTCAGTTCATTATGGATTATTCCCCAATAATCTTTTACGCTTTTACAGGTCCACCACATATGAAAGAATGTTCCCTCGACCTCATTGCATACCCAGCACTTATCTGATTCAGTCTTATACGTTTTAGCAAGCCTACTCCAAGTTCAGTACCATCTGTAAATCATTTTCAAGTAGTTATCCTCACCTGCCCAAGCTTTATGTCGGCCATCCAAGCCCCTGCAGTCTGGCTGAGGATGACTACTTGGGGGACAGGAATACTAAGCAATAATTTCATAGAAAAGCTGGGTTGGGGGGGTCAGATGCTGAAGCTCTGGGCTAGAAAAAAAGTCACTCTCTGGAATGTAATCCCACAGAAGAAAAATGAGCAGGTTTCTTCATATTTGAGAACCGCTTTCATAAATGCTTTAGCTACTCTCCTAGTTAATAATACCACTTTTTAAAAAGCCTCCCCCCACACCATATGCCTTTCTACACCTAAATATTTGGTTTTGATCTTATGTAACAAATTTATAGAAAAGTAAAGGGTATCATGATGCCCTTTTTGCGATGCTCAAGGCTAGTGATACAAGCTGCATTCCACCGATTCAGCCCTGGATTATGCAAAACTGAAGACATTGGACCAGTATTTTCATGGCTGATTAAGAATGTGGTTCCTGTTCCTCTTCATAAGGAAATGAATTCAAAACTCTCCCCCCCCCCTTCAATATGCTTTTCCCCACCAAAATGAAAGAGAGGTTGGTGCAAGCTACATTCCACTGATTTGGCCTTAAATTATGCAAAACTGAAGGCCAGGATTTCCTTGCAGCATTTTGCTCATCTTAGTATTGCACCACCTCTGCCTGGGGTCTATATAACAGCTGCCCAGACTAGGTGAGACCATCAGAGAGGCACCTGGCTCAGCTGACAACCACATTGGTCCACCCAGAAGAACAGCATCGCAAGGTAAGAGCTTGTGGAAGTGATCTACGTGTCTTTGGTGAGGGTTTTTTTTCAAAGGCCATGAGGGAGATGGATGAAAGGTTCATGAACAAGGACTTGTGGTGACGGTGCCTGGTGCCCACTGGAATTGATAGGGCGGGAGGCCAACAGTTGATGGAGCCACAGCCAATGGCAGGCAGAGCCACTCACTGATTGGTTGTAAATAAGAAAGTAGGAAGATGAGGATTGGCTGGGGGGCAGGCTGAGGTTGGTGGGGCAGTTCCTATTTGCCCTAATGCAGTGATGGCCAAACGTGGCCCTCCAGCTGTTTTGGGACTACAACTCCCATCATCCCTAGCTAACAGGACCAGTGGTCAGGGATGATGGGAATTGTAGTCTCAAAACAGCTGGAGGGCCAAGAATGGCTATCACTGCCCTAATGGGTCAGTCTCCACTGATTTGTGGGAAACAACAATGTAATAATTCTGTCACTAAGCAGATAAGGGCTCATCCATGCTTCCTTTTATGCTGTGTTTCCAGGCACAGGATTGGTCTTTCCAAGTCTGTGTCTGAGCAGAGTTTTGTTTTGTTTTTTTAATCCCATAGTTTTCCCTGGGAAAACTCACATTTTACCGCTTATTCAGAGCAAACAGCAATTGAGCTTTCCACAGACTGCCATTTGCTCCGATTCAGTGGTAAAACTTTGGTTTTCCCGTGGAAAGAGCTGGGACAAAAAAAAAAAGCCCTGCTCAGACACAGACTTGGAAAACTTGAACCTTTGCCAAGAAAGCATGGAGTAAGTGCAGGTGAGCCCTAAGTTCACAGATCAGACAGAAAAAGAAGATCAGACAGAGAGGAACATTGGCACAAAAGCTGAACAGAAAACCTGCATGGACTCATTTGTGTGCAGATCAAAATTTGATTTCCAGTTAACAGGTAGACTGAATAACCACCAGGGGGCGTATGTAGGGCAGGGAGAGAAAATGGATTTAAAGGCAAATGTGTCAGATTCTCACTTTCCGGGAAAAAAAAATGCAAACTGAAACACAGCTCTCCTTCAAAATTCAAACTTGTCCTTATTTTATGATGCAGTTCTGCAACCAAATAGTGCTTCCAAAAAATGAATTATACAGGGGGAAATGGCTTGCAAAAAATGTGTACATTACTCAAAACTGCATACAAAGCGGTGTTTATGAACAGAAATTTGCGCTAAAATGTAATGAATTTTCATGAGCATTTTTTTTAAAAAAAGTAAGATCACAAAATGTTCCTAATTGAAGCTGATGAAGTTCACTTTAAATCAATGCCAATATACCCTTTCATAACACTGACAACTATTTGAAACTTTAGTTTCTCCCTTCTTTCTCTAACCTTCCCAGTTCTTGGAAGCTCAAATAAAGGAAAATTGCAATCCTTCCTTCCTCCTCCCCTCCCTTCCATTGTATGTATGGCAATCAGTGAATGCAACTTTGATTTTACTGTGCTGTACGTTCATCTCCCTCAAAGGTCAACCAGAAGATGGGACTCTTCACCTACTTCAGTCTTTGCCTTATTGGAATCCTAGTCTCCAGTCCTTTCCAGGAAGGTGAGCAATTTTATAAATACCTGAGGCTTACCCAGAAATTGCCGTTGGATTGAGCAGTAATTATTGTCCATGTCATGTTTTCAAAGGATGGTAGGCCAGCAAAGGATATTAGAACAGAGCAGAAGGATGTTTTAAATTAGGCCGTAATTTATTGATTTTGAAGTTATCCATCCTTTCTCAATGGAGTCATATTTCAGAACCCAGATCCAGAGTGGTGGATCCATTCACTTCTATGGGATATTTTAGTGCACATTATTTTCATTCAGGTGAAATTCCTGGCGAATCCCATTAAAATGACTGCATAACAAAGGATGAGAAAGACATAAGAACATAAGAAGAGGAGGCTGCTGGATCAAGCCAGAAGCCTATCTAGTCCAGCATCCTGTTCTCATGATGACCACCTTGTGGGAAACCTACAAGAAGTAACCTAGCACAATAGCACTCTTCCCTCCTGTGTTTTCCAGCAGCTAGTGTTCAGAAGCATTACTGCCTCCAGTTGCGTAGGCAGAGCATAGCCATTGATAGCCTTTCCTCCATGAAACCCAAGAGAGTTGCTACCAGTGTAACTTAGGGGCAGCAGCCTGTGTCTAGGGCTGATGGGATCTGGAGTCTAAGGCCATAGGTCCTATTAAATAGTGGGTGGACATAGCAGACGACACAGTGATTCTCCAAGCAGCTCTGTTTATTCTCAGGCTGGAACAGAAGTGAGCTGAAGGGCTCAGCAGCCTGCTTATATGGAACTCAGCTACAAAGCAACAGTAACAACTTTCTGTAGTTACCCAATCCCTGAACGTCACTTTCAATCCCTCATTTGCATGTGCGGACCTGAGTGAAAACTGCAGCAGAATAAACTATATACACACACCCCTAGTGGCCTAGGGTGAGAACTTCAATATATAACAGGTCCCATCAGCCCTGGGGTAGCCAATACTGGTCTGCAATAGATACCAATGGCCTAACTCATTATAAGGCAGATTTCTATGTACAATTATTTGTGTCCTCTCCAGCAAACCCAAGAGGCATCCCTCCTTGTCCCAAAATGCCACCTGTGCGTTTCTTTAAATGTTAAGAAGTCTGTTTGTTCATGAATAGACCTGCTTCTGGCTAGGGATGCCAGCTTCCTGTTTAGAAAGGAAGGCAGAGCTGCCTACTCCTGAGCACACATAAATGCCCTATTTTGCAGGGCAGAAATGTTTTTTATAAATTAATAAATAAATAACACATACGGTGTAGACAGAAGTGGGATTTCAGAGAGCACATTAAAGACATGTCTTCTCACTGCTTTGCCTTCTTGGGGCATCTCCCCCCCCCCCATCCTTTCTCCATACAGCTGAGGCCGACACCTGCGCCAGGGAGTGGCTGCAAAACCAGGGCAACTGCTATGCGTATTTTGATAATAAATTGAGCTGGCAAGAGGCTGAGGTAAGAAGAGATTCTTGCTGTCAATGTGGGGGTGCTACAGTGCAGGGGTGGTGAAACACAGGCCAGGAGACTAAATCTTGCCCATTTGATCTAGCCTCAAGGATCTCTCTAGTCCACATCTAAATCTAGCCTCAAGGATCTCTCTAGTCCACATCTCCTCCCCAGTCACACACCCTCTTCCCTGAGTGTTTTGCTGGGCTGGAATGTGTCCTTGAACGGCAAGGATGCTTCTTGGATAGGGGATAGAAGGGTGAGTGGAAACTAGCCTTCAATACAAATTTACGTTCATTATTCTGCCCACTTTTGCCTGTGGTCCTGCTTACCATTAGCATGAGGTTGCCCCAGTTGTGGAGGAAGGGGGCAGGAGTGCCCTGCCCCAGGTGCAACCTCTGAGGGGGGTGACAAGAAGGCACCCCATGGGGGACTCGCCCTGCCACCATCCGTGCGGCAGCCGCAAGCAGAGGATCCCACCGCCGTACATATGGTACATGTGCGGTACATACGGTGCAGTGCATACGCCAGCGGGTGGTTTGCCCCAACGCCCCACACCAGGTGCCAGTTCTCCTTCCTTCGCCCCTGGGTTGTCCAGAAGGGAATGGGGTCCTCAGGCTGAAAGGGGTTCCCTACCTTATTATGGGTTTCTCATCAGATTTCCATAAGTAAGATTATCAATGTGAGTTGCCTTGAGGCAGCATGTGGCCAGCATCTCAGTCTCCACGGTTGTTCATGTTCTGGTGATATGTCTCCTTGGGCACCTAGAAGGCTAGGTGACAGTCAGAAAGGACAACACCATTCTTAATAGTCGGATATGACAATTGGGGACAAAACCTCCCTGCTTCTTCTCCGTCCTCAGATTGAGTGCCAGAGCTATGGCCGTGGGGCCCATCTTGCCTCTGTCCTCACCAAAGCAGAGACTCTCTTGGTGGCCGAGCACATCTCCACTTACCAGCAAGAAATAAGCAATGTCTGGATTGGGCTCCACGATGTCCGTCAGGTGAGCTTCTCTCATGTGCTTCATTCCTGGCTACCATCAATACTGAGTAGTGACTCTATAGCAATTCCATCCCATCTTTATCCCAATAATCTTCCAGACAGAGTCATACATACACCACTTTGTTATTTTCCATGAGAGTCCTTCTCTTCTCTATCATGGTTGACATTAGCTCCCCACAGGCCAGCCTCTCCAAATCATCTCTGTATTGGGCTCCTCACACTTCCCTTATCTCATGATCTGTTCTGTCTCCTTCCTGCAGTCCAAGGAATAGAATAGGGCTCCATTTCTGGTTATCATAACTGAGCAGTGGCTCCTTAGCAATACCGTTCCACTCTTACCTCAACAATCTGCCAGATTTAATCCCATATGCTGTTTCTCCATTATTTTCTATGGGTGTCCTCTTCTACTGTCAGCATCACAGCTGGCAACAGCTCCCCATTGGACAACCTTTCCAGTTCATTTTGCATTGGTGTCATTCCAATGGTATCTTCCTTTTTCTGGGCCCATCATTCCCTTCATCGCACGATCTGTTATGTCTCATTTCTACAGACCAGGAGATGGAGGTGGGCTGATGAATCCACCTACAACTACAAAGCCTGGATGAAACATCAGCCAGACAACTACCGCAATGCTGAACATTGTGTGGAGCTGAGAAGAACCACAGGTAAGCAAACCATTTGCGCATTTTCCTGATGGAGAGGACCTCCTTTTGTCTTGTCCTCAATCTTCCAACATCCAGCTTCATTGGACGGCCCAGGTATTAAAGGCCTTAACAGTTTGAGTCCTCCTTTAATGAAGCTGGATGTTGGAAGATCGAGGACAGACAAAAGGAGGTCCTCTTCACAGAGAACATGGTTAAACTATGGGATTCACCCCCCGAAAAGGCAGTGGTGGCCAGAAGCTTGGGTGACTTTAAAAGAAGATTGGGCAAATTTATGGAGGATGAGGCTATCAATGATGACTATGTTCCCACCTCTGCTGAATACCAGTTGCGAGGAATTGTTGGGGAAAGATGCTGTAGTACTCAGGTCCTGCTTTCAAGCTTCCCACTGTGAGAAGAATGCTGGACCAGATGGGCCTTTGGCCTGATTCAGCAGGGATCTTCTTGGCTTTAGCTGATTCTCCATCACTTTCCCATGGTTGTATCCGACACTAAATCATACTCAAAATAGACTTAAACTATTCATCACTGAAGTCTGCTGGTTTCAATAGATCTACTTTGCACAGGCATAGGCAAACTCGACTCTCCAGATGTTTTGGGACTACAACTCCCATCATCCCTAGCTAACAGGACCAGTGGTCAGGGATGATGGGAGTTGCAGTCCTAAAACATCTGGAGGGCCGAGTTTGCCTATGCCTGGCTTTGCATATAACTTGGTCAGATACTACCTGGCATTTTTGTTAGTTCTGTAGACCAGACCAGCTATGCTCCACCTACATCATTTCCCAATATGCCATGAGCCAGAAGACTCAGGCTAATCCATATGGTTTAAGTTACAGGTGGGTAGCCGTGTTGGTCTGCCATAGTCGAAGCAAAATAGAAAATTCTTTCCAGTAGCACCTTAGAGACCAACTGAGTTTGTTCTTGGTATGAGCTTTCGTGTGCATGCACACTTCTTCATATGGTTTAGTTGCATGTGATTATCATAATTTATCATTCTTTCCCTAGAAATGGTAGTTGCAAACCAAATTCCAGGCTACGTATTCCTCCCCCCCCCCCACACACACACACATTTTTCCTGTAAGAAACTATTAGGCCCAGATTGGAGGGGCGGGCGGAGATCACTACTCTTGTTAAATGTGCCTCCTAACATCTGAACCTTAGCATGAGTTCTATTGGGGGGGGGGGTCTTTAAAAAAAAAAGTTTTTCAAGCTATGAGAATTAAAGCTTTTGTTTTTAAAAAAATGAAAGCTGAATCCTGAGAAATTGACAACATCCTCCAGACCGTACTCACTGGAGCAAGAAGTAGTAAATTTTTGTTCTATCTTTTTGCATTTTAGGTTTTAAGGAGTGGAATGACGCTCAGTGCAAGAAACTCAATGCCTACATCTGCAAACATGAACTGTAAAGAAGACTGTGGTTCCCAAACTGTGCCTGTCGGGATGCTGGCTTGGTGGATTTCTCTCTGATCGCATTAACCCCTCTCCCATCCCTCAAAGTGAAAGACCATCTCTCCCATTCATCCCATCTCTGAAGAGCAACCTCTTTGATCTCTCTCTTTGGCATTTTTCTGTGCGTGCAGCACATAGTGGTCTTAATAAACTCTCTTTTATGCATATATTTTCTGGTGCGTTTCTGTCCCTCTCAGTTGACCTAACCTGCTCCAGGATGGTCAGATAATAAGTGCATGGGAAGCCGGTTTATACAGAGTCTGACCACTGGTCCATCTAGCTCAGCATTGCTCATACTGAATGACAGAAGCTCTCCAGGGTTATTCAGACAGGGCACATTCCTGGTTCTACATGAAGATGCCAGGGATTGAACCTGGAACCTTCTGCATGCAAAGCATATGTTCTGCCACTGAGCTATGGCCCTTTTGCATAGAGGGATCACATGGGCTTTCTTTTGCATATTATTATTATTATTATTATTATTATTATTATTATTATTATTATTAATGTTTTAAGCATTTTACATCAAAAACATCAACCTGCTTATTACTGAACAGCAAGTTACTCAACCCACCTACTCTTGGATTGGACAATATGGGCTGGGTGGGAAGGTGTGTGGTGTTATAGAATGACAGTTTTATTTTAAGTTGTTGTTGTTGTTGTTATTATTATTATTATTATTATTATTATTATTATTATTATTATTATTATTATTTACTGAATTTATATACCATCCTACACCCGGAAGTCTCAGGGCGGTTCACAGAACAAAATCAAGATATAAAACCACAAAATATACAATCAAAATAAAAACAACAACCCTATAACCTGTCTACACACACACGCCCGCCCCCCCCCAAAAAAACAACCCACATTTTAAAAGGGCATAGTGTTCCTGGCGTTTCTGCATTTACATGTTGAACCCCAGAACCAACCTTTCATATGGGTTACTCTCATTGTTAATGGGGAGACAGAAACTCTTGCCCATCTGTTGCCAAACATGTAGAGATCTTGTTGTAACCCCACTGCTGAAGAGATTCAAGATTGCCCAGAGAAAGACCTGTGGAAACTTGATTGTTTCCATACTGAGGGCCGCTCATCTCAAACTCCCTAAGATTTGGGAAAGTTTGTTGCTGGTTGGTCCCAATCCTTTCCTAATGATCCCTAATATGAAATGACATATTGAAGAGAAAGGGGACACACACACACACACACACACACACACACACACACCCCAAAAAGTGCACGACAGATCTCCAGCAAAAATTTCTACTCTGAACTTAGCCATTCAAGCAGAGATTTTAGAAAGCAGACCAGGCTTGATCTTACAATGTGACAATACCACTGCAGCGCCAGCCATAGTAGGCAGTTCTGAGCCAGATAGACCAATGGTCTTACTTGCTGTAAGGCAGCTTCCTATGTAACACTCTCTGCAAGAGCAGATCAGGAAGCAGCTATCCACTGAGTTATCCAATCTCTGGGAAAGGCTGATCCAGCCCTACACTAACTAACAAGTGTCCAATCTCTCAGCATTACCTTGATCCTGTGTACCTGAGATGCTACTGACTGAACCTGGGACCTTGGGCATGCAAGGCCATTTCCAGAATGACTAGCTGTGTGATATTGGGACGGTCAAGCAGGTCTGAATACAGAATTTAACACCAGGGGCAATAGAAATCTTGTGACATCTGGCTGAAGGGTTAGTACATTGTCACAACACTCTTGTCTCCCCTGTACTGCAGCAGTTATTATGTGCTCCTGGCAAGAGCTTGATGAGACCTCTGTGGTCAAAATGATGGACCTGGTGGTAATGGCAGTGGGAACTAAGGTTGCATTGTGGAGTGGATGAGATGTTACATGTGTGTCTGTGTTTGTAACTTCACACGTTTCTGCAGGTATACTTAAAGCTGGTCATATGGTGTATGTGAGATGCAGAGTGCGAGTTCCTGTATTCGGAGTAAGCAAGCTCTGTCTCACTAACTCTCAGCTATACAGCTGCAAATAGAATGTTCTAAATGTGCTGTGAAGTGCAATATACAAATGTGACACTAGATGGCGAAAGTGAGCTATGCCAAAGTCAATGCATTTTTCAAAAAGTTTTTTTTTTTCAAAAAAGCATTTTCACCACATTTTTAATAGGTGTGTAGATCCCACCTAAGATGTAATAAGTTATATCTGCTCTGTTTGAAGGAACTCTGTTCCCTGTGGGGTCTGCTAATTGCTAGTTAAGGGCTTTCCCCTATTGTGTTTCTGTTTTTGGTCAATAGTTATCAATGTATGCCAATGTATGTCGGGAAGTTTCATACTGTGTTCTGTGTTAGAAACAAGAGTGAGGGTCACATAACCTGATATCTTAACACAACGCAAGCAAGACCGACGCCTTGTTCCATCAAAATGAACCAAAGAAAAACCAGGTCAAGTGATCTCTCATTATAGTCACCCATGAGAAATGGGTTATTCACTTTAATGTCATTGCACTGCCTGGAGCCAAGAGCATAACCAACAGAGGTGATCACAACAGCATTTCAGAGACCAGTCCTGGATAAGGACTGAGAGTGAGTTGATAGATGTCATCTTTTGAAGGAAGAGCTTCTTGGCATAACAAAGGATGAACTGTAGAGGTGGTAACATTGCTGGATCTTCCTCTGACTCCCTTGACTCCATGGGGATATGCTTTGATCCATCTAACCTAACCATCCCCTAGAATGACAATATACCTTCTTCTACATCTCATGTTTGCAGATGTAGGCTTTATGTTTCTTGCAAACAGCATCAATCCATCTCTTATACCCTGCAGTGGAAAAAGAGAATCCAAGCTCCATTCTTATCCGTTCTCCGTTTCAAGCATTTTCAAAGTATCTCAAGGTACAGTCATTGTTCTTTTTATCTGCATATACCTGTGTTTGTTATGGCACCAGGGATGGGCCAGGAATCTGTCAGCTATAGTCCCGGGATATTTGTGGGGTTCCTTCCTAATTTAGGAGGCAATTTCTGAAATTTACATCTTGCCATGAGTCTATTTGTTCTGCTCTAACAAACCCATTTTGAAAATTCCCTGGCTTGTTTTAGAAGATAATGACATGGTATAGTCTGGTTAGCTCATGAGCAAATGAGGATGAGGATTTACCTGCCTTTTACCCTAAAGTGCCAGGGTGGGTTTCAACAATTAAAGCACAATGTTAGAAACAGTTTAAAACAACTCACAATCACAGAAACAAGGTGGGTCTTAAAAATATACATCTCATGTTTCAAAAGGCAGAGTAAAGAGCTATGTATTTACTTTGTACTGCTTTGTGCCAGATCTAACCATCGGTCTAACCCAAAGCTGTGGCCCTCAGGATGTTGTTCTGCTCCAAATCCCATCAACCTCAGGATGGGCAATGGTCAGGGATGATGGGGGTTGTAGTCCAACATGATCAGGAGGGTTGCAAGTTCCCCACACCTGATCCAAGCCAGCTTTCTGAGTTGCATCCAATTAAGTTCCACTTAATGGATCCAAGTGTATTTACCTGTCTGAATACCACACATATATGGGAGGGCACGATAAACTTGAATGTGTGTTTGGGGTTGAGGTGCATGCTTTGCAAGAGACCTCTACAAATATGTGTGTGTTTGTGTGTGTGTGTGTGTGTGAGAGAGAGAGAGAGAGAGAGAGAGAGAGAGAGAGAGAGAAGAGAGAGCTGAAAAATCATGCCCCCCCCCCAAAAAAAAAATCTAAAAATGAGACCATTAGATAAAGGAGGGTGAATATTTCATAAAATCACACAATTTTAGCACTCAATGGAACTTAGGTGTCATCTACTTCAATCCCCCTCTTCAGTACAGGAATCTGCAGCATCCTTGACAGAACTCTGTCCAGCCTCTGCTTAAATGCATCGGCCAAAGTGACCCTTCCCACAAGGGAGGCTGCTGCCCCACTGTTTGCCCCCCTCCTTTATTTGGCTCAGCCCAATCCTTTCTGTTCTATTTATGTCTCACCGTAGCAGTACACCTCAAGGCTTAACAACTTCCCATCCGTGGGAGGACAGTAACATGCCCACCTGTGGAAGCCCTCAAAGCCACACAGTACTCGGAATTCCAGAGGTTGTTGGGCTCCCCTCGCATCCAGTTGTTGTAGTTGTAGGAGGACTCATCGGACCACCTCCAGTTCCCATTCTGCAATGACACGGGAGATAAAAGGAGCCCTGATTGATCGGGAGAAAAGTGACATCACGCTCAGCATTCTGTTTCTGACGGGGGACAGCTTTCAACACGGGAACACAGGAAGCCGCCTTACACTGAGTCAGACCATAAGTCTGTCTGGCTCAGTATTGTCTGCTGCATCCTTAACTGCTCATTCCATAGGATCGCCCACTTAGTGGCATATAAATCCTATTTTTTAAAAAATACAAATGTATTTCATCTCAAAATATGCATTATAAAACAGTTTGATATCAACTTTTGATCCCAAGATTGTATTAGAATATTCAGGACATATGGCAGCCAACAGATAATGGATGGATGGCGGCTAATGGATTGAGGTTGAATCTTGACAAGACAGAAGTACTCTTTTGGGGGGGACAGGGGGCAGGCGAGTGTGGAGGAGTCCCTAGTCCTGAATGGGGTAACTGTGCCGCCTGTGTCTAGGGCAGCTGTCTACCAGCTCCATCTGGTACGCAGGCTGAGACCCTACCTGCCCACAGACTGTTTCACCAGAGTGGTGCATGCTCTAGTTATCTCCCACTTGGACTACTGCAACGCGCTCTGTGTGGGGCTACCTTTGAAGGTGACTCAGAAACTGCAATTAATCCAGAATGCGGCAGCTAGACTGGTAACTGGGAGCGGCCACCAAGACCATATAACACCGTTCCTGAGAGATCTGCATTGGCTCCCAGTATGTTTCCAAGCACAATTCAAAGTGTTGGTGCTGACCTTTAAAGCGCTAAATGGCCTCGGTCCTGTATAACTGAAGGAGCGTCTCCACCTCCATCGTTCAGCCCAGACACTGAAGTCCAGTGCTGAGGGCCTTCTGGTGGTTCCCTCACTGCGAGAAGTGAGGTTACAGGGAACCAGGCAGAGGGCCTTCTCGGTAGTGGCACCCTAACTGTGGAACGCCCTCCCATCAGATGTCAAGGCAATAAGCAACTATCTGACTTTTAGAAGACATCTGGAGGCAGCCCTGTTTAGGGATTTTTTTTTAAGTCTAATGCTTTATTGTGTTTTTAATATTTGGTTAGGAGCTGCCCAGAGTGGCTGGGGAAACCCAGTCAGATGGGCAGGGTATAAATTAATTAATTTTTTTTTATTATTATCATCATCATCATCATCATCATCATCATCATCATCATCTAACTTCTGATCCTTGGATCAGGCCAGTTCTTCTCAGAAATTGCAAATATTGTGTTCTTTCAGCAGCCATGAATTGATGGTAGATGGAACAGGGTAGCCCAGTTGGCTAGAGTGTGGTGCTGATAACGCCAAGGTTGCAGGTTCGACCCCCGTATGGGTCAGCTGCATATTTCCTGCATTGCAAGGAGATGGACTAGATGATCCTCAGGGTCCCTTCCCAACTCTTTCATTCTATGGTTCTATGACTGATGGATCAATAAACTCAGGAGGCTAAATGCTTACCTGGTGAGTATCATGGAGTCCAATCCAAACGTCAACCCCTGTTTCTTTCTTGTCAGTGGAGATATGTTTGGATACCATCAGAGTTTCTGCCCTGACAAGAATGGATGCGAGGTGGGTCCCACGACCGTAACTCTGACACTCAATCTGGAGAAGGGGCAAATGCACAAGAACTTCCATCATTCAACTGGACATTCTCTGCAACCTGTTAATGGATTGTGAGTCTTACCTCAGCTTCATGCCAACTCAACTTGTTGTGGAAAAACCCATAACAGTTGCCCTGGTACTGCAGCCATCCCCTGGGGCAGCGATCCGCTTCAACGGCTTGCCAATGGGGGGGGGGAGAGATTATGAAAGAGATGAAGAGCAAAGTCATCACAGATAAACTAGTTGTAGAGTTGCATGTTATAACGCAGGGTAAGTCAACGTTTTGTTGTCTGTAACAAAATGGCCACTGTGGGTTGTGTGACCTAAAACAAAATGCCAGCTGTGAGAGTGTAGCTCGACACAAAATGGCTGCTCTGGATTGCGATGTAACTCAAAAAGCCTGTCATGGAGAATATGGCACAACATAAAATGGCATGTGGGGAGTGTAACCCGGAATGGCGGCTGTGGTGTACTACAAATGGCAGCTATAGGGTTTGGCGTAACACAAAACGCCATCTGTGTTGATGTGGCTGCCACCTGTAAAAGTACAAAAGAAGAAACAGGAACAAAAAATGGTGCGGGCATACTCCACTTCACCCCATCGTGTGCATTTTTACCCAAATATTTCCTGGCACTTTTCATGGATGCCATAGGAAGTTCTTCTGTGCACATTATCACCTGTAGGTACTAGCTTGGTGGCCCTTGTTTTAATGTACTAGTGGGTTCATCTCTAACTGGTCTCCTAAAGCTTTTAGAAATTGCTAGGCAGGTTAAACTGACTCTCCAGGGTGAGATATGTCAGTATATTCAGTTTTCAAACATTATTCCTGAAGTCTATCACTCTTTATTTGGCAGCCTTTGCCACCCTAGAACGGTCTTTGGCTGCATTCGCCTGGCAGTTTATTTCATTTCCCCGATGTTTCCCTAGCTGTACATTTCTGCATTTTAAGTGAGCAACATTCCCCAAGTCTGAATGCACCCTATAGGACAGAGAGTGGTACTATAACTCAATAAGGACTCACCTCTCATGAAGAAGCCAAGCAAACATAGGCTGACACAGGCCAAACGCCCCATCTTTCTTCTTCACCTAAGAAGAAATCATGAGGTATTGTTGCATGACGAAAACATTGAGTTAGCAAGACCACTTGTGAAATGTGGGTCTTGAAAGGAGAAATTTCCTTGTCGTAAGTTAACAGTGTTTGGCTCACACTGCTGCAGGGTGTATTTATCATCCACCAGGGCCAGACCGGGGCATTTGGCTGCCTGAGGCAAAGGACAAAACGGCCCCCCCATTTCACATACATTTATTGGACTGGCAGCTGAATCTCATTTTGACAGTGGTGATGGGACAGCATCTTCCTGAGGGCAGCTAGCTAGCTTAGGAAGCACAGGGCACGCTGCTCCCTAGCACCTCCCTGGCCAATCACCACACTCCCTGCCATTGGCCGCCTGAGGCAACTGCCTCACTCTGCTCAATGATAGGGCCAGCCCTGACATCCACCCTGATGAGTTCAGAGTTGTATACCTGGCATATATGTCCAGTTTAGGACCAAACAGGATTTGATCTCAGCAGTGCCATGGCTGGAAAGCCACGAAAAGATAATAAAGAAGCCCTGCTTGAATTTTTCTTTCTAAAAACCAAGTTTGTCTGGTCTCTAAAGGTGTAGGACATAGCTGTCAACCTTCCTTTTTCTTGCATTGGGAAGCGGCACTGGAATAAGGGAATTTCCCGCAAAAAAGGGAAAGTTGACAGCTATGGTGTGGGGAGACAATCCTAATTGATCAGGGGTGGACTGGGGCAGGGTCAAAAGAACTGTGGCAGAACATTTCAGAAGTGTGAAAGCTCACATTAGTTTGGGAAGTGCAAGTGAGGTCTGTTCATACTAGGATTTATAAAGGTTGAATTCCTTGAGAATCTCTACCAAATTTGCTTCTGCCTCCCTTATAGTAGTGGGTTTGAGCCTGGAAAGAAAAAGGAAATGGCTTTTACTCTCATGTTGGAGGATTTAGAAATGGGAAAGTACAGGCAACAGGAAGCTTTATAGAAAACAAACAGTGCTTAAGTTGGGCCCTGTGGCTGTTGTATATAATTGCACCCTGGTCATCACTAAAACCCTGGTAGGTAGGCTCATGTGAGAGACTGGTCCATGGTCACCAAAGGGTTTTTATGGCTGAGAATGCAATTGAACCAAGTCTATCCAATCATAGCTCTCGCTTTCAACTATGCTGCATTGACTGTGTTCACACATAGCTCTAAGCTATGGTTTATTCCACAAACCAAGAGCTATCTCACACATGAGCAATCATGCTACAGCTTGCTTCTCCAAAGCTTGATTTGTTTTCCAGATGCTCTTGCCTTTGGGGTGTAGCGCTGAAACAAACCATGGTTAAGCGAGACTGGTGTGTTTGGACATAACACCAAAACATAGTTAAAACAAGCTGTGGTTTGTAAGCCGACAACTAACCATGGCTTCACATTGTGCTTTGTTGACAGAAAACAAAACACAGATCGTCTGTTGGACAGGGTTCACTGATTCAAACAAATCACAATCAAACTAAATAAACCATGGCTTAGTGTTATGTACGCTGGTTTATCATAGAGTTTAGCTCTGAAAGTACACATGGCTCAGAATATAAAATGTTCTTTAGAAAAATGTTTGGCATGTCTGCCCCTTACAAATCCAATAAAAAGATAAGGTGTGGAAACTCTCTAACCTGTATTTTACAGATCAACAAGCAAAAGTATGTCCTCACTCACCCAAGTCCTCGTTCCCAAGATGGTTGTCCTCAACAGATGGCTGCCTCTGCTGTGTCCTGGTCAGAGTGTCTCATTCTGAGCAGCTTTTATCCAGACATGGTTGGAATCTGGCTGAAACCTGGAGCAGAAAGGTTAAGGCAGCACATGATGGACGAGTTTGCTTATTGCACAAGTCAGAGGCAAGTTAAGCCAGGGGCTATTTTATAAGATTTTTTTTTTTAAGCAAGCTCCGTCAATGGGATGTTGTTGGGTTTTTTGTGGGGGGTGTATAATGCTTCTTTAGAATTAAAACTGAGATTGATTCAATCAAGATCGCAGTTCCAAAAATCAATATTCCTGTGGTGCGAGGTATCATAGAATTGTAGAGTTGGAAGGAACCCTGAGGGTCATCCAATCGAACCCCCTGCAATGAAGGGATCACAACTAAAGAATCTCTGAGTAAAAGATCATCAGTGAAAATGGACTCTCTAAGACCTTGTGGTTGGAAAGAGGCTTACACTGCAAGCCTGGAAGACTAAACATCCAATTACTGTTAATATCAGCTGGCAATGACAACTTATGGAATACAAAAAAAGCAAATAATCAATTCCTCTTGTTGTTATTTGCTTTTAAAAGCAACCCTTCAAATTAAATCTGCAATGCAATTCAAAAATGTTGCTTGAATTTCACACAGATCAAAATCCAGATGATTTCACTTAACTGCTTGACAGAAACATTCTGTAAAGTGTAGATGTAACCTACCAACAATGTCATGCAGCACTCCCTGATTGGACGGAAATTCCTCTTAGTGTTGACATAACCAAGACAAATTGGCATCGTGCACAACAACCCCCCAACAGTTCCCCAGTCCCTAAAAATAGCCTTCAACCTGAGTTCCCCCCCTTTGCCTAAGGCCCAAACAACTGGGGATTGTGGTTTAAACAGGTCGACGTGAGCAGCTGAGAGTTATACTCACGGAAACTTTCAACGTGACCTGCTTAAACTGCCCTGCACATGCAGAAATATACAGGACAAGTACTGAGATAGAAGCCGTAGCAGAGGAAGAGATCCAATCAGCCTGGGTATCCTATGCCACTGGGCTAAATACCACAGCCTCAAGCCCTCTGACCCCCTTCAGGATATCTTCTCCATCAGAGAGAAATGAGACCCATGTGTACACTCATGCTTAAAAACTCCGAAGGAAGTAGTGTGTGCTAAAATTGTCTTCCCTTTTTCTACTGAGTTCTCAACATCTTCACAAATATGCACAGTGGGCCCTTCCTGGTATCAATTTTATCGTGCATTCATGAGGACCTGTGCTCATGATGGTATTGGGCTGGTTGTAAGGGATCCTGTTTTCAAGACTGTTTGGACTTGCAAAACCTTCGAGGTGAACATACCGTTATGGGCAACCTCCCCGAATCTCCAAGCGATGAGAGACTCCAGGAGTGCCTGGGCTTTCCCAGGGTTCAGTTTCCTGCATTCACAGCACTTTATTTCATTTCCCTAGCTCAGGGGTCCCCAAACTAAGGCCCGGGGGCCAGATGCAGCCCAATCGCCTTCTAAATGCAGCCCGCAGATGGTCCGGGAATCAGCTTGTTTTTACATGAGTAGAATGTGTCCTTTTATTTAAAATGCATCTCTGGGTTATTTGTGGGGCATAGGAATTCGTTCATTTTTTTTTTTTTTTTCAAAATATAGTCCGGCCCACCACATGGTCTGAGGGATAGTGGACCGGCCCCCTGCTAAAAAAGTTTGCTGACCCCTGCCCTAGCTGTTAATTTCTCCATTATATCTGAGCGTTCCCACAATGCAAATAACACTTCTGGGAAACTAATGGAATATAGTTCGTGTTTAGCACCCATTTCCATGTTAGTTGGTTCCAGAAAAAAATCCACTTGCAGCTCCTTTAATGTGAGAAATCATGCGAGAATATTACGTGTGAGCTATGGTATATATGCATACAAAGGAAAGGATATTAGAGGATCTTGGGGACCACTGGCTGCAACTTAGATCAGGATGCCTGTACATTTAAAGCAGCAGCAGGGAATAGGGCCAGATATGTCCCTTTAGGTGTTGGTCATCAAGGAAAGACTTTTACCCCTTTGCCTTGTGTGCACCCCACCCCACCCCACCCCTAGGAGCCTTCAGAAGGGAGCTGTTGCCAGAACAACAACTGAGAGGGGAGAGAAACTCTGCGGCTGCCATCAGGGGATAGTTGGTTTCACCAGTGTGACCCCATCCACCAACCCCAGGAGCCTTCAAAAAGGAGTTGCTTGATGGACAATTTGTGCGAGATGAGCGCCGCAACCCCAGAGTCGGACACGACTGGACCTAATGGTCAGGGGTCCCTTTACCGTACCTTATTAGTAAGCTGGTAAGACGGGCCACTGGTCCCATCACCTCCTGGCAAATGGAAGGGGAAGAAATGGAGGCAGTGAGAGATTTTACTTTCTTGGGTTCCATGATCACTGCAGATGGTGACAGCAGTCACGAAATTAGAAGACGCCTGTTTCTTGGGAGGAAAGCAATGACAAACCTAGACAGCATCTTAAAAAGCAGAGACATCACCTTGCCGACAAAGGTCCGTATAGTTAAAGCTATGGTTTTCCCAGTAGTGATGTATGGAAGTGAGAGCTGGACCGCTAGAACGACAGATCCTGAAGCTGAGGCTCCAATACTTTGGCCACCTCATGAGAAGAGAAGACTCCCTGGAAAAGACCCTGGTGTTGGGAAAGATGGAGGGCACAAGGAGAAGGGGATGACAGAGGACGAGATGGTTCGACAGTGTTCTCGGCCAACATGAGTCTGACCAAACTGCAGGAGGCAGTGGAGGACAGGAGTGCCTGGCGTGCTCTGGTCCATGGGGTCATGAAGAGTCGGACACAACTAAACAACAACAATTAGTAAGCTGTATGTTTCAGTTAAATGTTTAGATATGTTAAATTGTTGATCATTGTTTCTTTTCATGTTATGTTGCAGTTTCTGGTATTGTTAGTCTAATACTGTACAGTGGTACCTCTGGTTACAAACGCTTCTGGTTACGAACGCTTCAGCTTACGAGCTCCGCTAACCCGGAAGTAATCTGCTCCTGTTTGAGAACTTTGCCCCAGGATTCGAACAGAAATCACACACCGGAGGCACGTGCGCAGCAGGAGGCCCCATTAGTGAAAACGCACCTCAGGATAAGAACGGGTTCGGCGTAAGAACGGACCTCCGGAACGAATTAATTTCGTAACCAGAGGTACCACTGTATTTAGACTTTGGTTTTTCTGTGAACCGCTTTGAGCAGAGATTTACCTGTGGATATATAAATAAATTGACACTAGACCTCTCCACCTGTCCCTCGGGACTCTCCCGAGGCCACACCCCTCACCACCATGTCCTATGTTCTTTTAAAGTCCTTTATGGTGTGGAAGGAATGTGTCCTTGAACACTTGCTTGTCCAAGTCAAAGTTGAAGATGTGAGTGGCTGAGTGTAGAAGCATCTGACTCTTACATTGCTGGGATGTAGCCTACTGGACAAAGGTAAGAATTGGCGCCCATTTGTAACTCTGGCACCATCCACAAGGGGTCTGTGGCCCCAGAAAGGTTTCCTATGTGGCCCTTGGGTCAAGAAAGGTTCCCCACCCTTGGTTGAAAAGCTGGAATTTCATGCAGAGTTCGGAGAAGTTGTACCTACTGAAATTCTGCCTTCTGCACAAAGGTGAATGAATGGTGGAGTGGAGCCTCTGCTGTCCTCCTTTCTACCCAGCAGCCTAAGAAGACTGAAATCGTTCTACAATAACAGAAACACGCCAAGATATTTATGCATAAGATAGATAGTTTATTAAGACTGCACTGTGCTGTGGCCATTAATGAAAGGCAGGAGAAGAGAGAGGCCCACACAAGATAGTTCTTCTGAGGTACGTGTTCTGAATGGAGGTGGTTGGAGGCTGTGTTGAATGGCAGATCTCTCTCGCTGTTGTTGAACCAGGTGCATCCCAACAAGCCCAAAGGGGAAACTCCAGTCTTCTCTAGAGTTCGTGCTTGCAGATGTAGGCATTGAGTTTCTTGCACTGAGCATCGTTCCACTGCTTAAAGTCTAGAATGCAAAAAAGAAAAGACAAGGCAGGTGTTAACTACTTCTTTCTGGCACAGATAGGTCAGTGGCTTGTAGAATATTGTCAACCACTTAGAAATTTCTGCTTTCCATGATTGTAAAGTAATGCTTCTAGTCCTCATGCTTGTAAAAGGATTTTTTTTTAAGAGTGGCATGGTAGAAAGAATTCTAGGGTTCAAAACAAAGGAAACTAATACCCCCCAAAAATCCAAACTAGTTCTGCTTCCTGAATTATTTTTTTAAAAAAAGTATGGGCTGGTCCATTAGGCAAATAGGGCACTGCCCCGCCATCTTTCTTCGGGCCTCAGCCAGCTCCCAATTGTGTGTCTTCTTACTTGCAACCAGACCAGAAGGTGGCTCTGGCTGTCAGCTTCATCTTCCTTAGTCTCAGTGCTGCCCTTGTAGAACTCATTAGGAATTGTGGGGGGACTAGAATTAGTTGGCTCTTCCTGGCACTGGCTCAGTCTACCGTGGGCCTTCCTTCCTTCCCCCCTACCAGTCCAATGGAGGCACCAGTCACCACTGCTTAAAACCCTTTTCATTTCAGGACAATTAACTAGGGATGGCAGGCTCTGTCAATTTCAGTTTTCTCATTTTTCCACTTTTGAATTCAGTTCCCTGTATTTCCACGCTTAAATTCAGTTTGCCGCACTGTGAAGTGAATTACAGTGGTACCTCGACTTATGAATTACTCGACATACGAATTTTTCGACGTACGAATGAAAAAAGTGCCCGCACGCCTATGAATTTTTCAACATCCGAAGGACATCCGTTGGCGGTTTTAGATGGGGTTTACTCGACTTACGAATTTTAGATGCGGTTTACTCAACTTACGAATTTTTTCGAATTTTTCATTTCCAATGCATTCCTATGGGGAAATCGCTTTTTCCGACTTACAGTTTTTTCAACCTACGAATGTGCATTCGGAATGGATTAAATTTGTAAGTCGAGGTACCACTTTTTATTAAAATCGTTATGAAAATTCAGTATGAATTTCTCCTACTAAACACATTTTTAATATGAAGTTTTGACCGATGTACTGTAGACGTTTTTGCCATTGCTGGGTCTGGTGGGTCAAGAATGCAATGCGTGAACCTGGCTCAAAACTGTGGCTATCAGAACAGTTCATCAGCTCACTAAGAACCACACTGGCCACACATCCTTGTCCTTTCTCAGACCCTGAGAATGGATTGCTTACCCGTGGATCGACGCAGCTCCACACAGTGTTCAGCGTTGCGGTAGTTGTCTGGCTGGTTTGTCATCCAGGACTTGTAGTTGTAGGTGGATTCATCAGCCCACCTCCATTTCCTGGTCTGCAGAAGAGAGACAGAACAGATCGTGTGAAGGGCCCAGAAAGAGGAATATACCAGGGGTCAGCAAACTTATTCAGCAGGGGGCCGGTCCACTGTCCCTCAGGGGCAGGACTATATTTGGGGGGGGGATGAATGAATTCCTATGCCCCACAAATAACCCAGAGATGCATTTTAAATAAAAGGACACATTCTACTCATGTAAAAACACGCCGATTCCCGGATTGTCTGTGGGCTGGATTGAGAAGATGATTGGGCCGGATCTGGCCCCCAGGCCTTAGTTTGCCTGCCCATGAACTAATACTATTGGGATGACACCAATGCAAGATTAACAGGAGGAGTTGGCCAATGGGGAGCTGTTACCAGCTGTGATGCAGACACCCATAGAAAACAATGGAGAAGCAACATGTGGGATTAAACCTGGGAGAGTTGTGTGATAACGAAGGGATGCCATTACTAAGGAGCTGTGCTGGCTCCTGGTTTGGGGGAACCTTCATCCATCACAGACCCCTCTCCTCCTCAGCACTATTACCATCAGCTGCTGCCTGCCCTCGCTGGTGCCACCTGGTTGTCTTGCCAAGCAGAGAGCCAATGGGCAACCAGGCAGTGACATCTACTGCTCCTCTTCCTCACCCACCACTATTGCCTGGGTTAGAGTGAGAGGCAGGTGAACAAGCAAGTTGCAGTGATGAAGAGGAAGGACAGGTTTAGGAGGCTCTTATGGATGGGCCACTCCCACTGCGGTATGGGTTCTTGGCGGATGCCCAACTGTATCGAGCCTTGCCATGCTGAGGAGTTGCTACCTGGTGACGATAGCTAGGAATGGAGCAAGCTTACCTGACGGACATCGTGGAGCCCGATCCAGACGTCGCTTATTTCTTGCTGGTAAGTGGAGATGTGCTCGGCCACCAAGAGTGTCTCTGCCCTTGTGAGGACAGAGGCGAGGTGGGCCCCACGGCCGTAGCTCTGGCACTCAATCTAAACACGGAGAAGGAAAGAGTGGTGGTTTCTTCCCCAATTATCATATCCCATCAACAGGATTGGTCAGACGTGGCTCGCCAGATGAGGGAGAGCCACTCAACTAGCTTCCTGGCAGGTAAGGGTGCTGAGAGTTGTTGGGAGACTCACAGAACAAGAATTACCAGAGATGGTCTTCTTGGCAAAATTGACCTGAAAGCTCAAGAACCAAGAAGACCAAAACTTCAACAGAGTGGGGGGGGGGAATTATACTTTATCTTGGAGACCACTGTTAAGCAGATGAAAACATTAGCAGGATTGCAATAACACTTGTAAAGCAAAACAAAATAAAAAATTAAAAAATCCTTCCAGTAGCACCTTAGAGACCAACTACTTAGTTGGTCTCTAAGGTGCTACTGGAAGGATTTTTTTATTTTTTGTTTTGTTTTGACTATGGCAGACCAACACGGCTACCTACCTGTACTTGTAAAGCAGCAAATACTATGGAGACAATGGAGTGATATAAAATGCGGACTACTGAATAACATGCAGTTGAAAGGGTCGACAATAGGACCCATGGAGGGGAAGGTGGAAAGCCCAGAGATTCGAAGGAATCTATAAATATGGATGTGGATGGTTGTATTGCTATATTCATATACTAGTAAAATCAAATAAAAATTATATTAAAAAAAGAGAAAGAATCACCAGAAATGGATTGACTGGTAAACCACTCTGAAAATTACAGTGGGGGGAATAGAGTATCCTAACAATGCAAACTATGCTTCCAATGATTCTTTGTGTGAAGCCATAGCTATTTTAAAGTACAGTGCAGACAGGGCCTAAATGTCTCCCCCATCCCTTGTTCCAGCCAAACCCCTGAAATGGGAACTGGGAAGCTGACTTATATCACGTCTGGGTGGCTGAGAAACACTTCCTACCTCAGCCTCTTGCCAGCTCAACTTATTGTCGAAATACGCATAGCAGTTGCCCTGGTTTTGCAGCCACTCCCTGGCGCAGGTGTCGGCCTCAGCTGCATGGAGACAAGGGGGTAGAAAGGAAAGGAAAGAAGCACAAAACAGTCAGCAGATATTCCAAAACATTTTTTGCCTTAAAGCAGTATAGGCTGGTCCATTAGGGCACTGACTAGGGCACTTCCCTCCCAACCTCAGTCTGCCCTTCGCCAGCCCCCAGCTGCCTGCCTTATTACAGCCAGTCCAGTAGGTGGCGATGGAGGTCAGCTTCCTCCTCCCTGGTCTCAGTGTTGCCCCTTGTAGAGCTCAGCAGGAAGGGGGACGGAGGCAAAACTAGGATTCGTTGGCTCTGCCTCTCATTGGCTCTGGCTGTGCCATTACCTCTGACTCCACCTCCCTTCTGCCCTGCCAATACCAATGAGCAGCAGCCACCACAGTATTAAAGAAAAGCCAGCTTGAGTTACGCCACAGGTGGCATGGACAGGGGTGCCTCTGAACACATGCTCAGTGCACCTGTTTGAGATCAGTCCCTAGCTCACAAGCTCTTTCGCTTCTGGCTTTCCCCAAAAATGCTCTTTTTCAACCACTTAATTCTGGGCCGGAGGGGGGGGGGACGCTTTTAAGTGATTGGGATTGTTAAACAACTGGAGCCTGAAAACTTTGCTCATCTACTGCAAATAGAGATGACGAGGGAGAAATTCAACCAGGTTTGCATTTAAAAGTGAATCCACCCGATTCACACTTTCTGAACCAGCGTGCAAGCCAAAATTCAGTCATCCTTTGAAAATTGCATTCTTCTGAATTTTTCAGTGCAGATCTGTGGTTGAGCAACATGTACCAAAAAATGCATATACTGGGGTAAAGTATGTATTAAAATTGCAAAAGATGGGTGAAAATAACATACAAAATGCATTACATTGGGAGAAATACCTTGCAGAAATGTGTGTGGCAGTCAAAAGTGCATTTAAGAATTTGTTCACCGGGAGAAATGGACACTAAAATATTGATACTTTTTTCATGATGGTTTTTTCCTGTTTTTAAAAAAAGTTGCAAATTGTCGCGGGCATGTGGAGGACTGAATTTAAGATTGGGAAAACGAGAAACTCGGAGAGCCAAAATTGACGGATTTGTCTGCAAATCACCCAGAAAACTCCTCCTAGATTTTGAGCAACCTTCGGCCCACCCAGAGTCTCTTATTTAAAGGCCCTATAAATGCTAAATTGATTCACCACTTTCTCTCTAGGGATGTTACTCAATGTGATCAACGGAGCAAGCCCAGATTATTTTTATCCTTGTTAACACGAGCCCAGTTCAAGGCACCCCATTCTAAAGAGCCAGAGGTTTAGTAGATCTTAGTGGATTGCCGTTACGTGAAAATGAAACACCTACATTTGTTTGAAATTCTGCTCAATTGTGGCTAAGGTTTCTGATATCTTCCTGAAAGACTGAATTGGCCAACTAAATGCATTTGAAGAAAGTTGCTTTTCACCCAAGTCCACTTCTTAACTGGTCATATAATATCAGTACAGTGGTACCTCGGGTTACATACGCTTCAGGTTACAGACTCCGCTAACCCAGAAATAACGCTTCAGGTTAAGAACTTTGCTTCGGGATAAGAACAGAAATCGTGCTCTGGCGGCGCAGCGGCAGCGAGAGGTCCCATTAGCTAAAGTGGTGCTTCAGGTTAAGAACATTTTCAGGTTAAGAACGAACCTCCGGAACGAATTAAGTACTTAACCAGAGGTACCACTGTATTTGCAAAGGAAACTCACCTCCCAGGAAAGGGTTGGAGACCAGGATGCCCAGAAGGCAGAGGCTGAAATACGTGAAGAGTCCCATCTTCTGGTTAACCTTTGAGATGGGAGGAAGAAGAAATGGGAGGGAAAGAGTATGTTCAAAAGGTGCATTTAGTGAATACTATACTATACTATACTATACTATACTATACTATACTATAGTATACTAATTTCTAAGTTCATCAATGCATTACTTACTGGCAGGAACATTTGAGACTTCCTGCCACGTTTCCCATAAGTCATAGAGCTGGAAGGGACCTCCGAGGTTATCTAACTGAACACCTTGCAGAGGCATAAGATCCACTACAACATCATCCCTGGTGGGTGGTTATCCAGTCTTTGGTCAAAAACCTATAGCCAAGGAGAGCCCACCACCTTCTGAGGCAGAAGTCCTGAGCCGAAGAGTCCATCATCATATCTCAGAGATTTTGATAACATTTCGCTCTACACTCTGCAGGAACTCACTCACAAAGACTTATGGGTCACCTCCCCAGAACTTACCTTGCGATGCTGTTCTCCGAGGTAGACAGATGTGGTTGTCTGCTGAGCCAGGTGCCTCTCTGATGGTCTCACCTAGTCTGGGCAGCTGTTATATAGACCCCAGACAGAGGTGGTGCAATACAAAGATGAGCAAAATGCTGCAAGGAAATCCTGGTCCGGTGCCTTCAGTTTTGCATAATTTAAGGCCAAATCAGTGGAATGTCGTTTGTTTCACTAGCCTTGAGCATTGCAGAAAGGGCAACAACGTCTCCTTCTTTTTGGTGGGGGAAATAATATTGAAGGGGGGAGAGAATTTTGAATCTATTTCCTTCTGAAGAGGAACAGGAACCACATTCTTAATCAACCATGAAAACACTTGCTCGCAGTCCTTATTGCCTCTGCCCCCACTCACCACTGCCATGTGGCCCTTAGAAGGTTAAAAGGTAAAGGGACCCCTGACCATTAGGTCCAGTCGTGTCCGACTCTGGGATTGTGGCGCTCATCTCGCATTACTGGCCAAGGGAGCCAGTGTACAGCTTCCAGGTCATGTGGCCAGCATGACAAAGCCACTTCTGGCGAACCAGAGCAGCGCACGGAAACACCATTTACCTTCCCGCCAGAGCAGTACCTATTTATCTACTTGCACTTTTGACGTGCTTTCGAACTGCTAGGTGGGCAGGAGTTGGGACCGAGCAACGGGAGCTCACCCCATCGTGGGGATTCGAACCACTGACCTTCTGATCAGCAAGCCCTAGGCTCTGTGGTTTAACCCACAGCGCCATCCGCATCCCCTGGAAAGAAATGTGGCCCACTTTTTGCCACTATGTTATACCAGCTCCCGAGGCAAGTTTGCGCCAGAAATGTCACACAAAGGGATCAGGATCTCGCCTCCCTTACGGGGCGGTTGTGTACACTCTAATGATATAATTAATGATTCTGCAGCCAAATGACACCATTCTTCTGTTGACATTAAGCAGCTCTGACCCAATACGCTGCCTGGAGGAGAAGATGAGCCAGGAACCAGGTGTGCATGTCCCTGAGCTCTTCCAAAGGACAGCAGCATCAAGGGATCATCACTCACAAGTGTCTGATGTGTGACATTTAAAACATTAAGTGCATAGTTACAATGACCTAATGCTCTTCGCATCCTGTTCATGTAAACACAGCTTTCAGATGCCACCTTGGAAAGCGGAAATATCACCACGTCCTCCTGTCCCCCTTATTTTTTTTCCCCCAGGACAGCCCCTGTTTTCTGGCTCCTTGATAAATCACTGCCCATATTTTGTCCCTATTTTGCTGGGTTTTTTTCTGGCAGTGGAGGGGAAAGGGAAAGAGAACCCCTTAAGAAAATCACCTAGCTCCACCTTCTAACCGTCTAAGTTTTATCCAAATCATGCTCTGCTGTAGCCTTCAAAAAATGAAATACAAATAAAAATCTTTGATATTTCACAACTAAAACCTTCCTTTTTATCTATCTTAAACGTATCGTTTAATTGGGATAGATAAAAAGAAAGGTTTTGGTTGTGAAATATCAAGATTTTTATTTGTATTTCATTTTTTCAAAAAGATTTGTTTGAGAATAAGGTTAAGGTACCATCTGAAATGCATAGCTTGCTTTTAGAGTGGCACACAAAAGATGAAAAAGTCAAGTCAGTAATGATACACTGGGCAAAGGACATGGGACATAATGTTCAGGTGGCAGACTGGGAAAGGTTATGGAAATCAGATTTGAAATTTACGGCATGTTGTACATTGAAAGAAAATTACATGGAAATGATGAACCGGTGGTATTTGACTCCTACAGAGCTAGCAAGAAATGTATAAGACAAATTCAAATATCTGCTGGAAATGTAAAGAAAAAGAAGGTACCTTTTATCCTATGTGGTGGACTTGTAAGGTAATAACAGCTTCCTGGGAGGTGATATATAATGAAATCAAAAGATGCTTAAAATAATCTTTGTTAAGAAACCAGAAGCATTTTTATTAGGAATTACAGATACAGACTTACCAAAGGAGCAGAAAATACTCTCTATGTTTGGGACAACAGCCACCCAGATGTTTTTAGCCCAGAGCTGGAAAGAAGACAAAGTCCCTACCAGAGAGGAATGGCAAACCAAACTGATGGACTATACAAAAGCTGATTGGAAAACTCACAAACCAAAAGGATAAAAACTATAAAAGAATGGGAAAACTTTATAAGTTACTTAGGAGATCACTGTAAGCAGATGGAAACAAGAGTAGGATTTTGACTCACCTGTAGTTGTAAAAACACTATGGACAATAAGGTTTGATATAAAAATTGGAGTACGGATGAATATGCAGTTGTAGGTGTTTAAAATAAGATTCCATGGAGGGGATAGGGGGGAAGTCTCGAGATTCGGAGAATCTCCTTATACAGATACCTTTTTACTAGTTTGTGTTTATTTGTACTCTGTATTTGAATTATGGTGCTGGAGGAGACTCTTGAGAGTCCCATGGACTTCAAAAAGATCCAACTTATCCATCCTTAAAGAAATCAGCCCTTGGGAAAGATGGAGGGCACAAGGAGAAGGGGACAATAGAGGATGAGATGGTTGGACAGTGTTCTCGAAGCGACTGATGAGTTTGGCCAAACTGTGGGAGGCAGTGAAAGATAGGCGTGCCTGGCATGCTCTGGTCCATGGGGTCACAAAGAGTCAGACACGACTGAACGACTGAACAACAACAACAATTTGTAAAACCAATAAAAATGATTTTTAAAAAGAAATACAAATAAAAACGAGAAGCTGTCACAAAAGGTATGGAGACCAGCCCCCTTCTGCTTACCCCCACCCCAGTCTTTGAGCATTTATTTGTTGAGAATTGGGGGCATCATATACCCTTTAAAAACTTTTGCTAACATGCAAGTGCATGGCATAGAAGATGCTACCTTCCCTTCCGAAAGGCACATGAGGCCACCACTTTGCTGAAGCTAAGCAGGTCCCGGTTTGGACAGTGAGTGGATGGGTGACCACCTAAAAATCACATGCAATGCACATTGGGATCCATGGCAGAATAAAGGAAGAGGAGCAATGTAAATAAATAAATATGCAATTGAATGCCAGTCCGTTTGTGGTCTGTAGGTCCATAACACAGCCACCTTGCTGAAGCTGAAGTAGTCTGGGTGTGATCCCTGCAGAGATGGAATAAATACCTGCAAAAATTGCTGTATGCTACCTTGAGTTCCCTTGAGAAAATGTGAGCAATAAATGAATTGAATATCAAACTGGGGTGAAGAGAGAGAGAACATCACATTGAAAAATAACAAGTCGGGCTACAGAATGGACTAATTTCTTTTTCCTTGACATGAAGACCTTCTTCGTGGAAAGATTTTATTTTATTTATGTTATTAATAATTATTATTATTGCTTTCATGGAAGACGGCCAGTCAGCTACCTGGGATGTAAAGCTTAAGAAAAGGAGCAAGTGCTTTCATGGTTGATATTGAACATTCTTCCCCCCCATCCCAATTTGGGTACAGATTTAAAAGGCCAGACATTTTTCAATACACATTTCCCCATCTATTTTTTTTTAAATGCACGATGTCCTTTCTGCAGTGCTGATGAACACCGATAAAAGCCGCTTTCCAGAAACTCAGTCTTCGGTTATGCAAAACTGGAGACTCTGGGCCAGGACTTCCTCTAAGCAATTATCTCACCTTGGTATTACACCATCTCTGCCAATGGCCTATATAACAGTTGTCCAGGAAAGGTGAGACCATCAGAGAGGAACCCGGCTCAGCTTTGACCACATCTGTCTACCCAGGGAAACAGCAACACAAGGTGAGTGGCTGGGAAGATGATCCCCAGGTCATGATGAGAGGGTTCCTGCAGGCAGCAGATCAAGGGTACAGATATGCTTACCTTTGAAGGGTTGTTGATGCATAGAGAAAGTCATTCAGGGGAAACATCTGGTGGCAGTCAAAAGCTGGAGTCAAAAGTTGGTGGGGGTTGCAGCATTCCACATCTCTTTCTCTGCCACCCCAGCTCTCCCTCCTCTTTCTACTCAGCTTTTTGGGTCAAATGTGATCAAACCTAGGCCATAGGATTCCCACCGCAGACTTAGAGTGTGGGCAACTTTCAAAGACTTTGAGATGAGATGATGGGTTCATGAAGGAGGTTCTTGCAGGATGTTGTAGCAGCAAGGGCTGTAGCTCAGTGGTAGTTGCATATTTTTGTTGTTTAGTCGTGTCTGACTCTTTATGACCCCATGGACCAGAGCACACCAGGCACTCCTGTCTTCCACTGCCTCCTGCAGTTTGGTCAAACTCACGTTAGTAGCTTTGAGAACACTGTCCAACCATCTCGTCCTCTGTCGTCCTCTTCTCCTTGTGCCCTCAATCTTTCCCAACATCAGGGTCTTTTCCAGGGAGTCTTCTCTTCTCATGAGGTGGCCAAAGTATTGGAGCCTCAGCTTCAGGATCTGTCCTTCCAGTGAGCATATAGAACAGGCATCCCCAAACTTCAGCCCTCCAAATGTTTTGGACTACAATTCTCATCATCCCTGACCACTGGTCCTGTTAGCTAGGGATCATGGGAGTTGCAGGCCAAAAGTTCTAGAGGGCCGCAGTTTGGGGATGCCTGATATAGAAGGTCTCAAACTTACTGTACTCTCCACTCTCAAAGGTCAACCAGAAGATGGGACTCTTCACCTACTTCAGCCTTTGCCTCCTGGGCATCCTGGTCGCAAATCCTTTCCTGGGAGGTGAGTTCCCCTTAATAAATACTGGCATTGCATGACCAGTTAATGAACGGACTTGACTGAATACCTATCACCAGATCGTTTTAGTCTTTCCAAAAGATATTGGAGATAAGGCTAACCCAAAATCTCCATCGGGCTCATGCAGTCCTTAACATTAGTGGGCCTCTGTGGTGCAGTGGTTCTCTAAAGCAGGGGTGCTGTTGGACTACAATGTTCCTCGGTTCTGAGTGCTGACCACGCTTGGTGGGGCTGATGGGAGTCGGGAGTCCAATGACGTGGAGGGCACCAGGTGGGGGTAGGCTGGAAAGTGTTGGACTAAGGCTTGGGCAACCCAGGTTAAGCTCAGCCTTGGGCAGGACACTATCTCTCAACCTAACCTGCCTTGCAGGATCCTTGTGTAGTTGGGAGAGGCATGTATGCCACGTCAAGCTCCTGATTGGACTGGTGGTATATCAACAAAAGGCAAGTGAGATGCAGCATCAAATTTCAGGGACAGTCAAGCAAAAACATTTCGGGTGTAAAACAGGGCCAATAAGGGGTGTGGCCTGTGAGAGGGGGTGTGCCCTAGGGCCAGATAGAGGAGTTCCAAGGGCCAGATAAAGGAGCTTGGAGGGGCACATTTGGCCCTAGGCCTGATATTCCCCTACCCCTGGAATACCCTTCCATAAACAATTATGCGGGGCAGGTCTGTGCCACCTGTCATCTAGGGATGAGGTAGGGTTTTCTTCCTCACAGGGAACATTCTCCCCTAACTTCCAGTGTGGATTTGATTTAAATCAAATCAGTTTAAATCACTAGTCGGTAAGACTTGATTTAAATCTCTCTTTTTTACAGAAAGAATCGTTCTTGCTGGTATAATATTAATATTTACAAGCAGATGAAGGTTTCATGTTTGGAATAATAAATTTGCAGAGTAGTTTTTACAGTTATATCAAAAATTACTGATTAGGTTATGCTATTAGAAATACATAGACAGATAATTATGAAATTATTGTGAGGTTTAATAATTAACTGATTATATTTGGACAACCTTTCTGCTGTACTTTATTGGAAGGAGAAAAATACTCTCATTTCCTTAATAATAATTTAAGCAATTTATTTAACGGGGGGGGAAACATTATAGCGTATGTATCCATGTCTGTTAACTGAGGTGGTTAAACAATTAAAAAAAAACTTAGACTAAGTTTTAGCAAACATGAAAAACTTAAAACAAATCCTTATTTCCTGATGAATAGCCTTTGGAGTATAATGTAACTTAAATCGAAAACTATGTTTAGAAATATTTTTCCTCCAATAGTGTTTTGTTTTAAAAATCCAATTTAAATTGTTTTTTAAAAAAAGATTTAAACTTTAAAAATGCATTTTTCTTTTTCTTTTTCTTTTTTTTAAAAAAACATTGATTTTTATCCACCCTGCTAACTTCTAAGCAACCTGTCCGTCCAACACCAACACCGTTTCTGTCTCTCTCTCCACGCAGCTGAGGCCGACACCTGCGCCAGGGAGTGGCTGCAAAACCAGGGCAACTGCTATGCATACTTTGATACCAAACTGACATGGCAGGAGGCAGAGGTAAGGAGCATTTGACACCCAACCAGTTACATCCCTGCAATTTTGAAAGCAAAATTTGAGAATGATTGAAACTGTACAAAGCAGAACTCATGATTTGGAAAGTTTTGCTCCTGCACCAATCCAGCTGGATGGATATGATCGGGGGGGTGGGGTTCTTTCCTCCTTCTTTCACCTCAAAATGAGTACTGACCTGAATTTCTCTCCCCTCTCTACCGGCTAGTATAAAAATATTGAATATGCCAAGTTGATAAGTAACAAAGTATATTCCCAGAAACAAGAGATACTGCAGATGTTCCCTGAATGTCCCGGACACTGTAGAGCATATTCTCTTTTATTGTCCACTACACAGTACGCTGCGTGAACGCGTGTTGTCCCCCCTTTTGGGTGGTTTGAAACCGCAGCACGGTGGAAGTGCTGGATTCTGTCTCTCTGACATTGACTAAGGGGTGACTGCAGGGGTAGCCGAGTTTTTGGCAGCAGTGCTTCAAGGAGTACCTTAACAGGAGGAAATTTTAGATTTTACATGTATGTGTTCCTTTCTCTCGTGGTTTTACTTGTAAAATGCCTAATAAAGGTTTGATAAGTAAGTAACAAAGTAAAACTCACCATCAAACTTGTGCTTCTTAGACGCGTCCCTCAAATTAGTGACTTTTATTTTTATTTTCTTGAAATTCCACAAAATTTAAATTCCAGTGTGGGTGGATTCAGCTCTGCTCCAGCCCTGCTGACAGGGTAGGACAAGATAGGATATGACATCTCTCTTTTCTTCTCCGTCCTCAGATTGAGTGCCAGAGCTATGGCCGTGGGGCCCATCTTGCCTCTGTCCTCACCAAAGCAGAGACACTCCTGGTGGCCGAGCACATCTCCACTTACCAGCAAGGCATAAGCGACGTCTGGATTGGCCTCCACGATGTCCGTCAGGTGAGCTTCTCTCATGTGCTCCATTCCTGGCCCATGCTTCCTTAGCATTGCCACTCCATTTTTATCCCAATATCCTCCCAAATTGGACAAATTCCTGGAGGATAAGGCTTTTGATGGCCATCCTCTGCCTCCAGTCTGGGGTAGTAATTTTTCTGAATGCCAGTTGCTGGAAACTTCAGGAACGTGTGTGCTGTTGCTCTCAGGACCTGCTTGCAGGTTTCCCTCAGGCTTCTGGTTAGCCACTGTAAGAACAGGATGCAGGGGCATAGCAAGGTAAATTGGTACCCGGGGGGCAAAAAAGTTTTTGTCACACACACACCCCGGCATGGGAAGATCAGGTGGTACCCGGTGCGGAAAATTTCTTGTCAACAGCCCCATTGATCCCCCCCCCTGCAAAAATGGTTTTACGTTATTTCATCTTTTCTTACAAAGGAATAATAACAAGTAATAATAATAATAAACTTTTATTTATATCCCACCCTCCCCGGCCAAAGTCGGACTCAGGGTGGCTAACATCAGATACATAACATGGGTATAAAATCAAACAATAATTAAATTACCTCTTTAAAAAATCTCAAAATCAAATTAAAGTCTAATTAGATGGCTTTCCACAGGGTTAGGGTTGGGAACAGTCAGTGTTCTCTGAACTGAAATTTCAGCCTTCGTGACATAGGAACACAGCCAAGTGAACAGCTATTTTGGTGGAGGAGGGTCAAGATATTAACCGATATGCATGAAATTTCATATATAGCTATATAATCCCTAGTATAGTAAGATAAGACCTTCAGAGCAGGCATTTAAAAAAAAAATCAAAAAAAATATTTTCAAAAAAAGTTGTTCCTTGATAATTTGTCACCCCCTCCATTATGGAACCCGGGGCGGCCCACCCACCCCCATTGCTACGCCCCTGACAGGATGCTGGGCTATGATTGGCCATTGGTCTGATCCAGCAGACTCTTCTTACATTCAACTACACCATTTTGTTATTTTCCACGGGAGTCCTTCTCTTCTCCTCCACCATAGCTTGCGTTAGCTGCCCGCTGGCCAGAACTCTCCAGCTCAGCTTTTCGCGCTGGGCTCCTCCCACTTCCTTAATCACATGATCTGTTCCGACTCTTTCATGCAGATCAAGTAGAATGGAGCTCCATTCCTGTTTGACGGAGCGGTGGCTCCATGGCAATGCCGTTCCGCTCTTACCTCCAACGATCTCCCAAATTTGTTCCCACATGCCGCTGCTTCTCCATTGTTTTCCATGAGATTCCTTCTCTGCTGCTAACACATCCCCATTGGGATAACTCTCCAGCAAGTTGGCTTCATCCAATTTCTCTATCTGACTCCTTCATCACATGATCTGTTTTGTCTCGTTTCTGCAGACCAGGAAATGGAGGTGGGCTGACGAATCCACCTACAACTACAAAGCCTGGATGAACCACCAGCCAGACAACTACCGCAACGCTGAATACTGTGTGGAGCTGAGAAAAACCACAGGTAAGCAAGCTGTTCTCATTGTCTGAGAAATGACAAGGGCGTTTTAAGACAAGGATAGGAAAACTCAGGCCTGAGGGCCAAATATGCCACTTTGTCTGGCCCTTGGAACTCTTCCCAGCCATATCCTCTCTCCCCTAGCCATAACTACCCTCCCTGACTCTTGTTGTGTGTTTGTGCCTGACTTGTTGTGTGTTTGTGCCTGACTGGACTGTGTTCTTGAGCTCCGGCTTGTCTGGATAGAGCATGCCGAGGAAGGTGGGAGTGTGTGTGTGTGTGTGTGTGTGTGGAAACCAGCTTATTGGACAAGAATAAAATTAACATTCACTGCTCCACTTACTTTTGCCTCTGGCCCTGCCCATCACTGGCACGTGGCCCTCAGGAAATTGTCCAGATAGATAAGCGGCCCTCAGGCTGGAAAAGGTTCACCACTCCTGATTCAGGGACACAGTGGCTGGCCAGTTTCTGAATATACCATGAGATGGAGAGCTACAATTGATCTATGCAATTTAGTTGCCTGTGAATACCATAGCTTGCAGCTGTATACACACTATACCTTTAAACGAGATTTGAAGCAAATTCTTTCCCTCACATAATTCTGGGCACTGTGGTTTGCCCCTCACAGAGTTACAGTTCCTAGCAAACTATAGTTCCAAACATTTTTCAGGGAGGTGTTCTTTGAATGTGCTGAATGCACACAAAGTCTGCATATAATTTTTGTGGTGTGGGTGTTCCCCAAACCACAGAGAGGGCATGCTCTCCTTTTTTACAAAGTTAGGGTAGCCAACATGACACCCTTCAGATGTGCACTACAACTCCCATCCACTCCGGTCCACACGGCTAGGGGTCAGGGATGATGAGTCTTTCCAGTAGCACCTTAGAGACCAACTGAGTTTGTTCTTGGTATGAGCTTTCGTGTGCATGCACACGAAAGCTCATACCAAGAACAAACTCAGTTGGTCTCTAAGGTGCTACTGGAAAGAATTTTCTATTTTGTTTCGACTATGGCAGACCAACACAGCTACCCACCTGTAACAGGGATGATGAGTGTCATTGTACAAAAAAAATCCAGAGGTCACAAGGTTAGCTACCCCTCTCCTAGAGTGCTCTTGAGCAAAAATATCTAGCCTCAGATGTAAAAAAAACTATCGGGGAAGAAATGTACAGATCAGAGATCAAACTGAAACTTTACTCCTTTGTTTTACTGGCCTTCACACGTTTGAACATTAGAATCAGTTCTATTTGCTTTCCCCCTTAAAAATATCAAGCGTGGGAACTTGAAGCTCTCGTTAAACCTGAGATTTAATTGGAGGTTGGCAACGTCCTGCAGGCCTCCTCAGTTCAGGTTACAGAACTGACAAAACAAAGAGTTAACTTGAGCCTTACCTTCTGCCTCCTAGACTTTAAACAGTGGAATGACGCCGCCTGCAGGAAACTCAACGCCTACATCTGCAAGCATGAACTGTAGGGAAGACTGTATCGCCGGACTCTGCCTGCCGGGATGGAACTGGATCCGGCCACAAGAGACTGGCTGACTTGGTGGATGTGTCTCTCTGATGCCATTACTCTCCGTCCTTCCACAAAGCCAAAGACCAGCTCCTCTTGTTCATCCTGTTTTCAATGCCATCTCTGAGGAGCTGATTCTGTCCTCTGCCTCTTTCCCTTCGCCCTTTTCGTGTATGTGAGTGTATCTCTGCAGGCACAGTGTGATGTTAATAAACCCTTTCTTGCGCATCTCTGTTTCCTGGCATGCTCCTGTAATTCTAGATGGCTCTCAATCCGCTCAGCCTCCTCTAGGATGGCCACGTGGGGGAAAGGGGTCAACAGGAACGCAATCTCCACTCCTTTGTGCATTTGAGAGAATTTGGAGAGGTTACTGCAGCTTCTTCTCTTCCTTCTCTCCTAGTCACAATCGTGGCATCAGCTGTTGACCATGCTGGCTGAGCTGGAGTCCAGCATCTTCTGTGGGAGCACCACATTGGGTAGTCCTGGGCTACACAATGCCAAAATTTTCTTCTTAACTGTTAAAGCAGGGCAAGGAATCAATGGGACTTCCAGATAGCATTGGACTCCAGCTTCCATCATCCCTGATCTTAGGCCATGCTGGCAGGGGCTGATGGGAGCTGGAGTCCAGTGGCATCTGAAGAGCCTAATTTCCCCTGTCGCCTCCTCCCTGGATAGTAACGTCCCACAACAGGCCACCACACTATCACACAAAGTCAGATGTACAATTGCAAAGTACTCTGTGCAAAAGCACTCTGCAAAACATACACACAGAGACACAAATGAGCCTTGTGCATTTCCAAACCCTACATGCATACATGCAGACACAGAAGACACCTGGCATCATCCCGGTACGACGGGGTGTATTTCCTTTTGAATTCCACCACCCACCACCACCCCAAATTTGTACCTGTACATATAAGCTACCACCATATGCAAATTTGTGCCCTCTTTTCGTGGGGGGTGAATCTGGTCTGCTGCTCTTATTCCGCCCCCAAAGCACTTCTTTTTTTACTTCTTCTTTTGCATTGTTGTTGTTGTTCAGTCGTTCAGTCGTGTCCGACTCTTCGTGACCCCATGGACCAGAGCACGCCAGGCACGCCTATCCTTCACTGCCTCTCGCAGTTTGGCCAAACTCATGTTAGTAGCTTCGAGAACAGTGTCCAACCATCTCGTCCTCTGTCGTCCCCTTCTCCTTGTGCCCTCCATCTTTCCCAACATCAGGGTCTTTTCTAGGGAGTCTTCTCTTCTCATGAGGTGGCCAAAGTACTGGAGCCTCAACTTCAGGATCTGTCCTTCTAGTGAGCACTCAGGGCCGATTTCCTTGAGAATGGATAGGTTTGATCTTCTTGCAGTCCATGGGACTCTCAAGAGTCTCCTCCAGCACCATAATTCAAAAGCATCAATTCTTCGGCGATCAGCCTTCTTTATGGTCCAGCTCTCACTTCCGTACATTACTACTGGGAAAACCATAGCTTTAACTATACGGACCTTTGTCGGCAAGGTGATGTCTTTTGCATTAAGAGACACCATATGCACTACAACCACCGCCAAAGATTTTCAAAACCTTGCAAATGCCTGTCAAATATTGGGATGAATCAACATGTCCTAGCTCAGTGGTAGAGCATCTGCTTTGCACGCAGACGGTCCCGGCGGCCGCTCAGCATATTTGAAACTCCGGAGAACTAGCGCCTGTCAATGTCGACGGTACAGAGTTTGCCGGTGGACCGGTGGTCTTTCTCTATAGAATGCAGCAACTTTCTCAAACTTTCTCCTCTAAGGAAGTGCGGCTGCCCAGAGCACGCTTAAGCAATAGCTCCCCCTGCTGGCATGTTTCGGAATCACTAGGAGGGAGGATGTATCCGAATTTTAAGCACTGAAATTAAACGATGTGCTCTCTCAACTTTAAAATGACCAGCGGTAGGGCAGCGGGCGCTCGCTCACTGCAGCGGGTAGGTTAAAAGTTATTTAAAGGGACGGGGCATCTGATCATGAATCTCCAAGACCTAGTTTTGTCCTGGGAGAGAAGGGAGAGAGAGAGAAAAAAAAATACAACAATCCCTTCAATAACCATTTCAAAATTCAGTTCTAAACTAGATTCTCATTCCCTCAGTTCCAAGATAGACAGTTCAAAGACTGATAATTCAAAGACTGATTATTCAATAATATGCTTTATATATTCTATAAGCCGCCCAGAATAGCTGGGGAAACCCAGCCAGGTGGGCGGAGTATAAATTAAATTATTAATTATCATTATTATGAAAGAAAGAAAGAAAGAAAGAAAGAAAGAAAGAGTCCCTAGCAGGTAACTAAGTTTTTTTTTTTAAGCCTCTTGTTTTATGTCCTAGATTTTGATTTTGAGCTGCCTTCCGTGTAAATTGCCTCCCTATTCCCATCAGCTACTGGTTCATCCTTGTTGTTGTTCAGTCGTTCAGTCGTGTCCGACTCTTCGTGACCCCATGGACCAGAGCACGCCAGGCACGCCTATCCTTCACTGCTTCTCGTAGTTTGGCCAAACTCATGTTAGTAGCTTCGAGAACACTGTCCAACCATCTCATCCTCTGTCGTCCCCTTCTCCTTGTGCCCTCCATCTTTCCCAACATCAGGGTCTTTTCCAGGGAGTCTTCTCTTCTCATGAGGTGGCCAAAGTACTGGAGCCTCAACTTCAGGATCTGTCCTTCTAGTGAGCACTCAGGGCTGATTTCTTTGAGAATGGATAGGTTTGATCTTTTTGCAGTCCATGGGACTCTCAAGAGTCTCCTCCAGCACCATAATTCAAAAGCATCAATTCTTCGGCGATCAGCCTTCTTGATGGTCCAGCTCTCACTTCCGTACATTACTACTGGGAAAACCATAGCTTTAACTATACGGACCTTTGTCGGCAAGGTGATGTCTTTGCTTTTTAAGATGCTGTCTAGGTTTGTCATTGCTTTTCTCCCAAGAAGCAGGCGTCTTCTAATTTCGTGACTGCTGTTTCGTGACCTAGAATTTTATGATTCTAGGTTCATCCTAGAATCATAAAATTAAAGAGTTGGAAGGGACCCCCAAGGGACATCTAGCCCAACCCCCTGCAGTGCAGAAATCACTGCTAAAGAATCCCTGACAGGTGGCCATCCAACCTCTGATCAAACACCTCCAGTGAAGGAGGTTCCAGCAGAAGGCGTGAGATATGCCTGGCCCAAAGCCGTCCCAGACCCAGACGCTGAAACTTGCTCCCCATCGGCAGTGATCGGTCCCACCTTCTCGTCCCTTTTGGGGTTGATGTTTGAGGGCGCTCATCAGTTGCTGGTGACAGATACACAACCTGCCCCGGCTGTGCGTTGCATTGATCACGTTAAGGATCTGGGCAAACCAGTCCCCCATTGGCTAGAAGCAGGATCCGTAGCTCCACCTCCCGGAAGTTGATTGGACGATCTTCAACCTGCCCGGTTTGCCTAAGGAGCAGAAGGAAGGAGAAGCTACCCGAAGAAAGCTTGCTTGCTGCTGTTTTGAAACAGCTTATACTTTAGGATCCGTGCTGAAATTCCTTTATCTTGCCAGGTTACCAATGGCGAGATTAGACAGGTTCGTTTTCTTTTATAGCCTCTGTGCTCTCCCTTACGCGCGCGCAACTTTGCCTTTTCTGTGCTGCATATAAAATCCCAGTAAACTTAATCAGTTCTTCATTTTGGGAGTCTGCTACGATGGACAGGTCTGCAAACAATAACATGTGCACTGTGAGGGTTGCAGACACTCCATTTCATTCCCCCTTTTTTCTTTTTCTTTCTCCACACACAATCAATTGCCCTTTGGGAGTTATTTTTTATTTTATTTTTACTTTTTATTTACTAAAGACAGTGTAATGAGTTCATGGGTGCAAGACTAAATTCTGGATCAAGCTAGTGTTAGAATTTAATTAAGGCTTGTGTGTTTAAGCCGCGTGTCATACTTCCACAACTAAGACTCTTAATCAAGACCCGTGTGTATTAAGCTGTGTGTTAGACATCACTTTAATTCTAGGAAATCAACAAGCTTAGCCTTAGCCTTTATTTTACACACACACACAAAGTTTCTAGTCCTCGTGTTGAGAAAGAGATACTTGACAAGGTGGGGAAACCTCCCGTGATTTCTTAATGTTCTGCGCTATACTGTAGTCTCAGGAACCACCCCTGGTATTTCCGGTTGCTCTGACTTGGCAGCTGATTTGTGACTCATTTACTCTCTCACTCCCCTCCTGCGCTATTGGTTTCCTTGTTTTCATAGCCAGCGATGCTGTCAGAGGAGACGGGACATATCTTGACGCAAGGTGGGTACTGAGAACTCAATGCGTTAAAATGTATATTTGTTGGTGCCCTGTGACCAAGTAGTTAGGGTAAGGAAGGGTGGGGTGCTAATGCTGTAGAAAAGAATTATATCTCTATGAGGGGTAGAATACAGTGCCCAGGATTCTTTGGGGAAAGCTCTGTGATTTAAATGTGTTTTATATCTATGGTGTGTGCGCGCAGACTCAGAAAGAAGGTTTAAGAAATGGAACCCTTCTCTGCTTAATGATGTATGTCAGACCAGGGTGTGCTTCCAAGAATAATTTTTATTGAGTATTTATCATGATCTGATTACAGGGAAACTGTAGCTTTGGCTACTAATGAGCATTTATGCTGATGTGTTTGCTGGGAGGTTAGATGGCATTGCGTCCAAGCAAGTGTTATCCCACACTTTCCAGAGCATTTTCCCCATCACTCTCCTTCCTTACTTGTGAGCCAGTGTGGTGTAGTGGTTAAGAGCGGTAGACTCGTAATCTGGGGAACCAGGTTCGTGTCTCCGCTCCTCCACATGCAGCTGCTGGGTGACCTTGGGCTAGTCACACTTCTCTGAAGTCTCTCAGCCCCACTCACCTCACAGAGTGTTTGTTGTGGGGGAGGAAGGGAAAGGAGAATGTTAGCCGCTTTGAGACTCCTTCGGGTAGTGATAAAGCGGGATATCAAATCCAAACTCTTCTTCTTCTTCTTCTTCTTCTTCTTCTTCTTCTTCTTCACACCAAAAGTCCAATCTTTGAGGGAAGCGGGTTTATGGCACAAGACCTCCCAATCCACTATAACTGTGTGACTTGAGTCTGCTGGTTTTCGACTGAATCCCACTCAAGAATAGCGACAGTCTGGAAGCACTCGGAGTGGTTTGGAAAAACAACGAGCCTTCCAGAACAAGAAATACCTTGAAGCATTGCTGATAGATAGGGATGGAGAGAAGGAAGGAACTCAATCACTTCTAGGAAGAAGAGAACATAGGGAGGTGTTCTTTGTTGTACAAGGACCAGGGGTCCACCTAGCTCAGCATGGTCTGCACTGCCGGGCAGCAGCTGTCCAAGATTTCAGGCAGGGGACATTGCAAGGTAGATGCTGTTCTGCTGAGCTATGACTTTTCACCATGCAACGGGGATACAATGCACAGTTTGTCTGTGATGCTTCCTCTACCCCGACGTTAGCTCCTACGGCGGGAGCAGGAGGAATCATAGAATCATAGAATCAAAGAGTTGGAAGAGACCACAAGGGCCATCCAGTCCAACCCCCTGCCAAGCAGGAAACACCATCAAAGCATTCCTGACAGATGGCTGTCAAGCCTCTGCTTAAAGACCTCCAAAGAAGGAGACTCCACCAACCTCCTTGGCAGCAAATTCCACTGTCGAACAGCTCTTACTGTCAGGAAGTTCTTCCTAATGTTTAGGTGGAATCTTCTTTCTTGTAGTTTGAATCCATTGCTCCGTGTCCGCTTCTCTGAAGCAGCAGAAAACAACCTTTCACCCTCCTCTATATGACATCCTTTTATATATTTGAACATGGCTATCAGATCACCCCTTAACCTTCTCTTCTCCAGGCTAAACATACCCAGCTCCCTAAGCCGTTCCTCATAAGGCATCGTTTCCAGGCCTTTGACCATTTTGGTTGCCCTCCTCTGGACACGTTCCAGCTTGTCAGTATCCTTCTTGAACTGTGGTGCCCAGAACTGGACACAGTATTCCAGGTGAGGTCTGACCAGAGCAGAATATAGTGGTACTATTACTTCCCTTGATCTAGATGCTATACTCCTATTGATGCAGCCCAGAATTGCATTGACTTTTTTAGCTGCTGCATCACACTGTTGACTCATGTCAAGTTTATGGTCTACCAAGACTCCTAGATCCTTTTCACATGTACTGCTCTCAAGCCAGGTGTCACCCATCCTGTATTTGTGTCTTTCATTTCGTTGTTAGGGGGTGGCTCAAGGGGGAAGAGATCCAGGTCTTGCCTGCTTCGCCCCATATCCACTGCCCCTTCCCTCCCCCTTTTAAAAACAAATGCTTTTTCAAAAGGTTTCACGTACAAAGCAGCTGGGAGTGCCCCAGAGTGCAGCGCCAGTAAGATCCCATATAGACGTCCCCTTAATTTGCCCAAAGGCAACTCATACAATTATGTGACACGGGTCTGTGCTCCCAGTCCTTTAAGTACCAACCAATTGGGGGGGGGGGGACAGCAGCATGGTATATTATTCCATAACCCCGCACACCAAAAACCAAATCCATGAGTTACATTTTGCAGCCAAAATAGACCGTGTCGACAACTACAGTATACAGAATTTGCTACAGCAGGTAGTGATTGGATGGCCACCAGCTCAGATGGATTTAAAAGATGATTGGGCAAATTCATGGAGGATATCAATGGCAACTAGCCATGATGAGTATGTTCTGCCTCCACTGTTGTTGTTGTTTCTTACTAAATAAATTCACAAATTTTGCTGGTGGCAAATTAGTAGCTCCAGCCTAGATCCCAGCTGTGTTCTCGGTTAACATTTTTGAGGAGCAGTTTTGAAAGCTGCCTATATTAAGCAGGAAAAAGATCCCCAGACCATTTCTCTTCCTGGTTGTGTTAACCCATCTGGCTCTAATGTGATGTAAAAGTAGCGATGCCAACTTTAAGTGACATGTCAGTGAGTGAAGCCTGACTAAGCCACACTTGAGATGTTGTGCTACAAATCGCCCCAGGCCAGGGTTGAGTCAGAGGCTGGAAATATGTTGGTTTGGTTTGTTCCTCCCTGTGTCATCTGTGAAGTTTTCCTTGAAAGTGTCCTTGATTCCTTGTCATGCTGGGCTCTCTGTATAAAAGCAGAGCGGGGCAGATTGCCCTTGGCAGAGGGAGCCTGGCCCAGTTCTCCAACTCAGGTGAGGCTTGGACTTTGACTTGATCCATGACAGAAGCAATGTAAGAGTCCTCAGGCTGGCCACACCTTAAAACTCAGCCACAGCTTGTGCCAAAGTTTCAGCGTCAACCTGGGTAGAGCATTTTGGGGCAAGGAAATCTGGGACGTCTCCAGTCCCACTATTTACAAAGTTGGGGTCGGCATTATTATGCCCATCACAGTGATTAAAGGCATGAGTGAGAAGGTTAGACTGGAAGGAAAGCGAGAATACTCTTGTACTCAGGTCTTGCTTGCAGGCCTCCTGAAGGGCCATCTGGTCAGCCACTGTGAGGATAGAGTGTTGGACGAGGAAGACCCTTGGCTGGATCCAACAGAAATATTTGTATGTTCTTATTGAATACTTTTGAGTGCCTTGACTGATCATCAGGAACCTGCTTCGGAGTCCACCTGCTAGGGATTGCACTTTGCGGTATAGCGCCTTCGGGACTTTCTATGGATATAAAACTGTATACAGTAAAAATATAATTTTCAAATAAGCAGTTCAGGGCAAATCTCACCTCCCAATAACCTTTAGAACTGTTGTTCCCCATTTGAATTTGATGGGGGCAATTTGGAAGGTTGCTTAGACCAAGTTAATGGCCTTTTTGGCTTCCTCCACATGAATAGGACTTCACTTTTCGAATAATAAGAATTATTTGTCAGCGGGGGGGGGGGAATCAGGATTTTAGAGATGCTTAGGTGAGGCATGGCCAAAATCAGGTTGGGAACCACTGCTTTAGAACCTACCTCGCCACACGATGTAGCAGGCCCCTGTTATGAGGAACCCATTGAGAATACAACAATGTGGTATTATTTATGGTAGGGTTTTTTCCAGTGGGAAGGGACTTCCATTTTGAACTGGGGACTGACTGGTCAAGAGTCATGGCATGGGGCAGATTTCTGTGCACACCATTAAAGATCAGGGCATTGTCAAGTCATTAATTTGCCAATTTGTTTTTTACCATCCTTGGGGGCTCCATTTTGTTCTTCCCACCTCAGGTACCAAGCCTCTTGAGACCACCACCTCCATCCTTCCCACCTCGCTTGGCTACCATCCATCACCTGACAAAGAGCAACAAAGGGGACAACAATGGCAGAAAGAGGCCCACGTCCAGGGCTGACCACCACGACACTCCTCTTCCTGGCGGCCTGCTTGGCCGTGGCTGGCGCGGAAAGTTACCAGAAGTTCGAGAGGCAGCACGTTGACTTCCCAACGACGGAGGCTCCTGACCCCCGGAGCTACTGCAACCTTATGATGAGACGCCGTAACCTGGCCACCTCCCACCACTGCAAGCACCTCAACACTTTCATCCATGCGGACACCTCCAAGATCCAACTTGTTTGTGGCGAGGGCGGGGTACCCACCACAGGGGACCTCCGGGAAAGCAATGCCAGCTTCCCCCTCACGCTGTGCCAACTTCAGAAGGGCTCCTGGGCCCCCGACTGCAGTTACAAAGGGACCGATAGCACGGAAAGGATAATTATAGCCTGTGAAGGGGGATATCCCGTCCATTTAGAAACTGAAGTCCCAGCTGATGTGGGGCAGGAGGACCTGTGATGTGTGGAGCCAGGAAAAACAATCCATGTATTTCTCTCTCTATATATATATATATTTCCATCTCTCTCTCTCTCTCTCTCTCTCAATCTCTCTCTCTCATTTTTCCTCCTAACCATTTCTTCTATTAACTGAAAAGAAAATCTCACTTTAGTTCACCTACTCCACTTTTATCTGGAGAAGAAAAGATAAGCTGAATTTATGGAATGTAGTACAGAAATCTGTATTCAGATTTCTCTCTCTCTCTCTCTCTTTCTCATTTCCCTCCTGCCATTTCTTCCATTAGTTACCAAAAAAAAATCTCTCATTCACATATTTTATGTTGAAAATAAAAAAAATAAGCTGCATTTGATATTGACTTGCTTCCTTTCTTTGGTTTCAATATTGCATTGGGGTTTTTTTTTTAAATAAACCCAGCAACACAAAGTTTTGGACAATGAGTAGTTTCAAGAGCATAAAAAGAAGAAAGATCATACCAAGAACAAACTTAGTTGGTCTCTAAGGTGCTACTGGAAGGATTTTTTTATTTTTTTATTTTGTTTTTCCCTTTGCAATGTACATCTGTAGAGTAAACTAGCAACGTTTCTCCCTCTCGTAGAATTCAGGAGGTCCCGGGAGATCCCTACAATTTTTGTGTCTCAGGGTAAACTTGGCGTGAGTTTTCCCGCACGCAGAACTCACGCGATCTGTTGATGAAAACACCATTCCGAGGTTCTAATGTTTTTCCTTTCAGGTTTCTTCATAGTGTACTTCAAAAAAACAGGGCTCGTCCGGGATTTGAACCCGGGACCTCTCGCACCCTAAGCGAGAATCATACCCCTAGACCAACGAGCCGTCCACTTACAGCAAACTCTGAAGGTGTCTTTTTCTGTTTTGGTGCCGCCTAGTGGCAACAGCACTGTTTTCTTTCTTTCCTGCTCTGCGAGTTTGCTGTCAACTTTTTGCTGTCGTCGCTTTTAAAAAGCAACCTATTGCTAGATCAAAACTTTCTTCCGCCCCGTGATTTTTTCCCCCTCATTTGAAACAGAGGTGGGAGAAATGCACTGGCCAAGAGATGATTATTTAGGGATGAGATTGAACTGGATATTCTCCTCCACCGTTGTAGAAAAGCAAGACGCCTATTTTGGGTAGGGGGGTGCAGAAGGAAGAAAAATACAATGAATTAAGCCCCCCGAGACTGGGAATCGTGAGTTTAAACTCCCGGGTGTGTTTTGAATCATAACCCTGACTCACCCTATGACTTTTTAAAATAAACAATGGGTTTCTCTGAACATGTACAGAAAGCCTCCGCCACCCCACTAGGAGACCACAGCTGGTACCTGCCCCACCTGATCCTTTTATATTTTTAATGGTTTAACGTGCATAAATCCTAGTAAATTTCCTGGGACTTCACCACGGCTTACTCCTGAACTCAGTGATCCTTACTTCTGAGTAAAACATGCATAGGCGTTGCACCGGGTCAACAAGATCGACTCTTGAACTCAGAGATCCTCCTTACTTGTGAGTAAACATGCACACTTCTGTAAATCCTCCAGTTCCTTTTGCAGAGCACAGGATTATCAACTTCTCTTGCGTGGTTTTAGTTCTCAGGATCTGATTTCGCTTCCACACACACAACCCCAAAATAAAAAAGAAACAGGAGGATTGCGATCCAAATCGTGAAAAAAGAAAAAACCCAGTCTTAACATCCAGCTGCCTTGTCACAGGACTGTGGGAAAGTAAATTATTACATACCCCTTTAAAAGACCGTCAGATTAGAGCCCATTTAACCAGATTCAAAAGACTGGTAGCGACCACGAGTATAGCAGCAGCACAACAACCTGGATTATATAGGTATGTCCGGCGACTTTACGAAGTTCATTGCTGGTGCAAGCATAACAAAGGCCCCAGCGAGATTTGAACTCGCGACCCCTGGTTTACAAGACCAGTGCTCTAACCCCTGAGCTATGGAGCCTTGTACACAAAGGCTGTTTAGTCCAATGCTCTAGAAAGGTTGGAGTCTAAAGGTTTCCGAGTTTTGCTGGACAGATGGAAATCTTCCAAATATTTTTCTGACACTTTTTTTTTATTACTCGGCTGATATATCCCGCGACACACAGTTCTCCCCAGGGAGGCTAACAATACAACTTTTGAAACCGCAAGTACAAAAATAACTCAATTAAAACTTACTAGATAGATAAACAGCAGCGCAGAGAGGAGAGGGATTGAATCGGAAAGGGAAAGCGAATAAAAACTAATTGGTAAAAGCAAAAACACACCAGAGACCCTATCCTCAACAATATCACACACACACACACGCAAATTATAATATACTCAGTCATGTATAGAAGTTTTGCTTAGTACAGATTTATAAAACTTGCCTTAAAAGCGTGTAATACTACTCAGATCTGTGTGCTGGCATTGCTTTCAGCGCAATCCTATGTAGGCTTACTCGGAAGTAAGCGCCACTTCGTTCAATAGAGTTTGCTCCCTTGTACGTGAGTTTAAAATTGCAATTATTTTATTTATTTCACTTTTCTTTAAACACTCTTTCATCTCCATACCCACCTCTGTAGAGAACAGGGAGAAAACACCCATTCTGTTCACCGTCCATAACCAGTGGTTTTATGCTATTTCCCCCAGCCAGCATGTCAAAGTGATTTGTTGTAAATGTTAAGAAAAAGTTGGGCTCGTCCGGGATTTGAACCCGGGACCTCTCGCACCCAAAGCGAGAATCATACCCCTAGACCAACGAGCCAGCTGACGAGAGTGTTCCGCACCCTTTATTTAAAGTTGGGAAATTGGTTGCGTTCCACGTGTACGCTGCTGTTCTCTTGAGAACTGAACTTCAACGCCCCCTGCTGGTGGGAATTTGGAGCTCCATCTAGAAGAGCCGACAGAGATAAACGCTGCGTTTGAAGAGCTGGATTAGCTCTACCTCTGTAAATAGGCCTAGCATGTAAAGATTGTCCAGCAGCAATCAAACTCATGAGGATGATTTGCAAAATCAAGACCGTCCTTGGATAAATCTGTAAGATAAAGAGGCAGTGGGATTGTAGCCAACACTTGTCCTTCTCAGAGTAGACTCAATTAAAGACCCTTCTCAGAGTAGACCCAATTGTAGCCAACACTTGTCCTTCTCAGAGTAGACCCATTAACTTCAATGGGTCTGCTCTGAGTAAGATTAGCATTGGATATGGCTAACTGACAAAGAGGGCTCTTGCTTTTACGGATATATATACATCATTCAGCCGTACACAACGGAGCAAAAAAAAAAATTGTAGAAATTCAAAGTATTGTTGCATGGAAACCAAGCAAGCAATTTTAATGCTCCACCCCCTTGGCTTCTTGATATGTCATCACCAAATGCTTCTTCCGTTGGACATGGGATAGTTTGAATTGAATTTCCTACTAATTTCCTATAGATACTTTTGAATTAAGGTGCTGGAGGAGACTCTTGAGAGTCCCATGGACTGCAAAAAGATCAAACCTATCCATTCTCAAAGAAATCAGCCCTGAGTGCTCACTGGAAGGACAGGTCCTGAAGTTGAGGCTCCAGTACTTTGGCCACCTCATGAGAAGAGAAGACTCCCTGGAAAAGACCCTGATGTTGGGAAAGATTGAGGGCACAAGGAGAAGGGGACGACAGAGGATGAGATGGTTGGACAGTGTTCTCGAAGCTACTAACATGAGTCTGACCAAACTGCGGGAGGCAATGGAAGACAGGAGTGCCTGGCGTGCTCTGGTCCATGGGGTCACAAAGAGTTGAACACGACTAAACGACTAAACAACAACAACAATAGATACTAAATGTATCTCCATATCAATGAATGACCAAACTGGCTTCTGGTGCCCTCAGCCAGATATCACCCCATCTACAAATTCCTGGTGTATCTTCCTTGATATCCTATGCCAGGGGTAGGCAACCTAAGGCCCGTGGGCCAGATGCGGCTCAATCACCTTCTCAATCCGGCCCGCGGACGGTCCAGGAATCAGCGTGTAGCATGTGTCCTTTTATTTAAAATGCATCTCTGGGTTATTTGTGGGGCATAGGAATTCGTTCATTATTATTTTTTTCAAAATATAGTCCGGCCCCCCAAAAAGGTCTGAGTGATAGAGGACCGGCCCCCTGCTGAAAAACTTTGCTGACCCCTGTCCTACGCAGCCAGCCACACAAATAGTAGTGGCTCACAGCAGCTCACTGAGACTGTTGACATCAGGACACCAGGAGAGCACTGTGTTATCAGGCCATTAGCCCATCTGCTTCAGCATCTTGCCTCAGTGGCCGACCAGAAGCCCACAAGCAGACACTGTTTCCAGCAATTAAGAATTGTGTCTCTGGGGACTTGCAGAGCGTGCGGAACTCCCTCACCCATGTGTGAATCATCAGCATCAAGGGTGCCAATTTGAATGAAATATTTTGGGGGGCCAGATAAGCCCCTCCCACATAACTGATCACATGACGTGTGGCGCATGCACACTGTTTGAATGGCGATGCACATCAGCTTTAGGGGCGGCTGACTCCAACTCCCATGGTCCATTTTTGATGGGAGCTGTAGTATAACGATGCCCGGGGGATCCTCTGCTCGCAATTTACAATGTATTATTCCCTGTAGTTGTTGGTGAATCATTTTGAATTGGTGCTGGGTTTCATCATGTAAGCTTTTTTCTGGTGTTGAGCTACTTCTGAGCATTGCTTACCCTGGAGAAGTCATGATGTGTGCCGCTGAGTCAGGAGTAGCCACAAGTCTCCCCAGTTTAGGTTTTCCTTGTAATTATTAGTGAATCATCTTGAAAAGACGCTGGCTTTTGTTATGTAAACTTCCTCTGATGTTGAGGCATTTATCAACCACAGAATTAGCACATGAATAAACTAATGCTGATGACAGCTCTGTGCTGAGTGATGCCTTAAAATTGTTTTAGCAAGCATATTATACTGCTTCTCAAATTTTGTTTGTTCCCAGCTCTGAATATTACAGTCTGATATTCTTTCAATTCAAAATAGTTTGGGAAATAAACATGTATCCATTGTATGTTTATGGATGTAGTTTACATGTTACCTGTTTGAGCTATATAATAAAAGCCTAGGTGCCATACTTAGGGATGCGATTGGCGCTGTGGTCTAAACCACTGAGCCTAGGGCTTGCCGATCGGAAGGTTGGCGGTTCAAATCCCTGTGACTTTGGTCCCTGCTGCTGCCCACCTAGCAGTTCAAAAGCATGTCAAAGTACAAGTAGATAAATGGGTACCACTCTGGCGGGAAGGTAAACAGTGTTTCCGTGTGCTGCTCTGCTTTGCCAGAAGTGGCTTAGTCATGCTGGCCACATGACCCGGAAGCTGTCAGCAGACAATTGCCGGATCCTTTGGCCTATAGAGTGAGATGAGCATCGCAACCCCAGAGTCATCCGCAACTGGACCTAATGGTCCTAATGGTCAGGGGTATCTTTACCTCTAGGTGCCATATTTATGGGGGGGGAGAATTGTAGAATTGGAAGTGACCCTGAGGATCATCTAATCCAACCCCCTGCGATGTAGGAATATGCAGCTGTCCCATATGGGGATCGAACCTGGAACCTTGCCGTGTGCATATGCTGGTGGTAGAAATAATGTGTCTTTTCCCCCAACTTGTGGTTCTAGTGAACCTGGGAAGGGGGACGAAACTCAAAGAATGAAAGCTCTAGCAGTTCACACTAGCAGTGTTTCAATGTGGCCTCCATAAAGGGGCAAGAGAGGGAGTAATGATGTACACAGTGATCAGATAATTAGGATTATCCCTGATAAATAGGGAGAGTTGGTTATATATGGGCCATTATGCACAGCTACCCAGTTTGGACAGACACATTAAACCAGGGGTTGCCCAGGGACCCACCCCCAAATGATTTTCTATGGATCATTGTAAAGTTGACATTGGCATCTAAACATTTAAAGCACACACAAACAATAATTTTTTATAAAAAAAAATCCTGGGAACTATTTGCTAAAAGTGCTGGGAATTGTACTTCTGGGGGTGGATGGGAGGAATGATTATAGTTCACAGGATTCATTGGTGGAAGCCCTGTGTTTTATGCTTACATATATGGTGTGGGAGTGTTATGTACTGAGCTTGGATCCTAGAACAATAGGCAGGTAGGATCCTAGAAGGCAGCAAGCTGATTGGTCTGCAGGAGCCGCCCAATCCGGCTTCAGGAGGAAGTGAATCAGCAACCTGATTGGCCTGCAGGAACAGTCCAATCAGGCTCCAGGAGGGGAGTTGAATCAGCCAATCACACGGGACCCATTGTGTAAATAATGTATATATAGCCAGAGGTTTTGGGGGAAAGGACTCACCATGAGTTACCATGAGCTGAAATAAAGAGCATGAAATCAACACTCAACTCCAAGTATATTTCAGGGAGCAAGATTTCATTAGTTGGAGGAAAGGCTTACAGTATTTATATCTGGGCCAGGACCAAGTGATTAGGCTTGTGTCTTCATTGACTAAAATAGTGGTGGAGGGAGGGGAGAGGATGAGGGGGAAATCATTTTCCATCGTGGAAAATTGTCCTGAAATGGTCACTCTGGGACAATGGGTGCAAATCCCACATATTCTCAGCATTGCGTGTCTTTTGGTACATGTGCACATGACTGTGGGGTGACCACTCTATCATCGCACTTGTTCATCTACTGGAATGTGGCTCTTGCTAGGGTTCCCCAAGGGCCACGTGGCCCTTAGTTTGTAAAGGGTTAGGGAAATCTGCTAATCTGTGATCCATAGTAGGGCAATGATGCACATACAGAAAACTCCCTTGGTTCAATCTGCAGTGAAATACTCTTAAATAACCAAATCTGGGAAGGATATCTCCTGGAAGAGATGGATCCAGGGTCACATTTACATTTAACACACATTTAAAACACGCTGCTGTCCCATCTCCCCGAATCCTGAGAACTGTAGTTTACTCCCTCACAGTGCTATAGTTCCCAACATTTTCTTTGCCAAACTAGGGTTCCCAGTATTAGGGTTGCCAGGTCTGCTTCCAAAAAATAGCGGACAAGCGGGGGGAGGGTTAAATTAAATTAAATTATATATTTTCTTACAAACATTTTAACACGTATTAAAATACCATTTCATCATAAAGCTTTTGAATAAAAAAGTCCACTATTTTGTGGAAAAAAATAGTGAACATAATGTGAAAAAGTGGACTGTCCACTCAAATAGTGGACACCTGGCAACCCTACCCAGGATTCTTTGGGGGAAGTCGTGTGTGTTAAATGTTTGGGGTGGATCATGTGACGCAAGTTTGAGGGGGGCCTTTGGCAAAGTGGCCTCACTCCATCAGGGGATCCCCTCTGCCTTAGATGCAGCAGGGTCCAGGTAGATGCAGCAGGGTCCAGAAACTACCATTTTCATTTCCCACAATTCCTCCCAGTGTAGCATCATACTGGGGAAATTAAATGGCAGCTCCCAAGCCCAGCCACCTTTTCCCAAGAATTGCTCATGGCTGCTGGGCTGTAGCTCAGCGATAGGGCATCTTGCTTTGCATGCAGAAGGGAGACCCCTCTGCCTGGAGCACTGAAGAGTTTCTGCTAGTCTATGCAGGCAGTACAGATGTAGATGAACCGTATGTCCTTGAGAACCACTATCCATTGGAGTCAGGGCCGGATTTAGGTTTGACGAATCCCTAAGCTACTGAAGGTAATGGGGCCCTTTATATGTGCAGCTGTCCTTTGTCAACAACAAATTGTCGCTGTTTTTTTGTGTTGAATATATGCTATATGGTAATTTATAGACCTAAAAGGTATCTAAAGCCATTTGCACATAACAAAATATGTATTTTATCAAAGTAATTGATATAGAAATGAGCAAACCAGTGATATTTTAGGGAGCTGGCTAGCAGGCGGGGCCCATTACTTATATCATATGAGCCTACACAACACAAAACACTGTTGCTGTATGTAGATTTTATTTTATTTGTTTTTTATCTTATATTTTGGAAATGTACATCCAGTTTTTTTCCCCTTTAATTTTTTTTGGGGGGGGGGGGCAAAATACAGTGGGGCCCTAAGCTATAGCTTGTTTAGCTTATACGTAAATCCGGCACTGATTGGAGTGGTCAAAGTATTGGTCTAGGCAGGCCAATTCTGTTAAAATCCTATAATGAATGTTCAAGGCCTCCCAGTTCTTGCTTGTAGTAGAGTTGTGTATGTGTGTTTGTTTTAACCTCAGCAGTCAGGCTCACACACCCCAAGAGAGGCGCAGTTATGTAGCTAACAATCTAGCCAGTATTCTCAATTCCCCTAATCCCCAACGGAAACCAACAGGCCGCACAGGTTTAATCACACCTTGGAGCGCACCGAGGAGAGATAATTGGTGCTCTGGTGAATCGCATCCCCCCCAGGTATACCAGGCCCTCAATTATTGTTCCCTCCTCCAAACAGGTGCTTTGATGCCAGCCCAGAGACCTCATTAAATCCTACAAAAGTTTGTCAGGAAACTTTGTTGCAACTGGGGATATTCTGAGTGGAGGGGGGGGTGACTTTTGCTCTTTCTCACGGAGCTCTCATCACATGCTCTGGGCTCCCAGGAAATACTGGCGATGAGCCAAGCTTTAATAACATGCGTGAGGTGGGGAAATAAGAATCTATAGTACTGCAGAGGAGGAATTCCTTTGGTCCAATGATTTCTGGGCAGGGTTGCCAACTTCTCTGACCGCTTGCGGCGCCTGTGCCTTCAACAACAACTTGCTCTGCGGTCATAAACAGGTGGTCGTCTCCATGCTAGGCAGAGCCTCGTAGGAAGCTGTGGTTAAAGGCACAAGAGCTGGATCAGCTTTTTATTTTGGAGCTAGCTGGCAATCTTGTTTATGGCTTACCCAAATTAAGAGAGAGTGGGGTTTATTTTTATTTTTTAAATTTTTTTATAAGAAATTTATTAAATTTTACCAATAAAACATACAATACAAAATACAACAAAACAACAACAACAAAAACCAAAAAACTACAAAAATACAAAAATACAAAAATCTAACTATCCTTAACTTATTCATAACATTATATTGGGACCTCCTCACATCCTCTCTTCTGCGTTCATTTCTAATCCTCTTTAGTAACTTTGTAACATTGTAAAATCCTCATTCTCATCTCATCTAAATCTTTATATTTTTTAAGCCCCTAATCGTATTCTTCAGTTCTCCAGGATGTTCTTAATTTCAGCTGGGGGCGTACTTGTTGCTAGCCGCCCTGAGCCTGGTCTTTGGAATGGGAAGGGCGGGATAGAAATATTATTATTATTATTATTATTATTATTATTATTATTATTATTATTATTATTATTATTATTATTACATACTTTTTGTGCGCTGTCATATTTCCAGCAAAAAGTTGTCATGTTAGCCCAAGGGGGGGGGGGGAAGGAACGACACATATATTGTCCATATTAGGACAATATATTTGTTAAGCTAACAAAAACATCATAAAATACTAGTGTTCAAGCTTTTGTCTTCCTCATAACTCTTCAGCAGGATAGAAGATGACAGACTCTGATGCTTCACCCCCCCCTCGCCCTCCCCCCCCCCACTTCTACTTTATTTGCCATCTATGCTGATGAAGAATCCTGGAAAACTCAAGAGCTTGCACACTGTTTTGTGACATTTTGGCCTCGTGAGCCATTGTCCTAACTTAATATAGATTTTGATTCAGCAAAATTAAATTATTATTTTTTAAAAAAATAAATTTTTTTGGAGCCTACGTTTTTCAAGTAGTTTATCTGACCAGAAACAGAATGATAGATTTGTTACCGGTAGGCAACGAGGTGTCCTCTGAACTAGTTAGTCTTCTTGTGTCTGTTCCAGTAAAGCCATTTCAGTATTAACCTGGCCAGAAAAAAAGAGGCAGGCGCCAGCTTCAGCCTTTTCTTTATGAGAGATTAGCAGTGCCAGGATTACAGAGTTGGAAGGGAACTCAAAGATCATCAACCCCAACCCCAACTTCCCAGCCAATGAGGGACATGAAGCCAGAGTGGAAAGAGATGTCACTACCCGCAAATGGGCACTGCATCAAATCACTTTTAGCCGCGTAACATTGTTCAAAACTTTGTTCAAAACATTGTTCAGGGCATTGTTCAAAACTTGGCAACCCTCTCTGCCCTTTGACTACATCTAGAATATATTTAGGCCACTTTTCCATTAACGATAAACAAACAGCAACAACTGTGGCTTTTAAACCTGCCGCATTGGAAGAGGCTATCAGTCAGCCTCAGATAAAATCCATTTTTAATTGGAGAGAGGGGGATCTGCAGCAATGGTAAATGCTATGTTGTTGTTGTTCAGTCGTGTCCGACTCTTCGTGACCCCATGGAGCAGAGCACGCCAGGCACCCCTATCCTTCACTGCCTCCCGCAGTTTGGCCAAACTCATGTTAGTAGCTTCGAGAACACTGTCCAACCATCTCATCCTCTGTCGTCCCCTTCTCCTTGTGGCCTCCATTTTTCCCAACATCAGGGTCTTTTCTAGGGAGTCTTCTCTTCTCATGAGGTGGCCAAAGTACTGGAGCCTCAACTTCAGGATCTGCCCTTCCAGTGAGCACTCAAGGCTGATTTCTTTAAGGATGGATAAGTTTGATCTTTTTGCAGTCCATGGGACTCTCAAGAGTCTCCTCCAGCACCATAATGCTATAAAAGCCTTTAAAAAAGAAAACAAATTCTTGGTGCAGTTCATCTGTCTTCTAAAGTGTTGGTGTTTCCGCTACTGGTCAGAGAAGATTATCCCAAGGCAACCCGAAATGACTTGCAGACAGACAGACAGACAGACAGACAATAAATCCCACATAGGTACATTAAAACCAAGGGAAAAGAGAAGTACATTTAAAAAACATCTCACCCGCTTCTAAAAGGCCACAGATAGTTAAAGGCCAAAGGCTTGGTTATAAAGGAAAGTTTTTGCCTGGCACCTAAAGATATGTATAATGGTGGCGCCAGGCAAGCCTCCCCAGGGAGAGCATTCCACAAATGGGGAGCCACCATAGAAAAGGCCCTGTTCTCGTGTTGCCACCCTCCGGAGTGGGAACACAAATAAGGGTCTCAGAGGATGATCACAGGATCAAGATCAGTTGATCTGATCCTGTGATCAGAGGCGCTCCCTGAGATCTTGCAGTCCTGAGCAGTTTAAGGCTTTATAGGCAAAAACCAGCATTTTGAATTGGGCCCAGAAACTAATTGGCAGACAGTGCAATCTATCTATCAAGAATAGCCTCCAGATGTTTTGGGACTACAGCTCCCATGATCCCTAGCTAACAGGACCAGTGGTCAGGGATGATGGGAATTGTAGTCCCAAAACATCTGGCAGGCCAATAGGGATAAGGATGGTAAGGGTTGTAGTACCAGAACATCTGGACTGCCACAGTGCCCCCTTCTGGTTTAAAGGCTTGATATGTGCCAGCAATAACTATTTTGTCAACATGCCCTCAGGTGCTGATTTCTAAGCTGCAGTTAAAAGCACAAGAACAGGCCAGGCTGATTTGTTCTGCTAGTGTTGTTGTTGTTGTTGTTGTTGTTGTTGTTGTTGTTGTTGTTGTTGTTGTTGTTGTTGTTTTACCACCCTTCATTATAAGATCTCAGGGCGGTTCACAGAATAAAATACAGGATAAAAACAAGTAAATAATTAAAACGAAAAAGCAGAACAATAACCGCCCCCCACCGCTCCCCGTTCCCACAGACACATTTAAAAGACTGTGGAGTATTAATCAGCCCTGGTTGAAGAGGAATGTTTTCATCTGGTGCCTAAAAATATATAATGAAGGCAACATTGCTCTTGTTTGGCAAAAAAAAATTCTAGGTGGTTAAAATGCAGTGCTCTCATCTCACCCCTCCCCCTAAGTCTGGCCCTTTTCAGTACTTTTTTACAGTTGGTTCAGCCAGTTACGGCACTTTTTGTAAAAAAATAATATATTTGTTCCATTTATATCGCACCAGCAGGGAACTCAAGGTGGGGTGTACACGCTTCTGTCCCTCCCAGTTTTATCCTCACAACAACCCTAAGAGGTAGGTTGGACTGAGAGGTGGTGGTTAGCCCAAGGTCACTCAGTGAGCTGCCAGTGTGGATAACCTTTGTCCTTCCGGATGTTGCTGTACTACGACTCCCATCATCCTTGGCCATTGGGTATGTTTCCTGAGGTTGATGGGAGTTGTAGTTCAGGAACATCTGGAGGGCTAGAGGTTCCCTGCAACCCGCTCTGCACTATAGAGTCCAGTCAGCTTTACTGCGCAGGATTGCATTTTGTTTCATTTAATTTCATTTGTATTACAGCAGTTTCACTATCTGGCCTCCCTGCTCCCAAGGAATCCTGGGAATCTTCATAGCCTGGCAAAGGTGGTGAGAATTTCTCTGTTAGAGAGCCTCAAATTTCTCACTGAGCTCCAGTTCCCACGACTCTCTGGGGAGAGGAAATGACTATTGAGACGGTGTGTTGCAATTATAGCTGCTCCTGCTGCCGTCTGTTACCTGGATATGAGCTGGAGTGCACCTGGGGCTGAAGGATGCTAGCATGGCAACGGCACAAAAAGAAAAGATAAAAGCTGTTATTTTTAAATTTTGTTTTAAATTGTCTGTAAAAACCTCCCTCCCTCTCCCCTGCCTGTCCCTTGTTCAGATGCTTGTTCAGCCTTAAAGTTCTGCTTGGGCTACACAGCTAACTTTCTTTTCTTTGTTTTTAAATTTATCTTTATTGAAATTCTGAATTAAAACATACAAAACCGTCAAACAAACAAAAAACAAAAAAATATCAAAACATAACATATCAGAACAAACCAAACAAACATACAAAACTTAACATTTATCAGTACTTCAACTAATTTATCGCTTTTATCACATTATTTGTTTCTCTTAAGCTAATCTATATATCTCTTTAAAAAATCATTCAACACATATCAAATACTCCACGCCAACACAGCTAACTTTCAGCCTGATTCAGTCATGGAACTGAAATGTGAATTTCAAAAGTTGATGTTCAATGTTAGCCGCATCCACAGTTGACCCATTGGAAATAATGGACTTTTTTTGTCTGTTTATTTCAATGTGTCTAATACTAGATAACCCCTCGTGTTTGTGGCTCAGAGCAGATCAATATAATACACTTAAAGCACATTATATTCCCCCAAGTAATCCTGGGAACTGTAGTTTGTTAAGGATGCTGGGAATTGAAACTTGTGTTGGGGGGAAACTACAGTTCCCAGGGTTCTTTAGGGGAAGTCATGTGCTTTAAATGTGCGCCTGTTGTCCTTTAAATGTATGGTGCAGACCTTCTGCCGGCTGCAAACAGTACTTCTTTTCATTTTAGTTTTTATTTATATTTGCAGGAATGCAATGCAAGCCACGAGCACACATTTTAAAACACTTTTATTGTTTTTATTTGTGGGGGAAATGTTCAACACCCATGACTGAGTGATTGTGACCAGAGCCATGTGTGTCAGCACAGATCAGGCATAGGCAACCTTCGGCCTTCCAGATGTTTTGGCCTACAACTCCCATGATCCCTAGCTAACAGGACCAGTGGTCAGGGATGATGGGAATTGTAGTCCAAAACATCTGGAGGGCCGAAGGTTGCCTATGCCTGGCATAGATGATGCCCTTTCGCACGGCTTGAGCCACAGACAGAACCAAGGAAGTTTTGCTCGAATTCCTTTCTCATTAACACAAAGTCCGGGTTAATGAGTTCACTGAACTGATGGTTTGTCTAGCCTGGCTGGCAAGACGAAAACAGCGACATTTCTGCGTCCACCTGCGGCAAAGGAGCTAAATAAAGCCCAGGGGCCGGTAATTGAATGGGCAGGCCTGGGCAAGCAAGCTGCAAATGAACATTAGACATTACCCACAACTGCGGGCCAGTTGCTTAGCTGCAGAGACTGTGGCGTAAGCAGATGGCATTGTGGGAAACTCCCTCGCTGACTCTGCCACTGCGGTCCTGCCCTCTCCCACCTCTCCGTCCCACAGGATCTGTAATTGGGCTAATGGCAGGGCTGAGGAACAAGTGAATTGTTCAGCTGGTGGACGGAGAAGGGGCGGAGAAAGTCTCCCCAGGAAACCATGGAAGTCTCCCACAGCAAAAGCCAATCGCAGCGCAACAGTGACAACACCACAGCGGCGCCCAGTGCGGTTTGAACACATGGCCCTGTGTTTACGAGATTAGCGTGCAAATCCCCTGAGCTGCAGAAAGACATCCTTGCAACAATTTCTAGCTGGTTGTCTTTCAAACAGGATATCTGACATTAAAATAATAATAATCATCATCATCATCATCATCATATCATCCTAGGCCCTGCAGCCTGGAAATGTAACCTATGAACCTTTCCTTGGCCTGAAATAAAGTGATGGTTAAAACATCACCTGACTAATTAAGGAGAAGGAACACAGCCAATGGAAATTGAATGCTGCTAGAGTACAATGTCCATCATTCCTGGCCATCAGCCCACACTAGTTGGGGCTAATGGGAGCTGAAAGTTCAACTACAGCTGGAGGCCCACAGGCTGCCCATCCCATGCCCTCCAACATGTTGAGTCCCAAAACCAGGACCCATGATTTCCCAGCTGTGCTCCTGTACGAGTCACCAAGCCCAAAAGACACACTTGAGAGGGGGCGTGCTCTTGCAGATGAGCACAGCACCTGAAAATGCTTGTTTCGGGGCACCGTGCAAGATCACGGCACCCCAAAAAGTTTCTTTTCGGGACAAGATCTCAGCGCAAAATCACATGAAATCGCAGCGCCCCAAATGGTCGCTGTGCTCTCGCGTGAGAAAACAGCATGTCCATGGGGGGGGGGGCGGTATGCCATCCCTGCCCAAAGTATTTGGTCATTTTGTGTGTCGTTTAACAAACTGAAGGGGGAAATGATCACACTGGGATTTCTGCACAGGGTGATGACGGAATGGGCTTTAGCCAAGTGGCGCCGGAACTGCACACAAAACGGCTTGTTGCCCAAGCTGACAGGCACGAATAGTAGCCTCATGGGTGATAAAAAAAATATTACAATAAATCATTTCATTTATCGTTTCATTTCCATTATATATCATTAATTGAAATATAATGAATTGAGAAAGTTGTTCAAAATAACTTTTATTAAATAAAAAACAACCCAGAAGCTTTTCTTTGGGGAATTATAGGGACAGAACTATCTAAATTGTATAGAATTTTATGAATATATGCTACCACAGCAGCGAGAATGGTACTTGCCCCAAAATGGAAAGAAGCAGAAGTCCCAGCAAAGAAAGAATGGATACAAAAACTTATGGAATATGCAGACATGGCGAAACTTGCCGGAAGAATAAGAAATCAAGATAACAAACTCTTTATAAAAGAAAATAAAAAATAAAAAAATTCCTTCCAGTAGCACCTTAGAGACCATCTAAGTTTGTTCTTGGTATGAGCTTTCGTGTGCATGCACACTTCTTCAGATACCATGCACACGAAAGCTCGTACCAAGAACAAACTTAGTTGGTCTCTAAGGTGCTACTGGAAGGAATATTATTATTATTATTATTATTATCATTATTATTATTATTTTCTTTTGACTACGGCAGACCAACACGGCTACCTACCTGTAACTGTCTTTACAAAAGAATGGAAATGGCTTATTGAATATTTGCAAACAAATTGTAGAAGATAAAAACATTAGCAGGATTATTGTAATAACCTGCAGTTTCATAAGAGTATGTATTTATAGTAGATAACCAAATGAGTAAATTAAATTAATTTGGATATGCAGAAGATATGAAAAAAAAAATAAGGAAAATTTAAGGAAAAAGGGGGAAGGAAGTAAAATGTTAAATGGATTGTAAAATTTATGAAATGTATAAATTTGAAAAGTATAAATAAAAAAACCTAAATAAATAATAATAATATATTACAATAAAACTGAATAATTTTGGAAACAAGAGGAATTACCGACGGTAGAAGAATGGACAGTGAAACTGACTGAATACGCAGAAATGGACAAATTGACAGGAAGAATCCGGGAGCAGCGGGACCAGAAGTTCATCAAAGACTGGCTAAAGTTTACGAACTATTTAAAAGACAATCTACAATTGAATACGTTAATAGGATTTCAAGAAGCTTTGTAGCTAATTTGTAGAGTTATCATTGTAAGTAGGATAGAAGTAAAAAAAAATTTTTTTTGTTTGATAGTGGTAAGCAATGGTTGATTTAAGAAGTATAATGTTAAGATATAAATTAGAAAGCCATGTGAAGGGGTTGAGGGAAGTCACGGCTTGTTAGCCAAGGATGAATGTAAGAAATTTTTGTTTGAATGTGGTATTTATTGTAGTTTAATATAAAAAATAATAATAATAATTATATGGGAAAAAAACAATAAAACTGAATAATTGATGGCTTGCTGCCTTTGAACGGGATCTTAAACATTGCGTGTGTGCAGGCAACCTCACAGAACCTCGTGGTGGGACCAGATCTGGTAGAGATCACATTTCCCACCAGACACACATATGGCCAATGTAAGTACTTAGCTTCCTTTGACGGTTGCCAGGACCCACTGCTGATGCTCCTCACCCCCGATCAATTGTTTAAATTGGGGGTGCAAGGGAAGGAGAGAGTGTTAAACCATTGAATGGAGAACCTACGGCCCTGTAGAGGTTCCTAGCCTCCAACTTCCCTGGCTGCGCTGGCTGAGGCTATTGGAAGTTTCAGTGGAATGGACTCCTTTGAAAGGTGGTGGACTCTCCTTCCTTGGAGGTTTTCAAGCAGAAGTTGGATGGCCATCTGCCACGGATGCTTTAGCTGAGATTCCTTCATGGCAGGGGGTTGGACTAGATGACCCTCAGGGGTCCCTTCCAACTCTACAATTCCATGATTGTGTCTGGGGGGCCAACCACTACTGGGCCCCGAGTTAAACCCTCACTCTCACAGTACCACACCTCCAAGAGAATCAACCTTCTCCACTTCCACCACAAAAGCATGTCTGGAGTAGGCTAATGATGATGATGATATTAATAATTAATAATAATAATCAGTGTATGAATAGCCCACAGAAAGCTCGTTCTTAAGAAATTCTTTAGAAAATTTTAACTGATGTGGAGGAAGATTCATAATGTGTTCGTTATTGCTTAAAAAAAAAAAGCCTGAGAAATTTGGACTGTCTGAAAATAACATTTTTAAGGAAATAAAATAAATGCCCAGTGTTTTGTGTGTGTGTGTGTGTGTTTAGAAGATACATGGTTCTAAATTAATGCCATAATGTATGGCTGCCGATTTTAATAACACTTTTAAGAAATTGAGGATTGGTTGAGTTGCAATATGTGCATAATTCTCTGTGTGTTTATTTGTTCATTTTTTAAAAGAGGTCATAACTTCCGATCTGCAAACCCTTTCTTTTCATCCTTGATGTGTTTCACAGGGTTGGGTAGGAAAACACTCTGCACATGCTCTGCGGCGTTTTTCTTTTATTGTTTTTCACACACTTTGGTGCTGTGTTTAAGAACTGAAAAGCAAGTTGGTGGACGGTCAGAATTCAGGTGGGGATTTTTAATAACAGTTGAAGTCAGGAACATTTTATTTTTATTAATGCTGTTAATAGGCATTCATTTGTTCCACCCATGATATTCTGAAAACAGCATTCAAGTGGTCCTAGACACATCTATTTAGATGCTCAATGGGACTTGCCACCAGGAAAATGTTACAGAATTACAGAAATTCAGAATACAGACCACGGAATCCACCCCATCCCACCCCAAGATCAAACTTTGTTTTTTAAGGAAATTTTATAGAACGCTAATTCCTTTTTAAGGGAAAAGAGATAAAACCCGACACTATAGGAACGTTCACTCATCGTTTAGTATTGCAATAAATATAGGGCTCGTCCGGGATTTGAACCCGGGACCTCTCGCACCCTAAGCGAGAATCATACCCCTAGACCAACGAGCCAGCTGTGATCATAGGGCTCGTAAAAAGTTTATCTACCAACCTCTGTCACTATGTGCCACGTGGAATTGTAGGACATTGAGCATCTTATTGGCTTCTGTGACTGATCAGCGCCATCTAGCGGTAGAGGACTGTTAGTTTCTATATTCGGAATAGTTGTTGAATTGTTTTTAAATACGTTGTACTGTATTAAAAGTGTGTAGACTATATAGTTCAACTAAACTTTTTCGTCTCAAGCTCGCATCTTTCTCATACATATTGATCCTGCACTTAAGAGAAAAACTTCGTTTTCTTTTCCTGTAATGCTTACTTTAATGTATTTTAATATCTGTTGGAGGCTGCCCAGAGTGGCTGGGGGGACCCAGCCAGATGGGCGGGGTACAATTAATAAATTATTATTATTATTATTATTATTATTATTATTATTATTATTATTATTATTATTATTATTATTTTCTTAATCTAGGAAAAGACACCAGTATAGCTACACTTGGCCAAAGCCTCCACCAACCTCACCTTGTGATTCTCATCGTCCCAATGTGCCTGTTCAAATAAGGGAAGCTACCCTTTGCTTGTGAAAGGGCTGCTTGAAGAGATGTGTGCAGCAAACAGACTGAAATCCAACAGGTGGTGTTCCCCGCCCCCGCCCCCCCAGTATGCTGGTGCAGGGACAGGATTAGCACCAGGATCAGAGGCTGAATGCCCTAGAAATCTTAACTGCTGGGAATTGCAACTGGGGAGAGTGCTGTTGCTCTCAGGTCTTGCTTTCACGCTTCCCATGTGGGCACCTGGTTGGCCACTTGGAGAAAAGAGGGTGCTGCACCGAATGGGCTTTTACTCTTCTTATTCTTAATATATTTTATTTTATTTCAAGATTCAAAGTTACACTTTGTCACTCAACACTTATAATCCTGTATCCAATACACTTGTCATCCACAAAACTTAGGAATGTTTTTAATTGCCTATCAGTGGTGCATCCGATAAATAAAATTGTTAAGGGTAAAACTGCCATAGTTCCATAGCAGTGGGGTAGAAATGGAACTTTCAAATCAAGTTAAGGCTAGAGCATGAGGCTCTTAACCTCAGGGTCGTAGGATCAAGCCCCACGTTGGGCAAAAGGGGGTTGAACTAATGACCCTCGTGGCCCCTTCCAACTCTACGATCCTCCCCCCCACCTCTCCTAATCCTCACAGACATAGAGAGGAGGAGATCTCTCATCCACCATGAAGCACAGAGGGGAATAAATCTAGGGAGAAAACCTAGAAAACCAAGATCTACCAGGATGAGATGATGATCCAGTGGATTTCCAGCCGAGCCAAGAGGTTCCTGGCACACAGCTAGGCGTATCCTGGCTGAACTGGGATACAGCTGGCTGAGCCAAGGCTGGTGGATTTTAAAATGGATGCGGCACGGAGGACTTAGACCAGATCCTAAGCCCATTTACCATGGTCATGTGACGTGTTACCATGGTGCAAGGTAAGCTGGAAAAATGGGTGGCCTAACTCAAACTCTTGTTTGCCTTCTACCAGGCTTTGGCCAACTCAGCCAGCAATATTATTATTATTATTAATTATTGTTGTTGTTAACTGAATTTATATACCGCCCTATACCCGGGAGTCTCAGTGCAGTATATAAAACCACAGGATACCTAACAAGAATAAAACAACAATAGCCCCTGACTCCTGAATGGAGTCTGGATCTGGTGTACTTTACCCCAGCTTCACATTTGGCCAACTTCTTGTGTTTACGGTTCCCTATTCCTTAGGGTAGGGGACTCAACTTTTGAAAACTTGGTGCGAGATCCTCCTTCCGCCCGTCTTACTGCAGGGCTGCCCACAGTGAATTGATCCGGCCAAAAAAAACGCGAAGCCAAGCACGTCAAATCTGTTCATTCCAGCGTTTATTATTTTACTCACGTCGTCTTAATAATTAAAACAGGGAGGCCCATTCATTCATTCATTTAAATAAAACAAAGAAAGTGCAGAATGCTCTACAAAAATATATATATATTTATATATCATTTCCAATCCTTCAGAGCCGCTGAACGGATATAAATCATTGTGTCCTTCATACCAGAGTTCCTCTTTGCCTCATCAAGCATCTACAGGGTTTGGGGGGGCAGTTTCCTGGTCTGTGGAATGATATTGCTAATACAGTAAAATAAAATAATTAAAAATAAAGAGAGAGACGAGGAAGAGGCCGTTCAAGCAGAAACCAGGGAGGAAGTATTGAGCGCAATCAGCAAAGCAGGACAGCAACTGTACCTGAGTTCATGTATCACTTTATGTGGAAATCAAGCCCAGCTCCCAGATTAACACAGGGCCAGTGAAACCAACTTTCAAAGCAGCCCACATGCAGAGATGTAAGACATCAAAAGCTCATCTGTGCTGGCTTCGGCTCTGCAGGACCGAGGGCTGTGGGCAACATTTCATCTGGGCCTTAAAACAGGAATTTGACGTGAGATGGGAGGGTTGGGATCTGGCGTTAGTCCTACTCAGAGTAGACCCACCGGAACTAATGGGACAGGATAAAGTGAGGCCCGACAAGTCCTCCAAACTGGACGAAAGGTTTTAAGCTCCATGCTGCGAAAATTCTGTGGTGTTGGGTAAAGCTCACCAAAACCAGACATATGGGGAACCTACGGATCTCCAGATGTTGTCAGACTCCAGCTCCTCCCCCCACCCCAGCCCTAGTCGGAATGGTCAGGGATGATGGGAGTTGTAGTCCAAGAGCATCTGGAGGCCCACAGTTTCCCCACACCGGGTAGGCAAATTAACTTTTTGCCAACTTCAAATCCCATCAGCCTGTGCTGGCCAGGGATGATGGGAGTTGTAGTCCAAAACATCTGGAGTGCACCAGGCTGGTGCAAGCAACACAGGAAAGCAACTGACGCCTGCCACGGAAACAACTCTCTCTCAAACCAGAAACAGCAGCTACTACTGTGCCAAGACAGCAAAGCTATTGCCAAAAGGGCCCTGGGCAAGTCTTGGCAGGGATGGGGAGATTGAGTGATTTATTTTGGCCTCTGTGGTGTTAGCACCAAGCCTTTGTTGGTTGGTTCGCTCACACACACCCCTCACACAAACCGCTCTGAGGCCCTCTAGTCATCCGCTCCAATTTAAAAACTGCTCTGGTGTCACTCAGATGTGAAAACCAGCAGGCCCGAAACGAGGAGCAAAGGGAGAGATAAACACCAACACCAAGCTGCCGCAAATCTGTGTGGCAAGGCACAAGCAAAGCTCTGAATGCAGCCAAATTCAGACTTAGGATGGGGCTACAGTATACATTCGCAAGTACTCGGATTCCTCAGCATGGAGGCTGCCAGCGACCAGGAGGATCCTTGATCCCAGCACCAAAAGAACATGTGTATTTGTGTGTGTGTGTGTGTGTCACATTGTCACCCTCTAGAAGCTGGTTTGTCTCAAAGGCCAAGATGTCCAACATTCGGAGAGGCGCCTCAGAACCCCATTGCTTGCAGCAGGGTTGCAATGGTCCAACCACGTTCTCCACTGCAGAATGACTTTGGGGGAAAGTAAACATGAGACAATCCCATGGGCCATGGCAGGAAATCGATCATCCATTCCCACACTCCCACTGGCCACTTCCAGTGGAAATCCAGATGAGAAAGTTTGCTGTATTTTGGAGGCCCCCCCAAAAAAAAGTTGACAGAGAAGCGCATACAATGTTGCTCCTTTGGTTCCTAGAGGGGTGGCAACATAAAACCAACCCCGTTCACTTAATAATATTTTCGTTTAAAAAAGGGCTGAATTTGGGCACAGAGACAGCAGGACCTTGGGAGTACTTTGTCACAAAGGGGTAGAGGTGGCAAAGCTGTTTCAGGTCTTCCATCACTGAATGCTCCTCTGTGCAAACTAATAAAAAAATATTGTTGAATATAGAAAACTAGCAGGTCAGGATTCTAGGCCAGCTAGCTCCATGATGAGCTAGCTTTCCACATGCAGGGACTGTTTACGCATGGAGGGGCATTCTGATATGTCAGCTGCACATCTGCCGTTTGAAACTGATCCAAGCACAAGCTTGCTACCCCAATCTGCTGCTGTTTGTGAGATTGAGGACTTAGCGGTTTATTGTGCACAGATGAACCCAGGTTCTGAGTAATTCACGGGATATTTAGAGTCCAAACGTTAGCCACCTTTGGGGCTGATATGTTGGGGACAAAGCAAGACTGGTTGCCCCTTAATGTGTTCCGAATGAACAAAAGTTCTTTACCATCTCCATCCACAAAGCCCTTCTAGAGAAGAAGCAACAGTTATGGAGAGGCATACGAGTCTAACAAGATGTCTCAAACAGACAAACGAGGGGACTAAATGAAGACACACACACAAACACACACATATCCTGGAAGGAGACATGGTCATTGCTTGATCTGAGGGGAAGTACTGATCTCTGAGGGGGACAAAGAAGCCATTTCCTAGCAAACTTAAGAGCGTGAGAAGAGGCTGCTGGATCAGGCCAAAGGCCCATCGAGTTCAACCAGAGATCCTACAAAGGACGCCTCAGGGCAAAGTGAGCATCCTGACAGCCAAGGACTGAAATCCCGGCCTTCAGGATCAAGCGAGCAGCACAGTATTAGCTGGCTTCTACCTGAGGAACCTCCTGACGAGAGAGCGGCCATTTTGAAATGCCCAATGGAAGCTTTCAGGGTTTCAGAAGCCCGCTCTCTGTTGTTCAACCTTTAAAAAGCTAAGTGCCATGAAAGAGGTAAATGTGTAAGAGGCCCGTAAGATCTAAGACAACCGGAACTGGCAACCTTATTCCCGCCCTGGCAGGGATTACGAGGAGGGGGAAACCTAAGAGCTATACACAAAATCCTGAAATACGAGGAGAGAGACAAGAGAAAGATTACACACGCAAACACACAAAGATGGACTGGCACCATCTCAGAGGCGAGAGATCAGGTACACAAACAGAGGTGCAGCCTAAGTTGGTCAAGGTACTGCAGCGGAGCGACGTTTCCAACTACCATCTTGACAGTAGATGACTCAGCAGCAGGATTTGACAAAGGAAGAATATTTCGGGGGGGGCAGGGAGGACGGGACAGTCGCCATGCTCTCCTCTCGCCTGGTCCGCGCACGGTTCTCCGTCACAAGACGGCAAGCGGGGTGCGGTCTCCCGCTTGACAAGACGTTGCTGGCGAGAGATCGGCAGGGGGCCGGCGCAAACCGCGCCGCTAGGCCAAGTTGTTGTTGCGCTCAATGCGCTGCACCATCAGGGAGACCAGTTTCTCGAGGGTGCGGGCGCTCTGGCGGCTGGCCTCCAGCACTTCGGCGTGGTTGGCCTTCTCCGTGCTCTTGTAGTCGAGGACGGCCTTGTTCGTGATGAGGGAGAAACCGAAGACGCGCATGCCGGAATGGCGGGCAACAATCACCTCGGGGACGGTGCTCATGCCTGAGGGGAAAATAGAGCAGGGGGTTGAGAAGTTAGAGCAGGGCGGAAAATAATTTTCAGCCAGCGGGGCGCAATTGCATCTGGGCAGAGGCCTGAGGGCCACATGTGGCTCCCAGGCCTGAAGTTCCCCACCCCTGGGTTGGAGCGAAAAAACTCAGGGGTCTTGCATCAGAGGTGGGCACCCAGTGGGCCTCCTGATGTTATTGGGTTCCAGCTCCCATCAGCCCCCTGGCAGGTTGGTCAGGGAAGATGGGAACTGTAGCCCAACAACACCTGGGGGGATTTAAATATGTGGGTGCATTAGGTCATTCCAGCGCACCCCGACTTGCACTCTGCGCAGCCCCGCCCTAGGGAGGGCTTTCCCACACCATTTGCTGCAGCTCCAAGTAAAACTGCACCTGCTTAATTGCTTTCTGTTTCATGGGTAAGGGGGTCACAAAAATGGTTGCCCACGGCAAACACAAGTATAGGCTCTGCCGCCCCATGTTAGAGGCCCCCACAAAAAGCCCCCTTCGCTCTGCCCCCGACTGACCCACGGCGTCAGCGCCCAGGCGCTGAAGGAAGCGGCATTCGGCAATGGTCTCGTAGTTGGGACCCCCCAAGGCGCAATAGACTCCCTCGCGCACCGACCCGGAGCAGCCCATCTCTGAGGCGACCGTGTGGGCCAGTTTCCTCAAGTCTTCGTTGTAGGCATCCGACATGGCCGGGAAACGTACCCCAAACCTGTGAACGAGGGGAGGGAGGAGAAGGAATATTAAAGCCAATGGCCCATCTACTCCACCATCTTGTTGTCACAGCAGCCAACCATTGTGCACAACAGCCGGGGATTGAGCTTAGAATCTCCTGTACACAAAGCATGAGCTCTACCCATTGGGCTATGCTGCCTCCAAAACAGCCTGACTTCTTGTGAGCGGGAGCAGTGCTGGGTGAGTTAATAGCCCATCCTCTGGGAGGGAAGCTCAAACAGATGGACTTGGGAGGACCACCGCCCCTATGTTCCTATGAAGGGAAAGGTGGGCAACCTGCAAGGCTCCAGATATTGCTGGACTTCAGCTCCCATGATCCCTGGCCATGGGTCATGCTGGTTGGAGGCTGCTGGGAGTTGGGAGTCCAGCAGCATCGGGAGGCTCACAGGTTCTCCACAACCACCGTAATAGAGGAAAAGGGAGCCTCTGGAGCAGTGTTTCCCAACCTTGGGTGTCTCCAGCTGTTTTTGGACTACAACTCCCATCATCCCTAGCTAGCAAGACCAGTTGTCAGGGATGATGGGAATTGTAGTCCAAAAACAGCTGGAGATCCAAGGTTGGGAAACACTGCTCTAGAGCAGGCTTCCCCAAACTAAGGCCCGCAGGCAGGATGCGGCCCGAGGGACTGTTATCTGGTCCGTGGCGACATCCGCCACCCGCTGCCGCCGCCCACTCTTACCGGCACAGCGCGGCTGCCCACTTTCGGGTCAGCGGAGCACCGGAAATAGCTTGTGCGCATAAGCAAGCGTCATTTCCGGCGCACTCCTGGGTCTGCAGAGGCCCGTGCACATGCACACAAGCTATTTCCGGTGCTCCGCCAACGCAGAAGTGCGCCGGAAAATACGCTTGCGCACAAGCTATTTCTGGTGCTCCGTCGACCCGAAAGTGCGCCGGAAATAGCGTGTGGGTGCGTGCTCCCCCGCCCTCCGGCCCGCTGTGCGATCGACGCTGGAGGAACCGGCCCGAGGCCAGGTAAGTTTGGCGACCCCTGCTCTAGAGTCTACTGGGGCCAACCTGTTGCATCTCACGGAGGAAGGACGAGAGCCCCGCCTTACCTGTCGTCATTAGGCCCCACCAGGGGGTTCTGCCCAGCAAAGCCCGGCATGTTGATGTGGTCGCGGATCACCATGATGTCCCCCACATTGTATTCGGGGTTGAGCCCCCCGGCCGCGTTGGTGACAATGAGGGTCTCCACGCCGAGCAGACGGAAGATCCGGACCGGGAAGGTCACCTGGGAGGGAGGGACAGAAGCGGCACTCAGGAGAGGTAGAAGGGTGCTTTGTGACCAGCCATGGCTGGTGCCCATACAGCAGGTGGAGCTGGAGTCAGTGACGGGTAGCGACCAACAAATTCTAGCAACTTATGTACAGAATGCATATAGAGACAGACTTTCTTTGGATAAATGTGATAATTGGAACAACTTTACACAGAATATATTAGGTTATTGATAAAGGTATTTGTACGTATCTGTATATTAATGTATGGAAATGGAATTTGAGTATTTTTCTTTTATTTCCATTTTCATTCACGCTTTTCTTTTTTATCATTCTTTCTTTTTATAAATGAAATTCTTCTAATAAAGCATTAATACACACACACACACAAAATTCTAGCTTCATCCACATCCTCCTCTCCGCTGAGTTCCTCAAGTGCAATACTGAGATGTCAGGGGAAGACGCTGGCAGGCAGCGCCAGCCCTCCTGCATTCAATGCAATCCTCACACAACAGCCCTGCAAGGCGGGCTAGGATGAGGCCCTCACTGGCTCAAAGTCAACCGGCAGAACGGGCATTTGAAATCAGACCTTACGCCCAGTCCTAAGCCAAAACTCTTCACTTTCAGCTCTCAGGTCCCCCTGCACTCTGCACATGCCCAAGGAACCATGAAACCGGGATTGATGAGGCTAAATTTTGGCTGAATTTTGTGGAACCGTCTTCACCCGTCATCCCATTCCCAGATGTGTTGGGCCGGTGAAGATGAAGAGGAACTTTGCATAGGCCCAGAGGCACTATCTTCTTTATCAATGTTTGTTACTATCGACCATCCTGCTCCTGAAATCGTAATCAGCTGGACACCTCTCGAGTTTCGAAAGGTTTGCAGCTCTGTGGAGCGACTCACCTTCCAGAGCGGGTACCCTTCGTACATGTGGAAGCGGCCTTGCATCACCACGCTTGGAGTTCCACTGAGGCTCCCAAACACCAACCTTCCAGCATGGCCAACAACTGGAATGAGGCAAGCAAAGTGTTAAAGGACTCGCTGCTGCCCCCTATTGGTGGTACAGTACAGTAGCGCCTTCTCCAGCTGCTGCTTACCAGCACCCCCTAGTGGCTGCCATACAGTACACCTGACCCCATCCCCGGTTCCTCCGCCACCATTCTGTGGTTTTGTGGGGTTTTTTACCTGTGCTCTCGGGGAAGTTGGGGATTTTGCCATACTCAAACGCCACTTGGTCCTTCAGGAGGTCAGCCAGCCCTCCGAGGCCCGAGCCGCAGATGATGGCGACCCTGGGCCGGAGCTTGGTGTGGGACAGCAGCCAGTCCGCCGTCCGCTTGCAGTCTTCGTACGTGTACCTGAGAAAAAGATGCGCATATTACACATGGTTGGCCGAGCTGGGGTTTGCAGGGCAGACTTCACGCCACTAGGGGGCAGCAAACACACACACACACACACACACACACACACACACACAGTTGTGAAACAGATTACGGTAATCCTGAAGCTTTGTCAAGTACAAACATCAGCCATGAAGCTCACCGGGTCACCTTGGGCCAGACACTAACTCTCAGTCTGCCCTACCTTCGCAGGGTTGTTGTGAGGATAAGGTAGAATGGGTCTAAACTCTTGGGGGGGAAGCAGGGCCAGATTTAGGTTTGATGAGTCCCTAAGCTACTGAAGGTAATGGGGCCCTTTATATGTCCAGCTGTCCTTTGTCAACGACGAAGTGTCGCTGTTTTTTGTGTTGAATATATGCGATATGGTAATTTATGGACCTAATAGGTATCTAAAGCCATTTGCGCATAACAAAATATGAGCCTACACAACACAAAACCTGCTGTAGGCAGGTTTTATTTTATTTGTCTTTTATCTTATCTTTTGGAAATGTACATCCAGTTTTTTTTCCTTTAATTTTTTTTTGGGGGGGGGGCAAGAGAGTGGAGCCCTAAGCTATAGCTTGTTTAGCTTATACGTAAATCCAGCACTGGGGGGAAGAGATAAAGTGAAGTAAAATAAATTAACTGGTGCCCCCTTCAAAACTATTCCTTTTCCATGGGAGAAACACAAAACAAACCATTCCTAATTGTTAATTATTAATCTGCATTTGCATTAATTCATAATCCATTTGCATACTGCATGCTTGAGGCACCTCACCTACACCAGTGTTTTTCAACCTTTTTTGGGCAAGGGCACACTTGTTTTATGAAAAAAATCACGAGGCACACCACCATTAGAAAATGTTAAAAAAATTAACTCTGTGCCTATATTGACTATATATAAAGTAATTCTCTTGAATAGGAATCAAATAAACACAATTTTTCCCACGGCACACCAGGCAACATCCCGCGGCACACTAGTGTGCCACGGAACAGTGGTTGAAAAACACTGACCTACACGACTCTAGGGATCCTTCCAATAGCCCTGTCAGGTACAGCAATATTTATCACCACATACAAAACACCCGGAGGGCACCAAGTTGGGCATGGCTGCAGACTTAAAAAAATTTATGGATTGACATACTATGTTTGCATCCCATCATTCCTCAGAGGAGGAAAGAATGCAACAACTGGCCAGATAGATAGATAGAACACACACATACTGCGCAACAGCCCTGTGGGGTAGGCTATGTTGAGAAAATATCAACTCGGGTCTCCCCAGCCCTCCTCATTCAAAAGTCGTAACCACTACATTGTTCCAGCTCTCGTACTGGTGTGCAATTTGAACTCGAGACACCATGGGCTCACAGTCGCAGCCACTAGGCCACCTTGGATTTCAAAAATGAAAAACGCCGTTGATGAATTTACTTGCAAGTTTACCTTTTGCTTTCAGATATCCTTTTCACAAAGTTTTCTGCAACTGTCCTCCCAAACTCCATTTCAAAAAAAAAACTCTCAAGAATGCCCAGTGCTTCTACCGTTCCTCATGTTCCCTTTGTTGTGAATTTGGCGAATTTGGTGGCGCCCTTGGCAATACCCACCAAACAGTCCCCACTTTTTGGAGAATATACAGTTCCTTCCTCTGGTCCAAATGCAGATCTTGGGCTGCCATACCATAATCTAAAGGGAGTTCCATTTTAGCTGGCAGTGCCAGCCTCTTCCATATATGCCAATGAAACTCCACACAAATCACATCTTCCGACGCCGACACCCTTCCCCTCAGGATATTTCTGCAAATTAAGCTGCGCCACAATAGCTTTGAAAAAATTCCAGTTGGCAAACCGGCCAGGTTGCAATTTCCTTTGTAGCTTTCCATTGCAGGAGACAACCTGCAAACAGAACTCTCCGAAGATAAACCTTCCCTGAATTTCAACCTCCGGGGGAACATTTTGGCCGCATCAGCTGACGTTTCCCAGGGGGAAGTGGGGCTGCGTGCTTGTCACACAGTCACACCCCAATTCTTAGCAGAGACAATGAACCTTTGGCCCTCCCTGCCCGATGGTCAAGCTAGCCGGGGTTGATGGGAGCTGGAGTCCAACAATTTCTGGAGGGCCACAGGTTCAAATCTGTCCCAGCCACACAAGCAACACTTTGGGCACCCTCTTCAGAGAAGTCACAGCTTTTTGCAGCAAAACAAAACAAAACAAAACAAAACAAAACAAAACAAAACAAAAGGCCTTGTGGCACCTTACAGACTAACCATTTTAATTATGGCAAAAGATTTGAGGACCACAGTTCCGAACCACTGATTTTTCCTTCTAGGGATCCTGAACATCTGCATAAGAAAAGGGAACTTCCATGCCTTCCTGCGTGCATACAGGATGGAAACATACTGTTTGTTCTCCACTACTGTATGTTCTCCACAACGCTGGAAACATACTACTGTAGTACTGTCTCTGGGCCCAGTCCTGGCAACCTGAGCCTAAGGCCAAGGGAAGAGACTTGGGTTTCTATCTCCAGTCCCTGGCAGCAGCTGGGCCAGGAAGCCACTTAAACAGAACCAAAAATGAGGAAAGATTCTCCTGAACCCTACAAGGGTCCTGGAGCTGTATCAAAGGACCAGGGAGCCTAGGTGAAAGGGTTCAAAGACATGTGAAAATCCACGTGCCTTGCTCCTTGACGTCACCTCCTAATCCGCTTGCTTAAACCTATTTAAATGCCCTTTTGGTGCTGGCAGGACTTCTCAGCGCCACCCGCCGAGCCTTAGGACAAAGCCGCAGCAAGAACACACACAGCTGCTTCAGAAGAACGGTGCCTCCAGGGAGGGATGCTGAGGGGGGAATAATATCCTTGGGCCAGATAACGCCGTGAATGAATGAATGAATGAATATAATACATTCCACCTATCAAACTAAAAATGACAGGTGCCCTGCTCACTTTTCGCTGTAAGCTCAATCCTCTTTTGGGATCCCTCTTGGCTTGGGAGATCTGCATCCCCAAACTCTTAGGAAGCCATCTTGTTGCCATTTTAGGGGTTCACCCCCCAAAAACTTTACTGAGCTAACAGGGAACAACATCACACACACACACACAGAGAGAGAGAGAGAGAGAGAGAGAGAGAGAGAGAGAAGGAGACAAGGTGACTGATTCTTTGAGCATTGTTATGAAAGGACTAGGCAAACAAAAAGGTTTCTCTTAACAACTCCCAGCGCCAGACTTGCCCGAGGACGCTGCTACGCCTTTTACTGTATACTGTAATATGTTTTTCTGTCTCTGCTCAGCGGGTTAATACGCTATTTGCGCACAGACACTTCACGGGTTGGCAAGCTGCCTTCCATGGCTATCCTCTGGCTTCTCCCGAGATCTCGTATAAATCTTTCGCCCTCCGCGGACGCCCAATAAAGTGGGATGGCAGAAGATCCTTTCTCTGAAGAGGCAGGCTTCCATGGGGCTCCTGCCAAAGACTAACTGCGTCATCATCTATGCACACAACGGTGCCGCTCATTTATGAACCAGTTTCGTTTTGTTTTGTTTTGTTTTAAAAGGCACACATCGGCCTGAAGTTTTCCCTTCACGCCATCCTATGAGGTAACCTCAAGGCAGGTGAGGGGCATCTCACAGCACAGGCAGCCATCCTGCTAAGGGTGCGAGAGAAGAATCCCACAGGCAAGAGAGATCCTTGCACAGGGCACCTCTGGAATTTGAAAGACCAAAGTCTGCCTCTGTATCATATCACCTCTCCTAAAAGGACCAGCAACCTTTGTCTCTTCTCTTCTCCTCAAAGTCTCTCTGCTCTGGGTCATCATTGCAAGAATCCTTGTCATTAATAAACAGTGCCTGGAGTTTTGGTTTTTTCCTTTTTTCCTCCCCAACCCTTTCCCTTTTGTGTCACACCTCAGGTTGTAAGCCCTCCTTCTGCAGATACCTCAAGGGCACCACTCCTCTAATGGCTAAATACACTCAAAATCTTTTATTTTGTTGCCTCTTATTACCTGCTATATATACAGGTGGAACTCAAAAAATTACAATATTGTGGAAAAGTCCATTTATGTAAGCAATTGTTTTCATTAGCTACTGGAGTTTAATATATGAGATAGACTCATGACATGCAAAGCGAGATGTCAAGCCTTTGCTTGTTATAATTGTGGTGATTATGACACACAGCTGATGAGAACCCCAAAGCTGAAATTGTTAATTTGGGGTTCTCACCAGCTGTACGCCATAATCATCACAATTATAACAAATAAAGGCTTGACGTATCTCGCTTTGCATGTCACGAGTCTATCTCATATATTAGTTTCACCTTTTAAGTTGAATTACTGAAAGAAATGAACCTTTCCACAATATTCTAATTTTTCAAGTTTCACCTGTATATTCCTATTCCTTTTTCACGGCAAATGATATTCTCACCTAAACCACAGTCAGCCGCAGCCAAAACTACCCACTGACACTCAGCAAAGAAAAACCTGAAATAAACGCATGGCTGTACTTGAGGCCTGATGAACTGTAATGATAATTTATTTGGTGGTTTTTTTTAATTATCTGGAGCCCCATCTGCACTGCACATTTAAAGTAGCGTTGCACCACTTTGCATAGTCATGGATCCCACCAAAATAATCCTGGGAACTGTAGTTTGCAAAGGGTGCTGAGAGCTGTTAGAAGATCCCATGTTCTTCTCAGAGAGAGGCAATTCCCAGAGTTCCCTGGGAAGAAAATTTGACTGCTAAACCACGCTGGGAAAGGAAGGACCCAGAAATCCTGCCTGCCAGATCCAAAACCTGGAATCCTCAGCATTCCCGAGGCATCTCAAGCAAGATGCAGGTTCAGGCTGGGACACAACCCCATAACAGACGGGAGTTCTCCAAACAAGATTTCATCAGGCAAGGTCAGACACAGGCCACATTCCCGGGCAGATTTCTCAGGAGAACTCTCCTCCTTCTCATTACTATTTAAGGCACAGAAACCAGACAGAAAAGTTGCCAACCCTACAGAACATCCATGGCAGGGGATCCTGGAATTGAGAATCAACTGCAAAGACTGTGTCGTGAAGGGACAATGACTAAGTGTGGGTCAGAGATATTTCCCCCTTGTTTATAATTTAATATGAACAACGTGTCCCAGGAGGACACGATGATGCTCTGCCCGTGGTCACAAACAGATCTTCTCGCATGTCCCTGCAAAGCCACATGGGATTTAGGGGCCATCTAAGCTACTCTGTACACACATATCCATTTCAATGTACAGTGTTACCTCGGGTTAAGTACTTAATTCGTTCCGGAGGTCCGTTCTTAACCTGAAGCGTACTTAGCCTGAAGCACCACTTTAGCTAATGGGACCTCCTGCTGCCGCTGCGCCGCCAGAGCACGATTTCTGTTCTTAAGCCGAGTTCTTAACCTGAAGCGTACTTCACCCGAGGTACCACTGTATTCAAACGGGGTTTAAATTACAGACCGGCCTTATCGTCCCACTTAGAAAGCCAAGCAATGCAGTAACACCTTCCTCACACAGTGACATTTAGCCCCAAATTAAGCAGAACTGAACCCTGATCCACACACACACACACGCAGCAAAATAAGACTATTGAGGATGGGCCAAACCATTTTAGGTCACGCCGTATATTTAAACCACGTTTATAGCATTTTAACAGTCACGGCTTCCCCGAAAGAATGCTGGGAGCTGTAGTTTACCACCCTCACAGAGCTCCAGTTCCCAGCACCCTTAACGAAATACAGTTCCCAGGATCCTTTGAGGGGGAGCTATGACTGTTAAAGTGGTATGGTAGAGTTTTAAATGTACGGTGTGGCCTCAGACTTCAGGTGACACCTGATGAGAGGGGCAGAGCTAGACCCTTTATTTATAGCAAGTGTCCCCCCCCTTCCCCAACTCTTTTTAACCTTTCAGGGAACAGCTTCTGCAATTTCGGGAATGTCCCGGGAAAACCAGGACCCTTGAAGGGTATGCTATTCTTCCGGCTGATTCCGCTGTATTATTTAGACGGGCTCTCTTTTTTTTCCTCCTCTGGAGTTGGCTGGTGGAGTTGCATGAAAGGAGCCCAATCAGAATGGACTCTTATGTGCAGAAAGTCACATAGAACCATTGTCAGGGACACCAGAAGGGTTTCATCCAAGTCCAACCCACTGCTGTGGAGGAATCGCAGCTCGAGAATCCCTGGCGGGCAGCCACCCAAAAACCTCCAGCGAAGGAAGAGTGCAGCACCTTCAACTCAGCTGACTCATAGGTTTGTACAGTAACAACACCAACAACAACGACAAGCCCTTCTCGGCAATCAGAAACAGAAAAGTGATTTGCAGCACTGCTTTCCTGTGGAAACCTGGGGAAGGAGAAGTGCAACAGGAAGTGATTGCCAACCGTGTGTTACGTTTCCCCCCCCCCCACCGCTCTCATGTCTGTCCCTAACACAGTCATACACAGTTCTCGAAAAGGATGTCTGCAATGTTTTCACGATACGTCATGTCCAGTAGTAGTGCTGGGCTTTTGCAAAAGGAAATCCGGCGGGGGCAAAGTTGTGCTCATCACGTCTTGCTACTGACATCTAAGGGCAGAGCATTTCCCCACCCGTTTAAATAGCTGGCACACCACAGAGTATTGGGGGGGGGGGGGGACTTGTGCCGGGAACCTGTAAAGATCCTGTGTGTGTTGGCTCCACCCTCCTTGCCATGTCAGCTTACAAACTGACCGGGGGCGGGGGAACAATAAAATCTGTACTGTACTCTCCTTGTACCTTTCGGGACAGTTTGATCTGCAGATAAATCAGCACCGGACAAGTTTCAGGGCAGGGAGCTAAGTATTATCATCTGCTTAGGATCTGCCACACTGAAAGGCAGAAGAGCACGGGCAGATTTTTTTTTTTTAAAGTTGTTGACAAATGGTGAGGCTGCAACACATCGGAGGCAGGGGTGTCTCAGGAGAGGAAAAACCTTCATCTGCTTGGGAACGTAGGAAGGAAGTTGTGTTACACCGAGTCAAGACTCTGGCTCCATCTAGTTCATTACCGTCTACACTGACTGGGAGAATTTCTCCAACATTTTAGGCAAGGGAATAATTTCCCCATCCTTTTGCAGAAATGGACGGCCCGCTGTCAGCCACCTTGTTGCAGTGAGGTATGCAGAAGGAGAGCAGGCTCTCGCCGAACAGCCATGTCCAATCATCACCGCCGTGCAATGAGATCAGGGTAATATAGGGCAGCCTTTGAGGATAAAGGCAGATTAAAGCAAACACAGAAAAAGGAAGAAGGATAAATGCTTGATCTGGCCGTGGCAGTCTGTAAGTCTGGTTTATTGCCTTCCTCCTAGGACTGCCAATCTGTTTTGTTTTCTGGCAGGGTTCCAGCTAAATAATGGGAAATGGCACAGTCATACCGAGAAAAGCTTCACCTGCTGAACACCTGCCGAAAACACAGGTGCCCTGTTTGCGGGTAGAGGGAGAGATGGGCCATCCTTCTTGCTTGACTGAGTAAGTTGGGGGCAGGGAGGGATTTACTTGGCAGCCAGCTTTCCAAAGCATACCTTTCCTTGGACATTTGAGCATGTGCAAAGTGTCTCTGATTCACAGCAGAGCAACTCCTGCGGGGAGAGAACAGGGCTAGCTTTGCAGAGGAGCAACATGCAGCAGTGGGACATTCAACGCCACGGGATGTGGCAATGGGCTTTTTTTCTATTTTAAAAAAAGGCTGTAGAAAGGGAAAGAGTGGCGGCTCAGTGGTAGAGCATCTGCTCCACATGCATAAGGTCACAGGTTTGATCCCCAGCATCTCCAAGCAGGGATGGGAATGTCCCTAAGTCTGAAACTCAGCAGAGCCCTTTCCAGTCTGTGTGTAGACAGTGCAAGATGGACCAACGTTTTGAAGGCAGATTCCTATGGTCCTAACCTGCTTCAGGCATCACCAAGGGGGAGAGAGATGGACAAAAGCAGGAGCTGGTGCCCAAATGGACCAGCAAGTTTTTTTTTTAATGTCAACCCTAGTTAAAGTGTGTTAGTTAATGCCTTGGCCAGCACTGAAGGGGAGGTCTAGGAGGCGATGGGGGTCCTGCCTTTGGGACGGGGGCACCCCATGGACTTCTTCATCCACCGCTTAGGTGTAGCTGATTCCCTATTGACCTCAGGGCTGGTTCAACCCAGAGACCTGCTCATCACTCGACTTCCCTCCCCAGTGTCTTTCCAGGTTAATGACTGACAGGTGCTGGCTGCCGGCCGTGACTGATCCGCCCCTTTTGCGCACAAACTTGAAGCCCGGACACTCTGCTCCGCACTGCAGGGTCATTGCCTCCTCTTTGGAAGGGAGTCAGAAGTGGGGAAAGTGCTGCGTGGCCAGAATGAATCCAAACTACTCCAGAGAGCCTAAAGGGCTCCCCAGAAAATCCCGGGGGTCCATTTAGATCTCAAAGTACACAACCAAACGAAAGCACACAAAAGTGCGTTCCTGGTCACGCAGCGAGCAAGTCAGGTGGGCCCACCAAAACATGCTGCAAACACCTGACCTCACCCCACACATCCACAGCAACAGTCAATACCCCTTTGTCCCTTACACAATACAGAAAGCTCTCCTTGGCCTGCTTATTTACAACGGTCTGTTCCTGGACTTTGGGGGCAAGTACAACAGCAAAGCAAACACAACGGATCAGGCTCTGCACCTTACCAATCAGCTGCAAATCCAGTCAGGAACATTTTATGTCTGATTCTCAGCACATGCTCTATAAACATACGGCACCGTCTCATCTCGCTGAAGCTAAGCAGGTCTGGGGTCTGGTCAGTGCCTGGATGGGAGAACGCGAAGGAGATCCTGTGTATGCTGCCAACCACAATGGCAGAAAGGAAGGCTGTGTTAGGAGAAGGGCTCTTGTTCAACCAGAGGGCTGGATTACCTGAGTGGAAAGCTGTCAAGGGCCGCTTTCCAGCAGCGAGTGTGGCCAAGCCCACTCAGGGAGAAAACTCCCTGGGTGACCCTAAGCCAGGCTCATGCACTCTCTCTCTCTCTCTCTCTTTCTTTCTTTCGTTCTTTCTTTCTTTCTTTCTTTCCCAAAGTAGCCTACTTTACAAGGTTGTTGTGAGGTTAAAATAGAGGAGGGAGAGCCACATAAGGCTCCCCAACCTCTTTGGAGGAAGGCTGGGGGTGGGGGTGGGGGACAACGGATAGCTGCTCCAGAGAAGCGGACACGGGGCAATGGATTCAAACTACAAGAAAGAAGATTCCACCTAAACATTAGGAAGAACTTCCTGACAGTAAGAGCTGTTCGACAGTGGAATTTGCTGCCAAGGAGTGTGGTGGAGTCTCCTTCTTTGGAGGTCTTTAAGCAGAGGCTTGACAGCCATCTGTCAGGAATGCTTTGATGGTGTTTCCTGCTTGGCAGGGGGTTGGACTGGATGGCCCTTGCGGTCTCTTCCAACTCGATGATTCTATGATTTCTGGAGAGGCAGCGGAAAAGAAGCTAGCATGCTGGGAACATTTTTTCCCCCAAAAGGCATTCCTGAAATCTCGCCACAAAGGCAACAGTCCGAACAGGACGCGGGTGGCACTGTGGGTTAAACCACAGAGCCTAGGGCCTGTCGATCAGAAGGTCGGCGGTTCGAATCCCCGCGACGGGGTGAGCTCCCATTGCTCTGTCCCTGCTCCTGCCAACCTAGCAGTTCAGAAGCACGTCAAAGTGCAAGTAGATAAATAGGTACCGCTCCGGCGGGAAGGTAAACGGCGTTTCCGTGCGCTGCTCTGGTTCGCCAGAAGCGGCTTAGTCATGCTGGCCACATGACCCGGAAGCTGTACGCCGGCTCCCTCGGCCAATAAAGCGAGATGAGCGCTGCGACCCCAGAGTCGTCCGCAACTGGACCTAATGGTCAGGGGTCTCAGTTTGTTGGCATTGCCAGGCAGAATGAAGAGAGCACTTCACCACGGGCAGGTAATGCAAAACAGGGGCTGTCTCTACGGAATGAGGGGAAATGGGAATATCCACGCCTGGCTGGTTACAGAAAGAGGAGGAGGTGGGTTCAGACTGAGGGCATCAGAAAGGGGAAGGAAACTAGGGAGGAATGTGGGGTCAGAGAACAAAACAGAAAATGCAGGAAGCTATGTCTTCACATCAGGACTCAAGATCCGAGTACCTTTGCATCATCATTTCGCCTTGGAAGGGAGGGGGGGGGAAGGGATTGCGGCAGTATCTCTGGCTTCTGATTGGCCTCTCCGCAGGAGGGGTGTGTGAGCCAGGGAAGCTCCTCGTTGGCTGCCTGCCTGTGATGCAATTGAAAGGGGAGGGGGAAGCGAGAGAGAGAGCCCAGCAAGAAATTGTGCCACTGCACAGCAGAGAGAAGGCAAGGATGGGAATGCCCAGATCGGAAAGCTTCCCATGCTTGCTCAGTGGAGCAAAGCAGTCCTTTGCTGTGACTGTAGCTGCAATGCCACCCTTGCCCAGGACATTAGTCATGCTCCGGTTTCAAGTTGAGCAGGAAGGAGCAGGAACGTGGGGAATTGTTCCTGCTCCAACGGGGCTGGCATTACACACTGTATCTCTGCGTCAGCAGCACCACCCCTGCTGCCCTCATTGTCTGCTTTGGATAGTCGGAGGGCAGTGAGAAAAATGCTGAGCGTGGATGGACCTTTGGTCTAATGCAGCAAGGCTGCTCTTAGTAAGAAGAGATAAACGCCGGGAGGACCCAGTTTATCAGCAAATAATAGCCATGGTTCCCTCTAATAGCAAACCCAGGTCATGGACAACCCAGAGGGAGGTAGCATCAGCATGCAAGACCAAGATATGCACAAGTGCACAACACGGTTGAGCTACATAATACTGAATGTCATTTGGGGAACAGGAACTGGGGAGAGGGGAAGACTGAACTGGCCTGCTTGAGTGTCTTACAGCTTACGGAATCCTGGAGAAGGGAATGGATGGCTCCCTGAAGAATGTACTGCAGAATTTTGTTGCAGGTCCCACTTGTAAAGATCGTAAGAGCTAGATCAAACCAAAGGGCCGTGGCAAATGGTCAGGGGTGATGGGAGGTGTTGTTCAATAGCTTCAGGTTGCGATAAGGCTGTTCTCCTTTGCCTGCTAATGAAAACACAATGTTCCTGTGCCTACACAGTTGGCACCCCAAGGAATCATAAGAACACAAGAACTGTTTTGCTGAATCCGGTCAGAACTGCACCTAGCAGGTCACACACACACACACACACACACCCCAATAAGGCTTTTCAGGCCTATGGACTACTCACATGCAACTTCCTACTCCATATATAATTGACTCTGCAATGATGGAGGTGAGGCAGAAGCAAGACTGCAGCTGACGCAATCCACCGGAAAGACTGATGGGCACAAGTTCCAGCTCTTATCAGATGCAACGGAGCCCATCATTATCTCTCAGCCTCTAATTTTACAATGCATAAAACGAGCGTGCAGTAAGAAACTGCTACCCTACAGGGTTACTATGAATGCGGTTGCAATCAGAGCAATGGGTTAGTCAGTCAACAGCTACAAGGAACAAGGAAGTTGCACACTCAAGGTTGAATGTACACTCACCATTTCATAACTGCAACCTGTCAAACAGAAAGGAATTGGTTCTAGGTGGAGAAGGCTGGAAAAATAGCTGTTTCCATTTCCTCTCCCTCCCTCTCTCGGCAAGTTTCTAGTCCTCAAGACTAACTGGCAAGAGAGGTGAAACCTCAGAATCTGGGAGGGGAAGGTGGACAGGGATCTGAGCAGGATTCTATGGGAAAGGGAGTGGTGTTTCCATGACCTGCATAATTCCTTGCCCCTCCCATAGGACAACAAGAAGTAGCATTTATCATGAGAAGGAAGCAAATATATTCAAAAGCCTTCAAATGTGCAAATGAGTCATATTTCAGAATTCTATATTTGTTGGGACAATGTTACTGCCTTTCAAAATTATCTGGAATACATACATACATATATATATATATATATATATATATATATATATATATATATACATATATATATATATATATATATATATATATATATATATATATATATATACATATATATATATATATATATATATATATATATATATATATATATATATATATACACACACATATATATATATATATATAACCTTGCCTGATTTGTGCTGGAGAAACACCAGATAGATAATGAGCAATACATTGCCCACACTGTGTTTACACAGCATCAACGGCTGTCAAAACAGGTTTCCGCTTTAATGACTGTAACAACTACCGCGGAATCTCCCTGCTGAATACTGTGGGGGAAGCCTATGCCTGCGTAGTTCTCAACAGATTGCAGTCCCCTGCTGGCAGAGTCTACCTGAGTCATGATGAAGATTTAGAGCTCAGAGGTCCACAGTCGGCAGGATTTTCTCACTCACTGCGTCAGCTGCAGGAGAAATGCCCGGGGGGGGGCAGAGGTGCAACTTGTGCCTCGCCTTCGTGGACCTGACAAAGGCATTTTGACCTCATCAGCCAAAAAGGACCCTTACACTGCTCCCCAAGATAGGATGCCCACCGAAGTTCCACAAGATGATTGCGTCCTTCCAAGAGGAGAAGCACAGCACCGTTCGGCATGACTGCTGATCCTTAGACGCCTTCCCTATAAAGAGCAGTGTTGTGAAACAGGGCTGTGTTCTTGCCCCGACTCTCTTTGGCATATTCCTCTCCCCGAGGCTCTCACACGCCTTCAGCTCGAATGATGATTCAAGGAGCAACAGGGGTCTGTTCAACCTGGCAAGTCTCCAAGATGGAGATCTACTAGGCTTGTGTGTTGAACATGCTGCTTTATGGAAGTCAGTAAATTAAAATTGTCAAGGAGCAACACCTCAACGCCTTCCACATACACTATGTCTAGAGGTTCTCCCCCAAGCTCACATTCCCATCTTCACACTCCTATCCAAGCGTCCACAGAATGGAAGATGGCAGGATGTGCCCCAAATATGTGCTTTATGGGGGAGCTGGCTTCTAGCACTAGGCCTATAGGCAGATCAGCCGTGTGTTACGAAGATGTCTGCAAACCAGACGGGAGGGGTGGAAATATCAACCCCACCACGTGGGAACCCCTTGCAGACAACCACAGGGCCTGGAGACAGACAGTCAGATCATGTATCCACAGAGGGAAAATGACTGCTGGGGGCAAGCACAGAAAGAAAGGTCATCATGGTACACCTGCAGCAGCACAACCGGATGCCTTCACCTGCCCCAGCTGCAACAAAACTTGTCTCTCCTGCGTTGGTCTCTACAGCTCTAGGCACTGCAACTCTCAAACTGATTTGACTTCACCCACAAAGGCACACTCCTCCGTTGTCTTGCAGACGGATGCCAACCAACCACAACAATTACTGCTGCCGAAACAGGTTTCCACTTTAATGGCTACTGCAAAGACCTCCTGCACAACCATAAATTCCATTATGCCGTTTCTTGTATATTTAAGAATCGCCACTCAAAAAAATAAGAACGGGTAGTGGCATTTTGAAGAATATACCACAGGAAAGGCTATGGGGAAAGGGTACATCCAGATACTGAGGCCCAATTCTTTTTAATGAACCCCCCCCTATTTTCCCCATGTGTGCCATCCCTGATCAAGCTTACAATAATATAAACTCCACAAAACAGCACCCCTGGGAAGGACTCATACCCCCACCTTCCAGTCCCTCAGATCAGCAGTTTCCATCACCTTCGCCCTGCCAAGCAGAGTCCAAAGAAACGTGGTTTCTTATTCAGCGACTATGACTAACAGGGTAGAAAACCTGTTAATCCACAAATAACGGTACATTCATCCCACACTCCACCCTCACTCACTGAAGACATTCTGGAAGTGAATTGAAGGTTCTGCAAAAGGAAAATGAGGTCTCCTTATTTATTAACAGTGACTGGTAGAGGAGAAAACTAAACTAGCTGCCCCAAAGGGTGACAGAGCCTTTAATCTGTTTCCTTTTAGGAGAATGACAGCCCTTATTGAGTCAGCAGTATGTTGTTCTCCAATGGAAGAACTTCACATTTATTATTTATCTAATGGTTGCTCTTAAAATGTTGCAAGCTTACGGACCATGCAAGACTCTTCAGCCATGGATTATTGGGTTGGCTGCTGGCAGTTTGTTGAACTTAGTATCCCTTCAAATCAATGGGACTCTTAATCATGACTAGCTTCCCCCATTAATTTCAGTGGAAAATGTGTCAGCTCTTCTAAGTAAGCCAGCCTGCGCAATCTAGATAATATCTTAAACTGACACCAAACAACTTTCTGTTTTATCCTCCGCGCTAAACTTTGCCCCCAACACTAAACAACGCAAATTGTACGTTTTGCATACTTTATTATCGGGATCCAGATAATACTAGTCACACTTTCGTTCCATGCAAATGACAACGTACTTGTCCCCCCGGGGCTAAAGTGTGCCTCTCCTCGTGGTGCAATTCTGTACATGCCTGTAGGGGAGTTCATTTCCAGTCAGTTCGATGGGGACCAATTCCCAGGTCAATGGGTTCCTAAAGAAATTTCTTAGGAGGAAATTTCCTGGGATAAAAGGTTGCAGCCTTGGGGGGCTTCTTAGTTTAGAAAAAATGCGAGGAAAAGGCAACATGATACAACGTTTATGAAATTATACGTGGCATGGAAAAAGTGAATGGAGAAAATGTGTCCTGCCTCTCTTATTAACACTAGAACTCATGGGCTTCCAATGAAGCTGAAGGCTGGAAGGTTCAGGACAGATAAAATACAGTAAGGTACTTCTTCACACATTTAAACTATGAAACTCACTTCTAAAAGTGGCAGGGATGGCCACCAATTTGAAAGGCTTTGTAGGAGGATTAGATAAATGCATGCATAAGGCTATCGATGGCCACTTAGCGATGATGGCTTTGCTCTGCCTCCATAGTTGGAGACATTAATGCTTCTGAAACCAATGGCAGTAGTGCTCTTGTGCTTGGGTCCTGCTTGTAGGTTTCCCATTGGGGCATCTGGTTAGCCCCTGAGAGAACAGGAAACTGGACTAGATTGGGCCATGAACCCTAATCCACCATAGTTGTTCTTACATTCTTAGCACTGCGGTCTTTATCTAGATCAGCCGGCTGCCCGTCAGACATTGTTGGGCTACAACTCCCATCAGCCCCAGTCAGTAGCCAGGGACAATGAGATCTATAGACCAGCAACATTTGAAGAACCACAGTTTCCTCATCCCTGGTTCAAAGGAACAGCTGTAAGCACAGTTGCCATGTTCAAAACAAAATAAAATAAAAAACTCTTTCCAGTAGCACCTTAGAGACCAACTAAGTTTGTTCTTGGTATGAGCTTTCGTGTGCATGCACACTTCTTCAGATACACTGAGACGGAAGTCACCAAACCCTGCCATGTTGCAACCCAAATATATTCTCTCTCTCTCTCTTTAGCAGCTCTGCTGCCAAAGAAAAGGAGGCGCAGAATCTGCTGTCTCTCCCCCCTGGTCCCACTACCCACCTACCCTTCTTCTTCTACCCAAAAAATAAGTTGCTGTTGCTAGATTTCAGTGGATTTCATTGTAAACCGCAATGAGATGTTTCCATACTAGGCAGCATATATACAGTACATAGGGCAGCAGTAGCCAAAGTCTGCACCTGATTCTTTTCCCCATGTCTTGCAGCAGGGGTTGCCAAGGTGGTGCCCTCCAGCTGTTTTGGACTACAACTCTTTATCAGCCTCTGCCAGCATGGTCAGTGGTCAGGGATGATGGGTTGTTGTTTTTTTGTCTGTGACACATGTTGGCTATCTCTGCCCTAGGGAGTGATCTGAATTAGCCTATTTATTTTACTTCCATTTGGGTAAACCATGTTAAGCAGTATGGAAAACCACCAGGCTTGCCTAACATTGAATTTGTGATTGGTGTACTTTCCTAATGAACTTATGAAAGAGAAAATGAATGGTCATTCTTGACAACCATTCAATGCAGACGTTCTGCTCTGAAAGAAAAAGTGGAAGGTGTTTAAGGAAACTGGTGTGGCTGCATAAGGAACTTACAGATGAGCTGAGATGTAAGAAGGGGGTGTATGAGAAATGGAAGTAATGAGAAATCAAGAAGTTGCCAACAACTGCTGAGAAGGTGATGTGCCCTTCCTGCTTCCTAACCCATAATTTCTCACCTGCTTCTCTCTCTGAACCTCCACCAGCACTGCAAGACAACCCCTTATTTGTCTTCCAGAGGTTGGGACAACCAGAGTCTGATCTGAATCGAACTTCACCCAGGCTTTGGCCGTAAGAACCGGCTTTCCCATAGCAAAGCCCGGCCCTGGAACGTGGGGGAAGCAGTGCTTTAGAGCTCATGCAGAGTGCTTCCCCACAACCACAAGGACAAAGGCAGTCTCCACGCTTCTAAACCACAGGGGGTGAGATGAGACAACATTTGAAGTGCAGATGGCTGGAGGAACGTGAGTCATGACGGAAACTAGGCTGTAAAGTATTTCATCTTCAAGTAGTGTTATGTCTGGGTCTTTCCCAAGTTAGACCTGACGTTTTATAAACCCAAACCTGACTTTCCAGATGCAGTGTCTGTAAAAAAAGCCACTTCCTTTCCTCTTCAGAAGGGCGCTAGAGTTCTTGATCATGACCTGTTCACCCTTCCCTCTAGTTATTAATAGTGTAAAGTACAAAGATGACGCTCAGTCATTCGTGAGCCTTGAAATCAGCAGAATTAAGCAAACTGGGCGCTATCTCAGCCCTTCTTTCCCTCATCCCCCAGAAATCTGGAGGGAAATCATTCTAGCCTACTTTAAAGGGTTGTTGTTAAGGGTTCAAGCATTGGACGCGGACCAGGGATGGCCAGGTTCACATCCTCCCACTTAATAATAATAATAATAATAATACATTTTTATTTCTACCCCGCCCTTCCCGATCCAGAAACCGGGCTCAGGGTGGCTAACAAACAGATATAAGACAATGATTAAAACAAATTTAAAAACAGCTTTAAAAAAGCATAAAAAACAAACATCAGTGGGATCACCAGGGCTAACTGGCCAGGTTAGTCATGCTAGGCCAGTAGGGAGACCAGGGAGGAATTTCAATGTTGGGACCCAGAAGGGTTTCTTCAGAAAAAAAGGGAAGGGGAAAAGGAATAGGGGATCAGGCTAGATTAAAAGCCAGGCGGAATAACTCTGTCTTACAGGCACTGCAGAAGGAGGTCAGGTCCCGCAGGGCCCCTAGTCTCGTGGGACAGAGTATTCCACCAAGCCGGAGCCAACACTGAAAAAGCCCTGGTCCTTGTGGAGGATAATCTGGCTTCTTTTGGGCTGGCAAGCCTTAAGCTATTGTTATTTGTGGAACTTAAGGTCCTCTGTGGGGCATACCAGGAGAGGCGGTCCTGTAAGTATGAGGGTCCTAAACCGCATAGGGCTTTAAAGGTCAGAACCAGCACTTTGAACCTGACCCGGTACTCCACCAGGAGCCAGTGCAGCTGGTACAGCACTAGATGAATATGCTCCCATGGCAATGTCCCCGTGAGGAGCCTCAAAGCTCACATGTGGGATGGGTTACCGTGAGCTCAGTCACTATCTCTCAGCCAAGCCTACCTGTCAGGGTTGTTGTGAAAATAAAAGTGGGAAGATGAGACCTACCTGAGAAGCTTGTAGGCTGGGTGGGGTAAAGACAGGAAAGCAAGAGTGTGAGTATGTGTGTGAGAGAGAGGGAGTACTTTTTTGGAGTGAGGGAAAACTGCAAATCTCCCTAAGCATTCCTATTAAAACACTATGTAAACTATCAGCTCCTACTTGATCCCATTGCTCAGTACAATCCCCTATTCCAGACCCCCAACTAGACCCCACCCCCACCCCCTCTAGGCTCTCCCTCACATATACACAAAAGACCCAATCCCCTTCCCCTTCAGCTACTCTGTCCCAAGGGCTTCAGGCCACCACATCGTCTCAGGATCCAGGTGTCCCAAATGCCACAACCACGGTCCGAGCTTCAGTCTTCACCCCACCCCACCCATCCCTAGCAGTCAACTCCTAGGGGCAGGGAGCCTTTGTCCCCCCCCCCATAAAATATTTGAGGGGCTCATCCACCCACCTCCAAAGTTGATGGGCACTGTCATTCAAATGGTGTGTGTTTTTATCAATTATATGTGGTGGGGCTTGCTTGCCACCCCAATATTTTATTCAAGTTGGCACCGCACCCCTACACCCATCCACCACCAGGGACACTGGGGGCATCATTAGAACCAACAACCCTAAATGCCAGGAGAGGAAAGAAGGAAAAATCTGGAAAGACCCCCAAAGCGGGTTGGGGGGGAGTGGAGGGAGAGAAGGGGATGCAACGCAACCTCCAGTTGACCGCTAGGAGATACGAGGCTGGCAGATCAGGGACACCCCCCCCCCGCTTCGTCGTTACCCTTCTTGAACGAGCCCCTCAGCTTATTTCGACAATATGGGACGCGGGGGGGGGATAACACTAAAACCGCCCTACATTTCGGGGCCTTCGCTAAGAGAGTAGGACCCTTTGTGGGGGGGGGGGATGAAAAGCCCTACACAAAAAGATGCGAGGTAGAAAACGCGGCATGGCATTAAATTTTTGGCTTCTGGGGGGGGGCAGGGTGCTGAAATGGTGAGGGATCGCGCCCCACCTCGCCCGACCCTTTGCAAAGCAACCGATCCAAGGAGAGCCACGTGCAGGCGCGATCTCCAAATAATCCACATATTATATATATTGCAATATATATATATATATATGTGTGTGTGTGTGTGCATATATGTGTATAATCCCACATATAGCGCAACCGGGATCATTCTGACCTTTCATCTCCGCTTCTCTCCATGTCGGATTCTGGTTGATGGGGGCTTCGATGCTTTTACTCGTCCGGACCCTCCGCTCTTTCTTCTCCCGGGAGAACTGTGCTTCTCCCTGCAGGAGGCGGCCGTTTTACCGGCCTCCGGGGAGAGCGACGGTGTCGTCACGGGCACGCCGGCCAATGGGACGCCAGCCTCTGCCGAGAGCCCGCCCGCTCGCGCGCCCGCCGGCCGGCCAGCCGGCCACAAAGGTTGCCCCTGGCAACGCCCGGGCTCCGGCGGCCGTCACGGCCCTGGACCGCTTTCGCCCGGCCCACCCGAGGAGGCAGCATCAGCATCCTCCTCCTCGGCCCGCTTCCCCTGCAGGACGGAGGAGGGCGAAGGCGGCTCCTGGGGCCCCCGGGGGTATTGCAGCGGGGTGGCGGACGGGCGACCAGGGAGAGAGAGGAGGAAGCGGCTTCCCACGGACAAAGCTCCTCGTGACACGTGGGTCACGAGGATGGGATGGTGCTGAATGCACACAAAGCAGAAGGAATACACGCGTGCACCTGACCCTGAACGTTAGGAGGACTGGTCGCGGGGGGATTCCCCTGGCAACGTGTTTCATTTCCCTTGCTAGGTTGTTGTGGTTGTTATAATAATAATAATAATCATCATCATCATCATCAGAGCTTTTGTCTAAAAAAAATGTTTAGGGGGTACTCTCATTTTGACTCAAAAAATAACTATTTTATTGTTCAAATCGGGGAAAATAAATACAGTAAATGGACAAGTACAAGTACAAAGATTCAGAAAATGTTCAGGGGTATGCGTACCCCCAGAAAAAAGCACTTATTATTATTATTATTTTGCTATCTTTTCTCTTGCTCCATGCTTGGGTCCACCTCAGGTGCCCAAATATCATGGGCCTGCCCTGCTTGTAGCCATTGATAGCTCTCTCCTCCATTTATGCCCCACCTTTCCTCCAAGAAGATAAAGGTGGCATGCATGGTTCTTCCTCTCTCTCTCTCATTTTATCCTCACATCAATCCTGTGAGGTATGTTAGGCTAACTGTTCCAAGGTCACCCAGCGACCTTCGTGGCAGAACAGGAATTTGAATCATCTCCCAGAATCTGATTTTAGTTGTGTGTGTGGTTTTTGTGTGTCTGTGTGAACTTTCTTTTTGCTGTCCAAGTTTTTATATTGTGATTGGCTGTGGTTTTCAGTAATCATATTTCATTGTTCGTGCAAACTGTACAGACAATTTGGTTGGATGTGTGGTATACATATAAGAATATTATTACTATTTATTATACAAACTGGAGGAATAATAGATGTTAACAACAGTTTGGATCCACCCAGATGTCATACTCCTCAGACTTTGAACAAACTTTCTGTTGCTATTTTCCTCCTGTTTCTCTTCTGTTCTATCACATCCAAACCTCCCATCACTTAAAAATTTCCACTCAGATTTCGTTAAGATCAAAAGCGCTGATAATTTGTGTATACAAATATTTTCAAGCCGCCCATGGAGGCTGGAACCTTGGCAAACTTCCAGGCTTGGCTTTCTTTAAATTGATAAATATTTCTCCATCCTCTTAGGAATGTATATATGGGTAAACCAATTTGTACATGTCCCTTTTCCATTTTGATACTCAAAACTGAAACATTTCTAGTAACCCTCTTTTCATTTGTATCGTGTTCAGCCTAATCACTGAGATGTTTCGGTGGCTCTTATTCATACTTAGTTTCTGTTTCCTGTGGCAGGAAAATAACTGGAGGTTTCTGGACTTGGGGGAAATAGAATTTTATTTACACAAACACTCACATATACAGGGTGAGCCCTTTAAAAGAGGCCCCGTGGATACAGAGTACACATGTTCCACAGGGCCTCTTTTAAAAGACTCACCCTGTACTGTATATACAAGCTGAGCCTAAGATTGGGGTTCACTAACTCTAGTATATAGTCTCCTACAAAATATAACTAAAACTACAAGTACTGATTAGTTCAACACATTAATGAACATTTCACAATGTTCCCAACAAGATGTGCGGATTTGTATTTACTTATGTACTTTATTTACACCAGCATGTGATAAAAACACTCAGTTTTTCAACAAAAATATTGTAACACTGTACCCTCTCTCTTTTGCTCAATTTCACCATGCAAACTATATCCCATGCTATAGTTAGGCAGATGTCCAGTCTTGGAGTCCTTATCCGCCCCTCAATTATAACAAATAGTTATTCGTCAATAAATGTTGAACCATTCATCCTCTATCATCTGTCAGTAGCACCAAATCTTGAACTGTGGAACAGCCACCACAGAAAAGTTCTCACGGTGCTGTATTTATGGTATTTTCAGTGCCAGGTGAAATACTTGATATAGTGCTATCCAGAGCATTGTAGGAAATTTAAATGGATGCTTAGAGACTTGTTTGTCCAATTTGAAAGGCCCAGGGTACTCAGCTGGCCTAGGATGCTAGGTGATTAAAAAATAAAAGTTACAAATAGAGCAGTTACAGTGAAAGGGTCACCTCTTAGCTCAGCTTTAGGCATGGAGAGTCCATGAGGACTAGAACGATGCATGATCCTGTTTTCTGTTTTACCTCTGTGTATGTCCAAGAGTATAAGGGACACGGGTGGCACTGTGGTCTAAACCACTGAGCCTCTTGGGCTTGCTAATCAGAAGGTTGGCGGTTTGAATCCCTGCGACGGGGTGAGCTCCCGTTGCTCGGTCCCAGCTCCTGCCCACCTAGCAGTTCGAAAGCACATCAAAGTGCAAGTAGAAGGTAAATGGCGGGAAGGTAAATGGCGTTTCTGTGCGCTACTCTGGTTCACCAGAAGCGGCTTAGTCATGCTGGCCACATGACCCGGAAAAACTGTCTGCGGACAAATGCTGGCTCCCTCGGCCTGTAAAGTGAGCTGAGCGCCACAACCCCAGAGTCGTCTGCGACTGGACTTAACTGCCAGGGGTCTTTTACCTTTATGTCCAAGGTTAGAGAATTACAGGAGGCAATGTGACAGTGTGTGTGTGTGTCCCCACCCCCTTCATAACTAGGAACAGTTTCCTGGGAAGCAAATTAGTTTAAACGCATCATGAACCTCTGACAGCACAATGAAAAGTTAACCCTCCTACTGCCCCGGACAAGGCCTGTTCCACGTGCATTCAGTTTCTGCCTTCCTCTTTGTACTTTGCTGCATGTAATTAGATGAGAAGATAGCCTGAAGGCTTCAAACAAATTGGTGGCTGATGGGATCATCTGGGCCCATATTAGACCAAAAATTCCTCTCCAAAATCAAAGGCTGGCAGAGACATGTCAGGTGATTCAGTCTTGTAATGAGAATTTGTGTCTTCATCAGGTGTTTGGCTCCTGGAATAGACAGGATATTGGAATGGGATGACTGATCCTGCCCAGCATGGATGACAGTGGCTGTTCCTTCCCTCAGAAGCTGTTTGCTAACCTGTGTGCTTGCCACTTCCTTATAGTCCTGCTCAATGAGTCTATACTAAATGCTTTTTTGTTGCACTATAGTCTCTGAAGGTTCTCCTTTGGTCAAAGATCCTCCAGCCTCTTTGCACCATGGGTCAGAGAACTGGGCTTTCCCTTTGGGAAGCTGAGAGACCCACCCAAGATGACCCTGCTTTGTGTGATATAGAAATGTCTGCTCTCTCCAGACAAGGAGACATAGAGGCGCCTCAAGAAAAAGGTAGGGGGGGCAAAAGGGATTGCACAGAAGGCCAAACCAGAGTGAAGAAGGCCTGGAAGAGTGGCATGAAGGGAATGAGAGATGGTGAGAGAGAGAGAAGGCAAATAACATCTTGGGAATGCAAGTCTGCATACACAACATACATTTAAATCACATGACTTTCTGCAAAGAGTCCTAGGAACTGCGGTTAAGGGTGCTGCTCTTTGTGAAGGTAAACTATAGATCCCAGGATTATTGGGAAGAATGAGTCATGTACTTTATTTTTTTTTTTTATAAGATTTTATTATTTTCTATTAGGGCAAAGGAAAAACATAGCATAAACAACAACATTAACAATACAAAAATGCAATACATAAACACCACACAAAAACACAATCCAACAATCACAATAAAAAGAAACATATACAAACCTATAAACTAACACTTATCCTCTTACTTCTCTTATTACTATCTTCTCTATTTTGGGGGACTTCCCCCATTCCCTCCACTGTCTTCAGAATCATTTGTATTTTCTAGGTAGCTTTGTATCTTATTCTATTCACATTTACTCAATTTTAATACACTTTACTTTACTTAATCATATCTTAACTAAAACTCCAAATCTTAACACATTTTCTGACAATTAGGTCTTTTACACCAAAATATCTTAATAACAATTTTATCTAACATATACCTACTAAAGCCGCTATTCTAATTGATTCTGCTCAAATATTCAATTTTACTGATTTAACTAAGTAATCTTTAAATTTCTTCCAATCTCGTGACACCTTCTCCTCCCTCTGGTCCCGGATTCTGGCGGTCAGTTCTGCGAGTTCCATATATTCCATCATCTTCATCTGCCATTCTTCCACTGTTGGTATCTCTTCGCCTTTCCATGTTCTTGCCAGTAAGATTCTAGCTGCTGTTGTGGCATACATAAAGAACACTCTATCCTGACTGGGTATCTCCTCATTAGTTATGCTCAGAAGGAATGCCTCTGGTTTCTTACAAAAGGTAACCTTCATTACCTTCTTGAATTCATTGTAAATCTTATCCCAGAAAGCACTCACCGCTGGGCACAACCACCACATATGAAAAAAGGTACCTTTCGCGTGTTTACATTTCCAACATACATCTGACATTTTGGTATTCATCCTAGCTATTTTAACTGGTGTCAAATACCATCTGTAGACCATTTTCATTATATTTTCTCTTAAACCATGACAAGCCGTAAATTTGATACCTTTTTGCCACAATCCCTCCCAGTCATCCATCATAATGTTATGTCCTACATCTTTCGCCCAACTTATCATTGACGATTTTACCAGTTCATCTTTCGTATGCCATTCTAGCAATAAATTATACATTTTGGAAAGGTTTTTAAAGTTCGATTCTATCAATTCTGTTTCCAGTTTTGATTTTTCTACTTGAAAACCAACTTTTTTGTCCATTTTGAATGTTTCATGTACCTGGTGATAATGCAGCCAGTCGGGGACCTGACTTTTCACTTGGTCGTAGCTTTTTAGCTTAAAAGAGTCCCCTTCCTGCTGCAATATGTCCATATATCTTAACCAGTTTGCAGACATATTCGGTCTCTTATAGGCTTTGGCCTCCACTGGAGAGATCCATCTAGGGGTCTTTCTCTCTAACAAGTCTTTGTATCTATTCCAGACCTGATACAAGGATTTTCTAACTATATGAGACTTAAAAGTTCTGTGTATCTTAACCTTGTCATACCAAAGGTATGCATGCCAACCAAACATATTATCGTGTCCTTCCAAGTCCAATACATCGACATTCTCTAGTTTGAACCAGTCCTTTAGCCAGCAAAAGGCCGCTGCTTCAAAGTAAAGTCTTAAGTCCGGCAGGGCAAAGCCTCCTCTCTCTTTAGAGTCTGTTAAAATCTTAAACTTGATTCTTGGCTTCTTGCCCTGCCATATAAACCTTGATAAGTCCTTTTGCCATTTCTTAAAACAATCCAGTTTGTCCAGAATTGGTATGGCTTGGAATAGAAACAGCATCCTTGGTAGGACATTCATTTTTATCACGGCAATTCTTCCCATTAACGACAATTTCAATCTTGTCCATATCTCCATGTCTTTCTTTATTTCCATCCACAGTTTTTCATAGTTGTCCTTATACAGGTTCAGATTCTTGGTTGTGAGATTGATACCTAGATATTTTACTGTTTTAACAAAATTGAGGCCAGTGCCTTCCTGTATTCTTTGAATTTGTTCTGCACTCATATTTTTTCCTAAAACTTTGGTTTTCTGCTTATTTAATTTGAAACCAGCTACAAGTCCAAATTGTTCAATTATTTCCAAGGCTCTGGGGACACTGCTTTCCGGTTCCTGCAGGGATAGCATCAAATCGTCTGCGAAGGCGCGTAGTTTGTATTCCTTCTCTCCCACACGGATTCCTTTTATCTGTTTGTCCTTTCGTATCATGTTTAGGAGGACTTCCAGGACCGTAATAAAGAGCAACGGGGAGATAGGGCATCCTTGTCTAGTTCCCTTTTCAACTTCGAACTCCTCCGATATCACACTGTTTACTATTACTTTAGCTTTTTGTTCTGTATAAATGGCCTTAATGCCATTCAAAAAATTTTCACCAACTCCCATCCTTTCCAAATTCTTTTTCATAAATGTCCAAGAGACTTTATCAAATGCTTTCTCTGCATCAACAAACAATAGTGCCGCATCTGTATTTATGTTTCTCTCCAGTTTTTCTAAAATATCCACAATAATTCTCGTATTATTGCTAATTTGTCTGCCTGGTAAGAAACCTGCTTGGTCTCTATGTATATAATCTTTCAACACTCTTTTCAGCCTTGTAGCCAATACATTTGCAAAAATTTTATAATCCACATTCAAGAGGGATATTGGACGATAATTTTTCATTTGAGTCTTGTCGGTATCAGGTTTTGGAATCAGTGTGATAAAGGCTTCCTTCCATGTCTCTGGTGCCCTATCTCCTTCTAGTATCTTGTTGCAAATTTCTCTTAATGGCTGCGATAGCCAGTCTTTCAATGTCTTATAATATTTTGCTGTTAATCCGTCCGGTCCTGGGGCCTTCCCTAATTGCATGTTGTTTATTGCATCTTCTATCTCCTGTGTCGATATTGGGTGGTTGAGAGTAACTAATTTTTCCTCTGGGACTTTTTGCAATCCGTTCTTTTCCAGAAATCGGTCTATTTCTACTTCATCTATCTTCTCCTCCTTGTACAGTTGCTTGTAGAATCTTTGAAAACACCATCTGATTTCCTCCGGTTTCTCCACATTTTTTCCATTTACTACCAAAGTATTAATGACATTTGCCTTTTGTCTTTTCTTCCATTGCCAAGCTAGTAGTTTTCCGCACTTATTGGCCGATTCAAATGTTCTTTGCTTCATCATTTTCACTTTCCATTCAATGTCCTGATTCATGATATTGGCATATTGGGATTGCAAGTATTTGATTTCTTTTTGAATTTTGACACATCTGGGATGTCCTCTTAATTCTTTTTCCTTCTCTTTAATTGATTTCAATATTCTCTCCATTTCTGCATTTTGTTGTCTCTTCTTTTTTGCTTTTTCACTAATGAGAAATCCTCTCATAACAGCTTTACTTGCATCCCAAGCAGTTCTTTTCTCCACTTCGGAACTCCAATTTATCTGAAAATATTCTTTCATCTTTTTCGCCGCTCTTTCTACTAGCTTGGTGTCTCTCATCAAAGCGTCATCCATTCTCCATCTGAAAGAATCCTTGGAAATCAGTTTTAAATTTAACTGTACCGGGTTGTGGTCTGAAAGAGTTTTGGGGCCGATTTCTGCCTTTTGTATTTTTGGAGCCAATTCGTTCGAAATCCAGATATAATCTATCCTCGACCATGACTGCTGAGGTTCACTAAAATAAGTTGCCTCTGTATCTGTAGGGTTTTTTAATCTCCAAGAGTCCACCAAATTCAAATTGTCCACCATTTCGAAAAAAGTCTTTGGGAGTTTCCCATCGTTCGTTAATTTGGTTCTTTGAGATCTGTCCATTAATGTGGAAACTGCACCATTGAAATCTCCAAGGCAAACTAATTTGTAATCCAAGTAGTCCAGCAGCAGATCATGTATTTTCTTATAAAAAATTGACTTTCCATCATTTGGTGCGTAAAGTCCCAGAATCAAAAGTTTTTCGCCTTGTATGTTTATTTCAATTGCGATGTATCTCCCTTCTTCATCTTTAAAAAGCTGTCTTGGGCTATATTTCTCCTTTGCATATATCACTACTCCTCTCTTCTTGACCTTGTCCGATGATATAAACTCTTGGCCTAATTTTTTGTTCTGTAGTAATCTTCTATGACGTCGGGCTATGTGGGTTTCCTGTAGGCATATTATATCCAAATTCTTCTTTTCTATGCTGTAAAACACTCTGCGTCTCTTTGGTCTCTGATTCAATCCCCGGACATTCCATGTCATTAGCTTGAGCGCCATTTTCCTTTCTTTAGCCTTCTCCTCCAGTTGCTTCTCCTTTCTTATCTTTCTCTGAATCCTGGCTTGGACTTGGTAGACTTGGTGGTCCCGGCGGTGGTGGAAATACCTCTGGGAACCTGTAAAATTGTGCTGGGTCGAGTGGTGTGCCTTTAAATTGTTCCAGGTGCTTGTCCAAAAACTTTTGCTTCTCCGCCAGGGACCTTATTCTTATCTTTTTTCCTTCGATTGTAAATGCCAGGCCTTCTGGAAATTCCCAACTGAAGGGAATTTTCCTTTTTCTGAGCTCAGTTGCCAAGTCGTTGTAAGGAACTCTTTTGTCAAGGAAAAATCTGGGGATATCCTTATAAAAAATTACTTTGTTCTGCTCTACCACCAGGTTGTTTCTGTAATGCAAGTCCAGAAAAAAGTCCCTATCGTGTCGATCGTGACACACAATCAAGCAGTCACTAACTGTTTTGTTACTTTTCTTTCCTCTGGAGCCTCTTGGGCCGAATCTGAAGGCCTTCACTATGCGCGCTGAGACGTTAACTTCTTCTACCTCCCAAAATCCTGAGAATAGGTTCACAATATAGGCTTTTAGGTCTTCCCCTTCCAATTCTGGAAGACCCCTCAAACGGATGTTGCCCTCTCTCTGATGTAGCTGCAGAAACGCGAGAGACTCTTCAACAGTTCTCTGTCGTGTTCCAATATTCTCTATCTGTTCCAAATCCAAATTATCCAATTTTTCTTCCACCTTTTTTATTTTTTCCTTGACCACTTTAAATTCCTCTGAGTCCTTTTTCAAGGTGGTCACCTCCTGCCCAATCCTGTTGATTTCTTCTCTATTTTTCTTTACGTTCTCCTCAATTTGCCCAATTGATTTTTCCAGGGTCTGCGTAGAATTTTTAATATCAGCTTTTATATCAGCTTGCAATTTTTCTATTGCTGAATTCACTGCTGTATTTCCTGATGAAACTTGATCTTGTGTCTGCTTCAACCCGTCAGTAACGCTTTTCAGTCCTGCAGCAATTTCTGCCACACTAGCAAACAATTTCTCCATTTGTTCCTGCAGAGTTAGGGAAACAGATCCTCTTTTTTGTGCAGAGCTAGCACCAGTTGTTTTTGATCTAGTGTCCATGTCCTGTGAGCTCTGCAATTGTAATCTCAAGGTCACTCCAGTTGCTGTGGTAACAATCTCAGACATTCACAGCAGAAGGCCAACAGTCCCAAAAGTAAACACCAGGTGGCCAGCAGCTCAGTTCTGAGGACAAAGAGACTGCTGAGCCAGGAGCCCACACCAGTCCCAAAAATCCAGCTTTTAGGCAAAGAGTTAAAGTTTTTCCAAATATAAATTCCTTAAAGCCAAGAAGGATTTATTTTCATATAGCCCAAGTCAGTAACAGTTTCTAACTTGCAGTGTTACCGCCAAAGTCTATAAAGTAGCTTGTATCTGGTTACAAAGAAGTCAAAATGTCTCCACTGGTAAACAGTCACTGAGACACCAACAAAGAAAAAATGGCAACAGTGTATCACAGCCCGCTACTGACCCGGAATCCTAATCCAGAGGGTGAGGGGCATCTTCTTTTGCCATATCAACTGTTTTTAAGTCCTTAAACATCCTTTAAACAACTTTTAATCCACTTTTAAAAAGTTTGGCAGAGTTCGCAAAACTTTCCCGTTAGTCGCGGCTTTGATCTTTTGACGCTACCAAGCTCGCGCAAACAGTTCAAAGGGAACAGGCTTCCTTTTGCAATTCCCTCTGCAAGCGATGCTCTTTAAACTTGTAAAATAATCCAATTCTTTAACTTACAGGGTTTCTTTGGAAGTTTCTATGTAGGAAGTGCCGGGTGCTCAGGTCTGGCGGGATCGCTGCTTTGATCCTCCGCAGGCAGTCGCTTCTTCAGTCCCGTGCTGGGGCTCCGCTCGCCCGATTCTCCCCCTTACGAGGGTAAATCAGGAGCGGAGACAGCACGTCTGGGACCCACGAAGCCGTCGGTCCACGGGACGCTCTTCCCGTGGCTTTAAGGGACCCGTGGCGCAGGCACGGAGGTCCCTATCGCCTAGCGGAGGACGGAGCCGTCGGACTCCCGTCCGCCATTGACTCGGCACCTAACCGGAAGTCCGAGTCATGTACTTTAAATGTGGTTTAAATGTATAGTGTGTGTGCAATCTAAGAGGATTGATGGGTATAGTGGGACAAAGCTGGGCAACAGGACTGGGGCCGGCTCTACCTCAGGTGGCAGATGCTGTTGGGTGGCAAACAGCGGAGAGCTATTGGAGTACTGAGCTGTGTGTGCCACGCAATCTGCTTGCATCCCCTTAAACTACCTTGATGTGGTGGGGAATGCTGTCCCATTGCCTGTGTTCCAGTGAGGCGCACCTGCCAGTTCTGTTGGCTTCTGTGGGTGGAATGGGTGGGTGTGCGCACCATTTGTCCTTTGCCTCAGGCAGCAAAACATTTTGGGCCTTTCCTGCACAGGATTGCCCACTCCAACCCTCTTGGGGCTGTTTCTTATTTTAGAACCAGTTCTCAAACCGTGGGGCACACAGTGCCCCCGCATGGTGACTTGAGAAGCTTGGAACCAATGGACATATAGGACCACAGCTATTTTGCCCATCGTCACACAGCACCAGATTTAGGGTGGCCAGTTCCCACACACAGGGTGCCGAGCCAAGGGGGCAGAAAACCGAGAAGATCCATAATTGAGAAGATGCATTTATGTGTGCAGCAGAGGGAGAGCTGAGGCAAGACAGCCCACTCCACCTGCTCCATTGGTTCAGTTGAAGAAGCAGTTGCCGCTGGGGTCCTCTCATCTCTGAATTGTCTGTTCATGCTGCTGATTGTGAGAGCATCTATGCTTGCTCTTTGTCATCGTCTATGGCCCGGGGATTAATAGCCAATTTTCCTCTCGGTTTCCTCCAACCCTGCTTTACTAAAATCTCTCTGTTGTTTTGAACCACCACTTCCCCCCTCTCGGTGTCTCTCGTTTCTGGTTCTTGTTTCATGGCTACTGCTGTTGTGCAACCGGCCTTTATACTTGCTCACGGATTTAAAAGCCAGGAGGTGTTGCCGTTTGTTCCTTTGACTACGTGCATACTGTATTAGTCAAACATAATTGTTTGGGAAAGGGTTATTGTCAACAGTTCACATCAGACCTCAGCGTATGAGAAGGCAGGCGCCTGTGTGTTCATTACGTACATAGTGATTTGAAGCCATGATAAATTTCCCCCTCCCACTCTCCCCGCTCTGGGATTTAACTTCCTGGACGGCCTGTGAACCCTGAGGAAGAGCAACTCTAGTTCTCCACACTGATCATTTTAACAAGGTTTCCCTTCCAAAAGAAAAAACACCGAAGATGTGTGGGAAAAGAAGAGCAATAGAAACTTGGAAAATAGGAACAAATAGTGAAAGTTGGAATATATGGACCACAATATGGCTCTAAAGATGCTCCATGGTTTCTACACAGCTACCCATTTTGGATACACCTATGAAAAAAGGGCAATCTGCTCATTCAGGGGTGGGGAGAACCTCAGGCCCATAGAAAATATGGGCCCTCCAGATGTCTCTGTGTAGCCCTCAGGACTCTCCCTAGACCACAACCCCATCCCATAGTCCACATCCTCCTTGGGTGCTTTAACCCAGCTGGAATGTTTACCTGAACTGTAGTAGTAATGCCTTTTGTTTGCCTGGGAGGAGGAGACAGGTGTGTGCGGAAATCTCTGTCTTTTGCAAGGCAGAAACGTAACCTACTGTACAAAGGTACAGGTCGCATCTATTGCTCTGCACACTTTTTGCCTCTGGCTGGCACACAGCCCCTGGCTGGTTGCCGACAAAGGAATGTGGTCCTCAGGCGGGGGGGGGGGGGAGTTACCTCCAACTCTTTGCTAATTAATGGGCCATGGCAGGTCAATGGGAGACACACTTTGCGCAAAGAAGCCTCTCTCTAGCAAAAGATCTTAGAAAGACTTCTCCAGGAGCGTCCAGCTCCAAGCGTGACGAGGCCCTTGGCAAGTTGCCCTCTGGCAGGCTGATGTGGATGCCGGCGCCCCGCTTCCTTGGAGGCAACAAGCGGAGGCAGAAGGGCCTGATATTTCCCACAATGCTGCTACCAGAATAGTGTAACTCAGAGGCATTCTGGGAAATTTAAATAGCAGATTCTGGACTCTGCTGCTGTTTCAAAGGAGGATGCAAGGCAGGCATCAACATATGTTTTTTCTATCCATCCTTCTTACTTGAACAAGCACTTTTGACAGTGAAGCATAGCATGCATTCATATTATCAAGGGTCACTTTTTTTTACACCATTACACTCCCTACCCTGAGGCACTGTAGTCTAAACCACTGAGCCTCTTGGGCTTGCTGATTGGAAGGTCAGCGGTTCAAATCCCCATGACAGGGTGAGCTCCCATTGCTCTGTCCCAGCTTCTGTCAACCTAGCAGTTCGAACGCATACCAGCGCAAATAGATAAATAGGTACCACTGCGGTGGGAAGGTAAATGGCATTTCCATGCGCTCTGGCACTCATCACAGTCCTCGGTGCACCAGTAGCAGTTTAGTCATGCTGGCCACATGACCCGGGAAGCTGTGTGTGGACAAACGCTGGCTCCCCCAGCCTGAAAAGCGAGATAAGCACCACATCCCATAGTCACCTTTGACTGGACTTAACTGTCCAGGGGTCTTTTACTTTTTAACCTTCACCCTCAGGCATTTATTTTTGAAGTCTATTGTCCTATGGGACATATTTTCCTATCTTATACCACCTGAAAGCCTTCCAAATTAAATCTCAGGTCCTTCTGTACTCTGGTGTAGCAAGATACACAGCTAGGTATGCAAATTCTCTGTGCCACCAAGACATTTGTTAACTGAAACATTGCTACTGACCAGGCTAGAATTCTAGGTTGCACCTGTACCATACCTACCGGTACATTATGAAGGGGAACCAGGTCGGCCAAAGATGGACCTCACATTTAACATTTTAATAGAGCTAGGCTTGTGGAAACAACACTGGGTGATTATGGGGAGAACGCATATTCTGATTTAGCCGGAGAGAAAGTTAAAAAAAAAAAATGACCCTTATCTGCATTTTCAGGAAAAGTTTGACGACCCCCTTATCACGAGATTGTGCTCTCGTGTTATTTATTCAGCCTTATATAATATCTTGCTTGCTATACTGAGGAAACCTAAGTCAACAAAGATAGTGGATCAAGATAGGGGTGGACAATTTGTTTTTACAAAAGAAGACATTAACATTAAAGGGAGGGAAATGCCTTTCACAAGAGCAAACAAAAATGCCCTGTCATTTGATTGCGTCCACAGTGTCCCTGAGCTGGAATGGCAGTGGGCCAGTGGTGCCAGATGTGCCAAGCCAATAGCCATGTGCCATGGCGGCCAAACAGAGGGCAGGCAAGGGGCTGGGCTCAGTGGCATGGATGTGATAGGGTAGCCAGGTGTTAGAAGTTTTGTGGGCAAAGGTCCACCCTGAGGTCCGGGCACAGCCAAGTCACTTCGTCCCAGCAACGATGAGAGAGACCGGGATCTGCTTTTTTTCAAATGGACATAGAATCAGATTTTATGTCAAGCTGCAAACGAGAAAGGTGGCAGCAAGACAAACCACCAGAAAAGTTTGTTCAGAGCTGCACCCCAAGTTGGGGTTTTCCCAAACCCTTTTATACAGGCATGTAAACAAGAAAACAAATAAGACAGTATTGTAAATGATTTTAAAAAATTTTTTAAAAAAATTCTTACCTGCACTGATGATAGTCATTGTTTGGATGGGGGGCTTTTATCCATTTCCACAGTCAATCAATCAGTAGCTGAACTGGGTTCCACACAGTCAAGAAAACAAATTAACCAGAAAAGCCACAAAAATAAATAGCAAAATAAATAGCAAAAACAAAGGTGCCAAACTTAATCCATTCCGAAAGTCCGTTTGACTTCTGAAATGTTTGAAAACCAAAGTGCAGCTTCTGATTCGTGCAGGTGCCCCGGTAACAATAGCCAACAGCCGCATTAGACATTCGGCTTCCGAAAAGCATTCGAAAACCGGAACACTTACTTCCGGGTTTTCGGCGTTTGGGAACCAAGGCGTTTGAGTACCAAGGCGTTTGCGAACCAAGGTACCACTGTATATGAAAAGGGATCTTGCATTTTTCATCTCAGAAAGAATTATGCTCTGCGAATAGATTTTACCCTTTTGTACAGTGTGTTTTAAATTACAGTTACAAATTTCTTAGTGACTATTTTATTGTTTTATCTTCCATTTTATATTTTTTGTAAAACACTTTCGGTAAAGAATTTTGTTTTCTACAATCAAGCAGTATATAAATTTCATGAAATAAATAAATAGTATAAAGAGCAAACCTATCAGTTGGCTTGTTCAAGTAGAGAAGGTTAAGTTCAGTTGATGGATGTTGTACATATATGGGTGTTTGCTTGTTAACAAATTAGCTCTCCTAAATTAATACAGTGGATCTGGAACTTCATGTTGAAGAGAACACATGGTACCTGGAGTGAAACACATTGTGGGAAGGTACAGTGGAATATGAGGCTGTGGAGAAGTTTAAAAGAGTCTACATTTTCCCTTTCAGTGTCTCCACCTTCTTCCTGTACTCAAACAAGGGCAGAAGTTTGGGGAAAGTAAATGGAGGGACATTGAGACAAACAATGTTGTTTTAAGCAACAGCAGAGGTTTGAGTAAAGCAGGCTTGGAACTCAGCTACATTGGCAAAGAAAAAGCACTTTATATGTGTTGTATATGCATTATAACACTGTGACGCCAGATGCCGCTGTAGAGTTCCGTTTTTGTCAACCCGATTTCTCCTACAAAGTTTACAACGCGTTGAGCTGATACGCTTCTTTGATGTGTCTAGGTCCAGCCTTAGAAATATGATGAGCGGTTTTTTTTTAACATAAAAATAAAAAAGCAAGCAAACAAACCAATCTCAACAAGGAGAAATAGCAGAGAAGCTAACACAAAACAAGCTGACACAACAGAGCCTTTCCCAGCTCCCTTTCCGCTGTAGTCAAACCTGGTTGTATAACTGCCATTTCTCCCCGCTCAGTGTTACCCTCTGGTCACTCTACTCAAACCTCTGCCATTGTTTGAAATTGTCTCTTTTCCTCCTCTCTTTCCTTCCTTTGCGATTCATTCAAACCTCTGTTGCTGTTTAAAACCACCACTTCCCTCTGTATCCTTTTGCCACTCTTATTTCCTATATCACACTGGCCACACACACAGTTACTGTGTTGATAGTTCTCCTAGATTTTCATGGGAAAATTCAGAAATGGTCTCTGAACAAGCTGCCCTGTTGAAGGTTAGGATGGTTCCATGTGAACTGTACAGTAAGTGGTGTGCATGTGTGTGTGAATTGCATTTCCTAATGCTTTAAATTAATTATATGCTGCTGGAATTAAAGCATCCTGTTCCTCTCATGCGACTTATTTTGTGCAGCAATGCTGATAGGCTGATTGCTATCTCCATTTCATCATATGATCATAGCAAGGCTGTGGCATAAGGTCAGCCATGACTTGGTCCCCCCCCCCCCGCTTCTTTTTTGATTGGGGAACACAGAGCACTTCCAGACTGCCCCTGTTTTGGGGTGAGATTCCAATTGCATGCCAGGGAATTCTGGTTGCAGATTTAAAGTTCATTTGGCACTCTTCCATAACAAAGCCTCTCTCCCTTACCCCAATCAACCAGATGGAAATGCTTTGGAAAGTGTGGGGTAACTATTGCTTTGATGCAGGGTTCTGTAACCTCCCCACAAACAAATCAGAATGGATGTTCAGTCAGCAGCTGATGTTGACTATCCTCCTTACAACAATGGTGTAAATGAATCAGGATGTGCGCTCAATAAACAGGTCACCTGGAAGCAGTCTTAAGACAATTAATTACCGGAAGCTATTAGCTGACAAGCCACTGACTGAGATGATACTGGGAACTGAACCCAGTGACTTGCACTCTGTGCTCACCCACACTTACCTTTTGCCTTGTGCTTTCTAGGCACAGGAGCACATATACCTACTTGATGCCTGAGTTCTTCTTCTTCTTCACCCCACCACTTTCCCCAGGAAAATCCACTCTTTAACACTGAATTGGAACAAATGGCAATTCAGATTTTTTGCTGATTTCCATTTGCTCCATTTCAGCTGTAAAGAGCAGTTTTTTGCAGTGTCAGCAAAAAAAGGGGGGGCTGACACAGACGTGGAAAGTCCAGAGCTGTGCCTAGAAATGCAGAGCAAAGTTAAGTATGGATGACCCCTCTGTCTACCAGGCTACTAAGGGCCCCTACCTAGCAATACTTCATGTTGCAGGTCTGGATCACACATATGCATAGCTGTCAACCTTTCCCTTTTATTGCGGGAAATTCCCTTATCATAGCATTGGGAAACAGCAGGGAGGGTTAACAGCTATGCACATATGCTTGGTGAACACCTTAACATTTTCAGGGGAAACCTGTGTGTATATGGGAGACACATGATCAATATGACATGGGAATTCATGATTGGCCACCGCTTCTTGGGAAACGGCCAGTATATAGATCCATGAACTCAGCCTGAAACTTTTGCAGTTACAGTTGTACCTTGGAAGTCTAACAGAATCTGTTCCCGAAGTCTGTTCGACTTCCAAAACGTTCGACCTCCAAAGCACGGTTTCTGGTGGCTGCAAGAAGCTCTTGGGTGTTCGGGAGCTGAAATGTACCAGTTCTGGGACGTTCGAGAACCAAGGTACGACGGTATTTGATGCCTTTGCACCATGCAGGTCCTCTTGGTATTCAGAATGTGGCTGAATGAATGAAATATGGAAGCACTATTAAAGCATAGGACCGCATCCTGCTTCCAGCCAGCATTGTTGTGACATGGAAATTCGCAAAACTGCTACTGGAACAACCCCTCTCCAGCAGAATGTGGATAAGCAGGGCTTTCTTTTTTCCAGCCAGAACTCGCTGGAACTCAGTTCTGACACCTCTCGGATGGGTGCCATTGCCATTATAAGAGAACAAGAGAGGCGTTCATTGTGAGTACTGGCACCTCTTTTTCTAGAAAAAATAGCACTGTGGATAAGTATGTCACCATTGACAGCTACACCCTGCCTCACTGCGTCTGGGAAGTATATATGGCCTAGCAAAAGCTATGCAAACAAGATGCACAAGTGCAGTGTACACATAATTAAACAAAGATAATATTTAATGCTTAACAATTGGGCATCAACAGAACATGGTGATAAGTAGCTTTCTTGTTTCACAGCTTAACAAAGTTGCAGTTTCGTTGGTTGGCTTTAGCTCGTTTTTTGTTCAACTCAGATCCTCCCCCGTCATTTTGGTCACATTTTGATTTGCATAATTAAATTAAATTACACTGTATGCAGTTTTAATAGGTAGGGTGCATATTTGGATTTCTGCTTAGCCTGCAGGCTTTCAGCTTTTAGTTTTTAGTAGAACATGACAAAGGGGGTTGATTTTTTTTTAATGGGTCAGTATCTCTTAGTATTAAAATGTGCAAGATTTTTGATCACAATGAATTCCTCAACAGGCATTCTGTGCTCCCTACCTTTCCCATGCGAAACTGACCTGAATATAGTATCACCTTGTACCTAATGAACTTCAGCATAGACTGGCTGGATCAGGCCCATGGAGTCCAACATCCTGTTCTCACAGCAGCCAACCACATGCCTAAGAACACACCTTTTATTTTTAAATGTAGTATGCATTTACATTTCAATAAAAATGTGTTTTGCATTTAAATGAAAATATCCTAATTCAATTTATAATTCTATAACCTCAGCACCTTCACTACTGGTCCTTCCGGTTTGGGCTCCTAGGATGTGTAACAAGGATTTGCATATATTTGCATATATAAGCGTATATGCAAATTGACATTTGTGCTCATATGCTTCCGCCGCCCCCGCCCCCCGCGCTTTCAAATGGAATATTGCCTGGGACGTCAATCATTGCCTGAGGGGCGTGGCAATACGGAGATACTATAAGAGGCGGGGCAAACTTCAGAGAACGGGAGGAGACATCCTGAGTGAAGGACAGGGGTGAGCTTGAGTCTATCCAATGGGAGAACAGAGTTTTCATCACGTGAAAAATAAGGCCCTGTCTCGGCCAATACACGCAGAGACGTGGGATCATACTATGGAACAGCGACAGGTCTCAGCCAATGAAAACACTTGGATTGCTTGTCACGTGGGTCAACCGTTCCTCAGTTCGCACCGCTCTGACAGGCGTATTGTAAATCAGCGGAGGGGCGGGAGGAAATGACTCAGGGGACAAGAGGGAGCGGACTTCACGAGCAGCCAATGAAAAGGCCAGAGGAGAGTCATGGGATGAGGGTGACATGAGGGGCAAGTGTATGCTGTGGGCGGGCACGTTTCCTGCCCAATCAAGGCGCGCGGGAGCTGCACGGGCTCGGCCACAGTGCCCAATCAGTAAACAAATTCCCTGTCTCCCTTCACGTGACGAGGCTCTTTGCAGTCAACAGGAACAGGATTTCCTTCGTCACATGATTAGAGTGACGCGGAGGGGGGGGCAAGAGGCGGGGTCGTGCGCTACGGAAGCCGAGAGGGACGAAGACCAGGGCGGTTGCAGCAGCAACAGTAGCAGCGATGGCTGCGGACGGCGAGCGCTCCCCGCTGCTACCAGCCGAGCCCGGGGATGGGGGCGGCCTCGGCGCTGGAGGGCTGGTGGGGCCCGCAGGGCTGGTCTCGGCCTCCGCCTCGAACCCGCCGGGGAAGCCGAACCCTCCTCAGGGTGAGCCACGCCCCCTCATTAATATGCATGATGTTCCAATTGAGTGGGGGAGCAATAGAGGGGCGTAGGGGGGAAGAAAGCGAGGGAAGCCTCCTAGGTAGAAAAAGCGGAGTTAAAAGCATCAGGGGCGGGGTCTTTAGCTGCGTGGGCGTGGCTACTTCGAATGAAGGCGTGGCCATGTGCTGCAAGGGCTGGGCTACAGGCAATGGGGGTTCTAGGCTCCCCTGCCCAGCAATTAGTGAGGCAGTAAGTGGAGAAGTGCGGGGGTAGCTGAATTTTTGGCAGCAGTGCTTCAAGGAGCACTTTAACAGGAGGAAATTTTAGATTTTACTAACACACACCATACATCAGCCTATGAGTTTAAATGTTGTTTCTTTGTGTATATATATTTTAAAGTTTTTGTACGTGATTCTTGATCTTGCAATTTTATATGTAAATGCCTAATAAAGGTTTGATAAGTAAGTGGAGAAGTTCAGGGTTGGTCTGGCAAGGATTTTTGTAGGGTGCTGTGGGGGGGGGGAGGGCATGATTGGCTTCACAGTACAGGTGAAGAACTTAATTCGTTCTGGAGGTCTGTTCTTAACCTGAAACTGTTCTTAACCTGAAGCACCACTTTAGCTAATGGGGCCTCCCACTGCCTCTGCACTGCCAGAGCATGATTTCTGTTCTTATCCTGAAGCAAAGTTCTTAACCTGAAGCATTATTTAGCGGAGTCTGTAACCTGAAGCGTCCGTAACCTGAGGTACCACTGTAGTCTGATGGGCAACATGTTAGAGGAGAGAGGTGGATCACCTTGTGGAGGGGTTCCCCAAATGCTGAGTTTGAGCATTTACAGGAGGCAATAATACATTGGCTGACAATTGGAGATCCTATTGCAAAAAATAAACAAGCAAATGAATAACATCCTTGTCTTTTTCTGATCCACTCGGTGGGGTGGAGCGGGTGAAGAGTTAAGCCAAGTGCCAGTAGATATTGGAGTCTCGTGGGATAAATTTGGGCAGAGCCGAGGACAGGGTTGTCGTTGTTGGTTTTTTTTTAAGGGGTTGTTGAAATATCTGTGAAATGTGATGTGTGTTGTTTTGGGAAAAGGCAGCTGAGATGCAGGTCTGGTTGAAGCAGAGTGAAGAGGGGTTGGGACACTGAAGCAATAGTCCATGCTCCCTTTCCACAGACACTTCTTTCTTTCCTCTTGAAAGGGTTTCCTTCCTTCAGTGGGGTCAACGATGGGGGCCAGGCAGCTGTGCTTCCCGGAGAGGACCCCCCACCCTACTCGCCTATGGCGTCTCCAGAGAGCGGCAGTGCTCCCATGATCACTTGCCGGGTTTGCCAGAGCCCCATCAATGTTGAGGGCAAGATGCATCAGCATGTCGTGAAATGCAGCGTCTGCAACGAGGCCACGGTGAGCACTGTTGGAAGGGCGGGTGGTACGATGGCAGTGGGGCTGAGGTAGTGGTGAAGAGGAGGAGATGTGTGCCAGGAGATCCTTGGCACAGATATTGTCTCAATTATCGAAGCTCTAGGCTTGTTTCATCTTTAGCTCAACAGCCATTATTTCTCAACCTCAGCTGCTACCCACAACATCACTTCTAATAGCCAAGTTATAAGCAGCCAGAAACAGCCCTACTAGAAAAACTAACCAGTAACCTGAAACTGACACGGAGTCAAACAGAAGAAGACACCTTCACCCCGGTATGGTTCCCCATCATCACACACACAGCCCAACAAGACAATGACAAAAATCTACCGACAGCATACAAATCAATATGGCCAACCTGATCCAAAACACCCACCAACCCCACTCACAGGAAACCAAAGATCACCACAGCCAACCACAAATGAACAATCACACCCTACGCCAACTCTGACCTCTCTCACCGCCAAACAAGCGAACAATATAGAACCTGCACAAACAACGTTGACACCAAACCCCACTCATATTAAGTAAAATAGAAACATCGTCACCCCACCCCACCTATCTCCCCATCCCACCCACCTCTCTCCCCCTTTTCTTCCTAACGTCTCAACAACAAAAACTGATTTTGTAAGAATGTTATATGGAAAAATACAAGAGAGACATTGCACTACCTTTGTAAATCAAGAAAATCTTTAATAAAAATATTTTAAAAACTAATAGCCAAGTTATAGCCCAGGTTACAGATTAGGTACACATAAATCTAGTTGTAGGGTCTTTTTTTCTGTAGCAGGACTGTTATTTAACCATGAGACGAGCTCAGGCAAAAGATGTACAATTGATCTAGCTTGGTGTTAAAACACCTGCATCACATCCATTCTAAAAGATGTGATGTTCCAACTTTGGCATATCCTGGTGGATCTGGGAAAGGCTTCCATTGTGAAACTCAAGAGACCCACTGTAGGCGGGTCTACTGAGCTAGGTGAACAAGTGGCCTGACTTGGGATAAGTCAGTTTTGTCTGTAAGTTGTTGGTTCTCCAGGTAACTGTTGAGTCAGCCTTTGGCAAGCTGTTTCCAACTACAGCTGATGGGAGTTGTAACCCAAAACATCTCAGGGCACCAGCTTGCTGGTGGCTGTGCTAGGCTGATGGAAAGCAACCAGCTCACTTCCTTTTAACTTGGGACCTAATGAGAAAAGAAGAAAATGGGTAGGAACTTTTCTCTCTCCTCTCTCATAACATTGGATCCTGGGGTCACACAGTGAAAACCGATTGACATTGAGCATAACCAAGAGGCATACCAGTTCCTGTTCACACCCCTACATAATTAACCAATGACACCAGACAGGGTGTTGGGTCAACAGCTTAGGTAGGTTTAAAAGTGGCTTACGCAGACACATGGAGGAGGAGGGATTCATAAATTGTCAATGGTGACTGTGGAATCTCCCGCTACAGAGGCAACATACCTCTGAATTAAAATTTGCTGAACAAGAATCTAAAGGAGAGGGCAGTTACTTGCACTGTGTTAGTAAATGTCGGGGAACAGGCATTTTTGTCTCATCTAGCAGCACTCATCTGCTTATATGGGAAATTGAGATCTTGGAACCACTCCAGGATGCTTTTGAGGTTTTTTATTTTTTAAAAAATATACCCTGCCTCTTGAGGAGCTTCCTCCACAATGTTGACTGGGATTGCAGAAAGAAGTGCAAAAAATAAAATTAAATTAAAGGTGGCAATGAATTTGGATGAGATGAATCACTTCTTTCTGCAATCCCAGTCAACATTCACCAATCAGCCAAACAGAGTGTTAGGCCCTCTGACACAGGTGTTCCCAACCTCTTTGGAGTTTAGGGGTACACCTGGGAATTATAAGAGACGTACTCATTTTACAGATGAAAAGTTGGCGATGGTCAGAAACACACTTAAAAAGCAGGTGAAACACCAACCCCTACAGACAAACAACCTCAAAATACAGTACAGACCAAAAAAGTGCAACAGCAAACACCCTTCCCAAAAAGAAGGCTACCTCCTCCCAAAAGCCTTACAGTAAATAGATATGAGAGGGGCAACTTAGGGAGCCCTAGTCCCAACCGTTTTAATGGAAGGAAAATGGAAGGTGAAAGATGCACATCCTTGACTCAGTTCCTCATCCCTTGTTCCCAATATATAGCATGAGGAAAAACTTATCCTGCACTCATGTTGTTACTGAAGGATTCGGAGATGGTTCATTTGCACAACAGAGCTAATGGGGATTTCCTTTTTCTTCATCCCCACGCCTAGTTCCTTGTAGGTCTGAACTTACGGAGGCAATAATACTCTGAATTACTGGGCTCTTGGAAGCACTACTAAGATAATGTGCACGGACCACCACTTTGAACACACAGGGTGCCTGGCTGGTGCAAAGTCTTGCTATAAGGACAGTTCCACAGTGGGGCAGAGCTTCCTTTCTTGGCTTTGCTTCTCCCCATTCCTCCCTTTGCACTGCTCCCTTGTTTAGAATATCCTGTGTTAACTTGAGAGAGGAGGTAATACGCTAAAATTTTGCTAAAGCCTAGTCCGGCGTACGAACATAAATCTTGAAGCTGAAATTGCAGCTCAGCAGTGGCCTTGATGCTTGGACAAGCAGATTCCACAGAGTTGGTGTGGTGTGATGCACTGCTGTCTCGGCACCCTCCAAAGTTTTAAATCAAAGCTACAGATCTCTACTCTGTTGTTTCATGTATTTCCCAGAATAATTACCTGGAGTTAACCTGGACTTTTTTTTAAATCACCTGGAGAAACCTGTCTGACCGTAGTTAGCTCAGTTTCTTCTCATCCAATAAGTGAAATCTCATTTATGGGTGCTGACAAACACAGAAGTGTGGTTCAAGAGGTATGGTCTGTTGGACTTTGGAGCTAGGTTTATACAGGTTTGCTGTGCTGCTGCCACATTCCTGTTGCACTTTCTGCCTCTGGAACCTCAAATTACCAGTAACACAGCATCTGTGGGGTAGAGGTACAGTGCAAAGCTTTTCAGGTAGTTATCATATTGAAGAAATAACTCATGTTTCAAGGTCGTGAAATGCACAAGCTTATCTAGTTGTTTTAATATGGTGTTTTATCATTAAATGGGAATACGTTATAAATACCAGCAGCTTAGGGTCAGCTATAAACATTAAACAAGTCAGCTTTAAGGAAATAATTGCTCTGTTGAAACCCTTTAGTCAGATTGTCCTTTGTACTCTCCAATTAAGCCTTACCAGCACTCTTAATGGAGGTCACCACCAGAAGCCTCTTCTATCAGTCCTCTGATGACCTATTGGCATTCAAATCTATCTTTCTGTGGTTCCCTGGAAGTCTTCTCTCTGGCACACCTAACCGCCAGCAGAGCTCAACACTCTGAGCTGCTTCTCTCTCCTTCCCTCGGGGCTGCAGGCAGATTCTCCACTTAACTCACTGAGCCAAGTGATTCAGCGATCTTCAACAAAACCCGATCTCTGGCCACCAAGCCACTCTCCGTGTTTCTGAGGCCGTGCTTCTTGGATCGTCTATCTTCTTCCCTGGCCCTCCTTTATTCTGCTGTCCATTTCTTCTGACCAATTCCTCCTTCCAGCTCCTAGACCCCCCTTTTACTGCACACCAGGCCATATATATACTACTACTAACCTCCATTGGTGGAGCCCCAGCCAATCACACTGTCCAAATGAAAATTCTAAGCCTCCGTCCACCAATCAAAATATGCATATCTTCCACCCCTGTTTTGCATACTGTGACTTTCACCACCAGCCCTTCCTCCGAGCTGTCTGTTATGGCCCCAGTGACAATTAAATCACTGAAGCAGAGTGAAGACTTCCAACATAATCATCACTCTATACATTACCCAATGCACATTCAAACCTCATTCACATGTCAGTTTCTTCACGTGTTGAAACATTCCTTAATATTGGGCTTCCCCAGCCTGGTGCCCTCCAGATGTTTTGGACTACAACGTTCAGCAGGGATAATCAAGAGTTGTAGTTTAGCAGCAAAGGGAGGCTTGTGTGCCTTAACCTAAAGTGAGGAACTTGCGGTCCTCCAGATGTTCCTGGATTTCAACTCCCATCCTTCCTTGCCATTGTCCATGCTTTGTCCAGAGTTGACAAGAATTGAAGTCCAGCAACACTGTAAGGCCACAGCCCTCATTCCTCTTCTAAACCTTCACGACAGATTATAGACATATTCACTGGAGTCCAGTGTGACTTAGTTCATTGTTATTTTCACACATTCTCTTCTGCACTGTAAGTTGAAGTAGTATTACTTCTGCCTTCCTTTGCACGGTCTGCTTAAATTGGGCGGTTGTGGGTATTGTTGCATTCCGTACTAGAGTTTAAAGCACTTCACAATTCTTATCTCCACTTCTGCATTGGGAGGAGAGGTGTGGCTGCGAGTTTAATGATTTATCTATGACCAGCTACAAAGCCTTATGGCTAAAAGAGTCCCAGGTCCAGAACACTTGCTCTGAACCCTTGCTTAGCACTGACGGTTGCTTGTCATATAATACACAGTTCAAGATACTTGGGACCAAAAATGGAATAAAAAATTGACCTGGGGTGGAAATCGACCTGAAAATTTCTGTGCTTTTCTCCTCCTTTTGTCCTTCTGGCTCTCTGGCTTAAAGTCTCATCTGTTCTGCTGCAATGAATACCCCCTTTTAGAATCATAGAATCATAAGAGTTGGAAGAGACCACAAGGGCCATCCAGTCCAACCCCCTGCCAAGCAGGAAACACCATCAAAGCATTCCTGACAGATGGCTGTCAAGCCTTCTTTTCTCAAGCCTGGGTCCTGGGTGAGAATTTCACCTAGCCCAGGCACAGGCAAACTTGGCCCTCCAGATGTTTTGGGACTACAACTCCCATCATCCCTGACTACTGGTCCTGTTAGCTAGGGATGATGGGAGTTGTAGTCCCCAAAAAACTGGAGGGCCAAGTTTGCCTATGCTTGACCTAGCCCCTGCTTCTCACCCTTCTGCCATCTTGGCTGCCACTGAGGCATCCTCACACTCCCATCTCTGTGCCTTTTCCTTCCGCAGCCCCACCCCATAAATTACAGAAACCCTGCAAGATCTTTCCCTAGCGGAATAGACCTTTCACGCCCCTAACGGCCTCCTCCCCTCACTCTTAAGCCAGGACGTGTGTTTGCTTCTTACAGATTGTGTCCTTTTGCCTTCTTTCTGCTACAGCCTATCAAAAATGCCCCGCCTGGTAAGAAGTACGTGAGGTGCCCCTGCAACTGCCTCCTGATCTGCAAAGTGACATCGCAGCGCATTGCCTGCCCTCGGATATACTGGTAATGGAATGGGCTGGGAGAGGTGCTGAGAAATGGGCACGGCGGCTTTGCTGCAATTCCATTGGGGAGTTTGGGGGTGGGACCCCCAGTTCTGCAGCCCAGATGAAAGAAGTTTGATTTCTGAACTTGGGATATGCTTGTCGAGGGAGGGCACCCTAGAACTCCACCCCCACTATGTATGCTCCATGGAGTGGTGGCTTACAGGATTTGGCCAGCCAGCCGGGTCCTAAATTTCCCACACCTCTGTGGGCCACTATGACAGTTGGGTAGTCCCTCTCAGCTGTCAGTCACCTGACACCGTTGTTTCAGGTGACTTAACATCAAAGGAAAGAATTGGGCAGAATTTTTCTTTTTGTTAAGGCAGTCAGAACCTTTTGCTTATCTATTGCAAGTCTATTGCCAGAGATCTGTTGATCCTGACTTCACTTTTGCCCTCCTGCGCCCCGACCTAGACACCATCGGAGAGCTGTTTACGCACTCCTTTTTTCCAGTGGCATTTCCTTAACTAGGAGGCACCTGTAAACAAGTAGTTATATAAGCTCAGAGTTGGTTTGTTTCTGGTGACTTACCGGTAGTTTTTGTTTTGTTTTAAACTGTTTTTATATTGTGCACACTGTCTTGAGGACCAACCAATTGACTGGATATAAATGGCTTTAATTTCACTAGAAGCCTGAATCTGAAACCCCTCCCACCCCTGAACAGGATGCGGCCAGGAGCCTGGTGCTGTTTGAAATAAAAATTAAGAAGCCTTGTATCCTGGGGAGAAAAACATATTTACTAGGAAACGTTTTCGGCATTGTGTGATCAGAGTTGCCTGATGATTGTTGTGTGTGGGAACTGTGAAAACAATGTTGCAAAAGCAGGGGGGCCATAGATGCTTGTTTTAGGAGGTGGGGAATGGAGAGATGGAGCACCTCTTTTTACTTGCCGTGATCAATAGTTGTATTGCTGGGGAACTGAATTTCAGCTGTAAAGTGTTTGGACACGCCTTAAACATAATGAACCTGTCTCTTTAAGAAATCATTCTTACCCAGTATATAAACCAGGAAATAGGCAACATCAGCAGCAGTCTCTATCATGTGCTTATAGCATTTGGTCACAGGAGCCTGTGCGGCTTCGTCTTCAAAACTATGTTTTTTGTTAATACAACTATTTAGGTTAGCTAGCCTGAGTTTAAATTACATGAAATTTCTTGGGAGGGCTCTACCCTACTGCTCGTTATTCTTTTGATTTAATCTTGATAACTTTCTAATTTCCCTCTGAGGAAACTGACGGAGTATCCAGTGAAACGAGGGAGAGCCGGCAGCTCGTTAGGGTTTCAGTTTTGAGGGTTTTCATTTGAGTATTATATATCTAATATATATCTAATATATCTAATTATATGTCTAAGTTCACTAAGTTGTTTGGGGACCCTCACCCCATTTTTCAGTTAAGTTTGGTTTATTCTTTATTATACTATTATACCTGTCCCTCGTTTTAGGGATTTAGTCACGGCTGAGTATTTGATACATTTTTTTCCCCTTGGGGAACTGAAGTTAGCTGGGCAAGCTGGATCTGTTGGGAGGACAGGCCTAGCTGCATGTCGGGACCATACTGGCAACAAGCAGGGAATAAAGGAGTAATGTTGGGATTGGGAAGTGGGTGCTGTGCCAGTTTCCAGGCTGTACCACTGGCACAGGCATGGAAAGGCTTATGAGAGCAGTCATCTAATCTAATTCTTCTTCTTTCCCCTCCCCCCTTGCTCCCAGTAAAAGGATCATTAACCTGGGCCCAGTGCATCCAGGGCCCCTGAGTCCTGAGCCACAGCCGGTCGGTGTGCGCGTCAACTGCGGACATTGCAAAAACAACTTCCTGGTAAGGGGTGCTTGGAAGTGAGGCCAGGGTCATTGGGGGTGGAGCGGGGTGGAAAGAGAGAAGGCTAGGACTTGGGATCATCCCACCGTCTCCAGCTTTTGGAAACGAAACAGTAGCTTGTTATTTTGCCTAAAATACCTTTCCCCCAGAACATTGGTGTGATGAAGCCAGCAACTGAACCAGTGATGTATGTAATGGACAGAGCAGAGGTAGTCGACGTGGGGCCTTCCAGTTAATGGTCGGACTGCAGCTCAGATCAGCCCCAGTGTGGCCGATTGTCAGGGCTGGTGGAAGTTTCAGTCTCAAAACATGTGGAGGGAACTGGGTTGGGTTGGCCTGTCCTTGGCCTGGGAAGCCCATGATCAAATTGTCTGCCAGCCTCAAATCTCATCTCTGGGCGGCCTCTGGGCATCGGAGTCTTTCGGCTGAACGTCCCTTGCAGGATTGTTACACAGAAAAATTGGTGGGGGAGCAACATCCACTGCTCTGGGCTCCCTGGCAGAAGGGCAGGATAAAAGTGTAATTCACAAATCACTTGGCCCACGTGCTACAGTTAAGGAGCGCCTTGTTCTGCTTTTGGGATGAGTGGCAAGGGATAATCTTGCCCCCTCTGTTGTGGCACCCTGGTAGACCCGCTTGAATAGCTGGCGCTTGGGAGCCAGGTGAGGAGGTGGTTTGCTCGACAGGTGGGCACCTCTGGAGTTGGAGCAAGCAACTTTTTCTCCAGATCCGGCTGACTAGCTTTACTTCATGTTTTCTTTTTGTCTGTCTGTTTGTTTGTTTTCTTCCTCCCTTCAGTGGACAGAGTTCACGGACCGCACATTAGCACGATGTCCTCACTGCCGTAAAGTGTGAGTTAACTCCTCTCTTCCTTAACCCACAAGCCGCGCTAACGGGGCAGGGGGAGATTGAGGCAATGTTCTGAATAGCTGCTGTATGCATTTCATAGAATCGTAGAACTGTCGAGTTGGAAGGGACCCTGAGTGTCATCTATAGCCCAGCCCCCTGCAATGCAGGAATCTCAACTAGATCATGCATGGCAGGTGGCCATCCAACCTCTGCTTAAAAACCTCCAAGGAAGGAGAGCCCACCACCTCTCTAGGGAGACCATTCCACTGATGAACTAGTAGCTGGATTGGGGGAGTGGGATTGGCTCTTCTTTTCCTCGGACAGGTGAACCTGGAAGTGTGTTATGTATTTTGAGCCAGGCTGCTCAAGAGCACAAGCTGCATTTTTGTTAGTCACCTGAGCAGAGGTTGGCTGCTTGATCTGGGCCAGCCAGTGCGTCAAACTCCTCTGAAGTGCTTCCCCAAGATCTGAGTGTTCAAATCCCCCCAGAGAACTGAGGCTCCCTAAGCACAGTTTGATGGGCTGCCTCTATCTGCCCCCAGATCCTCCATCGGGCGACGCTATCCCCGGAAGAGATGCTTCTGCTGCTTCCTGCTAGGCGTGCTGATGGCTGTGACAGCAACAGGGCTTGCGGTGAGTGTGAGCAAGAAGGCACAGTCCCAGTGCGGCCCTTCCTGGCGTTTGCTGTCTGAAACTGAACTAGCCGTCGCTGCTCAATTTTCAGTGCAAAATATTAGGAAGTTTCATTAAATCCGGGCCTGGGGCAGCTTTTGGCTTTAAGTAGCCCACGACCCTGAGAATCCCCATGCATTGTACAGCCTAATTTCTCAGTACAGTCGTATCTTGGAAGTCGTACGGAATCCGTTCTGGAAGTAGTTCGACTTTCAAAAGGTTCGAAAACCAAATTGCGGCTTCTGATTGGCTGCAGGAAGCTCCTACAGCCAATCAGAAGCCCCGTCGGATGTCTGGGTTCCAAAAGAACATTTACTAAGCGGAACACTCACTTCCGGGTTTGTGGCGTTTGGGAGCCAAAACGTCCGAGTTCCAGGGCGTTCGGGATCCAAGGTACGACTGTACAACCTGGAGCCAGGGCTCACCGAAGGCGTTGGCAAGCTCCCTTCAAGTACAACATTATGGAATCCTCAGTACACTTCCTTATTTTGTGAATGGCTTTGTTGAGGTATCAAAATTACGGAGCACGTACAGAAAATCGTAACGTTACAAAAGGGGCAGATGACATTTCAAGGGAGATTCAACAGCGACTCCTGAAAAGTCCCTAGGAAGCAAAACTTGGTGGGTATGTTTTGGAGAGAAACATGAGCACGTTGGACCGCTCAGAGTGTGGTTCCCAGAGTTTGGTCCTAACCTCACCCACATATATCGGCACTGCGGTGTGTGTGAAGCAGCAAGTTAGAGCCCCATCCACTTCCGGCATGAGACTAGCCTATCTGTGCCCCATAGGTGTTTATGCTGCGCCCTGAGCAACGGTGCGCCCTCGGGCTCCTCCCAATATCCTCAGTCCCCTCCCGCTTTCACAGAAAACCTCTTTATCCATTTGACTGGCGGTGAAAGTCAGCTTGGCAGCACCACCATTAGCTGACTCCTCTTCGCCTCTCCTTTTTGTCTCTAGTTTGGTACGTGGAAGCAAGCCAGGATATACGGCGGGATCTACGCCTCTTGGGCCCTGGTTATTCTACTGGCCTTGGTGTGCCTTGGTCGAGCCACATACTGGGCCTGCATGAGGGTCAGCCACCCTGTCCAGAACTTCTCCTGAGCCTTTTCCTCCGTTTCCAGCTCCTGCTGCTGCTCCCAGCGCATCATCTACCGAGAGCCAGCCCTGTCCGTCCTCATTTATTCCTCCCCCCCTTCCTTCCGCTTTGGGGCTGGGACCTTCCGGGGCCACCCTCCTGCTGTGCCAGCACCCCCATTTTTCAGTCATCTCAGCAGCTGCTACAACCCTCCCCCAGGAGTCTCTTTCCTGGTCGTTCACCCTGGATCTTGTGATGCCAAAAACGAACGATCTGACCCGAAGAACTCTCTTAACCTGCGGAAATCGGGGGGTGGGGTGGGGGGCGCTACCCCAGTGCCAGCAGAGTTCTCCGGGGGCAACAGAACACTAAATGGGACCAACGTCAAGAGGGGCTTTTGCGTGATTAGACATTGTGGGTTCCAAGAAACTGGCATAAATTCCTGAGTGCCTCCCGTGTGTGGGGGACATCAGAGCTACGGTGACTGCGCTGGGACATATGAGGAATGTGGCCGGAGTGGTCAGATGATTAGATTATGAAGCGGTCCAATCCCAGTTGTGATGGGCTCAACCACTTGAGATATAAACAAAAACAAAAACTACAGTGACTCGGCTGGGCCATTTTTGGCAGAGCGGTACGTTTTAAGAATCCGTCGGCTGCTCTTTTGAGCTGCTTTTGAAACACTTCCCGGGCTGGAAGGAGCTACAAGAAATCAGTGCTACATCCTTTTTCTTTGCTCCGTGACTTTGGGGCGGCTGCGAAGGACAGCTCAGGCTGCGAGAGAGTCGAGGCACCTTGCACATTCCTTAACGGTGAGCCTGTGACGAGAGGCGCGTGGAAGGCGACCAGATCCTCGGCTGCTGGCTTCCCGTGGCACTTGGGAGAACTCGGTTACTTAATGGCCAGTACCTTGCACCTTGGCGTGGGTGCCTCAGACTCCTTCCAGGCCCTTCTTCTCCCCAGACCCTCCTGTCCCTTAATACCACCTGGCATTTGGCTAAATGTCCCCTACCCAGCCAACAGCCCTCTATTCTGTGACCAGCGGCAATCCTGAGATCTGGGAGGCTCATGCTGACAGAATCTCTGGTACCACGTTTTGACACTTTTTTTTTTTTTAAAGTCCCTTGATCCTACTTCATTTCTCTCCCCCTCCCCGCCCTTTTTTGTTTGCACATTCCTTGGTGGAGGAATTTCCCCCTCTTGCCCCTCCCAAGAACCAAATCCCTACGTGGGAGGGTGGGGCTGAGGGACCCTCCCCCATCTTAAGCATCATGTCACTGATTTGTGCCTGGTTTAACAACCCCCCCCCCCAATCCCATCTTAATCATGCACTGAGACTTGTCAAGTTTCACCCTTGGATCCAGGGGCGTGGATTCCCTTTCCCTTATTTACTACTGGGCGGGACAGCTAAGTCCTTTCCCCTCTTCTACCTGCAATTGTGTCTGCGATTTTTCCTCCTGGCTTGAAATTCCAACCTCATCTCTTTTTGTGTTCTGATCCCGGACATAACTTTTCCACCCCTGCCCCTTCCGACTCGCTTCCAAGAACATGCTTTTGCGTTAACCGCATTTTGGGTGGTGGTGGTGGTGGTACTCCTTTCCTTAAATCGGGGAACCTTTGGGGCTCTGGATGTTGCTGGACTCGCAACTCCCATCATCCCTTGCTGCTGGACCCTGTTGAAAGTGCAGCAGCTGGAGGCCCCAACATACCCCACTCCCTGGCCTAGGTCAATTGAGGCCTTTGAGAGACGTTCATGGGAGGGAGGCTTGGCTCCATCTGTTTTAGAGGGAAGCCAGCCTTGGCAGTGCAACCAGAGGGGAAAGGCGTCAGTTCTGCTTCCGTGCATGTCTTGGCTTTTGTCAATGGGGTGTTTTTAAGTCCCTTCCTCAGATCCTCCCTTTCCTCGTGCCCCCATGGCTTTGAGCTTGTGGCCCCAAACTTGTTGCCGTTGCAGCTTTTGTATATATAAGAATAACTGATGTGTACATAGAGCTATTTAAGATTCGCTCTCCTTTCCGGTGGCTCCCTCGCTCCCTCCCGCCTGTGTGCCTGCACCTTGTCTCTCCTTCAGTCATGCTGAAACTCGCCTCTCGCTCTCCTTTGCCTCCACACAGCCAAAGGAGGAATGCAGATTGGATGGTTGTAAATAAAGTAAAAGATTCCATACGTCTTCTGAGGGGCGGACGCCCTTTGGGTGGTTGTTTTCTTGGGAGTGTGGTTCGGGCCATATTTGGATTTGGGAGGGGGGGGTGCTAATTGGGGATGTGCCGTTTCCTAATTTCAACCTGGTGCCCTCCAGATTTTTGTGCCCACAACTCCCCGCAAGTGCCCTGCCAACATACAGTGGCCAGGCATGACGGCAGCTGCCCTGTCTCCCTTGTAGGTGGACTTAATCCTGTGCCTTTCAAACAAAAACTCTCCTGGTCTTGATTCCTTGTTCACAGTTGCTAATATGGGGCTGCCCCTAAACTGAGGAATGGGGGAACCTGTGGCCTTGCTGATGGTGTTGGACTATGAATCCCATCAGCTCCAGCTGGCATGGCCACTGGTCAGAAGTGATGGGAATTGTAGTGCAGCAAAAAAAAGCTGCAAAACTTTTGGCTGACCCTCAAAAAACAGGGCTTTTCCCTTTGCAAAAAAGCTGCAAAACCTTTAGCTGATCCTCAAAAAAACAGGGCTTTTCCCTTTGCAAAAAAGCTGCAAAACTTTTAGCTGATCCTCAAAAAAACGGCTTTTAGAAGAGGAAAACCAGAAAAATATTTTTTTTCTGGTTTCCTCCTCTAAAAACGAGGTGCGCCCTATGGTGCGAAAAATACGGTAATTCCTGTGACTCTGGAAGATGGAGAGGATAAAAATGAAGCAAATAGTCATTAGCAGGGTGTAGGGAGGAAGACCATCACTCAAGACTCCAACCGTAGTGACTGAAGCCCATTGGAACCAAACACCAGGTGGAGCCTGTCCCTATGTCCTCATCCTCTCCCCTATTGAGTGACAAGGGGTAACAGAGACTAAAGCAGAGAAAGCTGACAGGTCAGGTGACCCCTTGGGCTGGCTGGAAGTGGGAAGGCAGGCTGAGGGTTGCTGTGGCAGCGCCCATTCACCACTGCTTCCCTACAACCTTGAGAATAAGGCTGCAAAAATAACCAGGACAGCTGTAGAAATTTACATTTTATATATATATAAAGGAAAGTTTAATACACTTTTTCCAGAAGAGTTAAATATTTTGTCTCGGAGCACCATTGCTGCCTAGAGGAGAGGGGCAGCCTTTTCCAAGGAGAAAACAGGTAGCTGCTAGGTAGAAAAATAAGGGAGGGAGGGAGGGATGGACAGTTAAAGGCCAAAGGAGTTGGAAAATGGCGCCAGGTCGACAGAAAACTCCAGCTGCTCCTAAATATCAGAGAAACTTTTCCACTTTGGAGAACCACATCGCACAAGGGTTGCCAGCTGCTGAACCGGCGATACCAACCTCACATTTAACAGCCCTGAGTCAGAAAGACACCATATGGCTTTTTTTTTGCCTCTTCCCTCCCATCTGCTCTAGAGTGGAAAACTTGGACCCTGCTGACTGGAAGGGTGCATGAACTTCTGCAGCACTGGATTCTCCTAGCACTGTGCACCATTTCACAAGCCCAAAACCATCCTTGGGGAGAGGGGCAGAACTGCAAAAGAGGCGGTCTCCCAGATCAGGAGCAGGCAACCCATGAACATAGGCCAGAGTTTGCCACCATAATGCCCTCTAGATGTCGTGGACTGCACCTCCCAAGAGCAAGGCATCTGGATGGCACTACGTTGGCAACCCTTGGCACACTGAAAGAACATTATCTCAAATCCCACAAGCAGGGCTTTCAGGTTTTCTAGGGCTGGGTCTCTCTCTCGGCTCAAGCTGCAATATCGGAGGACCCATGTTAGTAACCGCCCTCCATCCCCTTGGCATCTCCATCACACGGCTAGGTACAGGGTGATGGGGCAGTGGTCGCTCCCCAGGGCCGTGGATCGGATCTTGCTGTCGCAGACGTTCTCCAGCAGGTCTTTGGAGACCACAAAGTAGTCGAGCCGCCAGCCCACGTTCTTGGCCCGGGCGTTCATCATGTAGGTCCAGAAGGTGTAGGCGTAGGGGGTGTCGGGGTAGAGGTGTCGGAACGTGTCGGCGAAGCCGGCCTCCAGCAGCTCGCCGAAACCCTCCCGCTCCTCGGGGGTGAAGCCGGCGTTCTTCTTGTTGCCCTTGGGGTTCTTCAGGTCGATCTCCTGGTGGGCCACATTGAGGTCCCCACAGAGGACGAGGGGCTTGCGGGCGGCCAGGCCTTGCAGGTAGGAGCGGAAGGCCACGTCCCAGCGCTGGCGGTACTCCAGTCGCACCAGGCCCCGGCCCGCGTTGGGGACGTAGGCCGTCACCAGGAAGTAGGAGGGGAACTCGGCTGTGATCACCCGGCCTTCCTTGTCGTGCTCCTCCTCGCCTGCAGGGGGGGCAGAGAACGGAAACGTTCGCCGGTTACAGGAGCAGCAGAGCGGGCAACTGGATCTGGTGGGGAACCTAGGTCTCCCCCAGGCCTTGCAAGCCGAGTTTGAGTCACAATGTTTGTTTTGATTTATATACTCCTTTTCTTACACTTACATACACCAGCTGAGAGACGGTGGCTGGCCCAAGGTCACCTAGTGAGCTACAAAGCAGAGTGGGGATTCGAACCCTGGTCTCCCAGGTCATAGCCCAACACTCTAACCATTATGCCACACCACCTGTCGCCAGGTGACCTTTTTTTCTTTTGTCCACAGAGCTCTTTTCAAACCACCTCGCCAGGGACTATGCAAGGCCTGACAGTGGACCAATTGTCCCAAACTGATTCACAGCAAAAATGGTAAAAACCCTGATGTTTTGGACTACAGTTCCCATGATCCTTGACCGTTGTCCATGCTAGCTGTAAGATAAACAGGGGCGCCATTCAAAAGCAAAAGAAACACAGGACTTGCAGACAAAACAGGATAGATTTGCGGCAGAGGACAGTGTAGTTTAGGGGTGGGGGGCCTTTATTAGCCCTTGGGCCGCGTTTCTGTCTGGACAACTTTCCAGGGGCCACATGCCAGTAGTGGGGGAGGCCAGAGGGGAAAGTGGGTGAAGTAACTGATACAAACTTTACGTTCACAGTTTCTACACACGTTCCTCTCTATCCTCCATCTGGACACATTCAAGCCACATAAAAACACTTTGAGGTGTGAAGACAGGGCCAGACAAGAGAGGCAAGGCCTGAGGAGAGTTCTGAGGGCCAGACAAGAGGCCTGGAGGGCCACATTCAGCCCCCAGGGCAGAGAGTCCCCGCCTCCAGTACAGTTTGTCACAGGGTTTCAGAAGTCCTTACCGATACCGTAGGTGACATCGACAGGCTTGGCTTTGGAGAGGAGGGCCACCCCACTGTAGCCTTCCTTGTCATCAGAGCAGGCCCAGTACTTGTGGGGATAGTCGGCCAGATCCCGGATCTCGGCCGGCAGCTGTTTTTCCGCGCATTTCGTCTCTTGGAGGCAGAGTATGTCCGGCTTCTCCTCACACACCCACTGTGGGGAGAGATGGCTTTAAGTCAGGTCTCCCGTCTTCTCACGAAAAAGAAAAACGGAATTTAGCAGGGTGGGGAGCAGACTGAGAGAGGGGACTGGGTTAGCTTGCTGATGAAACTAGCTACGTACTGAAGGGATTCCTTGAGTCACAGAACTGTAGAGTTGGAAGGGACTATGAGGGTCATCTAGACCAACCCCTTGCAATGCAGGAATCTTTTGCCCAGTGTAGGGCTCGAACCCACGATCCTGAGATTAAGAACCTCATGCTCCAACATTTGGAAACCAAGGTGCTGCTTCCTGCAGCCAATCAGAAGCTGCGTCGAATGTTCGGATTCCAAAGAACGTTCGCAAACCGAACACTCGCTTCCGGGTTTGCGGCATTCGGGAGCCAAAACGTTCGAGTCACAAGGTGTTCATCAACCAAGGTACAATTGTAGTAGTAATAGGGTCAACTCTAGGACCAGAGAGACCTGGGTTCAAATCCCCACCCAGATATGAAGCTCGCTGATTGTGGACTAATTGTTCCCTCTCAGGCAAAACTCCCTCACAGTGGTGCTGTGATGATAAAACGGGGAAGAAAGTGTATTTATTCACTTATATGCTGTCTTCAACATAATTCCCCAACATCTCAAAGAATGGCTGGCAGAAGACCCACTTCTGAAACACGGAAAGCCAATATGGAGTACAACGGACACATACTACTAGCCGTCAACAGTTCCCCAATCCCTTGGCTCTTATGTACCAAAACAGCACCGCACAGAAAAAAAGAGAGGGGCACCAGGCAAGATCTGGGGATCCCCAATATTTGCAAATCATCTTTAGGGGAGCAAAAACGTAAGGAGGAAGAACATCCCTATAAAACAAAACAAAAAAACCCTAGTCCAATAAAGTCTGAGCATGCAAAGGAATGCTGAGTATGACAAAGAAAGGCAGATGGGAGAATGGAATGGAGCACCCTGCAAAAGGGCGTGGCTGGCTGGCACCCAGAAGGGGAGTATTCTGCACAGCAATATTTTGTTGCAGCTCTCACTTGCATTCCTACTGAGAAGTCTGTTCTGGGAGGGGAAGAGCAGAAGGTTGCTTTAGTCCCAGTCTATTGGCCTGCGATAGAGAAGGCCTCACTGTGGCCCAACACTTCCCTCAGAAGCAGCCTCCTCCGTCCTTGGAGAAAAGGCAGGATAAAAATACATTGCCCTGGTTGCTGGCCTTCACAGGCTCAGTTGCTTGCTTCCTGCAGTCCCAGGGGGATTCCCCGGTTTACCCAGGACGGCGTCTGGTTGCCATACCACTGGCTCCTAATTGCTTCTCTATGAGAGGGTGGGAACGCAAATCTCCCTTGAGGGGCTGCATCATCTCCAAGGAAACGTTTAACGCGATGGGTAGCCATGGCGAAGCGCAACTAAGGGGAAACGGCTGTAACGAAGGTGGAAGGGGAGCAGGGAAGGACACAAACTGCCACGCAGAGGCTTTCCTCCAACATAGTTCAACTTGTGGCCCTCCAGGTCTGGGACTCCAATTCCCATCATGCCATGATTGCTGAGGCTGGTGGGATTTGGAGTCCAGCAACATCTGAAGGACCACAAGCTCCCCACTCCTGAACTACACCATGTGAGGCATTCTTCTACTTTAGATATTGAGGTGGGGGGAAATCACTAAAGAGACTCAAGCTTTTTATAAAATTATGCTCAAAATAAAGTACAGAGAGAGAAGGGAGGCACATGGGAGGGGGAAGATCTACACCCCACACCATCACTTGCATTCAGGAGGAGTCACCCAAATAAACAGAAGGACTCCTTCATGGAACCCAGAACCAATTTGTGGAATTCACAGAGACCACGAGATGTGGCGGCGGCGGCCTCTTTGAAATGGAATTAAAAAATTCATGGGGGGCGGGGGGCAAGATCTATGAACAGTCATGGGATAAATGGATCCCAGGTCAGATTCTGGTAGTGTGAAAGGCAGAGAGCCCATAAAGCAGGGGGACAGCTAGCCAAGGAGAGGCCTGGCCAACTCAATTCTCATTTTGTCTCCAGGGGGCAAGAGACCGAGATGGAGGAGGAAGAAGCTGGCAGGACAGGATGCAAGCAGGAAGGCAGGCAGATGGGGCTGTGAGGGAAGACTGGGGTTAGCGGGGCAGTGCCCAACCCCCCCATCAGGGGTCAGTCTCCACCGGCTGAGCCTATTCTTACGGCTTACCTCCAGCCCCTTCTTCTTGAACCAGGCTCGGATCCCGTCGACATTCCAGGAGGTGACCTTCAAGGTGTATTTCTTGCCACTGGGAGAGGTGAGTTTGTCAGGCGGGTCTTGGTACAGGATTGGACCGTCGGCCTCCTTCTCAGCTTTCGCCCCACCTTTCTTAGCCTTCTTAGGCTCTGGTTCTGGCAAGAATAAAGAGTGAAGAGTAAGAAACAATTCACTTTTCTATCAGTCACAAGACACATTGGGGTTCCATGTAAGGTTTGCAAAGACCTTCTTGCCTGATTTCATCTAGCAAATAACATTTTCCTCCAAGTAACTAGGTAGCAGTGGTTTGTAAGCATCAGTTTATCTTTTTTCATTATTTTTTTGTCCATATAGAAATAACATTGTCAATGTAGGCATGTAGCCTAGTGGATTGAGGGTGGGGAGGTAGGCTGGTTTGTTTGATAGTTCTGTGGATTTATTTGCAAGAGTGGATCCAAGCGCATGTGTGTCATTCATTCATTCACACAAACAAACGCACATATAAAGATGCCACACAGGAACCAAATCTGGGGCAGAGGAACACCTCCACCAGGGAAGCGGTTTTACTTAACTCCAGGGCTAGCAACGTAGGATTATGAGCCAGTGTGTTGGTTAGAGGGTTGAGCTAGGACATCATATTGAAAGATGGGCCCACAGCACTAAAATCGAAGGTAAGCCTGCCTGCTCTTTGAGGCTTGCAACTGTCAATCGTCTGATGCCATAATGACACCAGGAAACTGGCAAATGGGCAGGCCCACCCACCTATCAAAAATGTCTGACAGAGTTTGGACAAAATGAAAAATGAAAAAAAATCCTTCCAGTAGCACCTTAGAGACCAACTAAGTTTGTTCTTGGTATGAGCTTTTGTGTGCATGCACACTTCTTCAGATACACTGAAACAGAAGTCACCAGACCCTTATATATAGTGAGAGAGTGGGGAGGGGTATTACTCAGAAGGGTGGTGGGAATGGGTGATTGGCTGATAGCTGTGGAAAACCTGTTAACGACTGTTGACGACTGCAGTTGGTCTTACAGGAAAAAGCAAGGGGTGAGATGGCTAAAGATAGCTTTGTCATGTATAATGAGATAAGAATCCAATGTCTTTGTTCAGACCAGGTCTCTCCATGGTCTTAAGTTTGGTAATGAGTTGCAATTCAGCAACTTCTCTTTCCAGTCTATTTTTCAAATTCCTTTGTAGTAAGACAGCTACTTTGAGATCTTGTATAGAATGTCCTGGGAGACTGAAGTGTTCTCCTACTGGTTTCTCTGTCTTGTGATTCCTGATATCAGATTTATGTCCATTTATCCTTTGGCGTAGGGTTTGGCCTGTTTGTCCAATATAGAGAGCTGAAGGGCACTGTTGACATTTGATGGCATACACAATGTTAGAAGATGAGCAATTAAATAGTCCTGAGATGGTATGTTTGATGTTGTTTGGGCCAGTAACGGTGTTGTCCAGGTGTATGTGTATGTCACAGAGTTTGGGTTAGTTCTGGATCCAGCCCTCCAAGTTCACTCAATTCCCCACCTTGTAGTACGTTTGAGAGAAAGACTACGATGCACAAAACATCTGAAAGGTTATTCTTAGTAGTAGTAGTAATAATAAAAATAATAATTTAATTTCTTATCCATCCCTCACAAAAATAGTACCAAAGCAGGTTACAGCACACACACACACACATATATATGTGTGTGTGTGTGTGTGTGTGTGTGTGTGTGTATATATATATATATATATGTTTAAAACAAATTACAGCCACAAGAACAGGGTGAGTCCTAAAAATATCTATTTCAAGTGTCATATAAGCCCCGTCCACATTCAAATCATTTTTTATTGCCAAGACTGAAGACACTGACCTGCCACTGCCTCCTTCTCCTCAGGAAGGGCTTCGCCTTCCTTCTTCTTGCCCCTTTTTGGCATTGTAGGTGCCCAGCTGGATCCTACCCTAGGCAGCGGGCAGCGCAACCTTGCCTGCAGCAGGCTACTGAACAGCAACGTTGTCTGCTGGGGAGGAAGGATCATTACCGTAAACACTCCCAAATGTCCTCCAAACAGGCACCTTCTAGTGCCATAAGCCCCGTTGACTTTGGTGGCTTTAAAAGATTAGGCAAATTCACAGAGGATAAAGATGAGATGACTGTGTTCTGCCTCTGAATACCATTTGCTGGAAATCACAAGTGGGGAGAGTGCTGTTGGCATTCAAGTCTTGCTTATGGGCTGGCTGCTATGAGAACAGGATACTGGATGGGCCTTTGGCCTGATCCGGCAGGCTCTCCTTAAGAAGAATCCCCTAATTATTAATTATTAATTTATTAATAATAACAATAATTAGTCCCCTAATAATGCCACCCTGAAAACACTGCATGGGCGACTTTCCACCCAGCAAAGTGTCTTTTTGCTCCACAAATATCTGCTCATTCTTAGCCAATTATGATAATTCCCCCAGTTCAAATGACAGTGCCCTGACAAGACGTCACCACTCTGTGCTACAGCTGGCCAGAGAACAGAAATATATGAGGAGGCATAGACACTAGACTGGATTAACCTTCTAGCTAATTCAAGTCTTAGCAAGATGCAATGGGGGGAGGGGGGGCTGAACCAGCTCGGTTTTTACCTGTCATGCAACCACGACAATTTTGCACCAACCGGATTTTTACCTGCTATGCAACTAGGATTGCATATGCACCACTTGGTTGTGTGTCTCCCCGCCCCCCCCCCCGCCATGCAACTATAACGAAATCTGCACCAGCTGAGATTTTACCAGCCGCACAACTTTTAAGAGCACCTTTAAAGGCCTTCCGGGGAGAAGAGGGAACAAAAAGCGGGGAGGAGGAACTACCTTATCAATACACCCTCCCTCTGCAAAGATAGAAGACCAGCTTCCCCCTTCGTTTCTGTATAAATAATGCAATTAATAAAATAAAATAATAGCTAATAAACAGGTAAGATCAAACTCCAATTATTTCTCCTCCTCCTGCTCTTACCGCACCAGGATCCCTGCGCGCGCCAGAGACAAAGGCGGAGACTGCAGAGCTCGCACGCGCGCAAGGAGAATGGAGAGCCCGGGAGAGCAGCACGTGGAGTGGATTTGTATCACGTGACAGAGGCTGCTGAAAAGGGCCTGAGAGGGCGGGGCTCTAATTGTGAAAGCGAGAGGGGCGATGCCTTGGTTTTGATGGAGGAAAAGGTATGGACCGTAGTGGCATGAAGGGGTTAAAGAATCATAGAGCGTGTCACGTGGAGAGGGAGTAGAAGAAGTTCGGTGGCTGATGACGTAGCGGGATTCTCTCAGGGTAGCCTCCGCCCCAAAGGGGAGTCACAAGTTTTACTGGAGTTATACCAACACCATAGGTTCTCAATTGAACTGGGGGCGGCAGCCAATGCAAAATAAAATAAATCAGGGGAGGCGGGAGAGTTTATACAGGATTTTTTTTAAATTTTTTTTTAAAAGATGATCATGTTCCACTGCCGGAGGCAACATCGCTCTGAATGTCAGTGAGTGGCTAGGACTCTCAGGTGGAGAGAGAGAGCCATGCTTTCATGCCAAGGGTTGGCATCTCGCTGCCTTCTGTGATGATAAGAATGTGGCGCTGGGTGGGGTGCTTTACCTGATCCAGCAAGGCTCTTAAAGAGAAGCAATGCTTTTTAAAAATTGTTATTAAAATGCCTATCCTTGGGTCCCCCCCCCCGCATATGGAGGTGGCCGAATGAAAACCAGAAGCCGATGGCTGATTGTCTTTTTCCTATCTCTAGATTCTCTGCCTCTTTCTCATTGCCTATAATCAAGGAGGTGGAGGCGCTGCAGTTTAAATCTCTCTCGAGTTTCTCTCTCTCCCCCCCTCCCCTCCGCGCCTTTCCCCTTCCCATCCCCGCCCCCCCGGTTCTTCTTCTATCAACATCCTCTCGCAGTCTTGAGTTTTCTGCAGCTGCCAACTTGGATCAGTGTAAAGACACGGAAGCGGGGAGACCCTGCCTGGGTGAGAGACAGAGAACCCACGTGGAGCCCATCGCCACCAAGTGCGGGGAGAAGAGATTGTAAGCCTGCTTCCTTTGCTCCTCTTCTTTGCAGCTCCCAGTGCGCCTACGCTAAGCAAATGCTCCGCAACTCTAGTAGGAGGAGGCAGGGGCCCCGGAGGTCTCTGATTCACACGTGCAATATCCCTCTCCCGCGGATGGGAGACGAGATCAAGACGAGAGCCCTTCATTTCAGGTCCTTGAAAGGGATTAACCCAATAGCGCTGTTGTTGTTGTTCAGTCGTGTCCGACTCTTCGTGACCCCATGGACCAGAGCACGCCTATCTTCCACTGCCTCCCGCAGTTTGGCCAAACTCATGCCAATCGCTTTGAGAACACTGTCCAACCATCTCATCCTCTGTCGTCCCCTTCTCCTTGTGCCCTCCATCTTTCCCAACATCAGGGTCTTTTCCAGGGAGTCTTCTTTTCTCATGAGGTGGCCAAAGTATTGGAGCCTCAGCTTCAGGATCTGTCCTTCCAGCGCACAGTCTGTCTATTGGACTCCCATCAGCCCTAACCAGTGCAGCCAGCAGTGAGGGATGATGGAAGTTGTAGTCTACAACCACCTGCAGAGGCGATCTGCTTCACCGTAAAAGAGCCCTTACAGTTAATAGGTTTCCCACAAAAATTTCGCCCAAGTCTCTGCGATTTCTACCTATTTATTCTAGTTCTGACCACTAGAGCAACAGAGAACAAATCTGCTCCATCTTCAAAGTAACAGATGTTTGGAGGCAGCTGCCAACATCTCCTCTTAATTTTCTCCAAGCTAAACTGGCTCAGCCCTTTCAACCTGGACTAAGTTTGCAAAACCTACACCATCCTGAATACCCTCTTTTTTGTCAACGACCTTATTAAAACCTGGTAGCCAGAGCTGGAACTGCCCTGTTTTTTTCTCCCAGTGGAACTAAACCCTGAGCTAAATCTTGGATAGAAAGAGAAAAATCTCAGGTCAGACAAATGCCAAGCACGTGCTCTTTAGCCACCTTCTTGCACATGCCCACCAGGGTGGCAAAAAAGTGGATGGGCATCTCTGCCTGTCAACTGCATGACTATTTCTGCATGCTTATTACAATTGCATGGAGAGCCAGTGTGATGGGTTGTTTAGAGTGTCAGACAAGGACCTGAAGATCAGGGTTCTGCCATGGAGCTCACTGTATGACCTTGAGCCTGTCACCACCTCTCAGCCTGGCCTACCTCACAGGGTTACTGTGAGGATTAAATGAGGAGCAGGAGAATCAGGCACACTACACCACCTTGAGCCTCTTGCAGATGGGATATAAATGCAGTAAATAAATAAATTACCAGGTAGGGCAGGGAAGGAAGAAGTGGGAAACGGGGTGGTTCTGATATGTGTTTGTGATTGTACAGAACTCTGTTTTCTTCATAGTGGGCTCAGTGGCAGACTTTGGCTCTCAAATTTCTACGGCACCCTGTCCAACATGAAAATTTTGCTCTTGTGCTCTGTTCTACAGCATTGTTGTGGTGCCCCCTGCAGTGCAGTGCCCAGTGCGGCCAAACTGCTCATGCTACTCTAAAACTGCCTCTGGTGCAGGGGTCAGCAAACTTTTTCAGCAGGGGGGCCGGTCCACTGTCCCTCAGACCTTGTGGGGGGCCAGACTATATTTTGAAAAAAAATATGAACGAATTCCTATACCCCACAAATAACCCAGAGATGCATTTTAAATAAAAGGACACATTCTACTCATGTAAAAACACCAGGCAGGCCCTACAAATAACCCAGAGATGCATTTTAAATAAAAGGACACATTCTACTCATGTAAAAACACCAGGCAGGCCCTACAAATAACCCAGAGATGCATTTTAAATAAAAGGACACATTCTACTCATGTAAAAACACGCTGATTGCTGGACCATCTGCGGGCCAGATTGAGAAGGCGATTGAGCTGCATCCGGCCCCTGGGCCTTAGTTTGGGGACCCCTACTCTGTTGGGTTGGAGGTAACATGGTGCCTCTTTGCAACAAAGTAAAAATTCTTTTTTCTCTCTCTCTCTCTGGCTTTGCAGGATGCTATGCCTGTGGTGATAGGCTTTGAGGGCAGTGCCAACAAGATTGGAGTGGGGATCGTGCGGGATGGAGAGGTGCTGAGCAATCCTCGGCGAACATATGTCACCCCTCCGGGGCAGGGTGAGTATAGGCTTTCTACCACGTTATTCCTCCGCCCTGTGTTCCCTGGGGCGCATGTACCCTGCACTGAAGGAAAGTCATTATATTTTGCATAATTCCAGCTTTCTTTAGCGTTATTAATTCCCGTTTTGCTAGTTAGGGGCAGGGCACTATCTGACTGTCTCTCTGGCTTCTGAGACCTTGCCAGTGCACTTTCAAGCACAGCTTCTCCATTGTAATGTTTAGGAACATGGCTGCTGTTGTTGTAATCTTCAGGATTTGAATTATTGGCAGAATCTCAGCGTACACAGAGACAGCCCTGAGTACGCTTCTTCCTTACCATTCCAAGTTTTACAAGCATTTGTGTAATTCTTTTTCTTGATACACAGTTTGGGCTTCTAGTGCACAGGAGTGTGGACAGAGAGAAGGGGGTGGGCCATATACACTGAATTTACACAGCCCTCCTTAAGAGATCTGCCCTCAGCTTTTAACCTTTCTATGTCTCCCTGTCCTGACGCCTTTTTTTCTTCCTCCACATTCCAGGTTTCTTGCCAAGTGACACTGCGTGCCACCACCGGGCTTGTGTCCTTGCCGTGCTGCAGGAGGCCCTGCAGGAGGCTGGGCTGAAGCCACAGGACATTGATGCTGTGGCTTTCACCAAGGGTGAGTCCCTCACATAATTCTTGCTGGGCAGCCGCCATTTTGGATTCCTCAAGGAGCCTTACCAGGCGGGTGACCTTGAAGAGCAGGTCGGAGGTTCCTTCTCTCTGCATTCAGGAAACAAGAGGCAGCATTACCACAGTTCAAGGAAACATTTCAGCCGGGCGAAAGCACTTGAGCTAGTGTGGGGCAGGGCCGGTGAGGGGGCAGGGCCTGAGCAGAGGTCTGAGGGCCAGAGACAGAAGCCCGGAGGGCCACATTTTTCTATTGTATTGTGGCAGTTTTATGATAATAACACTAATAGTTCTTGGCAATGAAGAGAGTATTGAGGAAAGCACAGTCGCGAACAGGATGTGAGAGAGGCAAATTCCATCCGGTCCTGTTGGCCTTAAACATCTTTTCCCCTCCCTTATCCAGGTCCAGGCATGGGTGCCCCACTGGTGACTGTAGCAGTTGTGGCACGGACGGTGGCCCAGCTGTGGGGGAAGCCTTTGATTGGGGTGAATCACTGCGTGGGGCACATTGAGATGGGGAGGCTGATAACTGGTGCCCAGAACCCAACCGTGTTGTACGTCAGCGGTGGAAACACACAGGTAAGATCTCGTTCTCACGGTGGCCCACAAGGAAGACCCAAATGCAACAGCAACTCTCCCCAGGTGTGATTCCCGGCAGCTGGTATTCAGAGTTTTGTTCTTGGGTGCTTCTCAATGAACCCTTTAGCCCTTTGGGGGGGGATGAGTATTTCCTGCCCTTTCCACAGAATCTTGCTGTGTTTTGAATGCTACAGCAAGGAGAGGGCAACCTGTGGCCTTCCAGGACGTTCTCCAGTTTCCATCAGCCAGCATGGCCCGTGGTCATGGATGATGGGAGTCGTAGTCCCACAAAGCTGCTAAGATGGCTTTGCTCTACTTACATTGTAGGAGGCAGTATCCTTGCTGGAAACTGCAGGCAGGGCGAGGGCTCTTGTGCTCAGGTTTGGCTTGTGGGCTCCCCATGATGGGCATCTGTTTAGCCACTGTGAGAAGAGGATGCTGGGTAGATGAGTACTTGGCCTGATCCAGAAAAGCTCTTCTTAGGTTCTCTCTCCTCTGACAGTGAAGGGGAAATATAGGCGTCTTCCCCCCTCTCTCCCAAGCTCTTCCCCCTCTTAATTTATTTCATCTTTTGTATTGGCTGGCTGGCTCCCCAACCACTGCTTGGAGATTTCAACCCTAGTTCAGCACTTAAGGTGTTACGCTGCACTCTCTCTGAGTGTGCTTTATACGTATGGTCTGGAGTTGTCCTGAGCGTCATGGTGTTGCCCCCCTCTTTCTCCTCTCCTCTCCACCCCACACCCAGGTTATTGCATATTCTGAGCACCGATATCGTATATTTGGAGAAACCATCGACATCGCCGTAGGGAACTGCCTGGACCGCTTTGCTCGGGTGTTGAAGGTGAGCAATTGAAAGGAGAGACAACTAGGACTGGGCGATACCTGGTTTTCTACATCACCCCCCCCAACTCTGGCCCCATTACCTTACCTGCCTGAGATTGAGAGGGGTGGGGATAGAAGCGACACTCAAAATGATGGAGAAATAACTGGCTTCTTTTCTCCTCCTGTTTACTTTCCCCTTCTCTATCTCTCCTTCTCCTTCACCTTGGTGGCTGATTTTCCTTATGACTTGGAAGGGGGCGGAGAAGGGAACATCAGCTGCCAGAGATGCAGAAAATGGAAGGCGAGAGCCAAGCGATAGCTTCCCTGTTTCTCCTCTGCAGTGAGAGCCAGTGTGGTGTAGTGGTTAAGAGCAGTAGACTCGTTATCTGGTGAACCGGGTTCGTGTCTCCACTCCTCCACATGCAGCTGCTGGGTGACCTTGGGCTAGTCACACTTCTTTGAAGTCTCTCAGCCCCACTCACCTCACAGAGTGTTTGTTGTGGGGGAGGAAGGGAAAGGAGAATGTTAGCCGCTTTGAGACTCCTTCGGGTAGTGAAAAGCGGGATATCAAATCCAAACTTTTCTTCTTCTTCTTCTTCCTCGTGTGCAATTTCTATCCCTCTCCACCTTTCTCTGACTGTCACTCAGCAGGTTGCTCTCACGGGATGAGTATTGTACGTAGCCAAATGGCTCTCCAATGGTCCATCTGGCTAGTTCTGTGTGATGGGAAGGGTGATGGTGCCTTACGAGGCCATATAGAGTTCTGACAGCTGTGTTGCCTCTCTCAACTTAGATCTCAAACGATCCCAGCCCGGGCTACAACATTGAACAGATGGCCAAGAAGTGAGTAATGAAAAAAGAAAAAAAAAGACATACACACATTTTGTGCAAACATGTTACATTTTTCACTAGCTGCATGAGTTTCACTGGGTTTTCTGTTTCATTCTCAATCCCACCCCGGCTTCGGAGAAAGTTGTTCAGTAATAGTTTGATCCACACCCAGAATTTGGGAGAAGAAAAGGGACTAGGAATTTGCCAATAAATGCAAAAGGAAAAGTGTCCTATTTTGGGGCACATCCCAAATTGGAATTGAGCTCCAATTGCTAAAAGTCCTTCCTAACAGGCTTCTTTCGGGCTTCCTGAGCTTTCCACAAATGCTATATTCCCCATTTTCAGCCTTTTATATGCAATGTGCGAAATTTGTATATATATAATAAATTTGACTAAGCAAAGCTGAGATTACAGATTGCATGGCAGGGACCTAGACCCTGTTCAGCTGGGGATCGGGACCCCCACAGGGGAAGTAGTCACAATTACCAGCACCTCTTCTAGTCTCTTCAAGTCTAGGCAAGTCAGGTCAAGGCACAGCAGATCAGGACCCTGAACAGCTCCCAGTGAGCCTTGTTGGCTGAGGTATGGAGGACGCTCTCCCACTGAAGGTCCTAAGTTACCCCAAAGCTGGCAGAGTTTTCTCTTCCAGTGGTTCTTCGTCTCTGGGGAGGACTGTCTGCAGCCCTTCAAGGGCCCTGTGGCCAGTTCTGCAGTCCTGTGCACCTGTGTGGCTGCAGAGTAGCAGATGATACAGAAGGAGTCATTCCCAGAGTATGAGGATGACAGGAGAACCACGTCTTCACTCGGGGGGGGGGGGCACTGCAGAAGAGAAGTCCTCCGAGTGTGGCGGCTGGCGAGATCCTGAGATGGGGGACATGACTCTTGTGCCTTGTTACGGCATCATGTAGAAGGACAGTGTGGTGGTGATGATGATGATGATCACGATGATAATAATAATAATAAATAATTTATTTATTTATACTCCGCCCATCTAGCTGGGTTTCCCCAGCCACACTGGGCAGCTTCCAACACAATATTAAAACACAATAGTCCTTCAGATATTAAAAGCTTCCCTAAACAGGGCTGCCTTCAGATGTCTTCTAAAAGTGTCTGATATATTTTAAAAGCAGAACAATGAATAACAGCAATTTAACGTAATATAAAATTTATTGTAAAAGTAAATAATAATAATAAATATGAGTTTGCAAGATTATTTGTGGCAGGAAAATCCCTATGCTACCCCCACTGTGTACATATCTCATGAACAAGGCTTTAGGTCGCCCAGTGCCTAGCTATATCCTTGGGAAGACTCATATTGTAACACACACACAAACACACACCTTTCCTGTCACAGACAATTGTATAAATTTGTCCCAAGGTGCACGTATTGGATGCCTTTCCCCACAATTTTAATGAGGCCTAGTGCGTTGTGATGTATTTTTAAAAAAATGGACACAGACAAACTGGATTCTAAGGGGACTGGACACCTAGTCCAGTGAGCCAGTGTGGTGTAATGGTCAAGAGTGGTAGGCTCATAATCTGGTGTTCGCGTCTCCGCTCCTCCACATGCAGCTGCTGGGTGACTTTGGGCTAGTCACACTTCTCTGAAGTCTCTCAGCCCCACTCACCTCACAGAGAAGAAGAAGAAGAAGAAGAAGAAGAAGAAGAAGAAGAAGAAGAGGAAGAGTTTGGATTTGATATCCCGCTTTTCACTACCCGAAGGAGTCTCAAAGTGGCTAACATTCTCCTTTCCCTTGTGAGGGAGGAAGGGAAAGGAGTATGTTATCTGCTTTGAGACTCCTTAGGGTAGTGATAAAGTGGGATATCAAATCCAAACTCCTCCTCCTCCTCCTTCTTCTATAAAATGGCCTTGGGTTGTGAGAGGGGGACTTAACACATTCTGCTTCCTACACAGGGGCCAAAAGCTGGTCGAACTCCCCTACACAGTGAAAGGCATGGATGTGTCATTTTCTGGGATCTTATCCCATATAGAGGTAAGGTCAAGTCTCGTTATCTTCCATTCCACCTGAGGTTGGTTGCCACCTTTCTCTTCCTCCGTGTTGGGGTTTCTTCTGCCCTTGAATGCTGGATGACAGGCATGGGACTTCTTTCAAACTATAGTCTGTCTTCAAGGCAGGAGAATGGGTCGGGCTTGCGCCTGCTTGCAGCTGCACCGCAGCCTTCTTCAGCAAAAACAGTGGCAACCCTTCTTCATTGCCCCTTCTCTTCCTCTCTCTGCGCAGGAAGTGGCTCATAGGATGCTAGCTGCAAAAGAATGTACTCCGGAGGACCTTTGCTTCTCCCTACAGGTGAGGAACTAACCAGGCCAAGGCCTAGGATGGGGCTGATACAGTATGCCGCCTCTAGGGTTGTCGTATGAACACAGAAAGTTGCTTGGGTCAGACCACTGGTGCATCTTCTAGCTCAATATTGTCTACAAGGACAGGTATTGATGCTCTCCAAGGTTTCACGTAGGGGATCTCTCTCAGCCCTGTCTGGAGATGCTGGGAACTGGACCTGGGATCTTCCGATGCTCTGCCACTGAGCTTGTGGGCCTTTCAGGGCTGCCCACTGTTGGGCAAAAGCATTTCTGCTTCCTCCTCCTGAGTGGCTGCTTTTCAGTCCTATCTGAGGAGGAACGAGCAACAACTGCGCTTTCTAGACCAACTTAGTGTATCGGCTGCTTCCAGGTCAACCAAGAAAGAGGCGGCAGGCCTCTTTAGAGGTTGCTTAGCAACCATGAAGGGCCTGGTTCCTCTCCTTACCCATCAGGGCAGGCAGGAGAGGGTGACACACTTTGTGCCCAGAGATGGAAGAGGGGTTGGACCAGTGGGTGGGCAAGGGCACCTTCTGTGGCAATCGGCACCTGATTATGATTGACACAGAAATTCAGGGCCCGGGGCTCAACCTGTGTCCTGCACACGAGACTAAAAAATGGATGCCTTCATAATTGTTTTGTCTGTTTCGGTTTCTCTCTGCCCACCAGGAGACTCTGTTTGCTATGCTGGTGGAGATAACGGAACGGGCCATGGCGCACACAGGCTCTTGTGAGGCGTTGATCGTGGGTGGCGTTGGCTGTAGGTGTCACCAAGCAAGTGTGGTGTGGATGGCTGAAGCCACTGCCCTGTTCGCCTTCTGAATTCTCCTCCCATCTCTCCTTCCCCAAACAAGTCCTCAGAGCAATTTGACCTACACAGTGGCTCCATCTGCATCGCTCCCGCTCCCCAGTGCTTTCTCATCGCTCCCAGTATGCTCTCAAAACTGGGCTGGGACCCTCTCTTTTCAGCCTCCGTTGAATGGTGTCACGTCTAATTGCTTCCCCACCGTTTCCGTCTTTTCAGAATCCTTAATTTTCTCACCCGTGTTTCATCTAGCAACAAATGCTTCTTTAAAAACTCTGATTTGGCCCTTTCTAGTTTGGAGATTTCCAAGTATGTGTCTCAACTCAAGTTCCCATTCCTGATCCAAGATGGTTGTCAATTTGGATGTCTTTAAAAAGAGGATTAGGCAAATTCACGGAGGATAAGGCTATCAAAGGCTACTAGACACAATAATTATGTTCTTTCTCTCCACAACCAGAGGCAGTATATGACTCTAAATACCAGTTGCTAGGAATCACAGGTGGGGAGAGGGGTTTTTTGTGCTCAGCTCCTGCTTGTGGGCTTCCCATGGGCATCTGTTTGGCCACTTTGAGAACAGGATGCTGGGCTAGATGGGCTATTGGCCTGGTCAGTAAACTCTCCTTATGTTCCTCATTTTATACCCACAACTGTTCTGTGGAAACAAAATCCAAACTACCTGTGTCCACCAGGGCAGTGTTCTTCAACCTTGCGTCCACAGATGCTGGTGGACTACAACTCCCATCATCCTTGACCATCGGCTAAACTAGTTGTGGATGATGGGAGTTGTAGTCCAACAAGACCCAAAGTTGATGAACACTATCCTAGTGGTAACTGATCTTGAAGAAGGCTAGGTTTGCTATAGACAGCCAAGACTGAGACCCATCCACCCTCCTGTTAGGTCAGGCATAGGCAAACTCTGCCCTCCTGATGTTTTTGGACTACAACTCCCATCATCCCTAGCTATCCGGACCAGTGGTCAGGGATGATGGGAATTGTAGTCTCAAAAACATCTGGAGGGCCGAGTTTGCCTATGCCTGACTTAGGTTCTTCCCTCGTTGGAGGTGGGAAAGTGCTGAACATACAAAGGTGCTTTTTCTGGCATGTTGTTTGTCTGCCCTCACTTAATGCACGGCATGCATTCCCTGTGTTCTTCCTCTCCAGGTAACGAGCGGCTGCAAGACATGATGGGAGTCATGTGCAAGGAAAGAGGAGCGAAACTCTTTGCTACGGATGAAAGGTAAGCTTCCCCCTGCCTGCATCCATTCCAAGACCCTCCCAGATTTAGGCTCTCATGAGTCTGCAGCAGAATGGTTGCCCTATGTACAGATTGATACGTGCCAGTATATTAAATCTGATAATTCAGTCCATTGCTGATAAGCCAGTTGACCTACGTCTTGCTTGGGTTCTCCAAGATGTGGACCCTTATATAACTCTACAGGTTACTAGATTCCTAACAGCCGTCATCTCGCACAAGAGACAAAATGGGATCTCAGCCGATTACTGATAATTAGATATGTTTTCAAAAATAGAATTAGACATTGGTTTTAGTTTTGGGTGCCTAAATTTTAACCTTAATTCTTTTTTAGATATGTTTTATCGAAGTGATAATATTGGTCCCTTTGAGTTGTGTTATTATATCCGCGGCCTGCATTGGGTCGTCGTTTTATTTGATTATATCTGATTTTTGATTGACTGCTTGTTTTGTATTGTATGATTATATTGTATGATGGGCGTAAATGCCAAATAAACATCTATCAGACAATTTTTTTCCAGATTCATAAACATGGTTAATGCAGAGGGGTAGCTGCACCCTTTTGTTAAAAAGTCTTTTGCAGCAAAAGCAACCAAAAATCTCGTGGCATCTTAAATCCTTATTTTTGGAAGCTTTTGTGGGTCGGGGCCCACATTGTCAGATATGCAAATTATAGGCTGAGCAAAGTTTGATCCTATTCACCTGGGCCTCAATCGAGACAAGAGTTTGCTCTCCCACTGCAGATGTTAAATTCGTACCGCAAGATAAGGGGACATTGTGGATGATACTGCATCTAGAAGCACCTAAATGTCATATTTTCATTTTGTGGACGTGTGGCCCCCCACAGCTTATTGTTTTATTAATACGGAGGCAGTAAAACTCCAAGCTAGGAGTGAACCCAGAAGTCCCAGCATTGCCAACACCAACTCAACACCCCTTTAGCCATTATTCTTCTCTGCCCATTTTGTCATCCAGGTTCTGCATTGACAACGGGGCCATGATTGCACAAGCTGGCTGGGAGATGTTCCGATCAGGGCAAATCACTGCGCTTAAGGATTCATGGATTACACAGAGGTGACTGTGCCTTGTTTTGTGAGGTGGGGGAGGGTATCTTGCGTGCAGATCTCAGGCGAGGCCTGTGCTGCAGGAGAGCAGAGCTCCGATGTTGCTTCAGCAGCTATCAAATGGAGATAACTTAACCTTATTTTTGTTGCCAGCCCTGCCCTCAATAGTAGGGAAACATAACACGTATTATTTTTTATAAGTAAGGGAAAGTTAGGAAGAAGAAGAGTTTGGATTTGATATCTCGCTTTATAATTCCCCTAAGAAGTCTCAAACCAGCTAACTATCTCCTTTTCCCTTCCTACCCCACAACAAACACTCTGTGAGGTGAGTGACGCTGAGACTTCAGAGAAGTGTGACCAGCCCAAGGTCACCCAGCAGCTGCATGTGGAGGAGCGGAGACGCGAACCCGGTTCACCAGGTTACGAGTCCACCGCTCTTAACCATTACACTGCACTGGCAGAAGGCAGAACAAAGCGCTGCCTGAATGCAGCCTCAGTCTGGCCTTTTCCCACCTTTCCGCAGGTATCGTACGGACGAAGTGGAGGTGACTTGGCGTGACTGACCACCCCTTCTCTCTGCATGGATGCCATGCCTCCTGAAGGCGATAAACAGCCGGATACATAGACACTGTGGGCAGGAATACCAGGGTTGCTGAAATCTCCATGGACATTTGATGGGAAACTAATTCGAACCAGAATAAACACTTTGGCTTTTGTTTAGAAGCTTCCTGTTTCTGTCCTAGGTCGCAGGAGCTATTGTGTGAATGGAAAAAGGGGTGCAATGTACCTTCTTCCTTTTGGAAAACTAAGGTGTGATTTGTGGATGGGCTTACTTGAGCAACCCAAGACCTAACGAAGAGGGACCATGGAGGTCAGAGAGGGGGAATCTCCACCCCCCCCCAGCCTGAGGGCAATCTTCTTTGCTGGGGGGCCCCCACACATGCAATTGTTACCTTTTGTGCAGTCCGCTAGCTTGTACACCACACACCTCTCCATCATCACCCAGGCCAGCAAGAGGCATTCTCCGGGTTCAAGAACACATTCCTGCGAGGCAGAAACACTCAAGGAGGGTCTGAAGCAGAACTGTTGAGGGGTGTGCCCTTGGAAGACAGTGTGGTGGCAGCGGCTAGGGAAGGGGTGCTGTCTGGGGAGAATCTACAGGGCCAGATAAACGTAAGATGAGCCTTGGAGGGACTCGTTTGGCCCCAGGGCCTGTGTTCCCCACACTCCGGTGTAGATAGAGAGGATCAGACTGTCATTGGCATTAGTTTGCCAGATCTCAGTTTGCCATTCTCTAAAATGGGAATGATACACCTTTCTAGAATTCCTCTGCTAAACTCACTTTTCTCTCCCGCTTTGCTACATTCACAGAACCTTCCCCCCCCCCCCAACCTGGGATTTCTGCATCAACATCAAGTGTCTAGTCCCTGGTGTTAAAACCTGTTCTGGCACTGCACTCTCCAGCGGCTCCCTTTGTGTGATTTCGGCGGCTTTGCTTGAAAAAGCCAAGAGCAACTCGCAGGGCAGGAGCCCCAGACGTCGTTAACCAACAATAATTAAAACGTATTTAATATTTACAGATGCTCCCATGCTTCGAAGCACGGAACCCCCCAGGAAATCGGTACTTTAGAGCTTTCAAGTCCATCAGGTACAATCCTGGAAAACGGAAACGGGGAAACTTAACACTCGGTTGCAGAATCCCCTCAGAACACGTCCCTGCTTTTGGGAGACACAGAAACCAGTCCTTTGGCTTATTTTTGCAGGTGGCGGAGCCAGAATATGCCTGTCTCAGGAGTCTGCGTTAGGAATGAGGCTGCAGTGTCACAACTGGGGCTCCAAATAGTCTCTCGCAAGGCACTCCGTTGATACAGCGCTGCCTCCTACTGGCAGTAGAAGGTGAGAGCATCCTCCTGGTTGCCTCTGATGAAGACGACTGGCGGGTGGAGGCCCTTGGAGACCATCTCAAGCCAGGCCATGTAGAGGGCACTTGGGCAGGCCCCTTTCCGTACCACGGGGAGGCTCCTAGAAAAAACAGAGGGAGGGTAGGGAGAATGTTAAGAGTGTTTAACTAGGTCTCGGGAGACCGGGGTTCAAATCCCCACTGGGCCAGTCGCTCCCTCTCAGCCTAACCCTACCTCACAGGGTTGTTGTGAGGATAATGTGGGGAGGAAGAGGAGAACCACCTATGTATGCCTCCTTGGACGAAAGGTGGGATGAATAAATAAAACGGGGGGAAGGCACTTGAGAGAGGGTGGGCTGCTTGCGAGTAACAAATCCATTAAAAATGTTTTCTTTAAAAACAGGCCCCCAATGCCTGTTTTGGCCTATGGCAGCCAACATTCTGCACTGAGGGAAAGAGAAAGGGGCTTCTGCTGTAAGATACTGGTGCTTGTTCCCTTCCTCTGGAACCAATTATTCCAGGGAAGAGCTATACAGTCGTACCTCAGAAGTCGAACAGAATCTGTTCCGGAAGTCGGTTCGACTTCTGAAACATTCATCTTCCAAAGCGCGGCTCCTGATTGGCTGCAGGAAGCTCCTGCAGCCAATCGGACGCCCCATTGTTTGAAAACCGGAACAATCACTTCCGATTTTCGATCGTTCGGGAGCCGGAACATTCGACTCCCAAGGCGTTCAGGAGCAGAGGTACGACTGGAACTTAGTGGTAGATTATCCTCTTTCCACGTAGCAGGTCCCAGGTTCAATACCTCGCATCTCCCGGTAGGGCTGGTAACGTCCCCTGTTCAAAAACTTGAGAGCTGCTGCCGGTCAGTGTGAACTATACTGAGCTTGATGGACCCAATGTTTAGTGTCAAGGTAGTTTTGCGTGCTAGGAACTTGTGTTCAGAAAGCCGAGAATTTTTATTATTATTTTTGGACCAGCTCCTGATTGTTTGCACCCAGTGCCGAATTCTCTTCATGGGCAGAAATGGAATATATGTGGGCCTCACCACCACCACAACATGGGGGACGATGACTGTTGTTTCACCCACCCTTCAGAGAAATGGGGACCAGAAGCTGGTTGCTTGGGGTCACCCTGGGCCCTGAGAGAGTTTGCCACCAGGCCTAAAAGCCCCTAGAGCAAGGTTTCCGCAACACGGGTCTCCAGCTGTTTCTGCACTACAATTCCCATTGTTACAAATGATGGGAGTTGTAGTCTAATAAATAAATAAATAAATAAATCTGGAGACCTAAGTTTGGGAAACCTGCCCCAGAGCAGGGATGGGGAACCTGTGACCTTCCAGATGTTATTGACTATGGTTCACATCAGCATAGCCAATGATCAGGGATAATGGGATAATCTAGAGGGCCACAGGTTCCCCATTGCTATGAAGGCTGTATCTGTTACCTTATGTCTCAACCACCTGGTGTGGATCTTCTGTCGGAAATCAGAAGGAACCCAATGGGGTGTGTGCAGAAGAATCATGGGACAGGGGCAAACGGGGGCAAAGCCACCCCATTCAGGGATCTCAACGTTTGAAGAAGAAGAAAGTAGGGGAGTGACTCACATGACAATGAGGGCTGCATTCCTAGAGTGGTCTTGAAGTATCTCGTGTAGACGCATGTGCTGTTCAGACTGAAGACGCCATGTTGGAAAAGGAGGAGCAGAGACGTGTTAAAAGTGAATTTTGGTCACCCCTTCCCCCTTTCACGCTCCTTTAAACCCCAGTAGACTCTTTCGCCCTATTGGAACCAGAATGGGAAGCTACCGGCGTCCAGAAGACTCCCACCACTTCGGATTATGAAGGACAGCTCTCTGTTTTGGTTCGCACATTGTTTTCAGAAGCGCGAATTAGGTAGGTTCGACTGAATTAAGGCATCCCCTTGCCAAGACCCTCAAACACTGGGGACAGAATCCACACACAAAAATCCACCTTTTTCTTGTAGACTCGGAGGTCTTCATCCGTGACCTTCCACGGCGCTGCCTTTTGCATCTCTTCCACGGTTTCCTGGCCTTTCTGGCCTTCATTGAGCCGGAAGGGAGCTATGAGGTCCTCAAATTCTTTGCGACTGCCATGATAGGAAGATGGGGGGGGGGGGAGAGAAGGGGAACAAGTCAAGCCAAAGTTGGGAAGACAGAGCAGAGCAAAATGGAGAAACAGGAGGAAGGGCCCAAACCATAGGAAGGAACTGTATTCTTAAGTGGAAACAACCACCAAGGCCTATGGAACAATTTGGGGGTGGAATCTCGAGGCTTTTTGCACAGACTCCCAAGTGGGAGAAGCAATGAGGCACCAAACCTGTTGCTTTCAAAATGTATGAATGTACAGAGGTTAGCTTTAAATATGTATAGATATACAAATGGTCTAGACATCTGTTTTCCAGTCTGCCTTTGCTTGCTTGAAGTGTTCCGCCAAAGCGTTACTGTCAAGAGGCAGGGGAAAGTCGAGGGCTGAATTTGTGAGACTTTTTTGTTTTTTAAACGGCAAAAAGTCATAAAGACCCTGAAATGTCCCAACCCACTTGGGACAGTAGTAAGAAAAAGGTTCTTTCTCCCTGCAAAGCTAAGGACTGCTGGTGACGTCAGATGTAGACAATGACTAATCCTCTCGCTCTGTCCTATTTCTCTCCCGGGTGAAAATTCCAAGCTCAAAATGGCAACTTGAGTAACAGCTGGCTGTGTATTTCAAAACATCCCCACCCATTTAGTGGAGCGCTCACCGTTCACAAAATATGCAACCTTGCTAGACTGTCACTGGTGAGCAAGAATTGTAACAAGAGGAACTCGCACTAAATGTCCCTCCAGGCAAGCCTCCTTTTTTATTGCACTTTCACAATGATTTGTACTCATTTTGTTGTTGGGGCAGTTACACATGATCCCACTTTCAATACTGTTTGCGCCTGCAGAGGTTTCCGCACAGACATCTTGCTATGTTTCCAATCTGTGCATACCCTGTAACTTCCTGTAGCTTTTTTATACTGCAAATATTATGGGATTTCTTCTTCTTCTCCTGTCTGCTGGTTACAGTGCAAGGGAGGTGTCCCTGCAGCAACAGCACTGGGGAAGCTTTGCAGAATGATGTGTGGATGGGTATGAATCCACCACTATTATTGCATCAGTGACATGTTGCAGAAATAGCCTGGCCCCTGCACCCAAACAAAAAAGCTACTAGCTTTGAGGGCTGCTGAGTTAGAACAGGAGTGTCTGTTTGAGGCTGGGGCGGAGGGATTGTGGGACAAAGACAAGATCTCAGGGAGCAGAGAACGAGGAGGGACCTGGGGCATTCACCTTGTTTCTTCCGGCCTCCACATTATTTCAGGCAGCACCACGACCTCGGTGAATCCCAGGCGGAATTTGTTCAACAAAAGTTGGATCCTGCAAATCAATGAGAAAGACAGAGATTGGGAATGGGTGGGGGGGGGGGGGGACACAAGTATTTCTCTACCAACCTCGAGATCAGAAGGTTAGAAGATGTTTCACTGTGGTTGTGATGGTTCCTACCCCTTTACAATATATTTATTGTATAAAAATGGGGCAATGAAGCAATAAAAATTGCATATATGCAATTTTTATTGTTTCATTGCCCCATTTTTGTTTGTACTTTAAATAAAAGAAAGGCAGCGTATCAAATGATATGGTTTTATTTTTTTGTTTATTTGTTTCTATTGGTTGATTTGATATGGTTGTATTTTAGAAGTCTGAAATTAAATAAAGCTATTTTAATTTTTATAAAAGGCAGAGTAAATTTAAGTGGCATGTTGAGTGTCTTAAATACAAGAAATGCAGCGTAAATTTAAATGGCATGTAAAGTGTCTTAAATAAACCACATAATAAATGTGCACAAGAAGGAACGTCAACAAGCGCAGCTCTTCTCGCTCCTGTGGCATGATGATGTGAAAAGATGGACCTCAGGGGCATAGCAAGGGGGGGCGGTTGGAGGGGGCGGCCCGACCCGGGTTCCAGGGGAGGGCGAGTGACACTTTGACTGGCCTCTGCAACCCGCCCCGCCGGGCGGCCCTGAATGGGGGCATGCCGCCTTTCCCCCCCTTCCAGCGGCTATTTTTCGGCACAAGGGGCGGGCCAGCGAGGAGGGGGCATCACACTTGTCCCTGGCATGACACCCCCTCCTTGCTGGCCCGCCCCTCGCACAGAAAAAAAGCCGCTAGAAGGGGGAAAGGGGGAGGCAAAGCAGGTGCTTGAACGCTCCTGCTCTGCTTCCCTTTCCCCCCTCCCAGCGTGTTTTTTTTTGGTGGGGGGTGGGCCAGCGAGGAGAGGGCGTCATGCCAGGGACAAGCGTGACGCCCCCTCCTCGCTGGCCCGCCCCTCGGGCCGGAAAAAACGCTGGGGGGGGGAAGGGGGAAGCTTCCCCTTTCCCCCCTTTCAGCGGCATCCACGTGCGTCGTGACGTCACGACGACGTCACGACGCACGCGCCGTGCCCCTCCCCCAGGGGGGTGCCTCTGCGCCGCCGCCGCTCCGGGCAGCGCAGAGGCTTGCTACGCCCCTGATGGACCTGTCAAAATTCTCTCTTCTGCATGAATTTCTCTCACTTTCTGTGTTTGCCCATGTACTTGTGTGTGTTTATAATGAGTTAATATACGTCAAAAACCTGACTGTGGAAAAAAGAAAAGAAAGCCAACGGATAAAAGCTTGGAATTAAGGAGAACACAGGCAAAAAGCAGAACAATGACTTATGGTCCACCCCCTTGTAGTGCCTGGGACAATCCGGCACCAAAGGGCAATCTATCTTCCAGTGGACCTTGCCTGAGGTTCTAGAGCAGCCCCCCCCCCCGTTAAACTTCGGCAGCTCCTCCTCCTTTAAAGCGGAAGCATTTTTATTTGATTTTCATTATTCCAGCCCCCAATCCCAGCCTCTTACTCTTCTCTGTGCTCTTCAGCGTTTGCGATCTGCCCATTGATGAAGACCCGGACTTTGCAATGACTCCAACGTTTCCGGCGGGTGAGGAGGTAGGGAATGAGGAGGGTGAGCCCTGTGGAAGCAGAAAGCAGAAAGTCATATAGATGTACCAGTAAGCGAAGCCCCAGGGAATCAGGCCAAAGGCCCATCCGGTCCAAAACCCTCTTCTCCCAGCGACCAACCAGATGGAAGTCCGCTAGTGGAACCCAACTTGCAACAGCAGCGGTCTCCACCCTGTTGAGTCTCGGAGCACGCAACTCTCCCTTTCTGCTCACAGCTCCTCCACCCACACAGATGGATTCTGAATTTAAGAAGAGAAGCAATGGCCGCGTGCCCCCCTGTAGCCTTTTCTTGGCGCTCAAGTCCCTGCCCACAGAAGGAAATGGGGCTCAAGGCCTCCGCTCCTCTAGAAAGGGGGCACAATGCACCGTTTGGGCTCTCCTTGGGAGACAGTGAGTGAGGGGGAAATTACATTGCTAGGAAACCGGAGTTGGGGCGGGCTGAGATGTATAGCACGTTATTAACTAAAGAATCATTCTAGGACCTTTTAAACTATGCATGGGGGCTGTTGCTTTGGTTGTTAGTATGCTATGTGTTTTTTTGTGGTTTTAATATTGTAAACCACCCTGTGATCTTTGGAAGAAGGGCCATTCCATGAAAAATGAGCCTGATAAGAATGCTAGATGGGCGCTGGACTTTAGTGAGGAAGATTCCAAACGTGTAGTCTAACCAATTTTTTTTAAAGCTAAAGACAAAAGAAGTTTAGTTTGTGGACCTTCTTTTCAAAAGTCCACCCATTTAGTCTTCACAGAAGTGTTCAAGTTAAAAGTTTTCTGATGATTGTCCCACCCATGACAGCGTTTTTTCCTCAATTTTGTATTGTTAAATTTCTTAAACTTGATTTCTGATTGCATAGTTGTAACCAATAAACATTGATTTAAACAGATATGCTGAGTTTATCACTGATTTACCTCCCAACTCACAGCGTTTTTCCATAAATCAAACTTATCTCAAGCTCCATGTCCTTTTTTTGTCCCACCCATGACAATACTTTTACATTTAATAAAATTGTCAAAAATATCCATAAAAATAATAAAAAATTAGTAAAATGTTCAGTATCTTATTAAGAACATAGTTTAAATTTTGGTTGTTAATTTTTATGTATATTTACATTTTTACACATGTGTGAATACCCAAAGACATGATCCAAGTGTCCCACCCGTGACAATGGAATGGCCCAGAAGGGTGGTATAGAAATGATGATGATGATGATAGGTGCAAACTTAAACTGGGAAGGAACCATACGCACCGCCATCATCGAAGAGCCAATAGATGTCAATGTTTTTCTTCTTCTGGTTGCCCTGGAAATAGGTTTCCAGGTGTGTGTCAGCACCGACTACTTTGTAGCTGTCACCTGCAGAGAAGAGTAAATGAATTGGAGGGGGGGGGGGAGAGAGCCTTTGCAGCGATTCCCCTCCAGCACTCCCACATTATTAGTTAATTAACTCATCTAAGGCTTGGTGCCAAAATTGGCTTCTTAGTGGTTTCCTAGCATAAAGGTCAATTGCACAATCATTAACATATGAACACCCATAATTAATTCACATCCACAATTCAAATATGCGCTGTGTGATTAAAACACACGGTAAAAAAAGAAACCCAGATTAAAATTCACAATTAAACAGTATGTTTTAAGCTTCTAGTCCTCATTTTTGAAGCTCCTTAGTTTTGGGCCTGGAGCACCTTCATTCAAACCCCTATTCAGCCCAAGTTGGGATATATACCAGAGCACCCCTGGCAATGAGGGCTTTGTCTACTCAGAGAGTCCTTTAGCTTATTCTACTAAACCACATTCTTTCTTCCTAGAGCAGCCTCACTCAAGGCGTCCAACTTACACTTCTGCTTCTCTTTGCCCAGCGCTGCTTCCGAGTCTTCAAAGCCCATGTTCACTGTTGGGGGGGGGGGAGATGAAGAGAGGATTAGTCGAGGCTGTGCTTTTCGCTTTTCTAAGAAGCCAACAACACCAGAACGGATGATGCAAATTAAGACATCTCATCCACCCTTTCTCTCTTTAGACATAGCATTTACTGTTTTGCCAAATCTATTTTGCTTCTGCTAGCCTTGGAGAAGAACGAAGAAACCACAAGAGCCGCTGGGCGTTTCGCCACCAAGCACAGCTCCCTCTTTCTTTCTTTCTTTCTTTCTTTCTTTCTTTCTTTCTTTCTATTTTAATTATCTTTATTAAAATTAAAATTAAAAACAAAAAATACAAATCCATAAAACACATAAAAAATCAATCAAAACAATTATAATTCAAAACATATAAACAAATCTTGACATGTATCCATAATCTTGCTATTTCACCATTTTAACATTTCCTGGTTTATCGCAACTCTCTCTCTCTTATACATCATTCTACACTTATTTTCCCGTTCTCCACCACTGAGTTCCGCTTGTCGTCCTCTCAGATTATTAACCCTTCTATCTTTGCTACTATAATAATTTCTTATATCTGTGTGTTCTCTTTTATTTACCTATCATACTGCTACATATTCATACTCAGTACAGAATACTGTGTACGTACAGTACAGTACAGAATGGATCCACCACTTCAGTCGAAGTCACCTCCCTCTTTCAAGCACCCTCTTCTTCCAGAACTAGATGGGAGGCTTTGCAGCCTCCAGCATTTTCAGGCCCCTCCCGCTTTCCTGGACACACCCACCTTGTGCTTTCACCTTCCGCGACACATCCAGTCCATCGCGCATCCGGACCAGGCACACTCCGGCACTGAAATCGAAAGTGTCGCTGCAACCGGGGAGAGGGGGAGAAGAGAGAGCCGTGAAGTTTAACATGCAGCGTTCATACAAACAGAACCTGGGATCCTCAACAGCACGTGGCTGTCAGTGTGGTCTTTCCCTACTTGATGAGGTTAACTCATGAAGAGAGTGCCTCTGAACATGTGCAAAGTTGGATTCCACCCAGTCAGTCCTTTCAAGAAAGCAGGGCCTCTGTGCAGAGGCGTAGGAAGGTCAGGTGGTACCCGGTGCGGAAAATTTCTTGTCAACCCCCCCCCCATTGACCCCCCCCTGCAAAAATGGTTTTACATTATTTCATATTTTCTTACAAAGGAATAATAACAAGTAATAATAATAAAAAACATTATTTATATCCCACCCTCCCCGGCCGAAGTCAGGCTCAGGGTGGCTAACATCAGATACATAACATTGGTATAAAATCAAACAATAATTAAATTACCTCCTAAAAACATCTCAAAATCAAATTAAAGTCTAATTAGATGGCTTTCCACAGGGTTAGGGTTGGGAACAGTAATTGCTCCACTGAACTGAAATTTCAGCCTTCACGACATAGGAAAACAGCCAAGTAAACAGCTATTTTGGTGGAGGAGGGTCAAGATATTAACCGATATGCTTGAAATTTCATATATAGCTATATAATCCCTAGTATAGTAAGATAAGACCTTTGGAGCTGGCATAAAAAAAAGGTTTTAATGAACCGCCCTAGTAGGGCAGTAATTGTTCCTTGATAATTTGTCACCCCCTCCATTATGGAACATGGGTCGGCCGCCCCCTACGCCCCCCACTTGCTACACCTCTGCCTCTGTGCCAAGGAAAAGCATTGCCAGACATTTTATATGCACTTCTGCCCACCCAAATACGACTCTTTGCTGCTGCTGGAATTGGTTGAAACCAGGAGTGGAGAAGCCTTTTCATCCTGAGGGCCGCACTGCTTCATGGGCAACCTTCCAGGGGCCAGATATGAGTGGTGGGACGAGGGCCGGAGGCAAAAGCAGGTGCCTCCATTCCAGCCACTCTATAGCCAGAGGTTTCGACACACATTACCTCCCTCCCTCCAGGCAAGCCAAGGCGTGATGTGGAACAGCTGACCCTTTCCCATTGGCCATGCTGGCTGGGTGTGGGGACTGATGGACAGAGTGCAAAAACAACTAGAAGGCTAGAGCATTCCCAACCCTGCTATAAAAGGGAGGAAACATTATCTTGCAGAGGTCTTCCCATCTGGCGTGTATGGGCCATACAGCCCACTGGCTTTGCAAACTCACATTCCTCTAAGCATCGGGTACGTCTTGTTGAAACCCGTTTGAGCCCAGTCTCCTAAACCCTCCACTGCTTCCCCTTCCCGTCGCCTCTTTGCCCTTACTGTATTATGCCCACATAATTCTCCAGGTTCTGCGGACTGTCGGTCTGCCAATTCTGCTTGTAGCCCAGGACGATGGTGTTGGGTTTGAGTCGCCCAAGACCTGAGACCTAGAGAGAGAGAGAGAGAGAACAGGGGCTGCCATTAACTTGTAGCCGTATAAAGGACAGAAATCCAGCAGGACTCATGTCCTTATGCCTGGCAACTGCTCTTCAATGTCCCAAGCAGAGACCTTTCTTCCTGCCCCTTCTTCCTCCTTGAGATCCTTTTCAGAGGGCATCATGGGCTGATCTCCGAGGTGAGCCAAGAACCAGGAGCAAGGCCAGTTTTCAGAACCAGAGAGAAGGTGAGGGCAAAGGGGAAACCCTGGGACCAGGGTTGAGAAAGGAGGCAGAATTCAGGACCAGAGGCCAAGCCAGATGGCACAGCAGGTCTTGCTTCTTGAGGAAGACTGAACTCGAGCAGGAAAACTTCTTATGGTCCAGGAGGACCCGAGGACCAGTCTTGGTGGGCAAGGCCAGTCCAGGGGCCTGCAGACACTGAATTGCCAGGGGCAGATGTTGCAACATGTAGTTCTGTGGCTCACCTCACACAGGTCTGAAGGTTCCTTGTTTGATTCCCAGATTGGACCCGGGGCTTTTGGTCCATTCTCACCCATCTTACGATGAGGGGCAGGAATTGGAAGGACAGGAAGGTGAACTCTCTGGCCCCTCTTGCTGTGTGAGGGAGCACCCTAGCATCCACATGCGTACAGAGGAATTAAGAGCTCCTCTCTCAAATTATGCACCTCAATGTCCTCCGTCCCTTCATGCTTTTTGACGTCTCTGGACAGATCGTGCCATACACTTAAAGCACACCTGATGCACATTTTTAAGCAAACGGCTGCCCCGCCCTAAGAACCTGTCGTTTCCCCCCTCCCAGAACTACAATTCCCAGCACCCTTAACATACTGCAGTTTCCAGGGTTCTCTGGAGGAAGTCGGATGCGCTGTAAATCTATGGTGTGGACCTGCCCCCTCTGCCTTTGCTGCCCCACTCCCAACGTTAAAAGGACCCTTCTAGGTCAAGACCCACCCACACCCACCTGCATGAGGCCCCTGGCTCCAGCTCTCAGGTCCCCCATTGTGATGAAGTTGTAGAAAGAGCGGATCTTTCGTGTGCTGAGCCACTGGAGTTGTTCGTTGTAGCTTTCGACGGATGAGGAGTCTTCCAGCTGACGGTGCAATAAAAAGATGGACAGTCTTATTTAAAATGGCAGCGTCCCAGCTCGTCAGATTTCCCCGGCCTCTTTTCTTTCCATCAACCCCCACAAGGCTCTCTCAGGCCAGGCAAACTCACCTCAGCTACGTTCCCACATATCATGAGGCTCACTTTCTTGGTGAAGGCGTTGACAAAGTCCACCAGGGCTGGGCGGAAGCTGGGTGGGCCTGAGAGGACCAGACACTGAGGCCTAGGAAGGTGAAAGAGCTGTAACTAGGGGCCACTTAGTTAGTTACTGGGATTTCTAGTTCTGTGGGGGGGGGGGTCTCTTAACAACTCTGAGTAACCTTAGCGAACTGCAGTTCCCATGATTTTATTTTATTTTATTACTGAATGTATATACCGCCCTATACCCGGGGTTCGCTGGGCGGTTCACAAAAATAAAATCAATATATAAAACCACAAAAAACATAAAAAACCCAACAACCCAATATCCCCCCCAAAAAACCCCACACATTTTAAAAGGGCTTAGGATGTAAATCAGATCAACCAAAGGCCTGGTTGAAAGGGAACATTTTTGCCTGGCGCCTAAAGTTGTACAGTGGATCCTCTGGTTACAGATTTAATTCGTTCCGGGGGTCCGTGTGCACCCCAAAAAATCCATAACCAGAGGCCCGCTTCTGCACATGCGTGCAGTACGCAGAGCGCTTCTCCGCATGCGACGAAACCCGGAAGAATACACTTCTGGGGTTGCCGCGTTCGTAACCTGAAAGTTACATAACCAGAGCGGTACGTAACCATAAGGTCCACTATACAGTATAATGAAGGCACCAGGCAAACTTCCCTGAGGAGAGCATTCCACAGATGGGGAGCCACTGCCGAGAAGGCCCATTCTCGTGTTGCCACCCTCCGGACCTCTCAAGGAGACTACTCTGGGGGAAGCCGTGGCTGTTTAAAATTGTATAAGCATGCTTTAAATGGTGTGGGTGTGACCATTTTTAACCCCGAGTTTCCACTGAAGGCCGCAGTCCTAAAATGCAAGCTCCATTGAGCCCAGTACGAGCTACTTCCGAGGAAACACGATGCGCGGGATCGTGCTGTGCCTCCCCGGTCTTTCACCCACCCCACCCCAGAAAGGGGGAACAGAACACCAAGGAAATCTGGCTCACGGGCCTTCTGTTCTTCACTTGATAATCTAAAGTAGCTCCCTCACCGAAAATTCTTGACGTGGTCCTCTACGTCGTTCAGGTTCACGGCATTTGACAGGGCCATATTGTAGGTGCCGGCCTGCACTGAGGAACCCCAGTTTACCTCTGTGGGCAGGGGAGAGAAATGAAGGAGAGCTTTAGTCCATATCTACCTTCTGCAATGGATTCAGATACCGGAAGGACCTAGAGGGGTATCCTTCACTGAAGGATCCGCTTCGGGACACAGGGAGATGATCTTGCCTGGCCTAAGGCTATTTGCCCTCCTTGCCCAGGCTTCCCAACCCTCCAGAAGTTTCAGACTACAATTCCCATCGGCCCTAGCCAGCACACTGCTTGAAAGGAGCTTGAAAGCAGCTGCACATGGTACTGTTCAAGCCCTGGCCACCAGCTGATTGGGCCCCAGCTGCATGATACATTTAAAGGCAAAGGATCCTGGGAAGTGTAGTCTGTCAAGGGTGCTGAGAGTTGTTAGGAAACCCCCATCTTCCTCTCACAGAACTACAGTTCCCAGAGTTCCCAGGGAAGAGGGATTGATTGTTAAATTTTATTTCATTGTACACAGGTTGTACATTGATAATAAAGGTATTATTATTATTAAACTACTCTGGGAATGGTAGCTCTGAGAGAGTTCCCTTAGCAACTCTTAGCACCCTTAAGAAACTATCCCCGGGGCGGGCGGAGTCATGGCTGTTCAACGTGGTATGATACTTTGGGATTCTGTGAATTGGATTAAGAAGTAAAATCTCCTCCAGCTGAGAAGGATCCAGTGGTTGGCGCTGGCGAGGCACACGCGGCCTTAAGCGGAAGAGGCATAGCACCCGCAATGTGGTATAGTCCGAAACAGAACTCCTCACAATGATAAATAATGATAAATAATTCTCACAGCTCTTTCTATAAAGGAGGTGTGGAGATCTGGGACGTTCTACCCACACCCCACCCTTTGCTTCTCAGATCCAACACCTGGCTCCCCTCACCTGGTTTCTTGTAGGTGGTGTAGGCCAAGCTCACGACGATGATCCCGATGACAATGAGGGCCGACCACCAATTCAGCAGGAACATGATGACCACGGAGACGATGGCGCCAAACAGGGCTGTCCATTTGCTGAAGTAGCGGAAAGAAGGCCTCCAGCCTGGAGGATGGTGATGATGGGGGAACACAGGCGAGATCAAAAGGTATTGCACACAGAGAGGGAGCCCAGATGTCACCCTGGTTTATCCTATTATTGACCTAGCACAACTCCACACACACGCACATGGCTCCCCAAAAGTACTTGAGGCTACCGATTCCACTCCAAACACCCGCTAGTTGGCTATGCGGGTCCAGAATCTTGTGCGGAACTCAGAAGACACTCAAATCTCCACTCAGCCATGAAGTTCACTGGGTTAAATTTGGGCCTCTCTCTCTCTCTCTCTTTGCCTACCCTACTTCACAAGGGTTGTTGTGAGGATAAAATGGAGAAGACAGAAGAGAAGAGAATATGGAGAGGAGACCTTTGCTAATGGTAAAATTATTCTGGGAAAAGTGGACAGGCACTGAATATCACTGCGAGAACCAGGGGACCAGGCAGAGGGCCTTCTCGGTAGTGGCACCCGCCCTGTGGAATGCCCTCCCACCACCAGATGTCAAGGAAATAAACAACTATCTGACTTTTAGAAGTCATCTGAAGGCGGCCCTGTTTAGGGAAGTTTTCAATGTTTGATGTTTTATTGTGTTTTTAATATTCTGTTGGAAGCCGCCGACTGGTTGGGGAGGCCCGGCCAGATGTGCAAGGTATAAGTAATAAATTGTTGTTGTTGTTGTTGTTTTATTATTATAAAGCATGGGTAGGCAAACTAAGGCCCGGGGGCCGGATCCGGCCCAATCGCTTTCTAAATCCGGCCCACAGATGGTTCGGGAATCAGCGTGTTTTTACATGAGTAGAATGTGTGCTTTTATTTAAAATGCATCTCTGGGATATTTGTGGGGCATAGGAATTCGTTCATTCCCCCCCCCAAAAAAAATATAGTCCGGCCCCCTACAAGGTCTGAGGGACAGTGGACTGGCCCCCTGCTGAAAAAGTTTGCTGACCCCTGTTATAAAGGCTAAAAACACACAAATACCTTACACACACCCCACTGCTCTCACCCTTGCATACACAAACCTCTTTTCCAGCTTTCTTTCCTCACTCTGAGGAAAGAGGAGCAAAGGGAGGAAACGCAGCAAGCTGTTTAAGTGGGAAGATTCAGGTGGGGAAGGGGAAGGGGAGGCAGTGTGGCCTAAGGAGAGTGCTGTGGACCAAATCAGGACCTTCCTCTGCCCCTTTCACTTCTCATTCCAGCCTTCCTGGCAGCGGCTCACCTGGCAAAAGCTCATTGTGAATGCAATGCGGACCAGCCCGTTCCTGCCTGGCACAGTTTGCCCAGCCTGTTCGTTCATTCGTCTTTCCCAGCATGTCCATGTTTGCTCTTTCCCGCCTCGTACCCTCCCCCCCCCAATACACCATTTCTACCTCCCACCTGCCCACCACCCACCTTACCTGGGGAGTTGGTCACAGTGGCATGGAAGCAGCTGAAGTTGATAAGGGCATAAGAGCACAAGAAGAAATTGGAGATGACGGGGGCGATGGTGTTCAGATCCGCTGCAGAGGCAAAGAAAGGAAAGGTAAACCAGGAGGCACTGTGTTCTGGCGCAGAACAGGGGATGGGATGTGGAGGGGGTTCTCTTGTATGCTCTACTCAAGCAGCTAGCCCTAATTTCATAGAATCATAGCCTTGTGAGGGACCCTGAGGGTCATCTAGTCCAACCCCCCGCAATGCAGGAATCTCAGCCAAAGCATCCACGACAGGTGGCCATCCAACCTCTGCTTAAAACGCCCCCAAGGAAGGACAGTCCACAACCTCCTGGGGGAGACCGTTCACGTCTGCGCTATTTGTTTATTATTATTTTATTTATTACACCCATTAACCCCAAACACACAAAAAGTCGCAAAGTGACCGACAAAAGCAGCGTGGCCCTCATAAGGGGGGGGGGGGAAATCAAGTATATAAGAAAAACGACGGAACAAAATCCCTAAAATTATAAAAAGGATTATTGTATCCCCGCCCTGCTAAAAAAAATGAACACCGTGAGACATGAGAGAAAGCATGGAACAGTTTGGGTACTATGCAACTAAGTTTTAGTTAGTGTAGACCTATTGAAATTAAGACACGGGGCTGAGTGAGGTCCATTAATTTCAAGAGATCCACTCTGCATAAAACTCAGCATAGTTGAATACCGCCCTATGATCTCAACGAATGACCCAAAGCCTGGGAAAATTGGAATGGCTTGGCCTGACACCCAAATGCCAGTGTCGTGTCCTGGTTAGAATATTGGACAATGACCTGGGAGACCAGGTTTAGAATTTCCACTCAGCCCTGAAGCTCACTGTGTCAATCACAAAACAATAGCTTTCAAGGGTGGAAATTGCGGGTCTGATAAATAAGGGAGGGAAGGTGGTCTCTCTTACCAATAAGGATGAAGGCAACAGCTATGAGGAAGGTCAGAGCGTAGGCCCTCAGCGGCTCACTGTTCTTTCCATATCCCTTTGCGAAGAAGCCAATGAGGGGATACAGATTGTCCTTGCAAAGGCACTGGGGGTGGGGGGAGGAGAGGAGCACAAGTGAGAAAGGAGGGAAACGTCCAATGGGAGAGATCTTCACAGTTTTTTTCAAACTCCCGTCAGCAGCGGGTAGTGCCCATTGAGACCGGTAGGATCATGCTACCATAGAACTGTAAAACTGGAAGGGTACTCTGAGGGTCATCTAGTCCAACCCCCTGCAATGGAATGGATGGAAGGCAGCGAAGCCTATTGAGATTAGGCATGGACCTCCACGGCTCCCTTTTCGGCAGCTGCTGAAAACATTCTTGTTGAGACAAGCCCACCCAGACCCTTAGAAAGTTGAGATAACCTTGATCCGCTTCAGCATTTTAGCTTTTGTACATTTTAAAGCACTGCTGCAAATTCGATTTTCTCGTTTTATCTTTCCATAAATTGCTTTGAGTTTTGTTTGTTTGTTTTACAATCAAGCAGTATATATATATCTTTCATGAAACAAACAAACAAACAACCCGAAGGTTTTGCTAGAGCTGATGACAGGCAGGGTCAATTACAGGAAACCCCCCATATTTAAGTGGAGTTTACGTTTCGAGGCACTGCAAGCGCTGGTGAAATGCCATCCAAAAAGCCTGCAAACAGCCTGTTTTTGCCCCTGCCTCTTTCGGCAAGGTTTGCAGGTCACTTCCGGGTTCAGCGCAATGTGCGTGTGCGCAGTCGCTCGGGTATTGAAAAGCATGTAAATGCGGGGGTTGCCTGTAATTTGAGTTGTGTTGGGTTTAGAAGGAAGTTGACAGCCAGGATCACCCCTGGGGTAAAAAGGTAAAGGTAAAGGGACCCCTGACCATCAGGTCCAGTCGTGTCCGACTCTGGGGTTGCGGTGCTCATCTCGCTCTATAGGCCGAGGGAGCCGGCGTTTGTCCGCAGACAGCTTCTGGGTCATGTGGCCAGCATGACAAAGCCACTTCTGGCGAACCAGAGCAGTGCACGGAAACGCCGTTTACCTTCCCGCTGGAGCGGTCCCTATTTATCTACTTGCACTTTGACATGCTTTCGAACTGCTAGGTTGGCAGGAGCAGGGACCGAGCAACGGGAGCTCACCCCGTGGCAGGGATTCAAACCGCTGACCTTCTGATCAGCAAGCCCTAGACTCTGTGGTTTAACCCACAGCGCCACCTGGGTCCCCACCCCTGGGGTAGTTGTAAGCAAAGAAGACGGGCAAGGCAGGTGCAGGCAGACAGGTTGATGGGTCAGTGCCCCATGGGGCCCAGTGGGTCAGCCTCCACAGCCTTCCTTACATCTTGAACTCCAAGTAGAGCTTGGGTATAACACACCCACACACCCAACACCCACACACCATGCTTTCCCCAAATTACCTGGAAGACCTTGGGGGCAGAGACGAGGCAGGCCAAAGCTGAGGAGAGGGTGGCGGCAAAGATCCCGGCTGTGATGAGGGGGCTGAACCCAGACACCAAGCTCATGGTCTAAGAGACAAGCGAGGCGACAAAACCGTATTACGGGAGGGGGAGGAGAACCCCAGTAAACCCAAGATGCAGTTACAAGGCCTCAATCCTTTCCCACAGAGAGCCAAGGGAGGGGAGGCGGGAACACCGGCTCCCCCTACCTGGTAGTCATTGGCCAAGCCATATTCGCAGGTCCCAGCCACGGTGCACTCGGTGAAATTCCACCCGAATTCGCAGGCCCGGCCAACACAGTCCCCGCTGGTGAAGTTGGCGGACGCCAGGGTGTCGTTGATGTTGCCGGAGGCGTCGCGGACCATACAGGTGCCTGGCAAGAGGAAAGGTCATGATTATTAATATTTTTTTAAGGTGAAGGGCTTCTTGTGGCCACGAGAGCCCCATGGGCTGGGCGGGGGAGGGGGGAAAGCGAGGAGGTCGAGCAGCTGCTATGGGGCAGGTAGCAGGGAGCAGACTGAGCCGTACAGTGTGCCACAAGCCCTCTATGCGATCCTGCTAACTTCAGGTGCCGTGGGAGACACGATTGCTCTGCCTGTGTCAAAGGAAGATTCACTGATCCACTTTAATACATGGAATGGAGGCAGGGAGGCACCAGGTAATAACGTTCCACCCCAGACTATGGCCCCATGCACATAATGCATATAAAGCATGTTCCCTCCACCTCAAAGAATTCTGGGAACTGTAGTTTGTTAAGGGCGCTGGGTCTGTGAAGGGTAAAGAGACCCAGTGTGGTGTAGTGGTTAAGAGCGGTGGACTCATAATCTGGTGAACCGAGTTCGCGTCTCCGCTCCTCCACATGCAGCTGCTGGGTGACCTTGGGCTAGCTAGTCGCACTTCTCCGAAGTCTCTCAGCCCCACTCACCTCACAGAGTGTTTGTTGTGGGGGAGGAAGGGAAAGGAGATTGTAAGCCACTTTGAGACTCCTTCGGGTAGTGAAAAGCGGGTGGTGTGTGTATGTGTGTGTGTGGTTTAAATAGAAGGTGTATGCAGTGCTATTCTAGAAAAAAGAGGTGCCGGAACTCACCGTGAACACCTCCTTTGTTCTCTTATAATGGCAATGGCACCCACCTGAGAGCTGCCAGAACTGAGTTCCGGCAAGTTCCGGCTGAAAAATAGCCCTGGCTGTATGTAGTCTTGGATAATAATGTTGCTGTGAAATGTGCCACCCGAGATTCCTGTGGCAGTGAGTTACTAAAGCACCCTGCTCCTTCCCTGAGGGCAGGGAAGAGGTTTGTTTTGTATATATTTCTAATGAAAGGTGTGTGTTTTCGTAAGAATGAGTCAGCATTGTAAGGCGTTCACGTTTTAAATTAAATCGCTGGGAGACCAAACAGGTCTAAATCATTTGTTGTCTTCCCGCTAGGCCTCTCAGGGTCAGCAAAAGTGTCTTGGCCCAGCGCTGGCATGCACCATTCTTGTAGGGAAGCTCTTTTACCTATGGTGGCAGCGATCGCCAGGTACGTCAAGGTTGTCAGGAAGATAGCCATGAGTGTCCCCTGGGGGATGGCCACCGCCGGGTCCTGCCGAGGAAACAGCACAATGAGCGATAATTGCAGGCTGCGATTGGCCAAGGGCGTTTCCACCTCAGTGCTCTTCCGAGGCAGAGGTGAGGCAGCAAGGCCTTCTTCACCTGGTTGCCCTTTGGTCCCTCCCCTCCCAGAACTGTTCGCAGCAGCAGCCATTCCACCAGGTGAGATAGCTGGGAACCACCAGGTGTTTGACAACACATCCCTTCGCCCCCTTCAGCTGCTGCAACACCAGCTTGCGGCTTCCGAGGGAAAGGCAGAGCCAGCAAAAACACATGCATCAGATTCAAACAATTCCTGGGGCCCAGCAGACCTGGTGGGGGCTCACGGTTATGTATAGCAACCGCCTCACAGGGTTGTTGTGACGATGAAGTGGGGAGGGGGAGAACCAGCATCACCCCCTTGAGCTGCCTGGATGAGAGGTGGGATATAAATGCAAGTCATTATTGACTAAATTAAACAAAAGCAAAACACAGACCCGGAACAATTTACCTTGAGGTCTCCCGAGATATTGGCACCAGCCAGGATCCCCGTAGCCGAAGGGAAGAAGATGGAGAACATGCCGAAAAAGCTGCCAGTTTCGCCTCGCCATTCAGGGCCGATATTGTCCAAGAAGTTACTGGCTTTGGAAAAGGAGGAGAGAAAAGGATAGGGGATTTACTCAAACCCAGTGGGGGCGAAAAACCAGAATGTTCTAGTTTTTTAAAGAGATAATCAGGTCAAACCAAATTTCTGAATCGGTGGTGCTGCTGCTGCTGCTGGTGGTGGTGGTGGTGGTGATGATAATAATAATAATAATAATAATAATAATAATAATAATAATAATAATAATAATAATAATAATAATGATGTATTATTATTTATACCCCGCCCATCTGGCTCAGTTTCCCCAGCCACTCTGGGCGGCTTCCAACAAACAGTTAAAAATACATTAAAACACCAAACATTAAAAACATCCCTAAACAGGGCTGCCTTCAGATGTCTTCTAAATGTCAGATAGTTGTTTATTTCTTTGACATCTGATGGGAGGGTGTTCCACAGGGCAGGCGCCACTACCGAGAGGAACGTTTAGCCCAGCAGGCTTCTCCATTTGACCTGCAAGGCTGTTTTGGCCAAGCCAAGGCACACACCTGATGTCAGGTGTAGGGGAATCAGATAAAGATACAGCTGGGCTGAAAGCAATGGGAAGGAAGCCGCAGAAGTCAGCTGATCCCCTGTTTTAGGTAGGCTGGGGTTGTTTTGTGCCAGCAGGGCAAATCTTACAGGGTGAATGGTTCTGGGAGGAAGCTGGCGCCTAGGGCATAAAAGATTGCGGAGGACGTAGCCCTTACTTCGATAGCTGAAGTACCCCTTAGCCATTTTCTCTGGAGTGGCTGGGATGAGGGTGCCCACAAAATAATTGATGAAGGAGATCATGATGACGAAGAAGAAGACAACTTGAGCCTGGAAAGAGAGGGGTTGTTAAACGAAGCCATGCTTCCGAGCAAACGTTTTCTTCACCCAACTGGAAGCCAGCCCTATCTGGTCCTGATTCTCAGGGTCTCTTCTTGATTGACACCCTCTCTTCTCCTCTCCACGGGACGAGGATTTCGCTTCTGCTCTTTCTAAAATCAAAGCTGATGCCCACACCCAACCACCACAGACCCAGGACTCCTGGCTTCCTGAAACTTTGTGCTCTGTTTTAACTGCACCCCGTTACCCAAATCCAAACATGGTTTCCTTTCCAGTTACCTTGGCTTCCCATTCCATGCCAGCCAGGGCGATGCCCAGGAGAACAGTGATGGTGATCACACCCACGATGCGGATGTCGTTTGTTGGGTCGGTCATCACCCCATCGAACTCCTGTCGGAGGAGAGTGAAGGTGAGGTAAGCCTCAAAGGCAGGTCTGACCCACTCCCCTGGGATTGTCTTTTCCTCTTTGGGTCCTTGGTTCATGTCCATCGCTTAGAGCACAGGGGAACAGAGCTGCCAGGTCAGGGGCTGAGTGGTGCGCTCTGCCATTGTGGAAACCCAGGGGAGCGTAAATGTGGCTCCCAAACAGTCACACCGCCAGGCACTGATCAGGTGCGAGTTTCCTGAACCCAGAACTACAATGACTGGCAGAAGCTCTCCAGGGTTTCAGGCAAGGGGCATTTCCTATCCTACCTGAAAATTGAACCTGGGAACTTCTGCATGCGATGCAAACGCTCCGCCGCCGAACTGCAGCCCTGCTTCCTCCTCAAAGGCTCCTGTTCCTAACATATGCATCTCCACTAGAATATTCTAATGAGCATGTGCAAATTGGGGGAGGAGACTGCTGCCAAGTGACCTCACTTTTCTTCCCCATTTTTGCCCCAGGAAATAAACATCTAACTGAGTTTTAGAATACAGGGAGGTTTTTAAATGTTTGAAGGTTTTTGTGTTTTGATATTTTGTCGGAAGCCACCCAGAGTGCTGGGGCAATCCAGTCAGATGGGCGGCATATAATTTTTCTTTAAAAATTGTTTTTATTTTGTTGTTGTTGTTATTATCTAAGAAGGGCCTATGCAGTGTTACCAATTTGGCCAGAAAAAAAACACACCACAAACAACAATCTGCCTAGAATAGCCTGGAGCTCAACAGGGCCATCCAATAATTTATGCAGATCAAACTGTTGCTAAAGAAATGGATGTGGGGGCAGGATAGCATGGGAGTGTGTGCCACACGTACCACAAGGAGGTCCTTGACCGTTTCGGAGAAGCCCACCACATGCATGCCCACAGCGACGGCGTTGGCAAAGGAGAAGAGAAGGCCGATGGAGCCGCCAAGCTCTGGGCCCAAGCTGCGGGAGATGAGAAAGTAGGTACCCCCTGCGCCAGGAGACAATTCAGATGTTATATTCAGATGTTATAGCGGCCTGCTATAACCACCGACCAACCGATTGGCCGCTACATGGAGTCCCTTAGAAGCCCATTTAGAGCAGAGTTTCCCAAACTTGGGTCTCCGGCTGTTTTTGGACTACAACTCCCATCATCCCTGGTTATCAGGACCAGGCAGGGGTCAGGGATGATGGGAGTTGTAGTCCAAAAACAGCCGGAGACCCAAGTTTGGGAAACCTTGATTCAGAGGAAGCGATCTGGATTCAAGCCAGTTTCTCAGAATGAAGCATTTCCCCCAGCAATGTTGTGTAGCTTGGTGTGGGCCCCATATTTTGAGAGACCCTAGGGGGAAGATACCCACATTGGGGCTCCTTTCCTGGGTGGACCCCACCCCCACCACTGTCAAAACAGCACTCATTTGCTTGCCTCCAACCCTGGGTTCAATGTGCATCTCTTCCTGGAAGGAAAGAGAAATGCATCTGGAAGCTGCTGAGCCTTCTACTCACTCTTGGAAGCGTTCAGACATTCGGAGAGGTCAGGGGAACAGGCAGCAGGGCCGGCAGTGGGCCCCACAGTGTGGCAGGTGTCTGCGAATGCTGACTCCTGACTCCAGCCTTGTTGCAGCTCTCTGTGGCAACACCACAGCAACCCACTTTCAGCATGTTCAAATATTGTTTCCACACACTTACCAATTATCACTCATTCCACTTTTATCAATGGCTAACATTCGCTCCATCCATGAAAAGCTCCATTTTAAACAGTCATGGGTTTACTCAAAGAATTCTGGGAGCTGTAGGCTGTTAAGGGTGCTGACAGTCGTCAAGAGACACACACACAAACCCCGAGCTACAGTTCCCAAGTTCCCGGTGAAGAGGGATTGATTGCTAAACCACTGTGGGAATTGTGGCTCTGTGAGGGGAATAGGGGGTCTTCTATTGACTCACAGTATCCTTAACAAAGAATTCTTTGGGGGAAGTCATGGCTGCTGAAAGGGGCCTCGAGGTGCTTGAAACGTATGGTGCTAATGTGGCCATTGCCTAGTACAAGGGGGGCAAAAGGATTGGCTTTTCCATTTGGCGAAGAGGAAGGTGGCTTACCTGCTTTGACCTTGCCGTTGGTGGAGATGGCTGAGATGGAGAGGCCAGTGATGCTGGTCACCACAGATGACATTATAATGATCAGCCAGGTTAACCCTGGGGAGGGAGGAAAAAAGAGGTAACTGAATGGGTTAGCAATCCTGTCAGCATCACCAAAGGACCTCACCAACATGCACTTTCTGAACCTAATGGTTCAGGCCAGTGGTTTTCAACCAGTGTGCCGTGGCACCATGGGGTGCTGCAGGCAACACTGACCTCTGTCCCTCTTTCCTTCCCTCCCTCCCTCCCCTGATGCCTTCTCACATCTCTGCCTCCCAAAGGCTTGTGTGGCTGTTTGTTGCAGCTGTCCTGGCTACAAGCTCCCCAGGCGAATTGTGCCTCTGGGGCTGGTCAGGGAGGAGGCACCTCTCTTTGGGGCAGGGGGTGGGGGGCAGATCAGAGACCATGGGCAGTGGTGGCGGCTGCCCAGAGGACTCCCAAGGAGAGGGGAGAGGAGGCTGAGGGAACACACTCCACAACTGGGCTCTTGAGCTCCACAGGGATGTCGTAGAAAGAAGGCAGTTGGTCAAGGGAGCCGTGAACTCAAAAACGTTGAAAACCTCTGGTTTAGGCTACTCCTGGTTTCCCTTCCAAAGTCTCCCAATTGTGTTCACCCAATTGTTCTTTATTTGCTAGATATAGGGTTGAAATTCTGGACTGGTTTACACACACACACACACACACACACACACGGAAGGCAGGTGTAAGCAATTTTTGTTTTAAAAATAATCAAACCCATAATGGAAAAATTCAGAAGCGGAACAAGGGCTGGAATGCAAACAAGAGATTGTATCTGACTAGGTTAGAGTAGTCCTGTTGAAATTAATGAGCCCCCAAAGCCCAATCTGCACTACTGTATATATTTAAAACTGTGTCGTGCCACTTTAATCAGCCACGGTTTCCCCCAAAGAGTACTGGGAACTATGGTTTGTTAAGGGTACTGATAGTTGTGAGGAGACCCCCTGTTCCCCACGCAGAGCTACAATTCCAAGTGGTTTAACAGTCTGTTTTCACAGAGAAGTGTGGAAATATAGCTCTGGGAAGCTACTGCTTTAGATGTATAGAGCAGATGGGGACCTAGTTATGTTAATTAACTTCCATGGGTCTACTCTGAGTAGCACCGGCTACAACTCAAGATTTCACACAAATATTTGAAAATGGTTTCATATTTTTATTTTTTTAAAGAAAAACAGATTCTAAATAGTTGAAACCCACTTTCATTAATTTCTAACCGTTATCCTGGTTGACAGAACAACCTGGCAACCTCAACACATTTATATCTCTCATTTCACATATGGTAGCTCAGCTGGCAGAGCACAAGACTCTTAACCACAGGGTCATGAGTTCGAGTCCCATTTTGGGCAAAAGATTCCTGCATCGCAGTGGGCAGGGCTAGATGACCCCTCATAGTCCCCAACAACTCTACAATTCTGCGGTTCTTCCCTCTCCTCCCCTCCCCCACCTTATGCATACATTATGTAAATGTATTTTCAAACGTGTACAGATGTCCAAATCAGGAATCAAGGAACAAGCACGAAAGGGTTGTGCGAAGCAGTTCACACAGAAACACACACACAAAAAGAGGACAGTCTCTTTTCCTTTTAATCCCAGCTGTCCATGAGTAAAAAGACTCTCACCTATCCCGGCTTGTGCAGTTATCCATGGCAAACGAAGGTAAAGGATCACACCCCAGATGTTCAGCATGCACCGGATCTTCAGAAATAGAAGAAGAAAAAAGCTGAGAACCTAATAGCACACTGACACTAAGGATGGAGGAGAAACTCGATTCAGTATGCACGTGAGCAAATTCTCAGCTTCCGGAACAAGATGCGAACTGACACACCACTTATCTTTCAAAATTCGCACTCATCCGAATTTTGCTATGCAGTTCTCCAACCGGAAGGTGTTTGCATAACTGGGTGCAAAGTGTGCATTAAAAGCGAAGACGTTGGTGCCAATAACATGCAAAAGTGGATTTATATTGGGGGGAATTGCTTGCGCACATTAGTCCAAACTGTACATCTAAAGGGGTTGGTTAGGACATTCACACTAAAATCCACGCTGGTGGATTTTTCACGAAGGGTTAAAAAAAATAAAACCACAAGTTGCTGCGAAATGTGGAGAACTGAATTTAGGATTTGAAAAGTTAGAAACTGAGAGTTCTGGTGCCTCCAGATGTTCTGGACTACAATTCCCATCAGCACCAGCCAGCACTACTGCCCTGGCTGAGTCTGAGGGGAGCTGTAATCCCAAAACATCGGGGGGGACGGGACCAGAACAGCAAAGGTTGAATCTAAGTTGTATGTCTTACTGGTTGCCTTTTTATGTACAGTGGTACCTCGGTTTAAGAACAGCCCTGTTTACGAACTATTCGGTATACGAACTCCGCAAAACCGGAAGTAGTGTTCCGGTTAGCGAACTTTACCTCGGTCTACGAATGGAAGCCGAACGGTGGAAGGACACCGGTGGTGGGAGACCTCATTAGGGAAAGCGCGCCTCGGTTTAAGAACGGCTTTGGTTTAAGAACGGACTTCTGGAACGGATTAAGTTCGTAAACCGAGGTGTATATATAATTCAGGACCAATTCATTGGCTGCTGCTGCTTCGCTTGCATCTTCCCAACATTACTGTATATTCCTGGGACTAGATGGGTGCCCTTCTCCTTTCCCTGCAATCCAATCAATCCACTCATTTCATTTATTGACTTTACCATGACACCGGTCACCCAGCCAAAGCGGACTGGTTCCACTTCCGGTTCGTCGGCTTCCACATCTTTCTCCTCTGCCTCCGTGGCATTGGGATCTCCTTTCCCCTGTGAAACATAATAGCAAAGCAAGGGAATGGGTTGAGGGAGTTAAGAAACACACATTGAAATTTAGGAACAGAATAAAACACCCCAAGTTTTGGAGGGCGCCAGCATTCTGTGAATTTCGCATTCGCTTCCTGTGAAGTCTTGCTTGGTGCAATGGACAGAAGGAAAAGAGGAGAACTTGGGTCGGTCAGGAGGGTGACATTTTAATTGCCGAAATGGTCTTCTGTAGAAATAGAAACCTTTGTCTCCAAGTGGGAAGGCCCATCCCATTGAGTTACACCAAGGGTGAGGAACCTCTGGCGTCACGGCCGGCTCAAAACATTCTGGCACCTGAGGCGGACCACAAAATGGCACACAGCCATGCCTTGCCAGAGAAGAAGGGCTGAGTGAAGATCTACATCAGCAACACGGGTGGAATAAAGATCTACATCGGGACCAAGGGTGGGAAGAGACCAGCAGGGCCTCCATTTTGCCAGCAGGCCGCTGTAGAGGTGGCTTAGGGGGAGGCTGCTGAAGAGGATAGAGATCTGGCCTCTAATGATTGTGCTGGGCCTGGTTCTGCCACTGCGGCAGCAGGAGTGAGCAATGCATCCCTTGGAGGCCGGATCTGCCGCCCTGTGGATCCTGCTGCCCAAGGTGGTCACCTCACCTTGCCCCCTGTGTGGCCCTCCAGAAGCTTATGGACTCCAACTCCCATCAGCCCCAGCCAGCTTGGCCAATGGCCAGGGATGATGGGAGTTGTAGTCGACAAAAATCTGGAGGGCCACAGGTTTCCCTCCAGCGCGTCACATGCAGCAGAAGGTTGCCAGCTGTTTTCAAAAGTGTGTTTTGGCACCCAGTGATGTACATTTTCTGGAAAACTCTGGCAGATGCCACCATTTGCGGAAAAGCGTCCTCTAACGGGTCTCACCAGATCTGCGTTTCTGAGCATGTCCAGCGAAGGGCGGATCTTCCTCCGCCCAGGAGGTGCTGAAAGGGCGTAGAATTCATAGCGAGGGCAGGCGTCAATCGTGGTCTCATAATCCGGAGGGGCTGAAAGAGATCCGTCTTCCTCCATCTGCGAAGGTGGCGGGAGCTCCGCCGGGCATTTGGGGGCACTCTTGGCTTCTTCCGAGGGGGGTCCATTCTGCATCTTGCGGATCTTAAACCGCCCAAGGGAAAAGATGGTCTTGTATGATGAGTCCTCCTCCATCGTCTAAGCAGGGTCGTTCTTTTCAGCTGTCAGGCGAGAAGGACGGGGAAGAAGAAGCAGAGATGACAGAGTTAAAAGATGGCACTTAATTGTATGCCTCAAAACCATTCTTGGGCTCTGAAACTTTCTTTTTCATTCACAGGACTCAGCCCAACAATATATGAATTCGCAATAAAGACATGAGTGTCCCTAAGGATATACAGAGTGCAAAAAAACAACAAACCATCTAAACCAGACATCTAAATTTGAGAAAGGGACTTGGGGGACACAAGATTTGGTGGCAGGGTGTTTACTGCACTAAAACAGGGTCTGTAATTTTGCGCCTGAGGAATAGCTGGACGCCACAACCTGTACAAACGAATAAAGCGAAAGCAAATCCATGTGCAATTTTGGTCCTGTTGCTCTTGGAGTGTGAGTGCTATTGCAGGATAGCGAAGACTCTGACCCCTTGACTGCTTAAAATGCAACTCGGCATTCTCTCTCCCCCTTGATTCTCACACACACACTGGCTGGAGGAGATGAAGAAAGGCAGGGTGTTAAGACAGGCATGAGCAGGTGGTCAACAAGCAGAGAAAAGAGGGTAAATGGTTACATTGGGAGTGAAGAGGGAAACCGCACAGGAGAGATGGACAGACAGAGATGCAGGGACAGGTATGTAGATGTCTCTGCTCCCTTTTTTACCTGCTCCTCTGATGTGTCTCTCCACTCAGCCAGCCTTTGGCAATTTATCTCTCTCCAGGCAGCAGGTTCGACTCCTGTCCGCCTTTGCCTTATAAAGGTCCCAGATAATGCCAGGCCTACCTTTTCCAAAACTGGACCCAACAGCTCCTGGCTGCCCTGATCCCTCCCATATATCCACCCCTTCTCCAAACAGACAAACTTTCCGAGTGCGCAGCAGTGCGGCGGGGGGGGGGGGGCGGGGGGTGAGAGGGAGATGATTGAAGGCACATCCTGTCCACTCCTTACACATCGACGCATGGCTTAAAAATCCTATTTGCACTGCCTTATCAGCTGCCCCTACAACGTTCTTTCCACTGGGGCCGGTTTGCACAGGGCAATGGAAACTTGAAAAAAGACAATGGTCGACGGGGAGACTGGAGCCACAGGGATCAGCCTGGCTGGACACACGCCGGACCCATGCGCCAGGGGACCCAGCCAATAGGGTCGAGAACGGTCAATGTGGCAGGCAGGTGAATGTGGCAGGCAGGTTTAATTGGGGCTGCTCAGGGCTGGGGGGGGGGCAGTTTCTGTTCCATGCTGCGACTGAGCCGCCTGGGTCGTGGGTCGCTGACGCAACGGTGCAGTCGTTTTCAAACTGCATTCTGGGGAAGCTCAGAAACGAGCATTAGGAGATCCATCAGGGCAGACAAACTTTTGCAAAAGGCAGCTTCCCCGGCACCCCAGCTGACCTGAGCTGACCTTACAATGCGCTGCCACAAAACAGTCCTGGGTGCCATGATCTGGGTAAGATGTGGGAACTTGTGGGAGCTGCGTACTTCCTTCTTTGCTGGAACCCTGAGGTCCACCAATCAGTTACAAAATAGTGTTGAGGGAAGCTGGGGGGGGGGGCAATAGCCAGATGCAAAATGGCGGCCCATGGGGGGGACACCAATTACCTCCTGCATCCCATGAGCCACACATACTGGGATGACTCATATGTACAAGTGCAAAGGTGCTATATGTAAGCATTTAATTAGAAAGATTTCTGTACATATATATAATACACACACACACACACACACACACGCACGGAGTATATAATAATGCATCGCTGGGGGTTGGCGTAGATAACCCCGCTGGTCCCTTCCAACTCTACGTTTCTATGATTCTATGAACGTAAAAGCAGTAAAGCAGAGAGACAATTATAAAAAAGCAGTATTATAAAGACACGGATTCAGCAGTAAGAGGGTCTGATCTTATGCCGCAGGCAAAAAGGATACAAGACACCTGAAGCAATTGATGCTTAAATGCTTCATGTATGACTGGCTGCCTGCCAGCAACAGGAGAGGTTTTTATTGCTTCCTTTGCAAACCGGCAATCTTGTCGATCCTTATCTAGGGTGCACCATCAGTTCACACAGGGCGACAGCGGGGCCTAGCGGGGCCTAGCCAGCCCTGTGTGAGAACTCAACCTGTACCCAAAACATTTCGCATGGATTTCACCAAGGCACACAAACACACAAAGAGAGACAGAAACAACAACAACAACAACAACAGCCTGGCCTCCTCCTCATGCCTTTAGCAGCAGTTTGGTATGGAAGTAAGTAAGTAAGTAAGTAAGTAAGTAAGTAAGTAATTCTTTAATACGGTCAAAGACCAGCAGAATTTGGTATGGAAAAATAATCAAGTGAGGCTTTCCATGGAGATCATCTGCAGAGGAAGCTATTTTGTTAAGAAAGAGGAGCAGGGGGGTAGTGAATATTATTATTATTATTATTATTATCATTATCAACTCTGAGGTGTGGTGCGGTGGAGCTAAGAGCCACCCAGTGTAAGTCAAAAAAGCAAAAACTAACCTCAGCAGGTGACCTGATACTTTACATTTAAAGATGTTTAAAGTAATAAGCTTGTTTGTTTGTTTCCTTGCTTGCTTTATACCCTGCTTGCCCTTCCCAAAGAACTCCAGGGTGGCAAACAAGTGATAAAGTGATAATACAATAAAACGTATTAAAAGCAACTTATAAAGGGCTCCTTGAAAGAGGAAGGTCTTCAACAGGCTCAAAAACCCCCACCCCAAAACAGAATTTTAACAAAATGTGCCCAAGCACCAGTCAATAAACCCAGCTTCTTTGCTCTCATTGCCCAGAACCCTAGGGAAGTTAGGAACAGGAACTTGGTACTGAGCAGTTGAGAATAATGTTATCCCCATTTTCCTCCATATATCCCTGTAAGTAAGCTGGGCTAGAGCCTAATTCTTTCTTTCTTTCTATCTATCTATCTATCTATCTATCTATCTATCTATCTATCTATCTATCTATCTATCATCTCTGTCTAACTACCGGTATCTTCAGGTAGTAGTGTAAAAATGTAGAGTAGGAGCCTGAAATTACTTCTGGAAGGGGCCCAATTCCTGCAGTGATCTAGTTATCCTCTCAAATATTTGTGTGGGGGAAAGAATGTGGCCAGGGGCAACATCTGGGGAGCCAGGGAGCCAATGCCCCCCAAATTTTAAAGTAGGGGTGCCGCACGAAGTGCTATCATAGGGGCAAGCCAGCGCACTTGGTTGTCCCCATATTCTTTTCAGGGTTGGGGGGACAGCTGGGGAAGTTCTTAGAGGTCCCCCCCCCGGCCAATGTCTGTCATTATCACCCCTGCCCATTGGCTTATCCTCTCCTCTGAAGCCCAATCCACACCAGTGCCCCAAAGAAATGTTTGGAGCTCAGTGGTTCCCACGCAGAAGGTACCAGGTTCAATTCCCGGCACCCCCAGAAAGGTCTGGGAATGTCCCCTGAAACCAAGCACACATGGCATTAGCCGCAATCCGTACCTGCCCTGTAGTTTCTTGAGAGATAAATTGTCGCTGGACGCGTTTCTCCTCGAATCAGCGCCTACCTGATTGGAAAACTTAAGCCAGGCTCACTTAGCAGTTAAGCTGAGGGATGCACATTCAAGGCAGCCTTTGCATGTGTGCAGAGGCTTGCTTCATGAACAGGAGTTGGTGGGGTGGGTTGCAGGCAAATGTGACTTGATAAAGGGGGGGGGGCGGACACACATGACCTGGCCGTATTTTTCAGCCTCTACTGTGTACATACCAGGCCAGTTAAAAGCAATAGGATTCTCTTTTCAGCAAAACAAGGCAACTCATTAATCTGAGAGCATTCTCCAGAAGTTATTAATACGTAAAGGATTTGTTTTAGCTCTTGTTTGTATGTTAAAATGAGAACAACAACAACATCAACAAAACCCCTAGAGAGCTCATGTTTTATGTCTCTGTGGACAGGTTTTCACCCACACTGTTTGCAATGGCCTGCGGCGACAAGCAATGCATATTTACCTGTCGAAAATAAAATAATTAATACACGTGCCTTTTTTGGCCTCAAAACTCTTGTTGTTGTTGTGTATCGTAGGCAGGCAGCCAGCCGTCCGACGTGGTCATTTGTTAAGGGCTGGTCCTTGGGATTCTCTCCCATAAAGTTATACAAGACAGACGGTGGTGTCGGAAAATAGTTTTTATGAGTTGCTCGGCTCTATTATTTGAGTAGCTCTTGGATGCCTGAAAAGGTCACAGGTGTGCCTTGCCTCTCTTTCTTGGCATAGGGCTGCCAGCCACCTCATTTTTTTGGCAATGCTCCTATAGCATTTGTGTTAGTTAGAAAACCAACAGGTGAAGCACTCCATTCACTCTCTGTCTTGGCCTAGCCTACCTCACAGGGTTGTTGTGAAAATAACATGAGGCTGAGGGAAGACAACAGCCCACCACCTTGAGCTCATTGGAGGAAGGGCAGTATAATCATGTCACACATAATAAACAGATTGCTGTGTTAAAACTCAATCCATATTCCTTTAGGGTGGCCTTGCCTATGGACTGTATTTTAGGTTTTCCACACTCTCAGGGGAGCTACATTTTCTAAATTGGCACCAGTTTTTTTTTTTTTTTTACATTTGGACTTCATAATGGAACAATTATCAGCTTTGCAGGGCATGGAGGGGGATGGGATTATCCTCCGCTCACCTCTGCAGAACGAATTCCTGGTTAAAGGCAAAAGTTGGCAACGCAGCATAAAGCCAAACGTTATATAATATGCAAAGTGGCAATTAGATGAGTCTCGTTTTGGAAGATGTAATAGGGGAGATAGTGATGTAATTAAAAGCAGCACTTACACACATAACTACTACCTTACCAAGCGGCGTGTTTTATTTCTTATTGCTCATGTGTTTGCTGCGCTGGGCTGCTTTGGAGGGAAGGGCTGAGTACAGATATAAAAGATAAATAAACATTAAAAAAGGCTCTGAAAAAAATATTAAGGCACAGGTGACAAATTATTTTCTCGCCAATTGGCAGCTTCACACAGCAGCAGTGATGCAGGCGGGGATTTTTGTGTGTGTGGTTCTTTATATTTCTGCAGAGAATTTTACATTTCATAAATTCATTAGTAGCAACAAATGGGTGCCCAATACAAATGCAAAAGGGTTTTAGCCAATGCTAGTCCTACTCTGAGTAGGCCCATGGAAGGTAATGGAAATGGCTTTCTATGACTAACACGAATAACTTAGTTCCAGTTACAGGTGGGTAGCCGTGTTGGTCTGCCATAGTCGAAACAAAATAGGAAACAAAATAGGAAATTCTTTCCAGTAGCACCTTAGAGACCAACTGAGTTTGTTCTTGGTATGAGCTTTCATGTGCATGCACACTTCTTCAGATACGAATAACTTAGGTTCCTTAATTTCAGTGGGTCTACTCTATAGTCCAATATTAGAGAATCATAGCAGTCTCAAAGCTTTTAGCTATGTTTACTACATTTGGGGAGAATAAACATGCTTAGTTGTATCAGCGTTTCATTGGTCTTCAGTGGGTGGGTTGAGGACCCACCGTTTCAGCCAAATCTGAGGTGGGTCGCTGTAACAGCAGCACTACCACCAAATAAATCTATGGTTTAAAAGAAAGAAAGATAAGAAATGGGTAAAAAATAATAATGCATGTTTGGGTTAAGCGGGTCTGAAAAGGTTGAAGACAACTGCACTAGACCACCAGAAATTGTTCCGAAGCAAATTTCCCTACATTAGTCCCCTTAATTACCTAGCCACGGGTCAACAATCCAAAAAGAAGGGAAATGATAAAGGATCTGGAACTATTGCACATGTGCAACAGGGACCAGGAACATGTGGGCCTCTAGATTTGTTGCACTGCACACACACACACACACACACACCCATCCCTGACCATCAGCTATGCTGGCTGGAACTGATGGGAGTTGGACGTCCAGAGAAGGAGTTGGAATCCAACAACATCTGGAGGACCACAGGTTCCCCACCTCTGGCACACACAAGAAGAACAGAACACAGGACTCACGTCAAGGCACACACAGAGCCAATGCTCCCATGACCTCAGCGTAGGGTGACCAGATGTGCACACGCACACACACAAGCCATGCAGCTGCACCTTTAATCGTTGTGTAAAAGAGGGAATTTCAGCAGGTGAAGCTTTTGCAACAACCTACACCTGCTTAGGGAGGGGGTAGCTCACATTCAGTTCACATTTAAAAGCGAACCTACCTCTTTTCGAGGCAATGCAAGAAAAGAAAACTATTGGTAGTTGTTCCGATTCAGCAGGTTCCCCCTGGCCTGGGGAAAGCGAAAATGTGGATGAGCCGTATATTTCGAAAGGTGCGATTCTCTGAATTTTGCAATGCGGTTCTCCAACCAAATAAATGTGTACGATATGTCAGGGTAAAAAGTGTGCCTCAAAAGGCATGCATTAGGTGAAAACAACCTTTAAAGATGTGTTATATATGGGGACATTGGTTTGCAAAATGGCATGCAATGGTGTCTGTTAGAAGGAATTCACACTAAAATGACTTTTGTTGTTGTTGTTTGTTAAGCAAACTTAATGTGGAAATGTGGTGAACTGAACTTAAGACTGGAAAAATGAGAAACTGAGAGAAACCAAAATGGACATCCCTATGCAACCTGCTGAAATCCCCTCTGTTAAAGGGGCAGGTGCCCTATGGGTTTCTCTTTTCCATCGGGCCATGTTGTCTCAGGATTGCTAAGTATTCTTTGCCAGGTGCCTGCATGACAGGAATACACTCAGCACAGGAATGGAATGGCATGCGATCGAATAAATAAATAAGGCTCACCTGCTAAATTTCTGCCTGTCGCACAGCATTAAAGTCAAACTCTCAAAGCACTCCTGTAGGAAAAACTGCATCAGTCGCAGGTGGGCGGAAAAAAGTGGCACCCGGAGAGCTTTTCTCCACAGCTGCAAGGCACAGGGACAGGCCTCGGTGACACGCCAACCCCAAATCCACTCTTCTGCTCACTCAAAAGACGCCGCACAGACCACACACTTGACAGCGGTTCACCTCCCTGCAAGTGCAAAGAGGAGCACGCTCCCGATTGATGTGATTCACATCTGATAAACCCAAGGGATGAGGCCTAATCCTTGGGGCAGAATCCATGTCCCCGCCCCCTTGCCATGCTCTTGCACACATGCAGCATGTACAAGCCCACGCACCATCACCGAAACTCCCGCCCCGCCCGAGGCTCTCCTCTTACAACACCCCTTCGGGTTGTCTAGGCCTGAGGAAGCTGGCAGAAGGCTTTCTGGCAGGCCGCGTAGAGAGCAACCTGTAAACGGGGTGACTCCGCACACCCTGGAGGCGGAAAGCATGTTACGGGCACTTGCTTCGCGGTAATAACCACACGCATATATATTTTGATGAAATAATGAGTCTCACACTCTCCCTGGCACCCCTTCGGCTGAAACTGGTTAGGTGTAAAAGGCGAAATCTCTGCCTTAGAGGGTTGTTAGGTGTTGAGGAAGCTGTATCTACGAACTGCAACAACATTTCTCTGCGAGGGCAACTGAAACAAAAGGGGAGCTCCAAGAGAGAGAGAGAGAGAGAGAGAGAGAGAGAGAGAATATATGTATGTATGTATGTATGTATGTATGTATGTATGTATGTATCAGTTACAGGTGGGTAGCCGTGTTGGTCTGCCATAGTCGAAACAAAATAGAAAATTCTTTCCAGTAGTTCTTGGTATGAGCTTTCGTGTGCATGCACACTTCTTCAGATATTCTTCAGGTATCTGAAGAAGTGTGCATGCACACGAAAGCTCATACCAAGAACAAACTCAGTTGGTCTCTAAGGTGCATGTATGTATGTCACAGGAAACTTTCCCCTCCCCAAAGCCTGCTGGATCAGACCAATGGCCCATCTAGTCCAGCGTCCTTTTTTCACAGTGCCCAAACAGAGGCTCATGGGAAACCTGCAATCAGGATTCGAACACAAGAGCACTCTCACCCCCCCCCCATGGTTTCCAGCAACTGGTATTCAGAGGCATTGCTGCCTCCAGCTGTGGCAAGAGAGCATAGCTGTAGCTAACAGCCATCAATAGCCCTCTCCTATGAAAGTTTCTCTAATCATTTTTTAACGACCAATGCGATTGGTATAAAAGGTGATTAATTCACCTGTAAAACCGAGATGAGAGAGAACCATTGGCTGTGTGACAACAATAATAATTTCTCCAAACGCTTCAAATTTCTCCAAACGCTTCAAACTGTTCAGATGAGATCTGGATTGCATCCTATTTCGTACTTCCATAAACAAAACAAAAAGGCAGAACATTTGATATTTGGCAGAGGCACCCTCAGATTTAGGGGAGCTCCTATGTAAGACGTCTTCATTAGGGCCTCCTCCCTTCCTTGCGGCAGACCCCGATTGTGCTACTGTCACCGCTACATCCAATTTATACCACTGTTCCAGAATAAGAGAACATGTGGGGGCTGCTGTTTCTTCCCCTCGCAGGGTGGGCACAGGAAACAGGCCTTGTACTGAGTCAGGGCACTGGTCCATGCAGCTCAGCATTGCCTACACTGACTGGCAGCAGCTCTCCGGGGTTTTTCAGACAGGCGATGTTCCCAGCTATGTCTTGAGATGCCGGGGATCGAACCAGTGACCTTCTACATCAAGAATGGGCAGGTGCAGGAGCCATATAAAACTTTACCCCCCCTCCGGCCTCTTTGTCTAGCCCTCAGAAATCTCCTCGGACCTCCTATCCTGAGTCGTTTCACCTATCTGGAATGTGTCCTTAAAATGTTGCAGAGGGGAGTGCAGATGTGTGTAGAAATTTAGGACCAGTTTGCCAGCGAGATCGCCTTGCCACCACATGTGTCCTCTCTTGACTGCTTTGACTGATGGAATTGGCATTCTTTCGGATGCCACATGGCGCTTGTTCCACATTTGTAAGACCTCTATCGTTTAGTGTGGCAGGCAGGATAGGCTGAGGTCACCCAGAGAGCTTCGTGGCTGTGTTGGCATTTGAATATAATAATAATTTATTATTTATACCCCGCCCATCTGGCTGGGTTTCCCCAGCCACACTGGGTAGCTTCCAATGAAAGATAAAAAATACATTAAAACACCAGACCACATTTGAACCGTGGTCTTCCTGGTCCCCATATCCAGCACTCTAAAGCCCTACACCACACTGGCTCCTCACAGCACAGCCAGCGGTCAGGGATGATGGGAAATGTAGTCCAACAACATCTTGAGGGGAGCACATTAGTCTGCCTGGAAAATAGGGAGTACAGCAGACTGTTTGATTCACGGGTCGGCAAACTAAGGCCCGCGGGCCGGATCAGGCCCAATCGCCTTCTAGATCTGGCCTGCGGACGGTCCAGGAATCTAGGCAGCTGGCATAGTGTGTGCACGCGATGTTTTTTGCGACTCAGCCAGGCTTGGGGGTCAAAAGTGAGGCGGGAAGCTGCTCGAGACAAGCCCCTTCTCCGTCCGTCATGTGCAGCAATATTTTCTTCCGGGGTGGGGGGGTGGGGAAGAGAGAAAAGGCGCCACAGTTTGGATTTCCACCATGGAGCCGCCGGCGACTGAACTCAGGAAGTGCAGTTGCAGTGGCAGGGGCTCGGAGGTGCCTCGGGAGGGATGCCCACTTGTATCTGTGGCGGCGATGCTCCCCGCCAGAGGAAGCGGGGAGCGCCTGGGCAACTGCACTCTGAAGCAGTTCTGCGCTCTGCTGGGGAGGCCGCTTGTTAGCTACATGGCGGGAGCCATGGAAAGCCGCCTCATCTTACCTCACGCGGGGAAAAGAACGTTTTTGCTTGAGCGGCACCGGCCTGACTTAGCATGTCCAATGGCTTTTCCCCTTCACCCACAAATGCGCACACGCTCTCCGGGGCTGACAGGAGTGGTGTGCTTACCTCAGCCTCCCCCCACCCCCCGCCTTACGAGAGAAAATAACTGTCAATGGGTAAAACGCAAAGGAAGCAGCGTGGGTGTATGAGGGAACACCTCCCCCCCCAAAAAAAATCACATTTGGGCAACGTTGGGGTTGGTCCCAATAAGGGTTTTTGCCAAAAATGCGGGTCATAATCATGGCAACATGATTATCTGCCCCCCCCATAAGGTCTGAGGGACAGTGGACCGGCCCCCTGCTGAAAATGTTTGCTGACCCCTGGTTTAATTCTTTGTTGTGTGTCAGAGAGTTTTAAAACCCACAATGCTGTTTCAGGAGGCAGTATAGCCAACAATAAAAGGCTACATACATTCAGTGGTGGAGCTTCATGCTCCAGCACCGGCGGGCGGGGGGGGGGGGGCAGTGATCAGGCAGGGGCGGGGCTGGCGCACATCCTGGGGGCGTGGCGCCCAGCGCAGGCAGGTGGGGCAGCTGCGATGGCACACCACCAGGATCACGCTGCCGGGGGCGGTGTGCTCCCCCCGCACTCCTCTTCCTCCGCCACTGCATACATTTAAAGAATCCCCCAAGAATCCTGGGAATTGTAGTTTGCCCCTGGCAGAGCTACATTTCCCTTCACCCTTAGCAACCCACAGGCTTCTTTGGGGGAAGCGCTGTGCCTGTATGCAGCCAGAATTAATGGGGAAATGCTGGAAGCGTGTGTCCCAGAAGAAAAGCGCTGAAGCCTCACATAGCTTCTACTCCTTCTGTGCTCTGCACCACGCGTTTGTGTTAATTAATGGGTAAACAGTTCTGCCCCCTGAGAAAGCTTTCAAGCTATGCCACAAAGCAGGTATAAACCTGACAGTGCCCACCTCCTCCTTAGAAATGCCACTTTCCCCTTCTGCCCCACGTTTTTGAGTGTGTGTGTGTGGTAATGAGGCACTGGAATGTTGAAGGAGCCGAGTTTGAATTCTGACCCACGTGGCTGTAGCACTGGGGAGAAGAAAATGAGGCCACCTGCAAAGAACAAACTGTCCCGCGGCCCATCTGCGGTGCAAGGTTTTAAGAAATGCTGATGGACTTGTCCATTCGCTGGTGTGCCAACCGTGTGTCGCAAGGATGTATTGGGCAAGGTATTGTAAGGGACATCCAAATGATTTTTGGAACGCACATGATGTCCTGAACCCAAATTGTTTTCATTAACATACTTCAGAGACGCTGTCCCAAACGATAAAAGAGGAATCATTACTGTATTCCCTATGGTTTGTAGTAGCAAGGATACTTTATGCCAAGTACAGTGGGGGGCGGGGGGAGAAAAAAATGGTGCCCTCAATTATGAGAAGGGTATATGAAGTTATGGGAATCTATAACTCCAAGCAGGATACTTAGGGATAATGTAAGAGGGAAAAGAATGAGCCCTGTTTAATAATAATAATAATAATAATAATAATAATAATAATAATAATAAATGCCCCGCCCATCTGACTGAGTTTCTGGGCACCTTCCAGCACAAATAAAAACATAATGTCAAACATTAAAAACTTCCCAAATACAGGGCTGCCTTCAGTTGTCTTCTAAAAGTTTTGTAGTTCTTTACCTCCTTAAAATATATTGGAGATGACTGCTAGTGCTAACACTTTCCCAGCTTCGTAAAGTCTGTAATTCACCAGAACCTATACTGGTTTCTGTTTTTATTTTGCAATGATATGTGTTTTACCCCTGATAATTCTTCCCACACTCCCTTACTAATTTTATCAGAAGTATACACTTGCACCTACACCCATGTGTGTGTGTGTGCGCGCGCGCATAAGAACATAAGAATTTAAGAAGAGCCTGCAGGATCAGGCCAATGGCCCATCTAGTCCAGCATCCTGTAGCCAGCCAGCCAGATGCCTGTGGGGAACCAGTAAGCAGAACATGAGCACAGGAGCCCTTTCCCCCCCACCTGTGGCTTCCAGCAACAAAAAGCATTCGGAAGCATTACTGCCTCTAACTGCAGAGGGCAGAGCATAGCTATCGTAGCTAGTAGCCACTGAGAGCCATCCAGGTTGGTGGCCGTGACTTGCCTCCTGGGGGAGCAAGTTCCATATATACGTTAATATCTTTGTTAACTTTATTTGAAAGCAATAAAAAACGAAGTGCTCCTCTTTCCACCTGCTTTCTCTCTCCCCCCACCCATTGCCCCACCTTAGTTCCTCTCTGTCTTTATGGGGTCAGCAAACTTTTTCAGCAGTGGGCCGGTCCACTGTCCCTCAGACCTTGTGGGGGGCCGGACTATATATTTTTTTGGAGGGGGGGATGAACGAATTCCTATGCCCCACAAATAACCCAGAGGTGCATTTTAAATAAAAGGACACATTCTACTCATGTAAAAACACGCTGATTCCCAGACCGTCCGCGGGCCGGATTTAGAAGGCGATTGGGCCAGATCTGGCCCCCAGGCCTTAGTTTGCCTACTCATGCTCCAGGTGTTTCGCCCCCCCCCAATGCAAATCCCTTTGTTCTCTTTATGGCCCATTGGAAAAACCAGTCTGGACAAAAAGTTTTCCGAGACTGTTGAGGGAATTCCCCTATGATGCAAATGAAGCTGGCGAAGAGGAGATTAAGGAGCCCTTTTCCAGAGGTGTAGCCCTGTCCTAAAAAAGGGCACGCCCTTACTTATTTCTCATTCTGTTCCCAGATCTCAGGCCAGAACCTGGACACATTTCTGTCCCGAGCTCAGCCGCCTCCATCACACTCTGCTCCTTCCTCATGTTTTCCAGAGGCTCAGCTCTCCAGTCACATAGAATCATAGAACTTGAAGGGACCCCCGAGGATCATTGCCCCTATCACCTTACTTAGAATTCTGTAAGCTCTGAATATAAGAGAAAAGGAGGATATTATTCGTGGCTGCATGCCCACCAGACTGTGGAAGAGCATTCAAAGCATATCCCACCCCCACCCCCCGCCGCCACCAAAAAAACAGTTTAATCTTCACAGACCTATAATTCCCAGCACCCTTAACAAACTACAGTTCTCAAGTTTCTTTGTAGGGAACAAAGATATGCTTTAAAGGTCGGCCTCAGACCCTGGAAAAATGCCACATATAAAAAGCTCCCTGTCTTTTCCAACCCCACATTCCATAATCTCCTTCTTTTTAGCAACGTAAACATTCCCAGCAATGTTCAAGGTGCTGTAAAAATAAAAAAACCAATAAAAAACAACAACTTGAATGATTCAGCCTGAATTTTTCGGTTCCTTGGACCAGTTACATCTGGCTTTGACTTCTGCCTTCCCTCTCCTCCTTCAATAGCTCAGGCCGGGCTATAATTAACCTCACAAGTTTCCACGTGGGCCAAATTCCCCAGAGGTCAACACTCCAGCTACGGGTTCTTCATAGGCTAAGGAAAGCCCCCACAGTCTGGACAGGCCCAACAGGTGAGAGACTTGAGTTTGGGACCCCCCCAGGACGGTACTGAGCAGCTCAGCAATGCCGGGAGTATTTAGGAAGAGCTTTATTGTGGGGCGAGGGGGAGGGTTAGCTGTGGGGGGTGGGGACTGCCCTATGGGATTTGGATATATGCACACTGCCTTCCCCCCAATTAAGCTCTTAAGAAAGGCAGGTGTCTGAACCCCATCTCAGCCTAAGGTTTTGCAGCTTCAGCGCCTACGGCAGTTTTCTAAGAATGTCCCAGGTGCGAAAGCACAACACAAACAGACATCCAGTCCTCCTCCTCCTCCTAGCAAACTGAGTCATACAACACACTCACGCATGCGCAACACATTACAGCAACACAGGTATGTCCCTGAGGAGACACCACAAAAATGCCGCGCTGGCTAGAACATTGTGATCACTCTGGTTTCCAAGAAATTTGCGCACAGCTCCACCACTTGCTCTCCGATTCGGATCAGAAGCACACATCACGCAAATGCAACACATGCACACCCTTTGCAGCTGTAATTAAAGCACACTTGCTTTTTATGCATCATCTATATAACACCCACCCACCAACACCGCCAAAGTTTTTCCAATGTTTGCTGCAGGGAAAATGAGCCTTGGAGAGGGAGCTTTGTGTTTCACACATGGTGATGGAGAGAGAAGTGGACGATCCTGCCTGGTGTTGAAATAGGATTCAGTTTTCCACTGAGGCAGCTTGGGTCCACAACACTGTGGTGGGTGGGAGGCAACCACCTCGGGTTCAAGGACGGGTTTGAGGGGGCTCAGCAGTTACAGGCTGCTGGCTGTACTTTTCTGTTGAAGAACAAAGCTGTGAGACCTGGCCTGCTTCTCCATTAGTAGCCTGTTGCCTCAGGTGCGGTGGAGAATACCAGTTTTGCCAATATTGAAATAGGAGTCAGTTGTGCCAGTTCAATTAGATTCTCCACATGGAACGGTACAGACGCCATTTTGTCCTTTGCCTCAGGCAGCAAAATCTCTCAGTGAGGAGACATGGGCCACATTCACACCATAGATATAAAGCAGGGGTGCCATTTACAGGGGCCGTGGGTCCCCTCCCAATATGTTCAAGAAGCGGGCCAGGTCTGTCCCCAGGAAGAAGATGTTTGGCCCTGCTGGATCCTTTTGAGGATCGTCAAAGGGACACATGGGGCTAAGCATCTATGCCCCGCACGTTCCTTTCACAAAGTTAAGGCAGCTGGCGGTGGGTTGGTGAGGGATGGTGGGCTGAGTCGGCCTGGCCAGGTGGGGGTGTGTGTGCTGCACGTGTGACGACATGCATGCGCAACGGGCCCCTACAATATTGGGCGCAACTAGACGCCTATGATACAAAGCACAACGGCATCACTTTAGACAGCCATGTCTTCCCTGTCCCCCCCCCCCGCTCCCCGAATCCTGGGAGATGTGGCTTGTTAAATGTGCTGAAAGTTTGTTAGGAGACCCCTATACGCCCCCCAGAGCCACAATTCCCAGAGTGCTTTAACAATCAGTACAGGGAACTATGGAGCCAGGATGCCGGCTCCCTCCTCCCTCACCTGCCGGCTGATTTTCCTGCAGAGCCCAGAGCCTCCATGGAGGCAGGGAAGGGCTCCGAGAAGCCAAGTGGGGAGATGGAACCAAAGGTGAGGGTGAATGAATGGGAGGGTTCGGTTTTGCTACCTAAGAACCAGGCGCTGCCTTTGCAAATGGGAGCAGACTCACCCACCTGGAGTGTGCGTTTGCAACCCTGACCTTGCCGCAACATGAATGAGTCTCGCACGTGAGCATGCTGTTGCTGCACCTCTTCTTCAAAAGCTTAGTGGGTGGAGCATGAACAGTTTCCGTCCATTTCTGAACTTCTTGCTTGCTCTTGAACTCCTGGACCATGACTCCTGAGTCTAGTGTCTGCTGCTATTATTTCTCTGAACTTACGGACAAGTAAGAGCCTCTGTTTGGGGGCAGGATCCAGGGCAGTTAAGGGCACTTGGAACTGTAGCTCTGTGAGGGGGTAAACTACAATTCCTTGGATTCTTTGTGAGGAATGCGCTTTTAATGCGCGGTGTGTACACAGCCTTAGACAACAATTTTAGAAAATTTTACACTCGAAATCTTTTTTTATTCTTTGGTGTGAAATATTATTATGGTTGCAGCTGTTGGGAAAAGAAGCTCTGTCACCACACAAGCAATTGCGGTGTGGACTGTGGTAGTGTTTCAAATCTGGGTTACTTGAGGGCGTGTTTTGGGATGTAGCTGTGTCTCTCCGCCTCCAGTTCTGCGGCATTCCTTTACCTTCAGATAGTTCTTCCTGGTGTTTAGTCGGAATCTCCTTTCTTGTAACACGAAGCCCATGGTTTGGCTTGGACTCCTTCAGAAGGTGGTGTGGTGGACTCTCCTTCACTGGAGGTTGGATGGCCACCTGTCATGGATACTCTAGCTGAGATCCCTGCATTGCAGGGGGCTGGACTGGATGACCCTCGAGGGTCCCTTCCCACTCTGCAGTGCTGCATTGCCTTATGATTTTCATTCCTTCTCTTCCCACAGGTCAGTCTTCTTTTCAAGAGGCGATGTCATGCACTGACAGCCCCTCAGAGGGCGCTGTGGGGCAGCAGCTGGAGCTGCGGAACGAGGGCCACGCCAATGGGTTCTTTGCTGTGGCTCAGCAGCTGAGAGAACAGCGCCATCTCGTGGACGTGGTTGTCACCCTGGGCCTGAGGGACTACGAAGCCCACAGCGCTATCCTTGCTGCAGTGAGCTCGGTCTTCCGGCAACGCTTGGAATGTGGGGAGCACGGCGCGGTGGAGCTGGATGGCGTGACCACACCATGCGGCTGGGATGCCATCTTGAATTTTGCCTACACTGGGGAGCTGGAGGCCACACCGGAGAAGGCTGGGGAGATCTTAGATGCCGCGGAGGCCCTGGGCATCCCTCGCGTGGCCGAGATTTGCAAGGCGGTGTTGGTTGGGATGGAGGCAGAGGACAGGCTGAGTCCAGCGGATGAGAAATGGGAAACACTGCGGGGCCTGGAGGAGCTTTATGAGAAAGGTGTCGGCTGGGACCTGGAGCTTAAAGCTGAGGAAGATATCTATCGAGGTGAACAAGGCAGAGCTTGAGGGGAAGCTCCACATACTGATAGGAAAGGGATCTGTGAGGTGGGATGGAATGAATGGGAAGGCTAGATGTTTTGGGTTTGGGACTATGGGTTCCTAACCGAGATATGGCTGTTGGGTCCCCTGATCTCATCTTCCCTCCTTCCAGTTCACCGACTAGCCTTGGCTTGCGGCTGCGAGTTCTTCCACGGCATGTTCACCAGCGGCATGAAGGAATCCCGCCAGGCGGATGCCCCTCTCTGCACCCGCTTCACCTCAACTGATCTGGGCCTGGTCATCTCCTTTGTGTACTCGGGAACGCTGGCAGGCGGGTGGGACAACCTCTTTGATGCTGCCCAGGCTGCCCTCCAGTATCAGGTCTCCGGCATCTTGGAACTCTGCCTGGATTTCTTCCACCACAAGCTGACTCCCGAATCCAGCTTGGATGTCCTCTCTTTCGCACGTGCCTATGGCCTTCATGATCTGGAAAGCGCCGCAGAGAACTTTGTGCTGAGGAACTTTGCTCACGTCATGGGGACACCCAAGTTCCTGGACCTTCCGGCCAGCCAGCTTGTGCACTTCCTCAGCTCCGATGCCCTCTATATCCTCAATGAATTGGAGGCCTTCCAAGGAGCCATCCGATGGCTGGAAGCTGACCGGGATGGACGGATGGACCTGGCCGAGCAAGTCTTGCGTTGCATCAGGTTCCCTCTGATGTCCACCCGGGAGCTCAAACAGGTTCGCGCGGTAAAAATGATGGCCTCCCCAGGCCGGCTCTATAGCCTCATGGTCGAGTCCTTAGCTAGCATCCCGCCAGGCCCTTCTAAGCTGGAGCAACTCCCTTGCCGGGTGAGGTACCCAGAGAAGGTGATTGCCATCAGCGGAGGAGATACGCTGGCAAAGAATATGGCCACTCGCAGCCCTAGCCGGGACTTCTGGTTCACCCACCGGTTCATTAGCAGCATCGGATTGGTCAAGCAGGTTGAGTGGCGCCGTCTTGGGGAGCTCCCAGAGGGGGCACGCTTCCGGCATGCTGTGGCGGTCAAGGACAACGCGATGTACATCTTTGGGGGAAAGGACTACTATGGGACCAGGGACACCATGTGCTCAGTGTTCAAGTGAGACGAGGGTTCTTGCCTTTGGAATTAGAGTGGGTGAGAGGGAAAGAACCAGGTTGCAAACTCTGTGATGTGAGAAGAGTTGTTGGTGGGGCATGGGAAGGTTAAACAGGTCTTCTTCAGAATCAGTATTTCAGCACGGAGATAATCAGTACAGTTGCGTAGGCCAGAGTGGAGGTGGATGTTTGGAGAAGTAGCCTATTGAACAGGGTGATAAGGGGGCAAAAGGAGGTGTCACAGATGGCGTGCAGCAGTCAGAATGTCCATAACTGGTGCTGGCCTGACCTGCAGAGTTTTATAGGGCTCTCCAGCCAATCAGAAGACTGGGCTGGGAGCCAATCAAATCGTGGTACACAGGCAGTGAGAAAGTTTCGACGATCCCCTCGCGTCTCAGTCCCGATTGGCTGCAGTTTCCACCAGGAGCAGCAGCCCCAATAGGTTTTCGTCCATCCCTGGGTTCCAGTAACATACGCCCTGGATGTTAGTGATTGACTGGCTCAAGAGAATGAGAAAATAGGATTGTTGGTGTGCTGCCCTTCTAGCAATCCATTGCTCTCTGATCAGGTTCCTCAAACAGGAAGGGACATGTTGTCTTTGGCAGCATTTGGCTGTCCAGAAATTTGACATGGGTGTTCTAAAGCCACTGTGGGAAAGGCGGGAAGATGTGAAGGACAGACAACATAACGAGGGATGCTTCTGAACCTTTAATTTTAGGAACAGATTCAGAGTTGCGGGGAGGTGGGGTTGCTTCCAAGCGCCATCTTTGTTTCCTGACACTCCCCTCTTGCAGGTTTGACCCTCTCTGTGGGAGTTGGGAGCGGTTGGCCGACATGACAAGTCACCGGAGCTATTTCCAGGTGCTGCACCAGGACGGCTTTTTCTATGCCCTGGGGGGCAGCTCCAACGACGCCTACTGCCTGGACACAGTGGAGTGCTATGACCCCCAGACCAATGCCTGGAGGTGAGGAATTGTGTGTAGGTGGGGCTTTGTCAAACCTCACCCGAAGTCCAGTATCGGGCACAGCGTTTTCATCTGCATATAGACACATGGAATGGGCTCAGAGGAGGGTAACCATCAGGAAAACAAGTCTGAGAGTGAAGGAACTGGATAAATTTTAACCCGGGGAGTAAAAGACTGAGGTGGGACCCAGGTAACAAATGATTTTGGGTGTGTGTGTGAGAGAGAGTGACAAAGCAAAATATCGAAACGAGGAGCACAAGTTTCTCAGGAGCCCCCCAAAATGGCAACCATAGTGCCTGTACATTTTGCCTTTAAATTTCAGGTTTTACAGATGCTAGAAACTTAGGACACACTTTTAAATTGGCATCACATCACTTTACAGTTGTGACTTACCCTAAGAAACCCTGGGAACTGTAGTTTCCTAGAGAAGTTTGACTGGCTCCCTCCTTGTGTTCTTCCGCCAGCTGATGAAGACCTTTATATTCCAACAGGTTTTGGGGAACTGACTGTTTCTGAGGAAAGGGCTGGCACTGTGATGCTCCTATTGTTGCTGTTTTTGGGGGACAACCACCACCTCTTGCAGTTACGAATGCCGTGGTTTAACTATGTGTTGTGTGAATAATATACATTTTCCTTCCTGTTCCTTCCCACTAGGCCGTGTGAACCTCTGCCCGCTCCGCTCTGTGGCCACGCAGCCTGCATCCTGGATGGAGTAATCTATGTCTCTGGGGGCAGTGACGGCTCGTGCCGCTGCCAGTCCTCCCTGATCCAGTACCGCCCGGGCGCAGCGCCCATCCCGCTGGCCACGATGCGAGAGGAGCGCGCAGGCCACAACATGGAAGCCATGGGTGGGCGCCTCTACGTGGCGGGAGGCCTGCGATGGCGGGATGGCCACGGGGGCTACGCCGACCAGCTGGCCTGCGAAGTGTACAGCCCGGGCCTGGACGTGTGGGCCGCCCTTGCCCCTCTGCCGCAGGCCCACGTAATCGCCGCCTCCGCCGTCTTGGACGGAGAGCTCTACATCATGGGAGGCTACAGCCACAACACCTATCGCGATACCCACATGATCCACTGCTATAACCCAACCCATGACCGCTGGGTCAGCGTCGGGACGTTGCCTCAGGCTTACGCCGACCTCAGGGCCTGCATCTTAGAAGTTCCTCCTTCTCTGAGGAGGAAACAGCCCTCGCCCTTAGATACAGCTAGTGTGGAGATCCCTGCTGATTCTTCGACAGAGTTCCCGTATCAGTACTCCTGAGATGCCTCCCCAGTTTTTAGCACAGCTTTAATAGGAGCAGAAACTCTAGGAATAGTTCACACTTGCATGCGTGATTTCTCTGTGCTTGTGCAGCAGGGGCACGGGAAGCTGGCAGCCCTTTGCACATTAAATGGACTCCAGCTCCCATTAACCGTAGCCAGCATGGCCAGCTGTTGAGGATTATAAGAGCCGTAGCCTAAAAGGACCGCTAATGGGTGCCAGGGTACCCACCTTCTATGGTGCTTGCAAAAAGTCTCAGTGATTATCCCCTCAAAAAAAAAAAAAAAAAAAGCCCAACAATGCACAACAGAAAGTTTTGTCTCCCTGCTCAACTTGTGGCTGAGCTTCTCCCACATTGAACGCACCCCCTGAACATGCTCAACATTTCATTGGATGCCAAGACTTGACACCCAACCTCTGTTCTGAACTGAGCGGTGCAAAGGGCTTCCCTCTCAGAGCGAGTGTGACGGTGGCTGGTGTAGGTGATGTGGCAGCCATTTTGGGTCATCTCACCCGCCTCATGGCCCCAAGAAGGTTGGCCCCACACCCCAGTTGTATACTTCAGGGAATAGAGGACCCTCAAGGTCCTTTCCAACTCTACTGTTCTATGATTCTATGCGATACACATAACTCACTTGAAAAAACATTGCAAGGGAGGCAATGTGCCTGAGTCTTTCATACCGTTTGATGCTGCAGTTACCAAGAAATAACCATGACTTGTGTGAACCAGCCTGGTGCTTCTAATGGAACCACACCAAGCAAACACCAAACGGCAGCAGTGTTGTTTTTAAACCGCCACTGCATTTCCACTACGCTTGGTTAAAGCTGCATCTGTTGAATTTCTGCTTTCTATTGTGCAGCTGTTAAAAAGGCAAGCGCTTCTGTGAGGAACAAGCAGAGAGGCAAAATGCTATGGGCGAGGCTGGGATTTCCCCCACTTCCTTCAACGTGATGAAGTTATCAGAAGCAAGAGTTGAATTCTTCAGTCTTGCTCGGGCTGGAATCTTTTCGACTGGCAGGACTTGAACTCTGTAAACACCCCTTGCTTGACTGCCTGGAGGAGAAGGAGGGTAACATTTAGATTCAATGCTGCACCCACTTTGGCCCTCCCTACTGTTGCCCCCCTCAGAAGAGAAGGCAGCCCACCCTCTGAGAAAAGCTCATCACCCCCTGTGCCAGACAGGGCCCAGTGCAAGAGCTTCTCTGTTAAGCTCTTTTTGTGTTACAAAATGATGTGTACACAACAATTAAGCTGCCCACTATTTAGCATTAAAACACATGCTACTGTAGGCTTGTTTAAAAAAAAATACGGCTGTGGTTAATCCTGTTCTTAAGGCACATTACTTCACTTTCCTGTTGGGGTGGCCAGCTTTTCTTCCTGGATTTTTAAAATGTTATTGCAAGGCCCTTGCCAGATTTTCAAACGGGCTACTGCAGCTTTAAAGGCAGTCCGCAGACAATGCTTGTGTTCCTGCTGGGGAAACCTTAACCTGCTGATTCATGTACAGTATAGCAAACATCTGCTAAAGGGCCGCCCTCTGCTATACATTTAAAGCAATATCATGCCACTTTAAACGGGTCAGGGTTCCCCCCCAAATAATCTTCAAGCGCATTGGCCTATTCTTCTACAGTCCTTCACTGCACATTTGCCGCAAACAGGGATTTTCAATTCTGATAAATATGAAAGATCAGAAAGGAGAAAGGCTTCTGTGTGTTGACGAGATGAGAGTTTGTTTCAGATTAGACCGAATATAAATGAGATTACCTGGTGAAAGCAAGCTCACACCTCTCACTGAGTCTGTCTTCTTCTTCTTCTTTGGCGATCACTCATAGCCGAGTAAAATTGTCTTCCATAATACACACGTAAGAGGCTCGTTTATATTTAGCCAATGTTTTCGCCAAATGTAGCTGCATTGTTGCATACTTTATGGATGCCCCACAATCATTTTATAAAGTAGCTGTGTTCTGTGCTACAGATCAAGCACTGCTAGGAGTTTTTTCTTTCTTTTTGTTTTCTAATGTGTTACTTAGCAATAAAAAATTCGGTGTGGTGTGAGCAATTTTCTATTCTGAATGTGTGGCCTAGAGAAAAAGTGTGGGGAACTGTATACCATAATATGATTGGGAGGGGGGGCTCTCAAGTAAAGCTTCATGCCTCTGATACCTCACCCCGCCACCCAATTCTTTAATTGTGGGCTCAAGTTTACAGGGCTGTCTTCCAATCAAGGTATGAGTATGTCCCTTTCCTACTGACCCCTCCACACCTAACAAAGACTTTAAAAAAAAAGTGGGGGGGTTTATTGGGCTGTTTTTGTTTTTATTATGTATTTTGTGTTTCTGTATGGTGATTTCGACTGATCGCCGAAGAATTGATGCTTATGGTGCTGGAGGAGACTCTTTGAGAGTCCCACGGACTGCAAAAAGACCAAACTTACCCATCCTTAAAGAAATCAGCCCTGAGTTCTCACTGGAAGGACAGATCCTGAAGTTGAGGCTCCAGTATTTTGGCCACCTCATGAGAAGGGAAGACTCCCTGGAAAAAACCCTGATGTTGGGAAAGATGGAGGGCACAAGGAGAAGGGGATGACAGAGGATGAGATGGTTGGACAGTGTTCTCAAAGCGACTAGCATGAGTTTGGCCAAACTGCGCGAGGCAGTGGAGGATAAGGGTGCCTGGCGTGCTCTGGTCCATGGGGTCACGAAGAGTCAGACACGACTGAACAACAACAAAAAAATGGTGATTTTCTGTAGTAACCACCCTGAGACCTGCGGGTACAAGACAGTATACAAATTATTATTATTACAACCCATTAGATACTTTAATTGGCATTTGATTTTATAGTCATAACTGATTCATTTTTAAAAATTATTTTTTGTATCCCATCTTTGTGAACTGCTCTTGCAGTCGAGTGATTTATAAACAAAACGACTAATGTAAGTCGAAGCTGGAGCCAGGGCTCCCGCTCCCTCCCTTTGCAGCTCCTTGCGCGGTGAGTTCGCTCTCCGGATTCAAGAGCCAGGACTCCTGGGTTCTTCTCGTGCAACATGAGCACTAACGGGTTAAAAGCCGCGGCGGACCGGAGAGGTCATATTTCCGGCTGGTGGGGTTCCTCGCCCAAAATCCTCTTTCTGAAACGTGACGCTTTATATACCGCCAGCCGGGACCGCCTTCTTTCTCCGGGGGCTCGAGCGCGGACGCGTGGAATAAACCCGGTGACCTGGACACCTGGGTCCCACCGGAGGCGCGTGGGATTTTGCTGCCGGGAGGGAGGCAGGGAGAGAGACGCTTGTTGGGCGCAGTCCAGGCTCCGCCTAGGCGGTGCTTGCGCCGGCTGTGGTTTCTCCGCTTCAGCTTCCGCGTCCGGGAAGGGCTGGCTGGAGGTGCGCGGGCGACTCGGTTTTTGGGGTTGGGGTTGGGTGAGCACCGATCTCTCTAAGAAAACCGATAAAACAGGGTCTGTTGGTGGGGCTGACTTCCCACCCCGTACCTCTCCAAAGGCGGTTAGGGGGTGGCGGCTAATATTTCAGGGAAAGAGGCTGTAGGTTGCCTTGAGAGTCCTTTTACAAATTCCGCAGAAGAGCGGGGGAAATCCCTGCTAGGAGGAAAGAGAGAAAGAGAAAGATTGTGATCAGCTCAGATGGGTGGTATATCATCATCATCATCATAAAAAAAAAAAAACTAAAAGGAGGGATAAAGCAGCTTAAAGCGGTGACAATTTGGCCAACCTGTACCGAATTTGCAAGCCTGAATGAATTCGGCTGGAATTGGTTTCCTGCAACGCACCGAGGTGATGGTTTGTGGCGCAAACCATGGTTTCTGGTTGCCACTGTCAAGCAGCGATAAGGGGCTGCTGGGTGTGTGTGTGTGGCTCCTGTGCCTTTAACGTTTCATTGACTTAAAGCTTTTCCGAGCCATGGGTGTGGCTCAGTGGTAGTTTGGCATGTAGAGGTTGCCAGGTTCAGTTGTTGCAGGTTTATCTGCTTTGGGGCTGAGAGAGAGAGAGAATCACTGCATGAAATCCTGAAGTGTTGCCGCAGGTCAGTGTATGCATTACTGAGCCAGATGGACCCAGTGGTCTGGCTTTGGTATATATATGGCAGTTCCCTATGGATGTTTGCCCAACGCGTTTGTTTGTTAAATGCGCAGGATAGGAGATAAGGGAGGGAGTTTAATTGTGGCTGGCGCCAACGCTGCAGTGAAATACAGGAACTGAAAGCAGGAACCGAGAGACAGTGGCTTCAGATAAACAAGGGAATTAATTGAATTAACCAGGAGGCAGGAAGAGCATGGGGCTAGTTGCAGCTAGGGGTGGTTGTGCAAGGCTTTGTGACTCAGTGAACATTTAGATAGGGTGGGACGCTGTGGCTGCAGCTATGAGTGGCAGGGTGGGGGGGCCTGGCTGGGCCTTCGGACTTCTAGGGAATCTTCCGATTTCATTCCCCCAAATTTTCTGCTTTTCAAAAAATAAAAATAATTAGTTGCTTTCACCGTGTTATGGTGCCACAAGGGGGTGCTGTGCTAAAAGGATGCATAACTCTAAACGTGGGGTCTTTTACACCCCAAGTGTTGAAAGGATACCATCCCACAACTGCAACATTTCTCATTGAGAGCCCGTGTGAAGCATTTCCTCAGATCTATTGAGACTCGACAATATTTGGAGAGCCATAAGTTTCTCATTCCTGAATTCAATAAATTATTATTATTATAATATATATATATATATGTGAAACCCAGCAACGTTTGCTTAAAGAAGTGGCAGTATGGGGCCTAAGAAACACTTCATTAAAACACCAGCGTGTTAACGGATGCTTAGTTTATTCATTAACTTGTGCAGCTGATTTCCAGGAAGCTTTCTAGGTGCTATGTGCGATGTGAAGGTACAAAGGTAGAAACGCAGGAACTGGGAAGGGACCTCAGTGGTCATCAAAACCCATGCAGGTATTCCACTGCTACAGCAGCCTTGATAAGGTGACCAGCCAGCCTTTTAATAAAAACTTTTGAGCAGCCGCTGCAAATCTTGCCACTCTTATCCAACACAAATCTGTTTCAGAGTCGCACAGCAAATGCATGATTTTGCTTGGTCATTGCCATCGGGTATCCTGCTTAACAAATTCAGAACAAACTTTCCCTTGGTTCAGAATGCAAAGAACGGTATAATAAACAATGATAAAGATCTTCCGCTTATTGAGCACCACAGAGACACAGTTCTGCAAGTATTTTTACACCCCTCTAAGTATTCTGAAGAGGGACACGGGTGGCGTTGTGGGTTAAACCACAGTGCCTAGGGCTTGCCGATCAGGTCGGCGGTTTGAATCCCCGTGACTGGGTGAACTCCTGTTGTTCGGTCCCTGCTCCTGCCCACCTAGCATTTCGAAAGCATGTCAAAGTGCAAGTAGATAAATAGGTACCACTCCGGCGGGAAGGTAAACGGCGTTTCCGTGCGCTGCTCTGGTTCGCCAGAAGCGGCTTAGTCATGCTGGCCACATGACCTGGAAGCTGTACGCCAGCTCCCTCAGCCAATAAAGCGAGATGAGCGCCTCAACCCCAGAGTTGTCCGCGACTAGACCTAATGGTCAGTGGTCCCTTTACCTTTAAGTATTCTGAAGGCATCGTCTGGAATTGCAAAGCCATTGAAACAATTACAAATCCAATACGGGTAACTGAGTGGGCTGAAGATCTCCACTTAAGACAGCTGGTTAAAAAAGATTTTTTTAAAAAAATACAATAAAGTTCCTGTCTAATAATGTGGGCGGCGGCGGGGGGGGATTGATTTCCATCAAGTAGGTGCCACCACACCAAAGGCCCGATTATGACATAGTGTGGAGCTGACCCTCCTGAGGTAATGGCATGTGCAGCATAGCTTTCTCCTGCAAAGTAATAACAATAACAATAATTTATTTATACCCCGCCCATCTGGCTGGGTTTCCCCAACCACTCTGGGCGGCTTCCGACAAAAGATTAAAAATACGTTAAGAGAGTAGCATTCAGCTGGTTTTATAAGGGACGAGATGCTCTTTCAGGTACCCTGGTCTCAAATCTGCGTAGGGCTTATTTGTGCCGAGTACCAAAGTCTATTCTTTCTCTTTGCAGACGTCCAAGGACCCAGCGGCCTTCCCAGTGAAGTCCATGGATCCCCCTGCCTCTCTCTTGGGGGAGAAACCCTTGCTTCACGCTTGTGCTCCTGCTTCTCTCACCCTTCCAAAGCTGGAGGAAGTCCAGGCCCGACTCTTGCAGCCCATTACCCCGTCTGCTTCATGGCTAGCCTCGCTGAAGGCCCTCAGTACCCAGAGCCAGGTCGTGGCAGGCTCCTTGACCACGCCAAATGCTCCGGATTTCAAATGGCTTGACTCAGTCCTTGAGCAGGCACAGGTAAGCATGGCTGTGGTAATGCTAGTGGCAATAACACCCACCACCACCACCAACAATAATTATTTCACAAGAGGTAGTTTATTTGGATGCATGTCCGATCCATGATGGGGTTAATGGTCAAAGCCCGCCTGCCCAAAGAACCCTGGGAAAGACAGTTTTGTGACCATGCTAGAAAGGCAGCTTTTCCACAAAATGTTTAATTCTTAGGTGCGTTCAGAAATGGAAGCCCCTGGGCTCTCACTTGTGGGGTGCCTCAGGGTTCTGTCCTCTCCCCCGTGCTTTTTAATATCTATATGAAGCCGCTGGGAGAGATCATCAGGGGGTTTGGGCTGGGTGTTCCTCAGTATGCGGATGATACCCAGCTCTACCTCTCAAATCAGACCAGTGAAGGCCGTGAAGGTCCTGTGTGAGTTTCTGGAGGCGGTTGGGGGATGGATGGCGGCTAATAGATTGGGGCCGAATCCTGACAAGACAGAAGTACTGTTTTGGGGGGACAGGAGGTGGGCAGGTATGGAGGACTCCCTGGTCATGAATGGGGTAACTGTGACCCTGAAGGACCAGGTGCGCAGCCTGGGTGTCATTTTGGACTCGCAGCTGTCCATGGAGGCGCAGGTTAATTCTGTGTCTAGGACAGCTGTTTATCAGCTCCATCTGGTACGCAGGCTGAGACCCTACCTGCCTGTGGACTGTCTCGCCAGAGTGGTGCATGCTCTAGTTTTCTCTCGCTTGGATTACTGCAATGCGCTCTATGTGGGGCTACCTTTGAAGGTGACCCGGAAACTACAACTAATCCAGAATGTGGCAGCTAGACTGGTGACTGGGAGCGGCTGCCGAGACCACATAACACCGGTCTTGAAAGATCTACATTGGCTCCCAGTACGTTTCCAAGCACAATTCAAAGTGTTGGTGCCCTAAACAGCCTCGGTCCAGTATACCTGAAGGAGCGTCTCCACCCCCATCATTCTGCCCGGACACTGAGGTCCAGTGCCGAGGGCCTTCTGGTGGTTCCCTCACTACAAGAAGCCAAGTTACAGGGAACCAGGCAGAGGGCCTTCTCGGTAGTGGCACCCACCCTGTGGAATGCTCTCCCACCAGATGTAACAGAGAAAAACTACCAGACTTTTAGAAGACATCTGAAGGCAGCCCTGTTTAGGGAAGCGTTGAATGTTTGATGTTTTATTGTGTTTTTAATATTTTTTGGGGAGCTGCCTAGAGTGGCTGGGGAAACCCAGCCAGATGGGCGGGGTATAAATAATAAATTATTATTATAAGCCACAAGGTGTCACTAGGAGTTGATTCAGACATAGCTGGGTTTTTTTTTTTTTTCAATTTCCCCCTCTGGGTGCTCCCAGATGGGTGGGTGTTGTGGGATCAGTTCTGTTCCTGCACATCCCTATTGTGGGTGGGGAGATTTTGATGCAGGGAAAACGTTTCAACATTTCAGAGGTAGCGTAGTACCAGGAAATAGGCCCTGTGTGATACTCCTGAATGTGTAGATCTGCTCTGCAGGCCGGTGTGCCGCTGCTGCTATACCTCCTTTCCTTCCCCAGTGTTCTGTCCCCAGCCAAGGGAAGTCAGAGTTGTATGGCAGATGTAAAGGTGAATGGGATTCTGCTTGGCATTAGGCTTTTTCATGTGTTACGCTGAACACAGTTGCAGGCTGTCTCTATATAGGTACATGTGTTTGTGTGAAAGAGTGTACGCTTGCTGATTTGTACAGCCAAGTGTTTTGCATATACACTTGGGGATGGTATTGCATGAACACCCTCATTCCTGCCAGTAATTGCTCCTTTATCATTCCCTACTCCAGGCAAGGCAGTGTGGTGTAGTGGTTAAGAGTGGTAGACTTGTAATCTGGTGAACCGGGTTCGTGTCTCCGCTCCTCCACATGCAGCTGCTGGGTGACCTTGGGCTAGTCACACTTCTCTGAAGTCTCTCAGCCCCACTCACCTCACAGAGTGTTTGTTGTGGGGGAGAAAAGGAAAGGAGAATGTTAACCGCTTTTGAGACTCCTTCGGGTAGTGATAAAGCAGGATATCAAATCCAAACTCTTCTTCTTTTTCTTCTTCTGCAGCATCTGACGCAAAGAAACTCGTCGCATTCTGCCTTCTCTGAACCAAGGCTGCTCTGGTTGGAGAATTCGCTTCTGAAGCAGCCTGCCCACTTGGCTGTTCAGGGGCTGGAGGAATCCAGGGCTCACCTGCTGCGCCCTGTTTCCGCCTCTGTTGCTTTATCAAAGCCTTTGGACGTGCAGTTCTCTCTCCGACTGGATCATCAGAAAAGTATCTGTGCCTCAACATCCTTGGGGTTGCCACCAGGTTACAGAGCCCAGGATGAGGTTTTTGGACCAAGCACCAAACTGGAACAACCACAGTTGCAAGTAAGACTTCCGTTGGGCAAGGGCCTATAGAGGCCAGGCCCCGTTGCTGGAGTATTGCTGTGGCAACAGGATATTGCGTGAGAGAGGTTTCAGCAGCAGTAACTTTGGCCAACTGGAGAAGGTTGGGTTGGATGGCAAAGGGAATGGAGGAAAGTTTTATAGCAGGGGGGAAAAAACACATCTAGGCAATTGGGAAAACCTGAATTTTAAGAGATCTGAAGAAGTGTGCATGCACACGAAAGCTCATACCAAGAACAAACTTAGTTGGTCTCTAAGGTGCTACTGGAAGGAATATTTTTATTTTTTATTTTGTTTGAATTTTAAGAGTTTTCCTTCCATAAATTTGGGCCAGCAGCCAAAGCAGAGGCCCTCCACTGGACTACAAATCCCATCATCCCTGATTGTTCACTGGGGTTGATGGGATTTGAAGTCCGAAAACATCTGCAGGGTCACAGGTTCCCCATCCCTGAGCTTGAGGGGGAATCCTCAGTCATCGTCCACAGATGTTCGTTGCTATTTTTTTACTTGGGTGAAGGGTTTACAAACTACACCTGAGGAGTGTAGCCAGATGTGGCCACAATTAATACACACTTTAACATTCCGGGTTGTGGACGCTTTTTTGTTTTGTTTTCAGGAGTTTCAGATGAAGCACTTGCACGGGACTTGTGCCTGAGAACTTTGCTGGTGCTTCTATGCTCACTGGTAAAGGACAACTGGAAAATGAATATTGGATAATGCTTGTAGAGTGGTTGCAGTTTTGACTAAGGGACGGTGGGGTTTCTTCCCCTGCAGGAGGAAAGGGATGAGGCGGAAGCTGCTGGCGCGATCCCAGAGTACGTTCTGACTTTGCCTGAAGATGACCTGAAAGTGCAGTCGGAGGAGGACGAATCTTCAGCTTATGAGCTGCCTGTGGAGAGCAAAGAGCAGCAAGTGAAAGATAAAAAGGTGAGAGGTGTTGTGCTGGTAGGAACTAGGGGTTGGGGAGACATTGGATTCACCTTGCAATTAAAAGCAAATTGCCTATTTTTCAATTTCCAAAGTGCTATGTGAACTGGAATACTGTCTTTTTCTAAGTTCACATTGCTCCAAATTTTGCAGTACAGTACAGTTCTCCAGCCAAATGACCGATTGTTATGAGTTGAGGGGGGGGGTCAGTCTGGATGACCATAGCGCCCTTCCAAACCTGTGATTCAGAGTTGTGGAACCAGTCAGACTAGCTCCTTTGTGGCAGCTCAGCTAATTTTACCCATCACCTGTTTCTTAGAGTGAGTTCTGTTGCTATAGAGACAAATGGGTGGGCCTTCTTTCACCACAGCTTGGCTGGATGCCGGGTCATCATGGGATGGAGAAGAATAAGCTAAACATTGTGTGTGTGTGTGTGTGTGTGTGAATGTGAATGAATGAATGAATGTGAAAGTGTGTGTGAGAGAGAGAGACAGAAAGTGTTTTGCTGATGCTGGGGAGATGGAGGCATGTTTTGTTCTGTGTTGGATTCCAAAACTGAGTTTGCAACTTCCCTGGAAATGTAACAAGAAAGAAAGATCTGCTGGGATGTTAATACTGTGTTGATCCCCTCCATCCTATGCTCTGGGTTGTCTTTATAAAACCAAAATATCCCAAAGACCCTGCAGTTTCCATTGACCTTCATTTCAAGGGATCTAAACCCCAGGAAAGCACAGGCCACCCCTGGAGTCTCTCACCGCTCAGAGATTGGAGTGCACACAACAGTATTTGAAAAAAAGGCATATAATAGGGTGAAGTTGCATAAAACTGCAAATATTTATGAGATGAACACGGAATGCATTTTTGCGTATGGAAATAATTGCTTTGCCCCCCCCCTAAAAAAAAGTGTACAGTAGGTGAAACGGCACACAGGCAGGTGTATATTAGGAGAAATTTGCACTGAAATGTATATGAACTTTCATGAGGTTTTTTTTTTCTTAACTTGCAAACTGATGTTGGGAGCTGAGTTTGGACAAACAAGAGAAACTGAAATGGACAAATGGGCTTGTTCCAATCCTAGTAGGAACACAGTGGTTCTGGGTTGTTGGTTTTTGGGTGGGCACTGGAAAATAGGGCGCACAATGCAACATGGGCCATGCAGCTGAGTGTTCCTAGATATGGAGGTGAAGATTTGCTGTTAGTGTTAGTTTTCTGTTTCAACTGCTGAGTTGATAGGGGCTTCTTGTAATGGGCAAACTGGAACCAGCACCCACCCACCAAGACTGATGCCCAAGGCAGTCACCTGCCCCTAAATCTAGCCCTAATTGAAGCCGGAGCTCCCAGCTTTTCATCCAGCTCCAATGGTGGATTCTTAGAAGCTTAAGGGTGGGTGGTGTCCACTGGACTAGAACCTTGAAATTTGAAGGGAACTCCCACGAGAGGCTTCCTAAGGCTTTCTCCTCTAACCCCTCCCCCCTTTTTAGTTGATGCTGTTGAGCCTGGTCTGCTGTTCGCTGGTGGAAGGGCCGAAGTTTGGAAATCCTCCTGGTGAGCTTCAGCAGGCATTGACGCAAGTGTGTGAGAGCCTAGCAGAGCACGATCCTGAATTCATTCTCAAGGTACGAGGGGGCAGTTAACCGGGAGCCTGGATTTCTGGGGGTTGCACCCAAAAAGTCACAAGGGTGTGTGTGTGTGAGAGGCACTGCGGTGCAATCATTGGGCCAGAAAGAAAAGCTTGCCTCGTTCTCTATGTGTGCTTAATTATTTACCTAGATTGTTTTCATGAATGCCATTGAATTCCCCAAGTGCTGACGGCACTCTTGTTGCAAAATGTCATTATAATAATTCTTTCTCAAAAAAAAACACCAACCTGAGGATATTGTCAATTATATACAGTCGTACCTCTTGTTTCGTTCATTGCGGGTTGCGAACGGGGCAGGTTACGAACGCAGCAAACCCGGAAGTGTTTACAGGTTGCGCATGCGCAGAAGCGGTCTGTGCGGGTCGCGCATGCGCAGAAGCATGATAACGCTGCTCGGGTTGCGGACTTTTTGGGGTGCGGACGGCACCCCGGAACGGATCGTGTCCGCAGCCCGAGGTACCACTGTAGTGGACTGGCCATTATTTTGTTGGCGGCAATGTGACTGAGTGCCAATTGTTGAGAATCGCAAGTGGGATAATTTCTTCCAATAGGGTGCCTAAATTATTGCATAAGGATAAATGCGAATTAAAGTGCAGAAGAACTTGGCTCTTTTTACCTTTACACTGGTCTCTTTTGTGACCTTTTAATGTTGACTCTATTTTATTTTGTGTTTTTATGTCCCGTACTGCCCCCCCCCTAGGCTCAGACTGGCATGCAGCAGTGTTTCTGAATGTGGTTAGGCCACATCTATGCCTCACATTTAAAGCAGCACCTCACCACTCTAAACAGCAGTGGTTTCTCCCAAGGAATCTTGGCAACTCTGGTTTGTTAAGTGTGATGAAAGTTGATTGGAAGCTTCTCTTGCCCTCGTAGAGCTACAGTTCCCAGAGCAGTTAAACAATCTTTTCCCCCAGGGAAATCTGGGAATGTTAAAAGAAATTTCGCAGAGTTCATTTCATTTCTCTAGAGCTCTTCCCTGCAGGTAGATAGATCTTCTTTCCTAGGCTCTGGGATCCTGTTCCTTTCCAGAAGCTGCCATTGTCCTTGGCACATTATCTGGTTGTAACAAATTACCGTATATACGCGAGTATAAGCCGACTTTTTCAGCCCATTTTTTGGGCTGAAAAAGCCGCCCTCGGCTTATACTCAGGTGAAGCGGGCGGCTGCAAAGGGACAAGCGGCAAGAAAGGGATCCTTTCTTGCTGCTTGTCTCCCCTGCCCTGCCGATCCCCCATCTGTGCCTGCTCTCTGATCCCTCGTCCTGTGCCTGCTCTGTGCGAGGATCGCCTCCTCCTCCTCCCGCCCCTTCTCCCCGAAGGGGAACAGAGGTAGCGACGGGGGCAGCGGGAGCAGGACAAGTATCGAGCAGGCGCGCGAGCCGGCTCAGCCCCAGAGAGCCTGTTGCTTTTGCCCCCATCCCATCCCAGCTTAGTCCGCCATAGAAACTGCCCACCCTGAAACTACCCACCCCTGAAACCTTCCCAGAATCTGCTCCCTTAATTCCTCCCTGAATATGACCCCTCCCCCTGAGCCCTCCCTGTAAAGAGACCCTTTCTTTCCAAGCCTTCCCTCTTAACCCCTGCCCATCCCAGCTCTGCCCACTGTAGAAACTGCGCTGAGACTCTATGATCCTGTGCCTGCTCTACCCCTGCCCATCCCAGCTCTGCCCACTGTAGAAACTGCGCTGAGACTCTATGATCCTGTGCCTGCTCTACCCCTGCCCATCCCAGCTCTGCCCACTGTAGAAACTGCGCTGAGACTCTATGATCCTGTGCCTGCTCTGCGCAACGCATCGGGGAGGGAAAAGTGGGGAGAAAGTGCTCCTCGATGCTTTTCCTCTCCTATGCCTTGCACAGAGCAGTCACTGCTCTGTGCGAGGATCGCCTCCTCCTCTTCCTCCCGTCCCTTCTCCCCGAAGGGGAACAGAGGTAGCGATGGGGGCAGCGGGAGCAGGAGGAGGACAAGTATCGAGCAGGCACGCGAGCCGGCTCAGCCCCAGAGAGCCTGTTGCTTTTGCCCCCATCCCATCCCAGCTCAGTCCGCCATAGAAACTGCCCACCCTGAAACTATCAACCCCTGAAACCTTCCCAGAATCTGCTCCCTTAATTCCTCCCTGAATATGCCCCCTCCCCCTGAGCCCTCCCTGTAAAGAGACCCTTTCTTTCCAAGCCTTCCCTCTTAACCCCTTCCCCCATCCCAGCTCTGCCCACCCTAGAAACTACCCACCCTGAAACTTTCCCAGAATATGCCCCCTTGCCCTTGATGCCCTCCCTAAATATGCCCCAACCACCCCTGAAACCTTCCCAGAATCAACCCCCTTCCCCCTTAATCCATTCCAGAATCTCCCCCCTTAATTCCTCCCTGAATATGCCCCCTCCCCCTGAGCCCTCCCTGTAAAGAGACCCTTTCTTTCCAAGCCTTCCCTCTTAACCCCTGCCCATCCTAGAAACTGCCCACCCTGAAACTTTCCCAGAATATGCCCCCTTGCCTCTCATGCCCTCCCTAAATATGCCCCACCCACCCTGAAACCTTCCCAGAATCTGCCCCCTTCCCCCTTAATCCATTCCAGAATCCCCCCTTAATTCCTCCCTGAATATGCTCCCTCCCCCTGAGCCCTCCCTGTAAAGAGACCCTTTCTTTCCAAGCCTTCCCTCTTAACCCCTGCCCATCCCAGCTCTGCCCACCCTAGAAACTGCCCACCCTGAAACTTTCCCAGAATATGCCCCCTTGCCTCTCATGCCCTCCCTAAATATGCCCCACCCACCCTGAAACCTTCCCAGAATCTGCCCCCTTCCCCCTTAATCCATTCCAGAATATTCCCCTTGCCCCCTGAAATGTACCCACAATATGCCCCCTTACCCCCTGAGCCCTCCCTGTAAGAGACCCTTTCTTTCCAAGCCTTTTATTGGTATTTATTTTTATTTTTGAAATTTACCAGTAGCTGCTGCATTTCCCACCCTCGGCTTATACTTAAGTCAATAAGTTTTCCCAGTTTTTTGTGGTCAAATTAGGTGCCTCGGCTTATATTTGCGTCGGCTTATACTCGCGTATATACGGTAAAATAGACTGGTTCTGAAACTCTCTCCAGGTGGGAGGTGGGAACTGGTACTTGAAAGATCTTGAGCTGCAGGAGGAATGTGGAACTTAAAGGACAGCAAAAAGAAAGAAAGAAAGAAAGAAAGAAAGAAAGAAAGAAAGAATCCTCATATCGAATCGTGTCATTTTGCTTTTGTTCCTTCTATCGTGTGATCACAGAGGGCTAGAAACTTGCATCTCCAAAAGCGTGGAATCTGTGCTAAGAGCATTATCTGCATTGGAGGTTTCAGTGCTAACCTGGCATTTCTGGGTGCAGTTGCCTGCCCAACGAAAACAATGGTGTTCTACGTCGGGTTTGGCACAATAGTTGTGCCGTTGTGCTTCTTGTGTTTGGAGTTAAACCTACAGAACCCGAGAGGTGTGACAAACACAGGATACGAACGAGGTCCACCTTTCTAGGAAAATGTCCAGACCAGTTGCCTCATCTTTGTGTAGCGGTGTCCTCATATTCACTTCAACATCTCTAGAAACCTCCCTGGGTTCTCCTTGACATACTCTTCTGTGCATTTTCTCTCTCCCTCAATGACAGGTTGCCCTGTACACTCGCCAGGAACTGAATATCCGCAGTACGGCCAATTTTCTCCTGGCGCTGTCTGCCCGCCTTTTGCCCTGCCGCCCACATCTGCGGCGGTATTTCTGCCACACTGTGCAGCTTCCCTCTGACTGGAAGGAGGTGGCCAAACTCTATCAGGTAAGGAGAGAACGCCCGCACAAAATCCTTTAGCAGAGAGTTCCAGTGGTAATCCAGGATGCAGAACTGTGTCTCATCCTGGTGATCACATGGTGCTATCATTTTTCTCTTGCATGCAGAGCCTAGCAGGGGAAGGGAAAGCTCTGGCTCCAATGCCTTGCTGCCTTCGTGCTGCAATGGCTGATAAGTTCCGGCAGTTTGATGTGTACCAGTTGGCCAAATACAATAACCGCAAGAGCCAGGGGAAGAAAAACCGCCGGGCGAAACCCAGGAAGGTTGGTGTTTTGATTTCAGAGTTCCTGATACCTTTGTACTTTCTAATATAGGCTAAACGTGAGCTGACTTGCTGTGATACCACGGAGTGTTCAGAAACATTCTAACGGCTTGGAGGAAGGTTTCTGCAGCAGAGAATACTCTTAGTGTGAGGGAAGCGAGCTGCATTTTTGATGGTTGGGTGGGGACAGAGCCTGAATCACTGGGCTGTATGAGTTGGGAGGTTTTGAGCCCGGAGCCAGGAAGTGGGTAAAGGGCTAAATATGCATAGGACCTTTTTTTTTTTTTGATTAGGAAAGAACTAGTTTGTAGCTATTCCTTTGTAAGATGCAGGAATCGCTTGTTGAAAAGATATTCATGTGGAACATTACAAATTCTTGTGCCGGAAAAATGTACGGAAATGTCTTGTTCCCTTGTATCTAATCCTGTACCTCTTTCTTTCTTTCTGTTTTGGTGGAGGCTCCAATCAGGTATTTATCTTCTGCTTTGTGAGCTTTGAGCGCCAGAAATTGTAAAATGCGGACATGATGCTTATAGAAACTTGTCCATATTGGGGCATATCTGTAGTACCAGGTGTATTTGTGTTGTGAAGTTGGCCTAGTGACCCTGCACTGTTTGTTTATGTGGCTAATGCTTGTTCATTTCGTTTCCTCAGCAAGAGCCAAGAGCTTCTAACTGGGAAGAGCATTGGCCTGGTCGGAGCAAATTATTTGCAAAAAAAGCCAGACTTCTTCAGCGTAAGGTAAGACATACCTGGGGGGTGCAGAGGAAAGTGTCCTGGGTACCACGTTCCCTTCCTTAACACTGAAGTCTCTAATTGTGTATAGCTGAGGGCCTGGAAACTTTGAAGTGTTGCGTTGAGGTCTCCTGTCTTCAAGGAAAGGGCTGTGGGAGCCCCTTTCAAAACTTCCTTGAAGACGCAAAGTGGCTTTTGAGATTTCTAAATCCTCTTGTCAATTGCTTTCCATCAGTTTGAAGAGGACTTGAAAAAGGAAAAGGTGTGTCCAGCAGCCCCCAAGGACCTCTTCTCCCTGAAGGCTTTGGTCCAGCGCCTTCACATCTCTGAGCCGGCCCAGCTTGTGATGAGTCTCCTGGGATGCAGGTGAGGCTTCCTGGATAGCATTGAATCCCCCCTCCTGCTGGCCAGTGGCAGCCTTTTGGTTTCTGAAATGTGAGCAGGTAAGGCCTATGTATGCTCTACTCTGACTGGCAGTGGCTCTTGGAAGCTTTCGGGCAGGAGTTTCTTTCCAACCCTATCTGGAAATGCCAGGGATTGAACCTGTGGACCTTCCAAATGTTAAAAGGGATGCTCTGCCACTGAACTCATTCCTTCTGAAAGGAAGCATGTGGCTTGGACTGAACAGCGGGTTCCGGGGATGGGGCTTTTATAGGGCTTGGTGGGCAGGGATTGGCCCTCGGAGGGGGTCAGCTGACGGAATGCTTCAGCTGATAGTTGAACTGCATCCTAGATGGCGCTCTTGAGCTGTGTCAGGCTTGTAGTGGAAGCATAGGCATGCATTGTTAGAGATTTCAAAGTGCCTACATGCAGAAATTCAGCTGTCTATCTTCAAGCAATTACCAGTTGGCAGAAAGCCCAGATCTGCTCTCTCTCTAGACCCTTAGCAACGACCTGTGATTGGTCAATGAGTTCCTGAAGAGTGAGCTCTGTGTGAGAGCTTGTATGTTAGGGTGGTGCAGGTGTTAGTGTGGAGAAGGTGGTCAGTGTAGGTTGATGAGAGAGAGAGACAGAGAGGAAAGATTTTATGTTTTGTTTCTTTTATTTGTAAAGTCTGTACATAGTAACTTATGGATACTAGTTGCTTCAATAAATGCTGTATATAGTTATCCAAGTGAGTTGCTGAATTCCTGCGTTGTGCTGTCCAGTTAATTACACAACAGCCAGAAGCTTCCAGAAAAGTCTGCGGTTAACTCTGCTGTGTCCAGGAATACGTTACACTTCTGACACTAAATCTTAAGATGCATGACAATTAAAAAATAAACCTTGGTTTGACAAAGCCACTGTAAGGTCCTTGGTTAGTTGCTCATGAGTAAGCAGGCAAAACTCAGTTTCCTTTATGAGTTTTATTGTGCAAACTATGTACAGTGCAGAGCTAATAAGTTCATGTCTGTATCAAGCGTTGTCAGAATCCGGGAATGGCCCCTTCCGGTTCTGACCCCAACAAAAGAGCTTCAGTATACGGAAACCCCGCCTCCCATCCTTTCGTTTCACCCCTCGACGCTTTTGGGGCGCCAGAAGCTGTGTGTCTCCTTCATCGCCCCTTGAGTGAGGGGAGTGCAGGGCCTCTCCAGCATCCTCAGAGCCTCTTCCCTCCATACCCTAAAATGCCTGCCCCTCCCCACTGGAAGCCTCACTGCTTCCTCTGCTGCCAGAGGAGGTGCTGTTGGTCAGGTGGGGCCGGGGTTCTCTGTAGCATCCCGAGAACCCTTCCACCACCTTGCGCTGCACCGGGGACAGTTCCCTGACAGCCACCTACCCTGTTAAATTTCACGCTTGAGCTAATAAATCATTTTGCAAGAATTCCAGAAATCAGCACATACTAAGTGACCCACATGGGCCATGATTCGCCAGTGGGCCTCAAATCAGCCTTCAGCCAGCCCACCCCCTCCCTAAATCTCCTCCTCTCGCTTGAATTCTCCAGGTACCCCTCGGATTTGCACGCCTTCTCGCGAAGTCGCCTCCCCGGGCCCTGGGACTCCAGCCTTGTTGGCACTCGCCTGAGGCTGCCGAAGCCTCAGACCTGGGAGCGGGACCTCAGCCAATTGGGGAACAAGGCCAAGGCCTGGGAAGAGCTGATTGGTAGGTGTGAGAGAGAAGTTGATTTTTTGTTGCGGTTGCTTCCCCATCTGCTGAAAAGTGGTGCCACAGTATCCCAGTTCACACCTGTGTCGAGTGAAGAAAACAGTTATTTTGTTCGCTGACATGTGTTTTTGTGGGAGAAGCGGGACTCTGAGCAGACCAGCTACATCCGGCTTCCCCCAGACCCTCAGTTGCTTCCATTCCAGCCGGTCATGATATAGATATACTATTTAACTTTCAAGAATCAGGAGCTGTTTTCTCCCCTCCCCCCCTTTGTCTGCTTCTCCCCTTTTGCTCGTTCTTGATTGCTTATATGCTGTTCTGGGAACCATTTTGGTTGAACGGTGAGGTACAAAAGCTCTAAATAAGTATGTTGCGTTCCTCCTTACCACCAGACCGCTAGGGTTCTGCCTGAAGAAGGAGCGTGCCTTCCGCAATGTGAAAACTTTGGCCTGGTTTCAGAATTGGGGAGCCCTCCAAATCTCGAATGCTAACTAGGCTCTAGGTTGCAGAAAGTCTATAGCTTCAGCATGAGAAGGGAGGGGATGTGCTGCACGCAGGCCTCAATTATTCTCGTGTTGGTGGAGAGTTCTGACTTTGGCCCGAAGTTTCTGAGTCCCTTCCAAGCTTCTGCTGTTGGGCTTTCGCAGATGCAGGGAAGCTGCCTTTCATGGCCATGCTGCGGAACCTGCGCAACATCTTGAGGACTGGTGTGAGCGATCGACACCACATGCGGCTGCTGAATCGCCTGGAGGACAAGGTGAGGCCCTCGTACAGCTTTTGTTTTTTTTTAACAGCCAGCTTAGGAGGTGCTCAGTGGATATGTCTTTCTAACCCAGGATTATGGGGTTGAACTCTCCAGGTTCTTAGAGAAAGGTCACTTGCTACCTGAATCTCAAGGTTCTCATCCCTTTTCTGCCGCGTTCATAGTTGTCAAGTTTCGGATTTGAAAATAAGGGATCCGCAGTCTCACCTATCCCGGGAACAGTCACATGTCAGTGGTGGGCGGAGCCAGAAGCAAAGGCAGCCAGGCTCCGCCCGCCAGCTAACCCTATTGGCTATCTGAGGGGCTCGGCGGCAATGGTGCAGGGGGAGGAATACACCCCCCTGTAAGCACGGGAAATGGCTCCCACTTGCTTTGAGGGCTGAGGCTTTTCTCTCCAAGTAGGCGAGGTCTTCCCACCCAGTCCCTTGCCAGCAGGGGAGGAGCTGCTTCCATTAAAAACGGAAAATTTAAGGGAAATAAAAAATAAGGGAGAGCAGCGGGAAACTGCTTGAAATAAGGGAGAATCCCGGGGAAAACGGGATACTTGACAGCACTGCGCGTTTCTAGACACAGGCATGTGCTTTAGAACTTCGCGCTTTGTTTTTTGCCTTGGCGCTTTGACCGTTCTTGTGTTGCAACAAGAGTATGTCTTCCATTTGCGCCTATGGAAGAAATGTTGAAGTATTTTGGGGGGGTGGGGGGGACTATTGGCACGACAGCAAAATCTGCCGCTGGTGAAGGATGGCCTTAATTTTCAGTACCTCGGTTGTAATAGCAACTTTAATGCGCGGTGCGTTGATTTAATCTGTTCATTTCCCACCCCCGCTGCCCTTGCTTCTCCTTTTGACATTTTTCTGCCCCTTCCAGGAATCCGTCATTCGCAGCAGGCAGCTCCCTTTCCGGTTCCTTTCAGCCTTTAAGGTCCTGAAAGATCTGGAAAATGACCTCAGAGAGACGGGTAAGGCCTGCGTACAACCCAAGATGCACTAGAGGGCATTTTTTAAAAATGCACCAGTGGGAATTGGATAGAAAACAGGGGTGAGGATCCTTGGGCCTGGAACTACATGTGGCCCTCCAGCCTCTCTGTATGGCCCTCGGGGACTCTCTCCCGGCCACACCCACCAGCAGCTCAGTCCCACACTCGCCTTGAGTGCATTTGCCTTGGGCTATGCTGGTACCTCTTGCCTTGCCCAGGAGCTGTATGTGTTTGTGTGTGTAAACCTGACTTCTGCATGGCTGTAATGTAGCCTACAGTACAAAAGCAATGGTCCTATCATTGCTCCTTCCAATTCTGCCACCGGGGGCCACTGGCATGTAGGCCCCGTAACAGGGCAGTCCAGCTTTGCACACCAAGCAGTCCGCAACAGTACTTTGGCACAGAGCCCGTGACCTGTAAACTGCCTTTTTTGCACTTGTGGGGTCGGCGGGAGAAATCGAGGCCAAAATTTGATGCCCCTCCAGCTATTGCGCTGCTTTCCCAAAGCTGGATAAGTGAGGCACCGGACTCTGCTAGGATCCTGTCAGAGCCCCCTCACCTCCTTCCCAAAGCCTAGCGGCTTGCTTACCTGGATTTGGGAAGGCAGTGCAAGGGCTGGGTGTGTGTGAAATGTTGCTGAGGGCCGCCAATGAAGTACTCAAGGGCTGCATGCGGCCCTTGGGCTGTGTATTGGACTGTCCCTCAGCCTGAATAAGGCTTCCCCACCCTAGATGCGAAATGCATTCTGTCACTGCTGGCCTCGGATGCCGGTGATCTGACTGCGGCGCAGGGAAAATTACAGAGAGGGGGAAGGTTGATGGTGAGGGGGAAGAATCTATGAAAGTGAGAACGGCAGAAGGGGTAGACGAAGGAGTTTGGCTGAGCGACATTCAAGAGCGAGTTAGTACGACAGCAAAGGCAGCTAGGTTTGCTGTAGGTTGTACAAATTTGCAGCAGCTTTCGAAGGGAGCGGGTGGGCTGGAATTTAGTGGCTGGGATAAACACCTTATTCCCCCTCCCCTTCTCTTTCCCACTTCCCTACAGAGACCCCCTTCCCTAGCAACAAAGACATAATCCTAAAGATCATACAGCGGCAAGGGCTGAACATCTCTTACGGGAGGTCATCGCAATCTTGGACACGGAGAAGCCTGCGTGGGTGTCTGGAGATCCCCGTTATCTTCAGTATGGTGAAGCGTGAGAAGAGGAAACTCCTGAAGGCCAGGTAGCGATGGGGCTGGCTGTGTGGTGAGAAGTGAGAGGCGGACTGTTCGCATCGGAAGTGCAGGGAAGCGAGAGGGGGAAGTATGTGCTTCCACAAGGAGGCGAAAGGTCACCCTCGCCCAGCGTCCTGTTCGGCCAACGGCAGCCAATCAAATGCTTCCGAGGCGCTTGCCTTCTGTCTCCAGCATCTTTGACCCAGAGATGCATTGCAATGGAATATGGGAGTTTCATTTTTAGCTAACAGGATTAGACAAATCCTGAAGGGTGGTGATGGTATGTTACTCCCTTCAGTGTTGGAGGAAGTGTGTGTACCTCTGGATACCAGTTGCTGGGAATTATAGGATGGCGAGAGTGGTTTTGTGCGTGGGTGGCGCTGTGGTCTAAACCGCTGAGCTTCTTGGGCTTGCTGATCAGAAGGTCGGCGGTTCAAATCCTTGTGACGGGGTGAGCTCCCGTTGCTCTGTCCCAGCTCCTGCCAACCTAGCAGTTCAAGGGACCGCCTTGTACCTAAGGGACTGCCTCTCCTGGTATGTCCCGTGTAGGACCTTAAGGTCCTCAAATAATAATCTTCTGGAGGTCCCGAGCAACAAAGATGCTAGGTTGGCCTCAACTAGGGCCAGGGCCTTCTCAGTATTGGCCCCGACTTGGTGGAACAGTCTATCACAAGAGACCAGGGCCCTGCGGGATTTGGCATCTTTCCGCAGGGCCTGCAAGATGGAGCTGTTTCACCTGGCCTTTGGGTTGGTTTCTGTTTAATATTTATGCTTCATTCTTTTATTGGTGGGTTATTTGAAAATGAGACTGCAGTTTTAATATTGAATTTTTAAATTTGTATTTTAATCTGTTATTTTAAATTGATTGTGTTTATGTTTTTTGCTGTGATTTTAATTGGTGTTAGCCGCCCTGAGCCCGGTTTTTTGGCTGGGAAGGGTGGGGTATAAATAAATTTATTATTATTATTATTATTATTATTATTATTATTATTATTATTATTAGCACACCAGTGCAAGTAGATAAATGGGTACCACTGCAGCGGGAAGGCAAACGGCGTTTCCATGTGCTCTGGTTTCCGTCACAGTGTTCCGTTGCGCCAGAAGCGGTTTTAGTCATGTCTGTGGACAAATGCCAGCTCCCTCGGCCTGAAAGCGAGATGAGTGCCGCAACCCCATAGTCGCCTTTGACTGGACTTAACCATCCAGTGGGCATCTGAGAACAGGATGCTGGAATAGATGTGGATGTGAGGTCTGATATACTTGGAGAGAAAAGCACTGTGGCATAGCTATTGTCTTTTTTTTTGTTGTAAATAGATACATTCAAGGTTGTTTATATATTTCACCGACAGTGGTACCTCTAGTTACGAACTTAAATCGTTCCGGAGGTCCGTTCTTAACCTGAAACTGTTCTTAACTAGAGGTTTGCTTTCGCTAATGGGGCCCCTTGCTGCTGCTGCGCTGCCGGCACACGATTTCCGTTCTCATCCTGGGGCAAAGTTCTCAATTCGAGGTAACTCTTCCAGGTTAGCGGAGTTTCGTAACCTGAAGCGTTTGGATCCTGAGGTGTTTGTAACTCGAGGTACCACTGTACTTTGTATTATTATTATTAAAAAACCACTACATCTCACTATGCTGCAAAACACTACAGGGGAGGCTTCCATCATTGGAGAGGTGGCACAGGTGTTGACTGGCGTGTGTGTTTTCATTTGTTCGTCTGTATTCCTTTACAGAGAGATTCGCTGCAGCCACGCCCTCCTGCAGCGCTACCAGGAGGCTCTGGAGAAAGCAATCCACATTGCCGTTCGCCACAATCTGCCCCCCATCCCTGGCCGCACCCTCATCCTGATAAGAAACTCAGACATGTTTCAGCCCTACGTGAAGGCCCGGGATCTCTGCTGCCCCAGCACCAATGGGCAGGATGACACCGGACGGGCCTCCCTCCCCCTTACGGTTTGTTCATCTTAAAAGCAACCTTTCTTTCCGTTTCCCCTTCCCTGTTGACTCGTTCCATAAGAGGAGCTGCATTAGGGCGAATGGGACACTTCCTTGCCAACCTCGCTTGGCCTCCATCTGCCTGTTTCCTTTCTTAAAACCAGCCCAGAGGTTGTCCCTGGCTGCCATCTTCCTCCTGACTTCTCTGTATTGCCCTTGTAGAACTCAGGAGGGAGGGAAAACCTTTAACTAGTTGGCTCTGCTTGTCATTGGCTTCGGGTCCACTGATTATTATTAATACATTTGTATGCCGCTTTTATACCGAATGGCCTCTAAGCGGTTTACAAGTGTAAAATCAATCCTAAAGCCCATACCTGATTGAAATACATAATACCAATTCATCAGAGAATTAGAACATCTTTAGTTTAAAAATGTGTAAATAAACTACAGTGGTGCCTCGCAAGACGAAATTAATTCGTTCCGCGAGTGCTGTCGTATAGCGGAAATTTCGTCTTGCGAAGCACAGTCGGAGGAAGCGCGGCTTTACGGGGGGGAAACCATAGGGAAATTCGTCTTGCGAGTCACCCTTTCATTAGCGAATGCCTTTCGTCTAGCGAGTTTTTCATCTAGCGAGGCATTCGTCTAGCGAGGTACCACTGTAGTTTAAAAGCATGGCAAATCAGGCAAAACAATAAGAAATCCCAAGTTCGGGCAACTGCTTGGCTGAACAGGTGTGTCTTTAGGAGCCTGCAGGATGCCAATATTGATGGGGCTTCTCATACTTCAGCTTCTTGCCCTATTAATATGACAACAGCCCTGCCACACCAACCTCCCCCCCCCCCCGTACTACCAGATTTCCAGCGAAATGTACCAGTTGTTTGCAGGAACTGTATGTCCGATTCATTTAATCTTCAACAATTTATTATTTGTTTTAGTATTTGTACCCCCTCCATTTGACTTAAAAATAAACGCGGATGGTGGCTTATAACCTAATTTTTAAAACAGCTGTAAACCTCAGTTGTTAACGTTTTTTGTTGTTGCTAATCAATTACAAAATAATAATAATAAAAGAATGAAACACTTGCTGTACAGGAAAAGGTAATGTTGGTTGATGAGTAATAAAATCCTCTGGTCAGTAAAAGAGAATTTTCAGCTCGGTAGGCCAAAAAACTTCTTATTTTTCACACGACACCAGCTCAGGTGCCAGTTTGCAGCAAGATGGTTCCTGCCATTCCCTTAATTGTAAAACCTGTGTCTGGAAGCTGCGAGATTATAACATGTAAAACGGCCTCTTGAAATTCCTTCCTGGCAAATCCACTGGCGGTTTGAGCTTGCCTCTGGCAGATACAATTATATCTAGGATAATTGAGGGTTTCTTCCAGACTGCAGCTGTCTTTAGGTGGGATTCAGTCACGTGCCGATACCAGCAATTAAAGTAGATTTGGAGTGTTGCCGACCTGCTTCGCTACCCTCACCCCCCCCCCCAAATCCTTGTGTGACAAGGGAAGTGTGGAATAAGCGCTCCTTAGTTGCTTGACACGACATCGTCTAAAACTCCCCAGGAGCAAATAAGTGAACAGATCACCTGGAAGCGGCTTGGCTTTTTCCACATTGGAGCCAAATGAATATTGGGCATGTCGAGGCGACTGCTTCTCCAGCCATAAGGGAGGCCTTCAAAGGAACTAGAGCTTTGCACATATATTTTTGAAGGAAAGACTTGCTGTTTCTCCTCCAGAAGCTGGACGTGGCCATGCTGTTGGGTTCCATGGTGCATTTTGCGTCGGAGGAAGCCCAGATTCTCTTCAGTTACGAAGGGCAAGAATTCAGGCCTGCTGCCATGACGGGCTCTGTGCTGACGGATGTGCAAGCTCTGCGAGGTTTGGTAAGACCTGGAATTGGGGTCTGTGTGGAGTTCATTTTCCTGGTCCAAGGGTGTGACTTCCCAAGGCAGACTTAATCCTCTTCCTCCCCCCCCACCCCCCCCACCCCCATCCCGGCCAGGTCCTGAATCATAGCAGATGAGGAAGATAAGAATCTGGGGATTTCTGCACCCGCTCACTCTGCCTGTTTCGTTTGCTTCCACTTCTAGAATGCATACTACAACTACGAAGAGGATCAAAGAGCCAGAGACGCCATCATGGACCTCATCGCTCGCCGCCAAAAGGTGAGTCTCTGGGCTTGCACCGTGGATGAATTAATTGACTGCAACCCCTTTATTTGGGTGGCTACCTTAAGAATGAAAGGAAGGGGTTAGCTAATTGATTTGAATTTGAACACGACTCAGTAGCAGGTGGGTACTGAAAATTCTTTCCAGTAGCACCTTAGAGACCAGCTGAGTTTGTTCTTGGTATGAGCTTTCGTGTATCTGAAGAAGTGTGCATGCACACGAAAGCTCATACCAAGAACAAACTCAGCTGGTCTCTAAGGTGCTACTGGAAAGAATTTTCTATTTTGTTACGACTCAGTAGAGCAGTCCTTCATTTCCTTTTTAAGTGGTACGTATATTTGTTCCGGCAACCACAGTGTTGGGATTCGTTTATTTCAAATGAGTATATGCTGCCTTTTAGAGCGAAAATCTCTGAAAGGTGATGCACATTGAAACCATAATGCATGGTATCTTTTCCAGGCGACAATGCAAAGCTTTTAGTGTTGCCAGCATTTGAATCTTCTTGGATGGAGCCTGCCATTTGCAATTTTTATAACGTATATAATAAAACACGCTGCCCACTTTAACGAAGGGTGCCTTTTAAATGGCTGCGTCTGAAGCTACCTTGTACCGCACCAGACATTAGTGTGTGCTTTTAGTGCCAGGTTGAAGACCCATTTATTCATCTAGGCATTTAAGAATAATTTGGGATCCTCTTCATATCAGGACTTATATTTCTCTCTGTGGGTTAAAAAAAGTTACGCTTCCATTTATTGATCAAATTTATATCCTTCCTTCGAAAGGACCCCCTTTTTGGCTTTTGTTTTTGCGTTTTAAAGCTCTGTGTTATTCTTCTGTTACTTGTGATGTGCCCAGAGAACTATGTTGTCAGGCAGTCTGTATAAATGGGAGAAGGTGGATATTTACGAACAGTGCTGAAAGGGCAGCCCACCTCTGACTTAAGGAATGATAAGGCCAGACAGCCACTGCCCCTTGTGCAGTGAGCCTCCCCAAGGCTGTCCTCTTTTGGAAGCAGCGTGCTGGGCTGTAGAATGATGACCCTTGGGGCAGTGACTGCGAGGGGGTGGTGTGGCCCTGGTGCCATGAACCATAGACAATGCTCTTCTAGGCTAGTGTTAGGCAGGCCTGTGAATCTCCTTTGGCAACAGAGAGCCTCGGTCTGGGGTCCCAACTCCTCTGAGCTTTCTGTGGTTTTTCAGAGTGTAGCTGCTGAACCATTTAATTTCAGTTCACCAGTGAACGCTGCCGGTTAATGGGGAAGGCCCTGTGCGGATTAGCCATGCGCTCAGGCAATTAACATTTGCTTTGGGCTCAGGGTGGATTTGATTTAAATCACAATTTAAATCACTAGTCAGTAAGGCTTGATTTAAATCACAGTTTTCTACATAAAGACTAATTCTTGCTGGTATAACTTTAATATGCAAGTAGATGAAGATTTTTAGAATAACAACTTTTCATATTAGTTTTTTATCCCCAGTTCAATAGGTTAATCATTCATATTTGGACAACTTTTCTGTTGTACTTAGGAAGGAGAAAAATAATCATTACCTTAATAATAACAATTTAAATGGATTTATTAGATCCACTCCACTCCAAACAATCAGAAAAATATTGTTTCTATTCTATTCACTGAACTTCTTGAAACTTAACACTGAAGGAGTTGATTCTGTATTCATAGGTTTGTAGAACAATAGGACTAAGGTATTTTTCTCAACTCTGTTCATGTTATAACATTTGTGCTGTGAAGAAGAGGCATGTGATCTCTGCTGAGTCAAATGCAGTTTTGAGAACTGCAAAAGTAAACCAAGCATCTGTGATAATATCTAGTAGGCAGAGAAACTGCCCAATAATCATACAAAAACCTCTGGAAGAGCATAAATGACATTGGGAATGGATTAATGGAATTTATTTACCAAATTTTTTTTAAACATATACAGCCTTATTCTACATAATTAAAAAAACTAATCTTTATTTCATGATTGAATAACCTTTGGATGGTAATATATTTCCCCCAAAAAGCATTTTATTTTAAAAAATCCGATTTAAATAAAAAAAAATCCAATTTAAATTTTTAAAAATCCGATTTTTCAATTTTTTTTTTAAAAAACATGGATTTTTATTCACCCTGTTTGGGCTTCTGGTTGGGGTTTCTGTTTTCCTGCAAGTTCCTGACTCCTGCTTGCTTGCTTCTCGCTTTCCGCACGCCAGGTGGACAGAATTCTTCTTCTGAGCTCTGAGCCCCACGTCCCGCTCCTTGGCTCCGCCCTTTGGCTGTATCGCCACCATGTGTCGCCCGACTGCCTCTTTGTCAATGTCTGTGCGAATGCAGCGTGAGTAGGGGAGAAGTCGCAGGGACTGGGAAAGCTGCCTTATACTGAACCGGGGCATAGAAGCAATCGTAAAACCAGCAGGGTTGGATGGGGGCACCCCAAGGACCATCTAGTTCAATTCTCTCAGCCCCCTCCCCCCCCCAGCAATGCAGGAATACATGTGGTTCCTCCATCCATTTTGAAACCATAGCACACCCTGCTTAGCTTTGGAAGTCCGTTTCAGGTATTAGTCTTTCCCAATCCCATCCACTTAACCCAGTGCTCTTGGGAAGAGTGATAGCAACACATTCTTAAGTAAATGTATCCAAATTCTTCATGTGCATTACTGCCCAATAAGAGCTTTCCCCCCCCTATATAGCTCTCTCCCCGCCCCCAGCCTTGGTAGAGAGAGCTACAACCCTTCTTTGAAGATGATAATTATATATTTATCCATACCATGCCTTTTCCCCTGACGGGACTGGAGACAGCTTACAAGAACTGCTAAAAACATAGAAAAACCAGTCATTTTTAATTGCACTATTTCATCCAAGTAATCAATCAATCAGTCATTTAATTCTATCACTGTTTAATTGTATTTGTATTTAATTGTATTTGTTAAACCACTGAGCCTAGGGCTTGATGATCAGAAGGTTGGCAGTTCGAATCCCCGCGACGGGGTGAGCTCCCGTTGCTCGGTCCCTGCCCCTGCCCACCTAGCAGTTCGAAAGCACGTCAAAGTGCAAGTAGATAAATAGGGACCGCTCCAGCGGGAAGGTAAACGGCGTTTCCATGCACTGCTGTGGTTCACCAGAAGCAGCTTAGTCATGCTGGCCACAAGACCCGGAAGCTGTACGCCGGCGGCTCCCTCGGCCAGTAATGCGAGATGAGCGCCGCAACCCAAATGTCGGACACGACTGGACCTAATGGTCAGGGGTCCCTTTACCTTTAAACTATTTATTAACTAAGTCATTTATTGAAATATTTTCTGCCCTTATGTAGTAGGCAGCTTCCCATTGATACACCGTATTTTTCCATGTATAACACGCCCCCGTGTATAACACGACCCCTATTTTGGGAGACTCCAAATTGAGGAAATGGGGGAAGATTGCCCAGAGTTACTGAGCTTTTTTTGGGGGGGGGGATTGCCAACAATTGCTCACCCGCCAAACCGCCGCTGCCAATCGCACGCATCCACGAAGCCAGCAGCCGGCAATCGCACACCCGGTTGCCGCAGCAGCAAATCACAAACGGACCTTGCCGCAGCCACCATTCACCTCTCAAACGCCGCTGACAATCTCCTGCTTGAGGCATCCACCAATCGCCCGTCCCATCCCAGCACTATCCGTGTATAAGACGACCCCAGATTCTTAGCATTTCCCTCCAATAAAATAACGGAAATATGCGATACTTGCATTTCCCACTTCTATTTTTATTTTTTAGAGCTCTACCTGGGTTTGAAGCATTTGACAGTGTGTGTGTGGGGGGGGTCTGGTGGAACACACCCCATAAACTTCACTGAGTGCCGTTCCTTCCCCTATCCAATTTTAGGAGTCCAAGTACTTCCGGTTCCAGGAATGTTGTGATAAGCGGGTTCAATGAGCAAGTGCTCAGGTGAGTCTCAGAACTGAGCAAATGCATGGGAAGCAGATGCAGAAGAACTGCTGGTTGGCATGACACTATTTACCAATGTGTATTTACTGAGAGAGCTTCAGCTGTCTTTGTTCCTTTGGATAGCCAAGGATTAACCCAGCAAATGGTCGTTGAAAGCCAGAAAAGGATATTTTAAAGTGTGCTTTTATGAGGGTTGATGGCTGGTGGCTACTAGCAGTTTGGCATGCAGCCAGCCATGGAAACAGAAACCTGGGAAGCACCTTGCTCATTTGGGGTTTTTTTTTTTTGTTTCGTTTTGCATTTTGTGCTGGATTAATAACCCCTTTCTGTATTTTGCAGGTTCATGGCCGAATGTGGCAACTCCCGGTTCCTCGAGCATGTTGGGAAGGCTGACGAGATCCATGGCCTGCCCAAGAAGCAGAAGGCGGCGGTGGCTGAGGTGGAAACCGGGGTTGCCTCCTTGATACCAGCTCCCAAGAGCAGGTGACTGTGAAATGAGGTTTATGAGAGAGGACCTGGGTTGCCCTAAAAGTGGAGCTTCGTAAAATTTATATACTACTTGATTGTAAAAAAAAAAAAAAAGCAAAAACCTCGAAGCGATTCACAGAATAGCAGGTTAAAAACAACTATTTAAAACATCCATTTTTTAAAAAAAAAAAGTTAAAATCCACATCAAAACACCAGTCTACATTCTACAAACTGAACAGGCTAAACAAAAATGTATTTAGCAGGCAGCAAAAACAGTACAGCCGTACCTTGGTTTTCAAACAGCTTAGTTCTCGAACGTTTTGGCTCACGAACACCACAAACCCAGAAGTGACTGTTCTGATTTGCGAACTCTTTTTGGAAGCCGAATGTCTGACAGGGCTTCTGATTGGCTGCAGGACCTGGCTGCAGGACCTTCCTACAGCCAATCGGAAGCCGCACCTTGGTTCCCAAACGTTTTGGAAGTCGGACGGACGTCCAGAACGGATTCCGTTCGACTTCCAAAGTACGACTGTACAGTGAAGGCACCTGCCTGGTCAAAATGGCCGAGTGGGCACAAGTGGCGCTTGGATCTCTCAGGGTTATGACTCCTTTTGTACCCTGCATCACTTTCCTCATAGGTGGCGCTCCGTCAGGATTTTTGTCTCCTCCACCTTCCGGGACATGCACGGCGAACGGGACCTGCTGATCCGCTCCGTCTTCCCTGAGCTACGAGCCCGGGCAGCCCAGTTCTGCCTGGCAATAGAGGACATCGACCTCCGCTGGGGCATCACTGAGCACGAGAGCCAGCAGAACAAGTATGAGGAGAGGAGGGGAAAAGACCAGGGTTATTTGGGGGTGCTCCAAACTTCCTCAGTTCTGCATACCAAAGTCAACTAGTCTGATAGTTGAATTTTAGTTGAGCACAGCGCCCTTTTACTACACTTGGAGGGTAGTAGCCTAGCTTACAGGGTGGAGGGCAGGCCATGTGGCACACGCACAGTTCTACTCCTCCAGTCCTTCTTTGCTGCTGCCTGAGGCGGCTGCATCACTTCGCCTAATGTTTGGGCCGGAGCCTGATGCCCACAGTTGCCACCCCCAGTCTCATGTCCGTAATTTCTCTTGTGCAGTTGGGCGGATCTTTTTGAATTTGTTCTTTGCAAAAGTCACATGGGAAGCTGCCTTATACTGAGCCACACCTTTGGTCCTCTAGCTTAGTGCTGTCTACACTGACTGGCAGCAGCTCTCCAGGGTGTGGGGCAGGAAGTCTCTCCCAGCCCTACCTGGAGATGCCGGGGGTTGAACTTGGGACCTTCTGCATACAAAACAGATGCCCTACCACTGAACTGTGGCCTTTCCCCTATTGATTGACTGAGCGAATAAAGAAAACACAGCACCAAAATTTTCCGTGCGTCGGAAGCAAGGCATTATGGGAGTTCTGTCAGAACACCTTGACCTGTTTTTCTTCCCTGTGTAAAACTGTCTCATGTAAATGCGTTTAGGAAGGTGGTGGTGGGATTGGAGATTCAGCAGACAAGATGTTCTAAAGGTTCATTATCTCTCTCTAGGCAGCTGGAGCTCTGCTTGTCAGAAGTCTGTCGGAGTCAGCTGTTCATTGGGATCCTTGGGGAGCGGTATGGCCACGTCCCTACGGAGTATTCCTTGCCAGATGAACCCCATTTTGAGTGGGTGAGTGAAGAGACTGTGAGTTGGCCAGTTCTAGTGCTGCTCAGTAGCACTCAGAGCCCAGGAGGAAGCATTCTTTCCCAAACAAAATGGGCACAGTCTGGTTAGCAGTTTTCTCCTTTCCATACACAAGAGAGAAATTTTGCTGCTCGTTTGGGAGCTGCCCAGAGTGGCTGGGGAAGCTCAGCCAGATGGGCAGGGTACAAATAATAAATTGTTGTTGTTGTTGTTGTTGTTGTTGTTGTTGTTGTATGTACATTTCTGTTCCTGAAACGTTTCCCAGCATAGCTTACAGATCTGTGAAAAGAATGCACTCCCTATTCTTAGCCTTGCTGTCTTAAAAAAGGCATGGCACAGAAAGAATACTAATTGGGAAGAGGGAGAAGGGACTAAGTAAACTCTGGTATCAGATCTTAGTTACAGTTTTCGAATGTGGAATGGAAACAGTTTAAGTCAAGGAGGAGGCAAAAGATGGATTGTCCCTGCTTCCCTCATTCTGTTAGCAACCTTCTCAATATTCCCTATCATAGTCAATACTGTTAATGGATATAACACCTTACAGAATAAACATAAACAAAAAATAAAATTGTGAATTTGCTGCCCTGGGAGACTTAGGGTTGTTTCTAATGCAGCTCTATATTAAAGTCGCTTAAGGGATTACTTGTTCCACTGTGGAAATGTTTTGCTCCAGTGGAACATTGTCGCACGAGAGGACACCTAGGCAGGTTGCTGGTAACTTTGCACAGCCTGTTGTTAGATTATTTCCTGCAAGCACAGTTGTTGCACATTAGTACCCACCCTTGTGCTAGCAGGCAGAGAACGTTGAATCTGACTAAACTTCAATAGGAAGGGGAAGAGGGTGTGAGGGAGAACTGACATTAAAAGAGCAAGAATGCAGTCAAAGAGAAGATGACCTTAAAATGGCCCTAAGGAGTCCTTGAGGTTGGGTGTTGCAAAGCTTGTATGTCATCTCCGCAGGTGAAGTCTTATCCAGCAGGCCGCTCCATCACTGAGCTGGAGGTGGTTCAGTTCCTGAACGGTTGTGAGAACCCTGCTGCAGCATCCAGGGGCTTCTTCTACCTCCGGCAGCCAGACTTTCTTGAGTAACGCATTTTGTTTTAAAATATTTCCATATGCCTGTAATGTAGTGTAGCTTAATGTTTTTTTTTAAATCAATTAACATGCCATAACCTATAATAGTTATTACACAAAAGCACCAATATTTTAATTCTGCTTTATAGCTCAGTCGGCAGAGCGTGAAACTCTTAATATCGGGGTCATGGGTTTGAGTCCCGTGTTGAGCAAAATAATTCCTGCATTGCAGAGGGGGTTGGACTAGATGACCCTCGTGGTACTTTCCAACTCAGGTTATTTGCTGATCCCAATTGAAAGGGCCCTTCGTATCGGTGCAACATTTTTCCAGATGCCACGCTGGGCTGAAATTTGGCATTCTGGAGGAGAATTGTGCATCTTGAAAATTCATGTGTTTCTTTTGAGTAAAGTAAGCCCGTCAGAACTCTAAGTCTTCTTTGTCAGCTGTGAACAAAATGCTTTGAATTGTTTGAGTATCTGGTGAAACTGTAGGATTGGGCTTCCCTTTCGTCTTCCTGTGAGTTGTGCTTAAGAGAAGCTTGATTTTATTCATTTATCCTGTCTCTCTAAGGACCTCAGGATTAGAGATGTGTAAACCTGTGGAGGGAGGGATCAGAAAAATCGGTGTGTGTGTAGTGGTTAAGAGCGGTAGACACGTAATCTGGTGAACCGGGTTCGCGTCCCCGCTCCTCCACATGCAGCTGCTGGGTGACCTTGGGCTACTCACACTTCTTTGAAGTCTCTCAGCCCCACTCACCTCACAGAGTGTTTATTGTGGGGGAGGAATAGAAAAGAGATTGTTAGCCGCTTTGAGACTCCTTCGGGTAGTGATAAAGTGGGATATCAAATTCTTTTTCTTCTTCTTCATAATTTTTTCAGGGCCCCTCAGGCCTTCTCTTCTCTACTCTGGGTACCAAGTTCAAAATCTTCATAACAGCCCTGTGAAGTAGGTTGGAGTGAGAGATAGCAACTGGCTCAAGAGCATTGTGGTTGAGTGGGGATTTGAATATCTTGTTTCCCTGATCTTACTCTGTCTCCACTACAACACACAAGCTTTACATCTGGCATACATTATGGACATTAAAAACACGTTTATGCATGTGTGCATACCATTTTTAGTGCTTCTGCTGGGAGGCAAGGAGCTGTCCATGGTCCTGAAGCTCCACTCCCTCCAGAGTACTGTGACAACACCTCTGCTCCAAACATAAACTCTGGTTATAGCTATGCTGTTTGTGCTAGCTTCAGGGGATTGCAACTCTTGTGAGAGCTGCTGAGAATTTAATTCATTGGCCTCCTTGTCTCTCTTGGGTATCTCGTCTTTCGCATGTGCTTGCAAAATCACATTTTTTCAGTATCCCTTGGTATGCAACCATGATAAATACAAGCAAAGCTACAAAATGGTTTGGAAAGATGTTAAATCTGATTTGTAACATGGCCTGAGATTCCTCTAGCTGTAGGCCCACAAGAAGAGAGTGAAAGACATCTGAAATAATCGGGGAGACAAATTGCTGATCACAAGCAACTCCCATCATAAAAGGGAGATTGAACTGGCACGTGTTTATTGCAAAGCAAACTGGTTTCCTGACCAGTTCCTTTGAAGGAAGGCATGGCTCAGGAGGGGCAATGGATTGCAGTCATCATCAACATCATCATTTTGTTTGTATGCCGCCTTTCCATAGTTGCAACTACGCTCAAGGCGGCTTACAACATGACAAGATTTACATGATTACAAAATTACATAATTACAAACATAGCAGAAGCCATAAACAATAAAACACATCAAAACGTACACAAACCAGATGGAAACAATTTCCACGTAAACCATAAGATGTAAAACTAAAGGTACAACAATAATATCAATAACAGCAATGAGCTCTCTCAACCCCCCATAAGTCCCCCCCCATAAACATAGTCGTACCTTGGAAGTTGAATGGAATCAGTTCCAGAAGTCGGTTTGACTTCCAAAGCGCAGCTTCTGATTGGCTGCAGGAAGCTCCTGCAGCCAATCAGAAGTTGCTGAAGTCCCATTGGACGTTCGGCTTCCAAAAGAAAGTTCAAAAGCTGGAACACGCACTTCCGATTTTCAATTATTTGGGAGCCAAAATGTACGATTTCTGGGGCATCCAAGACCCAAAGTACGACTGTATAATATGCATATGTGTATAACTCATATCCAAACTTCTTGGTTGTCCAACTTTCGGTTTTCAACCGAAACACCCAGGTTCTCTGGAAAACATGAATCTTGAAAGCAAATCTCACAGAATAGGGGTTTCGCCTTCGATTCAGAATTGTGGTTTGTCTTAATCTAGTGCCTCTTTGCTCCTCTGTCACTCTTGGCAGCTCCGTGCCAGAAACGTGGAGGGCGGATTTCGTGGCTGAGTCAGGGGAGGCCAAGCGCCGGCTGGCAGACCTGAAGGAGTGCATTGAGAACCATGGCAGCCTGGCCTCGTGTAGCAGGTGATGGGAAAGTGATATTGGTGCGGGTAGTGAGAGATCCCATGACCCTTCCGCAAACGTTTTAATCATTTGTGGGTTCTCTCTTCTTCTATATTAGATACGTTTGTCAGTGGGGCGGGGTAGCCCAGGGCAGGCCATACGTCAAGGGGCTCGAGGATTTCGGTGTCAAGGTACTGCAGGATGTATGGGAATGCCTCCAGCGCCAGTTTATAGAGGTAAGGACTGAGAAAAGCAAGATTGGGCAAGCGTGTTTGGTTTTTTTCCTGACGGACTTTTTGCGTAGAGGGAAGCTTGTTCCCAGCAGTTATGTCTACAAGCATCCTCTCAGTCAGTTTTATTACGGCAAAAGCCAGCAGCACAGAAAATCATAAATCCATAACAGAGAAAAATCGGCAACATCACCAGAGATTAGAACAATTACACAAAGGAACTTTACAAATGTGTTATTCAATAAAAGAGATTTACGCTTCTCAATAGCTAAAGTGCAGAATTTAGCCACATCATATGATACTAGACTTGAAGAATCCTCCAGAAGATATTTCCGTAAAATCTTGGGGGAGGATTCCAAATAGTGTTGTAACTTTGTTAAAAGGGGTAAAATAAATCGAGCATGTTCTTCACTATAGAATTCGCAAAATAAAAGGATGTGAGTAACGGATTCTACCTTGTTAGACATGCAGGGGCAGAGATGCGTATGCATTGGAACCTTCATAAATTTGCCATACAGCACTGCTGAAGGCATTGTCTCGAAACGGGCTCTAGAGAAAGCCCATCTATAGGCTTCATTAGTGATATTAGTTAAATAAGGGGCCGCTGCAAAATTAGGCCAAGATATTAAACATCAATACTTCTCCGGAAGTAAGGCAACTTCTTGTTGTAATTCGACATCGTGAAGTCTCTGAGTAATAGTAATTTTTGCCTTATTTAAAGTTCCGTTAAGAAGATACTCTGGGTTTAGGCCAATTTGTTTGATCTTATTACTGTATTTTTCGCTCCATAGGGCGCACCGGACCATAGGACGCACCTCGTTTTTAGGGGAGGAAACAAGAAAAAAAATTATTTTTCTGGTTTTCCTCTTCTAAAAGCCCTGTTTTTTTAGGATCAGCTAAAAGTTTTGCAGCTTTTTTGCAAAGGGAAAAGCCCTGTTTTTTTGAGGATCAGCTAAAAGTTTTGCAGCTTTTTTTGCAAAGGGAAAAAACCTGTTTTTTGAGGATCAGCTAAAATTTTTGCAGGTTTTTTTTTGCAAAGGGGGAAAAGCAAAGCTCCTTTTGCAAAGGGGGAAAAGCAAAGAGGAAAAACCCCATTTTTATGGGGTTCAACTCACATTTCTGCAGCTTCTGAAGGAAAGGGAGCCTTTTCTACAATTTCCAGACAATCTAATTAGCCAGTCACATGCCGCTGGGGAAACAAACAACCTCCCTCTGCAGCACATTCAACAATGGAGGGTGGGGCCGAAAGGGAGCCAGGACTCTTATCTCTCTCCTGGTCTCTTGCTGATCAGCTGCTGAGCAGGGTCCTTTCAACACCCCTTTTTCTCTTTGTAAAATAAAAAGCATGATCCTCTTTTGGCCCCTGGAAAATTCAGCTCCAGGGACCACCATTTACTCCATAAGACGCACAGATATTTCCCCTTACTTTTTAGGAGGAAAAAAGTGAGTCTTATGGAGCGAAAAATACGGTAGTTATTTGCATAAGCCGGGGGGGGGGGGGGGTAGGGGACTGTGGCCAGGAAGTGAGGTAACAATCCCTTTGGGTTGTAATGGATTTTCAACCAGAGGGATATTGCTTGTTCCCATACCTTTAATTCCACTCTGGGGAGTCCTTCCTCTTGCATCCTCTGTAACGGTGAGTTTATGGAGTTGGAAGAGTTCCCCAATATCCCGCTTCCCAACACCACCAACAACATGCCCCTGCAGCAAGAAATACGTTTTGATCTCAGGGTCATGAGTGACAGTCCACGTTAGGCGAAAGTTTCTAGCATTGCAGGGGGTGGACTGAATGAGTAAAGAGAGAAATGTAATGGAGGCTTTCCAGAGGCACAGTGAAGAACATCAACCACTCTTGCAAATTTTTATTTCATTTTTAAAACACTGCAGTTTAAAGCCACGTGTGTTTGTTTTTAAACCAATCACCCTTGGGTGCCTTTCTCATCATCCCCATCCCTGTTTACCCCCCAGGGAGATGGCTGCACTCTGGCCAATAACGAACCAGAAAAGGAGGATGAAAACGACCTGCAAGACTCTTTCCAGGAGCTGCAGCAGAGGAGGTTTTGTGCCCGGGCAAAACTCATCCATGCTGTGGCTGCCCAGCTGCGTGGAGGGAAGCTCTGTATTGTGAGCGGAGAGCCTGGCCAAGGGAAAACTGTCTTCCTGGTAAGTAAAGGAAGCGAGATTTGGAGGTGGGAACGAGTCAGTAGATACTAATAGTGAACTCGATTCTCAAAGTGTGTAGGTAGCCAGAACACCATCCATGCACCAAGGAGATACATTCGCAGGGTTGGGGAAATGCCTTGGTTTGTGGTAGTACAAAAAAGAGAGTCTTTAAGAACAATAAACCAAAAAATGCTGAAGGGGAGGACCTCAAAATGAACTAACAAGAACCGAGCGTGTTCATTGAATGCTGGGTTGGGGTTGGGGATGGAGTGGAGACTGGGTTGATAGAGGAACTGGAACGGAACGGCCTAGCAAAGGCAGGCAGGCAGACTGGCTGGCTAGAAACTGCTGGTGTGGTTAGCTACCTTTTAAATTAAATAAAATTAAATTTTTGTTTACTGACATTGTCCCTGGGAATGACTATCTGCAGGATCATTCCACTATTCCATGCTATCTGCAGGATCATTCCACTGGGATGCTTGTAGTGGGGAACGTTAATTGCTGCTTGGTTTTACACTGAGGAACGTTAATTGCTGCTTGGTTTTACAGCTCCGCCACTCTTTTCAAGCAGTAGTAAAGCTTTCATCAAAAGAGGGTCAGTGTTTAAGAGGGTTGGACTAGGACCTCACAGACAAGAGATCAAATCTTGCACTTGTCCCTGAAAGTTCACTGGGTTGACTTTGGGTCAGCCACCCCCCTCTCTCCCTCTTCTCTTTTGGCCTAACCTCTACCTCACAGGGTTGTTGTGAGGATAAAGTAGGGAGGAGAAAACCCACGTTTATCACCTTGAAGGAAAGGTGAGATATAAGTGAATTAATAAACCTGAGAGCTGAGGGAATAGTGACTTCCTCAACAGACGGAAAGCACATATATCTGTCATGACTAAGGCATTTGAGGGCAGAAACTACTAGAAAATACTAGAAGTTTATAGAAGATTCTGGAATGTACTGGAAGGCTCTGGAAGGTTCATATTGTTTTGACTAACTCAGGGTCACGTGGAGCCAGGAGAGATAAATTCCTGGGCTCAGCGAGCTGCTTTATCTCTTTGCTCTCTTACTCTGCTTGTGCATTGTATGGAACGAAGTTTTTGCCTCAGTAAAGTTTTTCTTTCACTGTGGATCTTTGACTCTGTGTGGTTCCTTTTCATTTACTGCAAGACACTGCTGTTTGTCAATATTAGCAGGGAATAAAAGCTAGGAGAATGAGTTATGGGGTTGACACTGGCCAGGCCTGATTTGCCTCGGCTCGGACCTGTTGCTGAATCCTCCTCTTCTGCTGTCTTCCTTTTACCTCAGGCGGCCCTTTCCCAGGTGCTCAGAGCGAAGGCCCCGCAGCAGAAAGAAGACCCTGCTCCCAGTTACCACGTCGTGACTCACTTCACCCAAGCCCGGCCCGATCAGGCCGAAGCCCAGGTAGTGTTGGGCCACCTGTGTGCCCAGCTGAGGAAATTGCTGGAGCATCCTCCAGCCCCACCCAAAAGCTACAGGTTAGCATGGCGGCCATTTTGAGGAGCCTGGTTTGTCAGGGGTGACGTTGCTTCACCTGCAGGCTTCTGCGTAAGAGAATAAGAGGGCTGCTCTTGTTTCCTTACAGGGGGCTGGTTGGCCAGTTTGACTCTCTCCTCCATTCTGTGGCCCTGTCTTTGAAGCGACGCCAGTCTCTGGTGGTTTTGGTGGATGGCGCTGACCTTACCTACACGGCCGGTGGGCAGCTGGTTTCTGATTGGCTGCCCGAGGAGCTGCCCCAGGTGAGCTTTATATCTACCCTCACCTGTGTGTGAATATAGCACGCATCCTTTCCCACCAGCCACATACAGATGATAGCCCAAAGTTCCCTGCTCTTTGCATGAACCTTCTCTCTTTTCTCTGACTCTCCCTGCAGCGAGTCAGCCTTGTCCTCAGCGTCTCTGAGGAATCTGTACTCCTTGGGTCTCTCAGGCGGCGGAAGGACGCCTTCTCCATTCCCCTTGGACCTCTGGACCCCCCTGACCGAGTTGCCATGGTCCGCAAAGACCTGGCCTTGTATGGCAAAAAGTTGGAGGAGTCTGCTTTCAACAACCAAGTAAATGGAAAAATAAAATGTTGTGTTTGGGGGTTGGAGGTCAGGGGTCAGGTTGAATTCTTTGATAGTGTGGTCTGGAAAGCTATAAGTAAGCTGTGTAAATTCTGGGACCTGGACTATTATGCACAAGTGTGGGATTTCAATATCACTTGTAGATTTCCATGTCCAGTGCTGTTCAGCCTTTCCTTTTGATTAAGTTACTAGTCCTCATGGAACTGAAAACATGTGAGCAATTCCTGGTGTGGTTTTGGAAAGAAATGCATGTGTTGGGGTTAAAGAGAAGGAAGGATGTTGTTCTAATGAAAGTCTAGTGCTTGATGCTTTCCCCTAATGTAACATGGGTAAAGCACATGCAGAATTTCGCTCCTTGCATCGTGTTGAGTCTTGAGCACCACCTATATCCCAATGCAGGTTCTAGATCAGCTGTGAAGTGGTTGGTCTTTGCTTGTTGCACTGCCTGTGTTTTTTTCCCTGATTATTAATGAGAAAGAAGCAGGGAAGAAAAGGAGTGGTTTTCCTGGGCTATTCAGAGCCAGAGGATGACCCAATAGTGGCTAGAGAACTACCGAGTCCTGGATTCAAATCCCGACCCTGCCATGTAACTCTCTGGGTGATGTTGGGGCCAGCCACTGTCTCTCCTTGGCCTAACCTACCTTGCAAGCATGGATGCGAGGATAAAAGGGGCCACCTTGAGCTCCATGGAAGGACAATTGGGGTAAAATGTACTAAAATGTCGTGTCCGTGCCTTGTGCCTCTCCCCTTTCCCCCTCCAATGATAAATTATCCAGTGGTTAGAATGGAAATGGGGAGCCTTTTTTAAAAATATATTTTTTATTGAATTTATATTAATATACCCAAACAAACAACCAAGAAAAAGAAATACTTTGAACAATATCGAATACATATAATCATCTTATCCAACCATTCCCCAAAACACTTACACCTTGAAATAAATTTGCTTTTATCATTATATGTTATTTAAATCATACTTTCTTCTAATGACTCTAAACCTTAACTAACTGTCATATCTAAAGAAACGAGAACAAAAAAAACAAAAGGAAAAAAGAAAGAAATCCCCCCAAAAATAAAACAAAAAACAAAAACCCATCCCCGATCACCCCCCAAAAAGCAAAAACAAACAAACAAACAAACCTAAAAATAAAAATAAAAATACACTGACTTCCTGACAAATCCCTTTGCTTCGACATAAATTAATTTGAATGATTACAACCCAGTATTATCTCATATACATAATTTCCAGTACATTCTTAAATAATTTTTGCTCCACATTTTTTGTTACAACTCATTACAATTCCCTTTATCCCTCAAATGCTGGCATGGTTACCAAGCTTTTATTATATTTTAAGACATATCTTTTATAGACCTCCCATTTTCCAACACATTTCTGCTTTGAGTTTCCTCTTAAGTTATTTGTTAATAGAGCCAACTCAGCTAATTCTTGTAATTTGATTTGCCAGTCGATGATTTTTGGTACTTCTTGATCTTTCAAGATCAAGATCAAGAATGGGGAGCCTTTTTTTAGATTCAAGGGGTGCATCACCTTCTGGGCAATCTCTCCTGGGGCCCCACATGCCAGTGGTGGGCGGGGAAAGTGGGCGGAGCAACAGATGTGAACTTTACATGTTCTGTAGTTGGCTGCTTTGTTCACACAATCGCATGTTCCTTTCTGCAGGCAAACAAAGGGCATTATTGGAGTTCAAGCACACATTTTAGCTAGGCAAAAACACCCAAAGGGGCTGGTGAAGGCCTCAGGGGATAAATAGAAAGGCTTGGGAAGCTGCTTTGGGGGGGGGAGGGGCTGGGGCCTGAGGTCACCCAGACTCTTGATTCCGCCTGTTTCCATACAGATGCGGCTGGTGCTCCTGAAGCGAGGCTCCCGGCAACCTTTGTACCTGTCCCTGCTGACTCAGGACCTGCGGCTCTTTGCCCTGTATGAGAAGGTGAGGCAGCCGTTGAGACGGATCGTGGGTTGGGGAGGAGGAGCGATGAGGCATCGCATGGCTCCAGACCTCAAGGGTCTTTCTGCACAGTTGGATCATCTGTTTCTTCTCCTCCCACCCCCCCACCCCCTTAATCCACAAGCTCTCGGAGAGGATCCAGAAACTGCCTGTGTCACTCCCTTTGCTGCTGCAGCACCTGCTGGGCTGCCTGGAGCAAGATCACGGGTTGGAGATGGTTTCTGTTGCCCTCGTGTGTCTCTGGGCCAGCAGAGACGGTAAGTCCCACGTGAGGGGGAAATTCCAACGGTGACATTGCGCACAGACCAGAGGCTATTGGGCCTGTGAGGGCCACACCAAATATCCTTCCCGTGGTGCCGTTTGTGATTATTTGTGTTTGTGATGGTCTCAGGGCGATTGTCTGCTTTTGGTAATTCTTCCACCTGTAAATATTTCAGGGAAGACACACTGCTTTGTTTCCAGTCTTTGCATGCGCCGTAGCTTCCCGCTGAAATCCTTCCAACTTTTCAAATACCACAGATGTGACGGGGGAGAGGGTGGGTTCTTGTGCTTCTGTTGCACTATTGACACAAGAGTACCCCTCCAGACTTCAGCAATGCAACCACCATCACCATCATTTGTCCGGGTTGTCCCAGCCATTCTGGACAGCTTCCAACACATAAAAATAATGATAAAACATCTAACATTAAAAACTTCCTGATACAGAGCTGCCTTCTAAAAGTTGCATAGTTTTTTAATCTCCTCAACATCTGCTGGGAGGGTGTTCCAGAGGGAGGGTGCCACTACCCAGAAGGCCCTCTGCCTGGTTCCTTGTAACTTCACTTCTCGCAGTGAGGGAACCACCAGAAGGCCCTCGGAGATGGACCTCAGTGTCCAGGCCTGGGAAGCAATGTAGAATGACAAACAAAAGCAGGATGATGTTTGGACGGTCTGGCGTCAATCACCGCTAATGCACTATTATCAGCAAAATCCACCCGCAACACCCACACCCAAACCAGTCCGCAGGGTCCTACTGTGATGTATCTGAGGCAGAGATGGGCCAGTGTTTCTGATTATATTTATCCAATGGCCTGCCTTCCAGTTAAATGATTCTCAGAATAGTTTACAGGCTACATAGTCCTCTGGCTGATGCATAGGGCCAGGTCATGTCTCTCTTCAGCTCTACAACCCCAGGGCAGGCAGCTTCCAGTTGGATCTGAGTGTTCGTTCTGTCAGGGAGGGGAGAAGCTGTGTCTTTCACCGATAGATAAGGGGCAGGCTGATCTTCCCTCTTATCCCCACTAACTAAAAAATGTGGGGTTTTTTTTGAGACTCAGATACAATGTCATAGAATTGTAGAGTTGGGAAGGGACCCCGAGGGTCACCTAGTCCAACCCCCAGCAATGCAGGAATACGCATCTGTCTCATACGGGGATCGAACTTGCAACCTTGGCATTACCAGCACCATGCTTTAACCAACTGAGCTATTCAGGTTCCAGTGGTATTTGGGCAGGCCAGTTGTTTGGGGACGCTGTGAATCATAGGCCTGGAGGGCGAAGATTCCCCCACCCCTGGGCTTACTCTTACAAAGATAACTGTGGTCATGACCCTCTGCAGGTCTAATGGAGCGAGATCTCTACAACATCCTTGCTGACGTGAAGGACCTGAATGGGGTTGACTTCACCATGGAACACGCCATCTGTGTCGAAAGACAAGCCAGGAGCCATCCCATGGCCCCCTTCTTTGACTTCCTGCGGAGCCTGAGGGGGTGAGTAGTGATGTTAAATTCTCGAGAATAATCTTTTGGAGAATATTCTCGATTAATGAGAATATTACAGAATTTTCATTTAAAATAGGAGAATATTCATTTTAATGTACAGTGGTGCCCCGCTAGACGAATGCCTCGCAAGATGAAAAACTCGCTAGACGAAGGCATTCGTCTAGCGGAAGGCTGCCCCACAAGATGAATTTGTCTAGTGAAAGCACTAGAGTTTTTTGTCTAGCGAAAGCGCGGCTGTCATTGCCACTTCGCTAGACGAAAAACCCGCTAGACGAAAATTTTCGCAGAACGAATTATTTTCATCTAGCGGGGCACCACTGTATTGAAAATGATATAATTAGTTAATATACATGTTTTAATATACATGTTTATTCATGGGTAAACCTGTTCAGATGGCAACCAAAAACTGTACAGATACTTTTATTCAGTGGGGCAATGCAGTGAATTCACATTGTTTGATTATTATTTTTTTGCACCAAACTTGAAATTGAAAATTCAACATGAATGACTCACGTTAATCACTAAGCCTGCCACTAACCATATATTTACCATCAACTTTGAATTCTAATTATGTTGCGTATGTATGAAATGTTGATTTTAAAGTAAAAGGAGTATAAAAAAAACCTCTGGTCCGCTATATGAGTACTTTCTTTAATAAGCATATCTACATGGTAATGTTATTATTTCCAGAAAATGAGACACAAATATTCAGTAATGACAAGTTACATAACATTGGAAATGCAAATTACTATCTGCTTAGACAAGTAAGGCAACACACAACATATTTAAATTATAACTGATAAATTGTCACAAAAAAGGAAATTTAAGTAACAAGCCTCAAATGTTTAAATTTATATTGACTCCTCAAACATCTTAAGAGGAAAAGTCACCGTCTTCGTCTCCACTGGTAACAGAGCTTTCAGTTCCACACCGATCATCTGCAAGATCATGGAACGAAGTTGATGGTTGTGTAAAATTCAATGAGCTTGTTAGGAGTTTTAAGTTATGAGCTACATATGTAAGCTTTCCTGCTCTGTCTCCAGTAAGCCTGTTCCTTTTTGCTGAATGAATAAGTCCATAAGTACTGAAGCTACGTTCTGTTGCAGCTGTCGTTGGTGGCATATTTAAAATGTCCACAGCCACTCTGCTAAGCTTTGAACCAAAGCATGTGGATTGGAAAACTGGTTCTTACGTTGGAATTTACAGTTTGTGGAGAATATTCTCCACAGAATTTTCCGGCAGAGAATATTTTGGAGAATAGACCTTCATCTACTTCTGCATCCTGTTCCGACAGCGGCCAGCTTGGATGCCTTGAGGATGCCCACACAAAGCTGGCCATGAGGGCAATTGTCCCCCTCCATTTTGTTGACCAGCGGCTGGTATTCAGGTGGCAACTGCCTCTGAACATGGAGAGTCCACAGGCTCCCTTTGGAGTTCAGGGCAAACCTGTGTGGAACAGCTGGGTCCTCTGTTTGCCCTCTCCCCAGGTATTTCCACCCAAGGCAGTTGCCTCACCTGGCCAAGTGGTAGGGCCGGGCAGGGCCCTGCTGCTCTGAATCTGAAATGGATGCTTCTTTGAGGGGTGGGGTATTATTTATTTATTTATTTATTTATTTATTTATTTATTTATTTATTTATTTATTTCTGTCTGTCATTGGGGAGTTGAGACTTGGGCTCCCATCCTTGGTTCTGGGTAGAGAATACTATCCAAGCACATTTAGGTAGTTTTTGAGAGCAAAAAAATATGGCTCTGTTTTGGGGGAGCACTGGGTTTATCACTCTCTGCTGTCACCCCACAGCTTGCTTGGGGCATGTGGCTCCCCCTCAGGGCCCTCAGGCTCTCGGTTGCATCTCTCCAGCGCCCCCTTGAGGATGGCAGTAGAACGGCGCTATCTGAAGAATTCAGGCTTGGACTACACAGCTCATATGCTCTTGGCAGGTAACCCTTCTCACCTTTTAGGCACTATGGAATTCTTGGTCTTTGGCTGCTTTTTTATTTCTTTATTAATTAGCGGATTGAAATGTGCCACCTTTCAGCAGACCTTGGTAGTACTCCAACCAATCTCTAGATGGCAGCCGGCTCAAGAGGTCAGCAAGGGGTGTTGCAGTTCTGCAAAGTGGCCTGTAGTGGGTGCTAACAGAGCAGTTGTCTTGGATCTCTTTTGTTCTTACAGCTCATTGGTGGAAACTGGTAGGCTCGGACGATTCCTGGAACCAGAACTGTGAGGCAGAGGCCTTGATGGCCCTTCCCTATCATTTAGTAAGTGACGACTCTGCTAGCCATTGACGACTGGGGAGCTAGGAGGCCATGTTGAATAATATTGAGACTGGAGAAGCCAGGATAAGTTGCATTTTCAGCTGAATTTAGGGAAGCCGCTTGAAGCATCCGTTGTGTTGAGCTATTTCATTGATGCTTTTGTTTGATTTGCTCATTGCAAACAGCTCAAAGTCTGTAAATTTTGATAGTAAACCTGATTTGCAATGGGAGTCGAATAATTTTGATTGCAACTGTAGATCTCAAGATTACCGAGATGAAAATGGGGGGGGGGAGAGACTTGAGAATAGAGCTATTGTATGGAGGCGTGGATCTGAACTGTATCCTTCAGCAAAATGAACCCCCTCCCGTTTATTTATCAAAATTATTTGTATGCCACCCTCTTGCAAAACCTTTAAAAGCAATAATCCTCAGCCTACCTATTCCAGTCACCCAGTCTTTTTAAATTCGGTTATTCTTAACTTAGTACCTAGAACTGTCAAGTAGGTTTGTGAGCTCTGCAGATGCCTTCTTAAACCACAACCCTCTCCTCCATTAGGCCCAAAGTGGACACTTGGAAGTGCTGGGTTCTTTGCTGACGGACCTGAGCATTGTGAGCGCCCACGTCCAGCTGGGTCTCCTCCACTGCCTCTCTGAGGCCTACGCACTCTATGGTGAGCCACGGGTGCCCCCTTGTGGCTGGAATGGGGGTAGCAGTTCATAAGGTGCCGTTGTCCCCCCTGTTGGATTAGAGGTTTGGAGACTAAGCTGCTCTCTTCCTGACCGAGATGAGAAATTTGCAGGCTGGGTATTGGCAAAGCTGCTCCTGGGCTGGGCCAGATATGCAAGGCAGCACTGCAGAAACGCAAAGGGTCGTTTCAGGTCAGATGGACAACAGAGGCGGACTGGATGAATTCACATCTCAGTATGGACATCTAGTCCGTCTCCGTTGACAAAGGATTCTTTGGCCTTTTCAGAGACTGCGTCTGACTTGGAGGTTGATGAGACTGTGAGGACCTTCCGAGCCTTCCTGCAAAGAAACATGGGGCTGCTTTCCCAGAATCCTCTGCTGCTTCTGCAGCAGGCAGCCAACGAACCGCAAGACTCGTCGCTGTGTGTTCAGGCTATGAATGAGCTCATTGACAACGGGAGGCCTATCCTGAAATGGGCTAACAAGCCCCAGGAAGCTCAGAAGACAAATAGGTAATTCTGGAAAGTATTCGCTGTACTTCATCTTTTCCTTTTTGTGTAAGGCTCACGGATCTTGTTTTGGTTCTCTCCCCCCCCCCCCAAATGCCCAACAGCCTTGTCCTGAGCCTGCCTGGCACTCCTTCCTGTGTCTCCATTGCCCCTTCTGGAAAGCTGGCTGCTGTGGGCACCGCGGAGGGAACCCTGCACCTCCTGGATGTAGAGACTGGGCAGGTAAAAACCTGGTTTGATGTTGACACACCAAGTAGCTGCCAGGCCTAAATTGCCGCTTTGCAGAGAACATAGAAACCACTGGTCCATCTTGTCTGCACTTGATGGGCTGCAGTTATTCAGGGCTTCAGACAGTGGCATTCCCAGCCGGGGAATGTTGGGACCTTCTGCATTTTCTACCTGTGAGCCCAGGAGCTTGTTTGACTGGTGTGTGTATGTGATGGTTTACAAAGAGACTGTTCTGAAGTTCTGACGTGCCCCACATCCCCTCCCCAAATACCTAGGAACTGAAGTCCTTGCTGAGTGCTTGTGATGGGATCTCAGCCTGTGAGTTCCTGTCGGAGGAAACAGTCTGCCTCGGGGCCTTCAACGGACGCTTGGAGCTGTGGAGCCTGAGGGAAGGGTGCAGGTAGGCCTCTCCAAAACGGTGGTCTGAGCCAGTTCCATAGCCCAGGTGGTGACGGCTGCTCGTTGTTTACCTGTGAGGCAAAATGAGCAGCGGTGGTCTGAAAGGAGGTTGGATGGAGGGAAATGTCTCCCATGAATCTGTAGTGCTGGAACGGCAGGCAGGGCACCCAGATTTAGATGTTCCTGACAAGGATCTGGCAGTCCACGTATACCAATTAATGGCAGACCCAGGAACAACGTACTTTGCAAGTTTCTTCCCTGATGATGTGTGTCTTTCTCTCCGTTACCAACATCCTGGTGGCATTTAAAAACATTCCTGTTCACGCAAGGATTTGATATTAATAATAATAATAATAATATAATTTTATTATTTATACCCCGCCTATCAGGCTGGGTTTCCCCAGCCACTCTGGGCTGCTCCCAAAATAATATTAAGACATCAAACATTAAAAACTTCCCTAAACAGGGCTGCCTTCAGATGTCTTCTAAAAGTCAGATAGTTATTTATTTCCTTGACATCTGATTGGAGGGCGTTCCACAGGGTGGGCGCCACTACCGAGAAGGCCCTCTGCCCAGTTCCCTGTAACCTCCCAATGAGGGAACCACCAGAAGCTTGGAGCTGGATCTCAGTGTCTGGGCTGAACGATGGGGGTGGAGACGCTCCTTCAGGTATACTGAGCTGAGGCTCTTTAATATGTTTTTATTTATTCATTCATTAGAGTGGGATAGAAATTTTGAGGAGAGCATTCCTGGGTCAGGCCCAAGTCCAGCATCCTGTTCTCCACATTGACCAAATAGATGCATGGCTCTGCAAGCAATACCTGAGGATAATCGAATCCAAAATGGCCGCTGTAGCTAATTTGCCAGTTCTAAATTTTTCCAGTATCTTCCGTCCTGCTTCTGGCTTAATGTTGCTTGACTAGCTCAGCTGGGTGCCACCTTTAAGTGACATGCTCCTCTTTCCGTTTTGCTCGCGGGGTGTTTAGGCTCATGGGCACAGATGCCCACAAGACCCAGATCACGGATTGCTGCACCAATGCTGACCGCAAGCTGCTCGCTACGGTCTCCCTGGATGGCCACCTCAAGGTAATTTGCTCTCTTCCAAACTTTTCTTTCCAACTTGTTTCTGTCCCAGCTTTGAGGGGGGTGGCGGCCATTTTGACAAAGGCCACATGCTAGAGGACTATTACACTACTTTAAACAGTTTGAAAAGTTGAAGGTTTCTGGAAACTGTAGTTTAAGAGTGCTCCTAAGAGTTGTTGGGAGACCCCCTACACACCTCACAGAGCTACAGTTTCCAGAGTCCCCTGGGAATGTGGGTTGATTGATAAACCACACGGGGGATTGTAGCCCTGCCAGCAGTTTACTTGCATCATCAAGGTATGGAGGTGGGGGCAAATACTTTCGTGTGCAAGTGATTACAGAACGCTTCCCTAAGGGGACGGGGAAAACTTATAGATTTCCAGTACTGACACTTTGATTTTTTTAATAGAGAAGGAATCCTTTTAGTATGCAGTAGCAGTAAAGCTTGTTTGTAATTTTCTTTTTCAGCTCTGGGAATCTACTCATGGTCAGCTGACACATGAACGAGACTGCTTGTGTCCTTTGAACTGTGTGGCCTTTCACCCCGAGGGTCAATTGGTCGCTACCGGAGGGTGGGACAGAACTGTCACCGTCCTGGATGCTAATGAGATGAGTGTGACCTCGGTGAGGAAGGGGGAAATGTTCTAAATATGATTCAGTTGGTTAAAGGGGTGGGTTAAAGAGATAAAGGCAATGAAAACAGAGGGAGCTTTCAGATTTAGTCTGTTTCAGAGATGGGAGAATCTGGTCTTCAGATGTTTCCAAACTCCTATTAGCAAAGTCATTTAAATAACACAGCTGGAGTCTGGAGAGAAGAGTCTTGATAACATTTGACTGAGGAAAATGAACAAAGCAGCATATAATCTGAGAAGTAAATAGAAAATAGGGAGACGTTCAGCCAAATATACAGGGGGAAACTCTCTCAGAACTACACAGCCAATCAGAGCATGTGCTACCTCACTAGAAATCATGCCACTCTGCTAAGCCTCCTCCGTACCTGGTTAGCTGTCTTATTGATAACAGAATTAACCTTTAAGTTACAAATTGAAGCATCCCTGCTGTTTCACTTCTGACAACCACAACTCCCCTGATCCATTGCCTCTGCTGGCAGAGGGGGCTGGTGAGAGGTGAGAGTTACACTCCAACCACATCTGCCGAGTCGCAGGTTCCCCATCTTGACGCACCTCCTACAGAATGGAGCAGCTTTCTTGACTCCAGTTTCCCCTTACAGGTGATGAAAGGCCACGATTCCTCCATCCATTCCATTTCCTTCTCCTCGGCTGGAAATATTTTGGCAGCAGGAACCCTCATGGGATCTGTCCATCTCTGGTCGTGGCGGGAGGCTGTTGTCTTGAACACATTCTCAAGTCACTTGGGTTGCGTCTCTGTTGCTCTGTTCCTCCCAGGGGGCAAACTGCTCACAGCAGGAGAAGATTGCAAGGTGGTATTATTATTATTTATTAATTTTGTATTGATTGGGAATGGCTGGAATGTTGGGAAGAAGCATATGGAGAGTTGGGTGTATCCTTTCCAGAATCTTGGGAATTGTAGCTCCATGGCGTCGTCACTCTTAACAAACTACAGTTCTCAGGATACTTCAGTAGGGCAGCAGGGAAGCTATGACTGCTCATACAAGGTGTGACCAGAAAGTTCAGTGAATGGTCACAGAAATCGGACAGCGAGAAATATTCGAACATACAATCGGCATCGGCAACCCACAAATTGCTCACAGTTGTGCGTGGAGGTGAAGCTGTAACTCGAAATACAGTGTATGAGTGGTTTAAGTGTTTCCGTGAAGGGCGGCAAACCATCGAAGATGACCCTCGGTCTAGCAGACCGTGGATGAGCAGAACGGCAGCAAATGTCGACAGAGTTCATGAGTTATTGATGTGGGATTGATGTTTGTCCGTCCAAATGATGGCGGAAGAATTGCATATTTCGCGTGAAATCATTACTGAGGTTACTGAGTTGTCCCACCCTCCATATTCTCCTGATCTGGCCCCACCAAATTTCTTTCTTTTTCCAAAACTGAAATCTGCACTGAAAGGGCACAGGTTTCTCAACATTTCAAACATCCCAGCTGCTGTGACGAGGGAACTGAAAGCAGCACGAAAAGAGGACTTCTCCAGAAGCTTCCATCCATTTACAAATGTTGTCAACAGTGCATTGTATCAGAAGGGGGCCTACTTTGAAGGCCTGTAAGGCATGTACATTCAAATATTTCTCACTGTCCGATTTATGTGACCATTCACCGAACTTTCCGGTCACACCTTGTAGAATCACAGAATTTGAGTTGGAAGGGACCCCTGAAGTGTTAAAGTGGCATAATAATGCTTTAAACGGTGTGGATGCGGCCACCGAAGAGATAGTTGGTGTTAACAGCATCGCAGGAGGGCTCTCTTCTCGGTGTGATGTGTGTTTGTCTTTGCCCCTAGCATAACTGACTTGGTGCGTTCTGAGTTTCAGGTCCAGCTTTGGGCAGGTCACCAGGGGCAGCTGTGGAGCACCTTGGGGTCAGGAATCTCCTCCCCAGCTCTGTGCACTGCAGCCAGCCCCGATTGCAGCCGCTTGGCTGTGGGGCACCATTCGGGAGACCTCCGGATCTTCACGCATCCTTGGCGTATGTTATGCATTTTGTCTCCTTGTTTGAATCCTCAACGAAACCCTGCGGCATCCCATATGTTGTTGGATTTCTGCTCCCATCAGCCTCGGCAAGAGCAGCCCAGTGGTCAGGGAATATGGGAGGTGCAGTCCAACAATATCTCAAGGGCACCATATTGGTTGTTCCTAGTGTTAATATAATGATATATATGCTGCCCACCTTACTGGGTTGCCCCAGTAAGAATTGCTACCCAGGTGCAATTCTATCCTGGAGGACTGGTCTTCGGCACTCCCAAGTTCTTCCGTTTTATTTCTGTCTCTCTTAGACACTCCACTGCCCCACTGTGCTGCAACGGGGGTAGCTTTCTGCAGCCTGGCGTGGCTGGACAGCCTCCACCTGGTTGGGGGCAGCAGCGACGGGTCCCTGTGTGTCACAAACACCTCCCAGCACAGCCGCCCTGGCCTCCGTAAGCTGCAAGGCCACAAAGGAGCCGTGACGGGCCTCGCCGTCTTCGAGAAGCTGGTGGCGTCGGTGTCAGGTGATTTGGAGAAGTCCCTAGTGGCAGGCGTTACATTGCTTGCCTTCCTTTCCCCATCCCTGCCTCTCCTTGGGGCTTCAGCCAGAAGCTGTGGATGAAAAGAAGGGAGAGTTTGCAGGGCTGGATAAGGCAGGGGTTGCTTTAGACGAGAGTGAGCAACTTGTCTTTTGCTTTGCAAACTGCAGGACAGTGGAAGGAGAGAGGGAAGCTTGTAGTAAGAGGCAGAGCTGATGTTTCCCACCCTGTCTGAAAAACCTTGGCGATCCATTTTCAGTCATTGTAGGACTATATTGAGTTTAGATGGACCCAATACTCTTGATAAGAGCTTTCTATCTTTCTCCAATTCTTCCCTCCTTCCTTCCTTCCTCTCTCCCTCTCCCCCTCCCATTGTATTCTGGCTACACCAGCCTACTCGAGAACCGCTTGTTTCAAGATTTCTCTAGAGTAGGCCTTCAAAGAGTTGGCTTTCTTTGCTGGCCCAGCGACTGAAAGCAGAGCAACTTCTAGCAGAGCAACTAGGGCCCTGAATTGTCAAAGTCTGTGGGGAGAGCAAAGGCCAGGGACCTAGCCGGAAGCAGCTTGCTGCAGTCGCCATTTTGTTAGAGGTGTCCGTGGCAGAGGAGAAGCTGGCTGCACAGCCCTGTCCTCCATCTGGGTCAGTGAGGACTGAGTAGAGTCTGAGGGTCAGACAAAGAGGCCTAGACCTACCTGATCCCTCAGTCTGAGGCTCCCCATTTTTCTCCAGAATTTCCCCCCTCATATTCCTTTTCTCTTTTCTAGAGGATTTCACTGTCCAGCTGTGGTTTTCAGAGACTCTGAGACCAATGGATCCTGCTTTAGATGCTGACATCTTGCCCCTTGCTGTCCTCCGGGGTCACACCGGTGGGGTGACATGCTGCGCCTTCAGCCTTGACGGCCGCTACCTTGCCACGGGAGGCAAAGACCGGGTGAGTAAGGCAGCCTTGTCTCGAGGAGAGGGCTTCTCCGCATGGTCCAGCAATGGGGGCACAGAGCTCCTTTGGAAGAGCAGCTTTTTTTAATCTTCCCCTCGCAATACACACCTTCAAGTAGATGTTGACATGCGCTCAGAGCAATTGTGAGGCTCAGCTGGCCTAACTTATATCTCAGATGCCCCAGAATCCTTTGCAGCATACTTCTTGGCAGAGGGGATGCTGCGGCAGAGGCAGGAAACCTTTTTCAGCCTAAGGGGGCCGCATTGCCTCCAAGGCAAGTTTTTGAGGGCCGCATGACAGTAATGTGCAGGGCCAGAGGTAGAAGATGCGAATTTTTCCTCTTGTGCAGTGGGCAAGTGTCTGTGGCGCACATTCCAGCCAGGCAAAAGTATTCAAGGCAGGGTGCAGAGCAGGGACATGGAGGAGTCCTAAGGGCCACACACAAAAACCTAGAGGGCCACATTCTGCTTCCAAGTCGGAGGTTGCCCATTCCTGTGATATGTAAAGGCAGCAAGTGGGGGAGGCGGAGCAGAGTAAGGAACAGGGCAAAAAACTGGTGTAATGTTAACAAAACGTAGGTCCTTATTTTATTATTTCCACTGTGTTCTGCTCCGGTTTTCAGGCGTTGTTTCTCTGGGATGTCAGGGACCCCTCCCAGAAGACCCCTTCCCTCTGGCGCTCACTGCCTTTCTGCCACAAGGACTGGATCTCCTGCTGCGCCTGGGCAGGCCCCATGTTGGTGAGTTTGGACGGCCACTGCACAGAGTGGGTGGGTAGGTGGGCTTTTCATGCACGAAGAATAATCCCAGAAACAGAGGGGGGAGGAACAAACAGAGCCAGCTTATGACCCCTTCCCAAAGGATAGGTCTGGGCACCCACCTGTTTAACCTAGCAGCTCTTTGCTAGGTTAACCTAGTTGGCTCCTGCATGCAATGAGTGGGGAGGAAAGCTAGTATTTGGGCACAAGGGGAGCTAACAAACTGCTCTTGGGTTGTGTTGGACTCCCAGCTCTCATCAGTTGCAGCCAGCAGGGCCAATAGTGAATATTTATTATTTGGATTCAAAGGACGGCCCGGTAGGGATGGGAGAAGGCAGGGATTTCAGTTCTGGCATGTATTCATCATGCTTGTCACTGTTTCCATTACGATGCAGTTTGGTTTCTGCTAAACATTACGTGTCTCCTGTTAAACATAAATTACAAAACCGTCTACATTAGATTAAGACATGCCGTGATGTCAGCAAATATTAGTGATAAAGAGTCCACTTAATCCCCTTAGGAATGATTTTAAAGTGACAGATTGGTGAGATATCTCACCAATTTTTAAAGTCTAAATGTGATGTTAGTATATAGATGCTATTTATGAAACGAATTGTTTTATTGATTTTCTGGTCTCTGACCGTAATAAAGACTATTCATTCAAACCGTCTACATAACTTATGTAACTTACATTCATTTGAGTGTCAGAACGACGGCAAAAAGTCGTCAATTACATATCCTTTGCGGACCTCCAAACGACGTGAGTGAATCCCATTTGACTAATTTCTGTTCCTGACAACAGGCAGACATGTGAATTGCAGCATTTGTTCACTTCCTTTTCTACGTCCCTCTGAATTCTCTGGCATCCCTAGGCCCCGGAGCAGGTACCAGTGAAGGGCCCTTGTCAGGGTGTTGGAATGGTGGCAACTGCCCCAAGGATGCTAGCCTTAATGTGTTTGGTACCCTGGTGATAACTTGCCAGCTGATTATTTGGAACATCTTTCCCTCCTGTCATCTTCCAATGGGAGTATCACTCACGGCAGGTCTCCTAAATCTAGCAGCCTCTGACGTGCATCCCACCATTTCTAACTACCTGCCTGTCCTTTGCATTGTTCCCCAACCAGCTCACTGGCTCCAACGACTGCACCGTCTGCCTCTGGGATCCCAAAACTGGCCAGCGCCTCCAGGAATTCCTGGGCCACCAAAGCCCCGTATGCAGTGTCACGAGTGAGGTAGGCAAAAGAATCCGTTTGAGGCTTCGTCCTTCATTTTTCTACCTTGGCCCTAGACCAGGGGTCTGCAACCTTTAAGACAAAAAGAGCCACTTGGACCCGTTTCCGAAGAAAAGAAAAAAAACTGGGAGCCGCAAAACCATTGCGACATTTAAAACAAATATAACACTGCATATATTGTTTCTTACCTTAAGTCAAAGGGCAATTCTAAAATGCAGCAGGGTGACTTTTAAAACATGAAGTTTTTTACCCACCAAAAATGGTGACCTCCAACATGTGGGCCACTGCCCAACACGGATGCAAGTACCAAGTATAGACCCAGAAGCTCATAGCACAATTTAGACAGGTAATGAAGAGCAGGTAATGAAGGCAAAATGGCAAAATATCATGAAACGCTCCCCCCCCCCCCGCCAAACAACAAGCACTGTATTAAAGGAACCGTCCGTACGCCTGACGCTGCAGGGGCAAATCTAGAAGGGGAAATCCAACCCCCCAGAATACTTCTGCCCCATGAACAGCACTGCCGCCGCTGCTTGAATGCTCTCGCCCCACGGCCAGCCCTATTGGCCAGCAGAGGGGCTGGGCAAGGCAGCTGAGAGGGGCTGAAGCAGGGGGCTGATCACGTCCCCCCTGCAGGCGCGGGAAAACATTCCTTCAGAATGGATAAAACCCTTTGACTGAAACATGGGAAGGGGGATGCCCGCTTCTAGGGGGCAGGGGCCCCCTGGGCCGCTGCCCCCTCCTGCCCCCCCATCGGTACGGCCATGCTTGGGCCCCTTTCGCCACGCTGCTTAAGGGAAGTCTCCTGCGCCCCCCCCCGAAACAGAGCCCGGGACCGGTCGTCCCCTGAGCTTTTCCCCGCGCCGTCATCTGGCCGGCAACTCCGGAGCAGAAGGAAGAGCCAAAGGCCCAGTAGCAAGGGGGTCCTCCTCACCTCCTCTGGCACCGCCCGCCCCCGGGGGCCTCTTCCACTTTTTTAAAAGAGGGCTTCGCCCTCGCCCTTGCCCGCCGCCCCTGGCCCAGCCCGCAGCTGCCTCCTTACCTCATCGAGTCGTCGCGCCTCGTCGAATCGCAGCACCCAGCAGCTCCACCAGCAGCAGCCAAACACAGGAGGGAAACTGCTGAGGTCTGCGCTGGCATGAAACGAGGCACGCATGAGCAGCACAGCCGCCGGCAAGGTAGAGAAGTGGGTGGGCGCAGGTGGGCCAGCAGCGCGGCGCAGCGCCCCCTACATTTCGGCGCTAAACGCACCGGCCCTGCCCGGAGCCGCAGCAAAGGTGTCAAAGAGCCGCATGCGGCTCCGGAGCCGCGGGTTGCAGACCCCCGCCCTAGACGCTTTCCCGAATTCTGCAAAGCACTCTGGATTGGACTTTGCGGCCTCTAAAATGAAGAGGTGGGCAAGTCACGGAACGTCCTTTTCTTCATCTGCCTGAAATGGCACCTGAGGGGACAAACCAGATGTCTCGCGTTAAAGACATGTTTGCTTTTAACGTTCATATTTTTCTGGTTGTGGCTGGAGGGAGTTGTACTCCAAAACCTCTGGGGGAGCGCCAAGGTGGGTGAAGACTACAAATAGCATCGGCAGTGGGTGGGATAGAAACCTATCTAGGTTTTAGCAGGTGTGGAGGGGAAACTTCTTGCCTTCTCTTCCCCTCCTGAAGAGAATCCCTCCTTTTTTGGGAAAATGCCATATTTGCATTGGGAGCAAATCTCCCACAGACACCAGCCGCCACAGCGAATCCTTACGTTAAAAAGCAAAAACGAAGAAACACCACCGTACAGGTTAAAAATCGGAGCATTGCAGAGTTGGAAGGCACCAGGAGCTGGTTTTATGTAGTGCAGCCCCCTGCAATGCAGGAATCTCTTGCCCAGCGTGGGGCTGAGTACAGATAACATCTTACCATCTTGCATAGTTTGGCCTTGAGTGTCTTATGGATGCCATTAAAAAAACCTCAGTGCTGTTCCCAGGTCCTCCCAGGTCCATTCTAGCCTCCCTGACTCTATTATTGACCTTGTCTCTGTGGCCTATCCTGCCTTGGCTCCCCTTTGACACAACCAGTCCTTCAGCCTGGGGTGGGGAACCCATTTTTCTTCCCGGGGACCACATTCCTTTCTGGGCAGGCTCCCTGGGGCCACATGCCAGTGGTGGGTGGGGCCAGAGGCAAAAGTGGGTGGTGCAACAAATGTTCCCCGCACAACGCAATCTCCTCCATCCATGTAAGCAAGAATCGCTATCAAGAGTACAAGGGCCTGTTCCACCCAGGCAAAACCACTTTGGGGCGGTGAATTGAGGGGTGCGGCCTGCTGGAAGGAATCCGATGGCCGGATACGGCCCCTGGTCCTGAGGTTCCCCATCCCTGCCTTAACTCTGTGCATGGAACGCTTGTTGCAGTCGTCCTCTGGATAAATATGCACGGCCTTGGTTCATCCCTTGTTGACCGCTACTCTTTCCGGTTCCTGTGACAGAAAGAACATGTGTTCTCCGTGGGCAGGGATGGGATGCTGGTGGTGTGGAACCAACAGGGGCTGGAGATGACTCGCTTCCTGGCTCACCCTGACCGGGCCAACCACTGTGCAGGCTTCAGAGACCCACGTAAGATACTTCAGCCACCACTTTCTGAAAATCTGGGGGAGGGAAATGAGCTCTGAAATTCTGGTGTCCGTGCGTATTTGCATTTATTTTAGATGAGCATATCGTTAAGGTTCACATGAATATGTACAAGTTGCTCAAATTGTTCACTGTCCAAGTAAGGCATTGCAAGCAGCCCTTTCAAGACCATAGATCTGAGCTGCTGTCTAGCAGATTTTGAACTTGGTAATGTTAAGAATACCAAGGTCTGGCAGGGGGCTGTGAGTTGCTGAGCAGTTTGGCCTCCCTGAAGAAGCTTAGCTTAATTACGTGACTGAAGAAGACCTTTCCTTGGTTCCTGCAAAGCCACCTCTACGTGAGGAAGTTTGCTGTTTTTAGTTGCCAGTTAGATGAGGAAGATTTCAGTGAATGTGGAAATAATAATAATGATTTTATAAATGGCCAGAATTAGAGGGGGGGAAAGTGAAAACAGATTTTCAAAGTGGGGAAGTATTGCCCTGAGGGGTATTGTCACTTGGAACAGCTTTGTGCTGTTAGTACATTTCTTTTTTCCTTTTTTTACACAGGGGAAAAAGAGTTTATTTTGGCTGCAGCCGGCGGTGATGGCACAGTGAAACTTTGGAAGCCCCTGAAGGTAAGAGATGGGGGGGGGAGAAGTATGTGTGTATGTGTTGTTGTTGTTGTTCAGTCGTGTCCGACTCTTCGTGACCCTAAACTAACCTTCGCCAACCTAGTGCTCTCTCCAGATGTTTAGACTACAACTCCCATCAGCCCCTAGCCAGCACCCTGTGCTATCTGATGGGAATTGTAGTCCAGAACATCTGGAGAGAGCACCAGGCTGGTGAAGGCTGCACTAAACAAAAATGCCCTTGAAAGTTTGGCTGGTGATTTGACTTCTCAAAGACTCTGCAGTTACTTGCATTAAGGGCAGCTGTTATCCATAGTTGCCTAATAAATACCTTAACGTTTACCTGTTAGGCTCTATTCCCTCCAGATGTTTTTAGACTACAATTCCCATTGGGGTTGGTGTGTTGTGCGACAATGAGATTGAGTATTTGTGGTGGTGGGGGGAGGCTTAGTTAATTTCATTGTACACAGGTTGTACCTTGACAATAAAGGTTTTATTATTATTATTATTAACAATACACCTGGTAGGCAGGCTGAGACCCTACCTGCCCGCGGACTGTCTTGCCAGAGTGGTGCATGATCTAGTTATCTCTCGCTTGGACTATTGCAATGCACTGTACGTGGGGCTACCTTTGAAGGTGACCCGGAAACTACAACTAATCCAGAATGTGGCAGTCAGACTGGTGACTGGGAGCGGCTGCCGAGACCCCATAACACCGGTCCTACATTGGCTCCCCCTATGTTTCCGAGCACAATTCAAAGTGTTGGTGCTGACCTTTAAAGCCCTAGACGGCCTTGGCCCAGTATACCTGAAGGAGCGGCTTAAATTCTTACCTGGTGGATCAACTTTTAGGTATCATTCTTGTTGTTAGTGGATCGGAGCCAACCTGGTCTGCCCTGCACCTACACCATAATAATCTCTCCCGCCTGGGCAACTCTTAGCACCTAGACCCCAAGCCCTGTTCTGCCTCCCAGCTCCTTGTTCACTCGTTTCCCGTTTCCTCACAGCTGGCAGAACCTGACATCTTCCCTGGCCACTGCGCTGCCGTCTGTGGGGCTGCTGCTTCCCCAGCATCTTCCTCTTTCCTGACAATATCCAAAGACAACACAGTCCGAGTGTGGGCCACCCCCAAGGAAGAGGGTTAGTATGGGGGGGGGGGGTGGCGGGCCTGCTCGCAGCTCCCTGCTCTTCCTGCATTTGTGGATTGAACCAAAAGGTGGGCTGGGCCAGGGGAGCCCGGTTGCTTGTGTTTTGCGTCCATTACCAAAGAGCACGATGGAGCATTGCCCATCTGCATTCTACCGAGGGAGGCCATTGGTCCACCTAGCACAGTATTGTCTATGTGGATTGGCTCTGGGCTCTCCAGAAATTCAGGCAGATCCTTCCTAGCCCTCCTTGGCGATTAAAAGCGGAAGCCTTCTGCATGCAAGGCAGTTAAGCTCTCCCACTGAGCTTACAGGCCTCCCCACGCTTAATGGCCAATTTGGGTGTGTTCGTTTGGTGTCAGAAATTTTGTGTTCACATGATTAAACCAGCTGTGTTTGGAGTTGAGGGTGGAGGAGGGAGAGATTTCCAGCTGACAACACATTGCGACTCCACCCTTTCTCCTCACTGTGCACATTAGGGTCGCACAAACACCATCCATTTCATGCACACACCCCCAAGAATCCTGCGAACTACCCCCTCATACAGCTACAATTCCCAGTGCCCTTGACAAACCACGGTTCTCAGCATTCTTGGAGAGAAGTTGCATGTGACCCAATACGCTTTTAAAAACTGCAAACTGGTTGGTCCCAGCTCATCGTTGTCTTGCTGAGCTGTTTTCCCCCTTGCTCACTAGCAGGGGCTGCCAAAGACCTTCCCCCTCACCACGGTGCCGTCACGGCCTTGGCCTGGTCCCCTGATGGGGACTTCGTTGTGTCTGGTGGGGAACGCGGAGAACTGGTCCTCTGGCACGAAGCCAAGGCTGTGGAGAAAGTGAAGGTAAGCCCAAGGGCGCTGGACTCCCCAACATCATCTGAAGGGCCACAGCTTCCTCACCCCTCGCCTCTTCAGTGCCGGAAAGCAGGCTTGGAGGGAGAAGCCGCTGTCTGGTGGCAAACTGAGAATCATAGAGTTGGAAGGGATTCCTGAGGGTCATTCAGTCCAACCCCCTGCAGCGCAGGAATCTTTTGCCCATCGTGGGGCTCGAACCCACGGCCCCGAGATTGAGAGTCTCGTGCTCTACCGACTGAGCTATCCCAAGAGAGATTTGTCGTCCAAATGCACCTTGGGCTTCATCCCAGCCCTTTGGTGTAGCAAACCGTTGTGTGAGTGGCTTCGCTTCTTTCGCCATCCAGGCCGGCCTGCGTTGCATCAGTGCCTTAGCCTTCACTTCCACCTGCACCATCCTTGTGGCAGCTGATGGGATCAGCCTCTGGTACATAAGCAGGCAGCGCGATGGGGCCGTCAGGTAAGGTTGCACAAACCGTCCCAATGTGAGCCACTTGCCCTGGAAGTGCCTGACTGCACGATGGAGCTCTCAGCCCCATAACCAAGAGAGAGCTCCTCCGGGACTTTGCTTCTGCACAGCATGTCGCTGATCCTGAGTTTTTTTGTATTCTTCTCTGTGTGTGTGTATTTCTCCCTTTTCCCGTTGCACAGCTTGACCCGCAGGAAGTGCCTGCGCCAAGCAGAGGAGTCTTCTGCGCTCTGTGTGGGGGTGCTGAGGCCCAGCGGCCCCATAGTCCTAGGAATGGCCAACGGAGACCTGCTGGTGCTGCAGCCTGGAGCCGAGAGCTTCCAGCAGAACCCGTGAGTTGGGAGAACGGCGGCCCTCGAGGGGCTGGGGGAAGACATCTCTGGGTGGTGGAACAGTCTTACTTCCGTGGCTCCAATGCTGATCTTCTTCACCTCCATCCCAGATACACAGACAAAGTGTGGGATTTCCAGCAGCACGTGAGCTTTGACATATCTGTGTCCGAGGAGGAGGAGGAGTGTATCTTTCACATCTGGGACTCCATGCACAGCCCGACCTTGTTCAAGATGGTGAGTGGCCACTGGGGCAAGGCCCAGGCGGGAATCACCACAGGATTTGGCCAGTTGGTGAGCTCTGAGCCTGCCAGGCTGCGTCTACCTGCATAGGTAAAGGTAAAAGTACCCCTGACCGTTAGGTCCAGTCGCGGACGACTCTGGGGTTGCGGTGCTCATCTTGCTTTATTGGCCGAGGGAGCTGGTGTACAGCTTCCGGGTCATGTGGCCAACATGACTAAGCCGCTTTCTGGCGAACCAGAGCAGTGCATGGAAACGCCGTTTACCTTCCCGCCGGAGTGGTACCTACTTATCTACTTGCACTTGATGTGCTTTCGAACTGCTAGGTTGGCAGGAGCTGGGACTGAGCAACGGGAGCTCACCCTGTCGCAGGGATTCAAACCGCCAACCTTCTGATCGGCAAGCCCTAGGCTCTGTGGTTTAACCCACGGCGCCACCCCCGCTTATTATTGGTGGATTGATTGCATTGACATCCCACCTTTTTCTCAAAGGGAGCTCAAGGTGACTTTCATGGTTCTCCCCCATTTCATCCCCACAGCAACCCTTTGAGGTAGGCTAGGGTGAAGGGGGCAGTGACTGGCCCAGGGAGCTCCATGTGGGGGACTTGAGCCCAGGTTTCCCAAGTCCTAGCGGAAACTATGTACAAAGTCTCCTGATCTCTTTAACGTTTTGAAAGAAGTGCCCAGGGATACTATCAGCTCAGAAAGCAGCTCCATTGTTGGCTTTAAGCAAGCATATATGCTCTCTGGCCTCCCCAGATTGCTCATCCCACACCTGAGCTTCCTGTTACCCACCCTCATTCCAGGTACTTGCGGTGATGCCTGGTTTTTGCAGGAATTGTTCCACCAGGCTGTCCAGCCCAAAAGGAGATCCTGCAGCTCAGTTGCCGTTGTGGCATGGCTGCCTCAATTATTCTGTGATGTGTTGTGCCCTTGGTCTGACCCAAGGCAGGTGGAGCGTGGGTCTTCTGCCAGGAGAGGCCTGCTAATTTCTTGAGTTGCCCTTTCCTCACCAGAGCCTTCTTCTGTTTGTTCCTTTAGAGGGTAACCGAATCTGGGAAGTTAGAAGACACAGACGCCCTGGAGAAGATACCATGGGTACCCAAAAGGCCCTCAGTTTGGGTCACTGTTGCCCGGCAGGTCAAAGGTGAGGCCGAGACCAGGTTCCTGCTTATCCCCGTCTCACTTTTATATTTTTTGAGAGAGAGACTTTTGCTCAACCAAAATGCCACTCTTGCGCTCAGAAGCTTCTTGTTGCTCGTTGTTGTGCAGACGTACTTGAAACTATAGGGGTGTCCCCTGCTTGGCGGCCTGCCTCTGGAATGAAATCACATTTAATGGGCTTAAAACTTTTGATAGCTAAGATTCCAATAATTTAGTAGGTTGTAACTGGGTGGAGATTGGCACGGTGCAGGGGTAGCCAAATACTCCAGACTGAAATTCCCATAAGACTCAGCAAGCATGGAAGTTGTAGTCAAATGAGATCTGGCAGGCGCCATATTGGCTACTCCAGCATAGAATATGAAAAGCCCTGTAAAAGACAGCAGAAATCAGTTTGCGTTAGAAAGGTGGGTGCGTAAGTGGTAGATTTTGTATACGGGCTTGTGGGCACCTGGTTGGCCACCATGAGAACAACAGGATGCTGGATTACAGGCCTGATCTAGCAGAGCTCCAGCTGATATGAAAGGAGTGGAGTTAGGGTTGGTGGGAGAGATGCACTCTAATTCTGGCTTTTCCATTGGGGCAGGTAAACTCCTATTATGCGCAGACTCTGAAGGATGCCTCTGGACTCAGACCCGGCATACTGAGGAGAGAATGGAGAAATGGAAACCTGACGGCTGGCAGAGGAAAAAGGCAAGTCCCTAGGGGTGAGGGGAGAAGATGGGGACCCACCTGCGCATGACTCATCAGCCTGAGCAGCGGGCGGGATGCCTCCCGGGTGCAATTTTGAGTCACGTGCCAGTGGAAGTGACAGGGATTTTGAGCCCTTGCCTACCTCTGGGGCCTGATCCAGTTTGGAGGTGCTTGCATACAGTTCACTTGCAGTGCATCCATATCTAGGGGAACTGCAGTTCTGTAAAGGAAGGTAGTTTTAGGTCTCTTGGCAGGAAAATCTAAGCTTCCTGGAGAAACCAAGGTTATGTAGTGTAAACCAAAAAGAGCAGAAGTTGCTTACAAAACGATCTTAATGTTTGTGGCATGGATGCACTTTTGTTCTTCTGGTGGAGCAGGAAAATCCTGCCTTGTGGGGAACAGTAAAAAAAAAGTCCACTGGAATTCTGCTAACTTTGCTGAAACCAGACAATTACTTTACATGCTGTTTTTTAATGAGATGAAATTGCCCTGAGTGCATTACATGCATTCATCATGCTGCATTTAGACTGGCTTGTGAACCATTTTGAGCACAGATGCATTTTAGTAAATGCAGTGTAATAGATAGTTACACTGTGAGTATGCAAAGTAGCTTTAAAAATGCTCTCGGGGCTTGAGAACTGGGACTTCCTTAATTGGCCTGAACCCTCAGGGTCAGAGAGAGGGTGGGGTAAGGTTGGCTGATCTCCCCCCCCCCCCATAGCCCCAAGGAAGCACTTTCAAAGTGCTAGCAGGCTTTTAAAAAAAATTCTTCTGGGTCTGTTGTTACTAGATTCACAGTGACAAAATCACAGCCCTGCATGTCCTCGGAGACAGGGTTGTAACAGCATCACATGACCGAGATGTGAAGATTTGGGATGGCAACACTATGAAACTGGTGAGTAACTTCACACTCCCCTTCCTCTCCCGGTGGGGCATTTATTACATCACACTTTTAGTATGCACACAGACTTAACCTTTATGTTCCAAAACTGGCATGGTTAAGTGTGTTTGGACTAGAGCTGTCCAATAGAGACACACTATAAAGCACATGGTTTCCTGTGAATGGTTAAACTACAATTCCCAGGATTCTTTTGGGGTAGGGAGTCATATCTTGTATGCCTTAGTGGTTGTTGTTTTTTTAACTTGGCTGTCAATTTGCTTCAGGATGTAAATAAAGCACTATGTGTGTGTGTGAATTCAACAAATCTAACCTCTTCCCTATCTTTCATTTCTGTGTTAAAAGCTTTTATCCTAACCCTTCCTTGTTCTCTATTCTGTTTTCTTTACACAGCTGGGCCAGTTCCGATGCCACGGGCCAGTTTCACAGCTCCAGCCTTGGATCAATGCTGACTCTTCCCTTTTTCTCTACGCGGGTGACACTCTGGGCAACGTTTACTCTTTAGAGTGGGGCTCTGTTTCTGCTTGAGGGACGTGTCTTCCTGGGGGGGGGGGGGAGCTCCTGCCAGCTGCCTCTTAAGCCTTTCCAGACACGAATGCAGCTGTTTCACTGCTGCCTCAGCCTTGCCCCAATCCTCTCAGCAGCTGGAATCTGCAGATCCCGCATGGCTTCTTAGTTGATGTGGAGGCTGTGATTCTGTTGCAGCCTATGCTTGCTTAGCAACTGTAGGCCACAGAGCTCAGATAACCATGTGACGAACCACCTTAGAAACCGGGCTGGAGTCTGGGTTTGAGCCAATCAAGCTTTGTAGCTCACCTCTAACCACAGAGGTGAAAAACAAGTTTCGGAAGGGCTAAATCTATTGTGTACTGATTTCCCCTGTGCCCCTTTTGCCTTCAAAATACTGTGATGACAAATTTGCAACCACTGATGCCTTCTGTATAGTGTTTTTATTTTGCTAACGCGCCTTCCCTTACTTTACATGTCAATGAAGAAATAAAATGGAGCAGTGTCAATCATTTTTGTGTTCCTCTGTGCGAAAGAACCTGTACTTAGTAAACAGTGAGGAGCAGCAGAGCTGAGAAATGGCAACGTGGACTGACGCTGCGCTTTGAAGCCTGGATATTGGGCCTTCAAGGCGCATCTTTGAAAGTCCCTGTGCTTTGTGGCAATACTTCAGAAGCTCCTTTTGGCTTGGCTGGGTCACCTTTTTGCTTGTCCCCACGTGACAATCCTATGCAGGTGATAAAAGGGTTTGTGTGACCAAAATTGCCTTTTGGGTAATAAGAGAGACCTCCTGGCCTGAAACTCTGCTTTTAAGCATGGAATGTGGAAGCTGTGAGACAAGAGGCCCCCATTCTTTCGTTGCATGCCTTCCTGGGAGGAGGGAGAGAACATGCCCGTAGAGACTGAGGCCTGCGCCTTTGCAATCCACTGCTTCAAGGGCCTTGAGGCATTGCCTTCCTTCACTTCCTCCTCATCAGAAGAGGCGTGTTACTACTGACTGATATGCAGAAGCAGCAGTTGTGGGCTTAGAAGGGTGAGGAAACAGGTGAAGGACCTTAAACCCAAGGGTGGGAAGGGTTTTTGAAATGACTTTAGAAAGGTTTTGCAGGCCTACAGCCCGCTGCTGCTGCAAGGCCTTACTTGTTCCACCGTCTTCCTTCACTGCCAGCCCTTCCTAACACAACACCATAGCCTGCTTTCTACAAAAGGGCTGCCACTGTCCACTCCCTTAACAAGGCCAGTGTATTAATTCAAGTTTTAAGAAACTGCACACTAGGAATAAAATAAAAGTTCTCAAGTCTCTCAGCTTGAAGGCACTTGAGACGTCAGCTTGGGGGGGAAAAGAGGCCTGTGGTTTTTCTGTTGCCGCCGTCCTCCTCTGCGTTGCCTGCTGAACTTCACCAGAGCTGGTTGAAATTGAAGCGCACCTTGAGGAGGTACTTCATGCGCACCTGCCGTGGGTCGTAGACAATGAACTCGTTGTAGTTCAGGGTGTAGCCGTTGGGGTTCGCCACCCCGGTGTCTGCAGCAGGGCCCAGGGGGACCAGAGCCCCATGGCTGCCAGCGAAGGGAAGAGAGAACACAGTGTTCAGAAATTAATGTTTGCACACAAGCGCCCGGAGTGTTTTTAAACAGAGATCTAGTTACAGGTAGGTAGACGTGTTGGTCTGCCGTAGTCGAAACAAATATATATATATTTCCAGTAGCACCTTAGAGACCAACTAAGTTTGTTATTGGTATGAGCTTTCGTGTGCAAACTTAGTTGGTCTCTTAAGGTGCTACTGGTAGGAATTTTTTTTATTTAATCAGAGATGCATGGAAATATCCTGGTCCACAAATCTCTGCTGCCTTAAGGACAGCCTTTGAATTTTCAGCCAGGTAGGCTTCCTCCACCCACCCCAAACTCACAGTGTCGTGCTGTTGGCCGGGGATGGCGCCATCTTGCCTAGCCCTTTGGTGCAATGTTTGCTGGTCAGCAGTTTCTCCGCTTCGGGGTTTGCCTCCAACAGTTCGTTGCATTCGCCCAGAGCTACCTACGGAGGCGGGAGAGCAGAACCTCAGCCCCAGTTTGTGCATACATCACTTGAATATTTAAAGCAGTGTAGCTGAACTCCTGTAAATGTCCTCTAATTTGAGAAGTGATCAGAGGAAGGAGGAATATGTGGCGGTGATGGGTTGTGGGGATACTGGTTTTACAAGGTTGAGCCCCAGGTCTGTCCCAGGCACATCTCCCCCTTTCCCTTGCACTTTTTAAAAATTAAAATGTTTGGTGGTTTTTTTAAAAAACGTAATCTGTCCAGTTGTCCTGTAAGCAATGTATGGGGTATTGCCATCTCAGCTCACTGCCACCAACTTGCATTTGGATCCCAAAGAGCTCAGAGTGGGGGGGGCATTGTTCTCCCCCATCTGTCTTAATCCCCACAACAACCCTGTGAGGTAGGCAGGGCCGAGAGGCAGTGACTCGGCCCAAGTGGGGATTTGAACCCTGGTCTCTCCCAGGTCCTAGTCAGATGCTCTAACCACTATGGCTAATTTGTACTGAACCAGCAGTTCTTGCCAGTAAGCTAAAGGGTAGTCCAGAGGGTTCAATCCATCCACCGTCTACAGAGCCCATAACACCCTGCTCTCACTCCTCAACCCAGCCAAAGTCTCTCTTCCCCTCCGAAAGTCAGCCCAAACTGGGCCTATACTGTGCAAATTTGAATCACAGGGCTGCCCCACCCCGAGTCTTTTATGTACTTATTTACACTCCAGGAAGAAGAGAAGAAGAGGAGTTTGGATTTGATATCCCGCTTTATCACTACCCTAGGGAGTCTCAAAGCGGCTAACATTCTCCTTTCCCTTCCTCCCCCACAACAAATACTCTGTGAGGTGAGTGGGGCTGAGAGACTTCAGAGAAGTATGACTAGCCCAGGGTCACCCAACAGCTGCATGTGGAGGAGTGGAGACACGAACCCGGTTCACCAGATTACGAGTCTGCCACTCTTAACCACTACACCACACTGGCTCTCTCAGGGAAGGCTAGAGCTGGGGTAAGCAGTTATATTGGACTACAGTTCCCTTCATTCCCTTTTTTGTGTGCATATAAAATGTGATTTTTTAAAATATTATTTAGTTTTCATACTGCTTTTAAACACCTCTAAGTGGTGTGCAAAAAAATAATGAAGAAACAACAGAAAACTTAAAATGAAATATTACAAAAACAGAGTTACATACAAAACCCGGAGCTGATGGGAATTGTAGTCTACATCTGCAGGCACCCCTATGCCCCCTCCCCCCCCCAACGTGGGATGCAGATCTCACCTCCGACAGCAACAGCAGGCCGACGTCTTTCTCGCGGGTGGCAAAGCAGTAGTTGGCACTCTTGGAAGACATGTCAGCGAAGTAGATCCCTTTCCCAAACTTGAAGGGAGGGAAAGGAAGGTCGTTAAGTCAGCCCTGCCACGAGGTGAGCCAGGAGCAACAGGCCAAGAGCTCGGCAGAGGACAAAGTGGGGAGACTCACCATGTAGCCAGTGACGGGGGCTTCTGGGGGGGCCACCCGCAACCCGCGACTCAATATCCCTGCCCAGTTGCCCAGGCGCGATCCGTGCCACAGCAGTGTCCTGAGAAAGGGGAAGAAGCCCAGAGGAGTGACAAATCGCAATGGGGATCTCTAGGTTGAGAGCCAGCATGGTGTAGAGCAGGCATCCCCAAACTCGGCCCTCCAGATGTTTTGGGACTACAACTCCCAGCATCCCTAGCTAACAGGACCAATGGTCAGGGATGATGGGAATTGTAGTCCCAAAATATCTGGAGGACAGAGTTTGGGGGTGCCTGGTGTAGAGGTTACAGTGCTGGGCTAGGATTTCAGGGGGTTGGGCTAGATGAGCCTTGGGGGTCCACTTCCGACTCTACAATTCTAGAACGATATGACTCATGAGAGCCAGGTTCAAATCCCCACTCGAGTCACGAAGCTCACTGCAAGACCTTGGGCCAGTTGCTTGCTTTCGGGCTAACATTGTTGTGGTGTGAGAAAAGAATCATAGCACTGTAGAACTGGAAGGGACCCTGAGGATCATCTTAAGTCCAACCCCCTGCAATGCAGGAATACACAGCTGTCCCATACGGGGATCGAACCTGCAACCTTGGCGTTACCAACACCATGCTCTAACCGACTGAGCTATCCAGGACGGATATGTAGGCCACACTTTTGAGCTTCTTGGAGGAAAGGTGGCCTCTATAAATGCAATTAAAACAGACTCAAGTTGGGTGTCTCTCTCCCCCCCCCCCCAATCCTTCCACTCACCGGTTGGGGAGGTCTGAGCGGAAGGTCGAGTCTGGATCGGAGACCTCCTTGTTTAGCACAAAGGCCTCCAGCAGCGTCATGGTGTAATCTTGGTGGGTGGGAGCATGAGTGGATAACAGGTAGCGCTCTAACACCTGGGAGGAAGAAGAAGAAGAAGAAGAAGAAGAAGAAGAAGAAGAGAGGTTAAAAGCAATAAAAAGGGCTTTTATGGGTATGTCCGTAGCAAAAGGAAGAACAATGAAACAGTGGGGTCACTTAGAGGAGAAGATGGTGACATACGAACAGGAGACAGAGAAAGGGCAGAACTCCTCAATGCCTTCTTTGCCTCAGTCTTCTCAAAAAAAGAAAACAATGCCCAACCTGAAGAATATGGGGCAGATGATTCAGCAGGGGAAACACAGCCCAGAATAAGTAAGGAGGTAATACAAGAATACTTGGCTAGTTTAGATGTATTCAAGTCTCCAGGGCCAGATGAACTACATCCAAGAGTATTAAAAGAACTAGCAGAGGTGATTTCAGAACCACTGGCAGTAATCTTTGAGAATTCCTGGAGAACTGGGGAAGTACCGGCAGACTGGAGGAGGGCAAATGTTGTCCCTATTTTCAAAAAGGGGGAAAGAAAAGACCCAAACAATTACCGCCCAGTCAGCCTGACATCAATACCAGGAAAGATTCTAGAGCAGATCATTAAGCAAACGGTCTGTGAGCACCTAGAAAGGAACGCTGTGATCACTAAAAGTCAGCATGGGTTTCTGAAAAATAAGTCATGTCAGACCAATCTGATCTCATTTTTTGACAGAATTACAAGCCTGGTAGATGAAGGGAATGCTGTGGATGTAGCCTATCTTGATTTCAGCAAGGCCTTTGACAAGGTGCCCCATGATATTCTCGTAAAGAAGCTGGTAAAATGCGGACTAGACAATGCTACCATTCAGTGGATTTGTAACTGGCTGACTGACCGAACCCAAAGGGTACTCATTAATGGCTCCTCTTCATCCTGGAGAGAAGTGACTAGTGGGGTGCCACAGGGTTCTGTCTTGGGCCCAGTCTTATTCAACATCTTCATCAATGACTTGGATGATGGGCTTGAAGGTATCCTGATCAAGTTTGCAGATGACACCAAATTAGGAGGGGTGGCTAATACCCCAGAGGACAGGATCACACTTCAAAATGACCTTAACAGACTAGAGAACTGGGCCAAAGCAAACAAGATGAATTTTAACAGGGAGAAATGTAAAGTACTACACTTGGGCAAAAAAAATGAAAGACACAAATACAGGATGGGTGACACCTGGCTTGAGAGCAGTACATGTGAAAAGGATCTAGGAGTCTTGGTAGACCATAAACTTGACATGAGTCAACAGTGTGATGCAGCAGCTAAAAAAGCCAATGCAATTCTGGGCTGCATCAATAGGAGTATAGCATCTAGATCAAGGGAAGTAATAGTACCACTATATTCTGCTCTGGTCAGACCTCACCTGGAATACTGTGTACAGTTCTGGGCACCACAGTTCAAGAAGGATACTGACAAGCTGGAACGTGTCCAGAGGAGGGCAACCAAAATGGTCAAAGGCCTGGAAACGATGCCTTATGAGGAACGGCTTAGGGAGCTGGGTATGTTTAGCCTGGAGAAGAGAAGGTTAAGGGGTGATCTGATAGCCATGTTCAAATATATAAAAGGATGTCATATAGAGGAGGGAGAAAGGTTGTTTTCTGCTGCTCCAGAGAAGCGGACACGGGGCAATGGATTCAAACTACAAGAAAGAAGATTCCACCTAAACATTAGGAAGAACTTCCTGACAGTAAGAGCTGTTCGACAGTGGAATTTGCTGCCAAGGAGTGTGGTGGAGTCTCCTTCTTTGGAGGTCTTTAAGCAGAGGCTTGACAGCCATCTGTCAGGCATGCTTTGATGGTGTTTCCTGCTTGGCAGGGGGTTGGACTGGATGGCCCTTGTGGTCTCTTCCAACTCTATGATTCTATGATTCTATGATTCTAAGAAGAAGAGGAGGAGTAGGAGTTTGGATTTGATATCCCGCTTTATCACTACCCTAGGGAGTCTCAAAGCGGCTAACATTCTCCTTTCCCTTCCTCCCCCACAACAAACACTCTGTGAGGTGAGTGGGGCTGAGAGACTTCAAAGAAGTGTGACTAGTTGCCCAAGGTTACCCAGCAGCTGCTTATGGAGGAGCAGAGACGCGAACCCGGTTCACCAGATTACGAGTCTACCACTCTTAACCACTACACCACACTGGCTCTCAGTAGGAGTAGGGAACTATCAAAGGAGAAGCAACTCCCCAAATATTTTTAATTTTTTTTAAGCATGGGCAGAGTTTTCCTGGGACTGCCCCCCATGCCCACCCAGTCCCCGTCCCCCACATACTGGGAAGTCAGGGTTATCTCTCTCCAAGGGTCGAATCTCACAGCTGAGGCCGCGATAGTTCCGGTCCAGCGGGTGCTCCTTGTCCAGCTGCTCTGACCGCACCAGTTTAATGGCAGCACGGATCTCGCCGAGAGCCTTGAGGGACAAAAGGGAGTGGCAGGAGCAGTTTCACAGGACAGCAGGACCACCAGCACTACCCAAATTGATCCATCCATGGTGGGCATCTTCTATCTGTCTGTCTGTTTATTGATTGACTGAGGATAGTCTCAACCAGTTCCTTCTCCCACCCCCCCCCATCTGGAATGAGGGGAGTTAGGAGGCTTGAGGCCCAGTCACTTATTGCTCCGAATTTGCATGGGAAGGAAATTCAATTTCCTTTAAAAAAAATATTTACAATTTTGTTGAGATTATTGTTAAAGTAAATAAGAATGAAGAACAAAGAAAGAGTGTGTTATATTATAGCCTTAATTATATCTTATGGGTTATTTTGTTACTGCTGCTCTTCTTTGCTTTTTTTAAAAAAAGTTTTTTTTTTTAAAATGAAATTCCCTTTCCTAGCATGATCTTGGCATTCTGCTGGCCAGATACTCGGGGCATCCCATTCACTCCTCCCCACTTCAGTTGTGTGTTTGCATTCGAGCGTTCTTACCTCAAGCAGCTGGGCCTTTTCCTGCAGCTCCTCTTCTGTGCTGATCAGTGGAGGGGTCCTCAGTCTGCAAAAGGGGACCAGGGTGGGGGCACAGACTTTAGGAAAGGTTGCAGAAACGAAGGGGAGGGGTATATATATACATGCATTGGGTTCTGCACTCCTACAAACACTGTTCTGCACTTGCAAAGAACTGGTCGTGTGGCAGCAACTGCTCTCTGCAACTCCCCAGTTATGAAATATTAGGCAGGTACCTTCACTGTTGATGTTTTCAACAGCTGCTACAAACTTTGTTAAGGAATGCCTACCCACGTTGGGAATTTTACCATATACAGGTGAAACTCGAAAAATTAGAATATCGTGGAAAGGTTCATTTCTTTAATTCAACTTAAAAGGAGAAACTAATATATGAGAGAAACTCATGGCATGCAAAGCGAGATATGTCAAGCCTATGCTTGTTATAATTGTGATGATTATGGCGTACAGCTGATGAGAACCCCAAATTAACAATTTCAACTTTGGGGTTCTCATCAGCTGTGCGCCATAATCATCACAATTATAACAAGCAAAGGCTTGACATATCTCGCTTTGCATGTCATGAGTCTATCTCATATATTAAACTCCAGTAGCTAATGAAAACACAATTGCTTACATAAATGGACTTTTCCACAATATTCCAATTTTTCGAGTTTCACCTGTATACTTGGTTTAAAACTGTTGAGTTTATCTGTATTTTGGTACACGTTATTCTAGTTTCTAGCGCTTGATTTGATCAATATTTTCTTATGTGTCCATGTAAAGCATGTAGATTGTTGTTATTGACAACTTAAAAAGTGCCTGGTGGGTGAGGCGATTGGTCCTTCTGCATGCACACCGTGGCAGGAAGGTGTGGGGAAGGCATATATTGCATGATCGCGAATGACTTGGGAAGTGGGTTGAGAAGCACCAAATATTTGTGGGAGGAGATGCACATTGCTGTACAAAGTTTTGAGTATAGAGAGACAACAGAGTCCCATCCCTGAGCCACAGGGAGCCCAAGGTAAGGAGGGTTTCCCCTGCCCTGGCAGCACTAACCCGAAATCATGGGGAATCCGTGTGTAGAATTCATTGCAGGCCTCCACCAGGGCACGGCCGGTCTGCTTCCGCTTGAGACACGCCTCTACCTTTTGCAGGGATTGGTACCCTGCGCTGATCTGTTCAGCTGTCAGCTTTCCTGGAGGGGACATGGGAGAGAGAGAGGAACTCAGCCGAGGGTGTTTCCCGTCTGCCAAAAAAAGTTACTGGGCTTTATGCTTAACACGCCCAAGCATGCAGCCCATTTTAAATGAAACGGAAAGCAACAATTCTCCCAATGGTGTAGAGCAGTGGAATTAAAATAGCAGCAGCAACAACTTCTCAACCCTCCCTTTACACTTTGCCGCTGCCAGTATTGTGGGGGAAGGAGAAAGAAAGGGCAAAAGTCTACTGGCGGCCATGAGAACTGCAGCGTGACGACATCCTTAGGGTTTTATTATATAGCATAAGACATTTGTTTCCAGATTTCACTCCAAACATAAGAAGAGCCTGCTGGATCAGGCCAATGGCCCATCCAATACACAGTAGTCAACCAGATGCCTGTGGGAAACCCACAAGCTGGATTCCAGCACAAAAGCACTCTCCCCTCTTGTGGTTTTCAGATTTCTGTATTAAAAGATTTCCTCTTTGCCTCTCTTCTCTCTTTAGAGCTCCTGAACTAAGTTATATATCTATAAAAGTGACAATTTAGGGCCACTTGCCTAGAGGAGCCTTCTTGGTGTCATACTTCATCTCCACCACCATTTCCTCCATGGTGCGGATGCTGCAAATCAGCTCCACCAAGGCCTGAACTCGTTGGTCCAGCTGTGACACAAGCTTGGGGCATGAGGCTGTCTTCTGCGAGGCAGCTTTCTCCTCATTCTGGAAAGAATGTAAAGCAAAAGATCATGAGGCAGAGCGTCCTTCAGCCACAAGACCTCCCCTCCCTGCTCTTTCCCTCCCTGAAGTCTCACTGAATCACTGGCTTCATAGTCCAGGTGGAGAATATCATATTTGCCTGGAACCTTCTGGAAGCTGCAACGGTTGGTCCACTCATTCTTGGTTTTGTCCAAAAACCTAAAAGAGGTAGAGGAAAGAAGACGCAAGACCAGTTCAAGGAGGGCAGGCGTTGGATTGGATGGGGGGAATACCTCCAAATTTTCCAATGTGACTCACTTTTTGGTGAAGACGTCTTTGGCTTTAGCTAAATCTCCAGCACAACTCACAAGCGCGTGCTGACCCGGCTTACCAACTGAGAAGGAAAGAGACAAAGAGAGAATGAGTGAAGGCTAAAGGGGGGGGGAACCACTGCAGAGTGTGGGACAGTGGAAGAGACGTGTTGCTTTCTGGAGCTGAGAAGAAAGTCCAAGAGCCGTGGCTCCAAGGGGTGGTTTCTACAGAGCAAAAACCACACATTTTGGAATGGGGGAAGCAGGTAAGAACTACTTTGCTATACGGAACCAATCCAATGCTCTGTCTCCGACAGTGGTCAACCAGATTGCTGGGGCAAAGCTCACAAACAAGACTTGAAAGTGAGATTTCCCATCTTGTTGCAACCCATCATGAGCAACCAGAGGTTCAGCTTTGAGCAGACCCTTTGAAATCAACGCAAGTAGGCGAGCCATGTCTATTGATTTCCATGGGGCTACTCTGAGCATGACTAACTTTGGATGCAACTCCAAAAGTTATACAGCCTCTAGGGGCTCCATCCTCAGCGACTGTGCCTAAGAGCCACTGAAGGTTCATCCAACACAAATGTGTCATACGATTGCCCCCAAGTTCCCTGTCCCGACTCACCACGCCCCCAACGCATCCAGACGCTGTAGTTCCGGGCTCTGTCATCCTCCAACAACTGGATTAGGTAGTATTTGTTGTTGTTGAACTGGAGGTTTGTCTGGGAGGAACCAAGGAGAAGGAAGATGGTGAGAGCAGATCAGTGGCAGCAGCACCCCATGTATTGAATACCCCTCCCTGGAAAAGTTCATCTGGTGCATATGTTATAGTCATGCCTAGCCCTGACCTGGCACGGGGTCCTTGGAGGACAAGCCAGATACTCCACAGATTGAGGAACTTGAGGAGTGTCAGGGAACTGTCCCCGGTGCAGCGCAAGGTGGTGGAAGGGCTCTCAGGATGCTACAGAGAGCCACGGTCGCATCTGGCAGCCGAGGGAGCAGCAAGGCTTCGAGCGGGGAGGGGCAGGCTTTTCAGGGTATGGAGGGAGAAGGCTCTGAGGATGCTGAAGAGCCCTCGCACTCCTCTCGCTCAAGGGACGAGGAAAGAGACACGCCGCTTCCGGCGGCCCAAAGGCGTCGAGGAGTGAAACGAAAGGATGGGAGGCGGTGTTTCCGTATACCAAAACTCTTCTGTTGGGGTCAGAACCGGAAGGGGCCATTCCCGGATTCTGACGGCGCTCGATACAGACATGAACTTATTAGCTCTGCACTGTACATAGTTTGCACAATAAAACTCTTAAAGGAAACTCGGAGTTTTGCCTGCTTACTCATGAGCAACCAACAGAGGACCTTACAAGGAGCGAGCAGGGTCCCCTAGAACCACAACTGAGTGGCTCTCACTGAAGAACACTTGCAGCTGTCAGAGGAAGGGTGGAGCCACTTCTTGTTCTCAAATAACTCGAGACCCCCCAAAAGCTCCGTATCTGGGCTGTTGTGCAATTTTAGAAAAGCGTCTCCCCGTGAGCAAGTGATGCCGTCCCTTCCCAAGCGAAGTATACCATACCTGCCCTCCCCGCACCTGTTTAATCTTCACACCAACCCTACAATGGTAGCTTAGGCAGAGAGACTGGCTCAAGGTTTGTGGCGAAGTGGGGATTTGAACACAAGTCTCCCCGTTCGCTTCCATCACCCTGCGCTATACAGGCATCTAGTTTAACTATCCATTAAAATGCAGGTGAAAAGAAGCCTACAAGCCCACTTACCTGATTCAACATCACATCGTAAACGTCGTCTCCCTCACAATAAACATGAGCCTTGTTTGGGAAGGAAGAGCAGCAGTAAAGAGAGAAGAAAAAAGAGGGTTATTTTCCAGAATGAAATGATTAGAGAATAGCATGAGCAGGGCTGGCGAACCTTTTTAAAAAAATTTAGCCCAGAGGCATCGTGCTACTGAGTTAGGTTGACTGGCCAACTGTTGTGGCCCAACATGCCTGTTCTTAAGTCCTTGGTAAGCTTTTACTTCAGAATGGAGGTACTTGTCGCCATTCCCCGCCACCGACCTTGTTGTTGGGCTCCAACTGCCACCAGCCCTGGGGCAATTATGTGGGAATTTGTAGTCTGGAAATATCTGAAAGGCCATAGGGGAGGCCCATCCCAGTTACTCGAAGAGTAGTACAATACAGTGGTACCTTGGTTCTCAAACATCTTGGTACTCAAACAACTTGGAACCCAAACATTGCAAACCCGGAAGTAAGTTTGCGAACTTTTTCCGGAAGCTGAATGTGCTTCGTTTTGACTGTTATGCTTCCGATTTCAGTGTTACGCTTCCGATTTCAGTGCCGCACTTCTGTTTTGAATGTTACCCTGAGGTCTGCCCGTTTTTGCTATTTATTTTGCCTTTTTGTTTTTGTGGCTCTTTATTGTTTGTTTTTGTGACTGTGTGGAACCCAGTTCAGCTACTGATTGATTGATTGTGTGTGTGACTGCAGTACATTGTTTATTGCTTTCGTTTTAGGGATTGGTGGTCTTGTTAGATAGTAAGATTCATGTTAAATTGCTGTTTTAAAGGTAAAGGGACCCCTGACCATTAGGTCCAGTCGTGTCCGACTCTGGGGTTGTGGCGCTCCTCTCGTGTTACTGGCCGAGGGAGCCGGCGTACAGCTTCCGGGTCATGTGGCCAGCATGACAAAGCAGCTTCTGGCAAACCAGAGCAGCGCACGGAAACGCCGTTTACCTTCCCGCCACAGCGGTCCCTATTTATCTACTTGCACTTTGACGTGCTTTTGAACCGCTAGGTGGGCAGGAGCTGGGACCGAGCAATGGGAGCTCACCCCGTCACAGGGATTCAAACCGCCGACCTTCTGATCAGCAAGTCCTAGGCACAGTGGTTTAAGCCACAGCGCCACCTGGGTCCCTG